>NW_024429193.1:28875975-29475975 GCF_017639785.1 Mesocricetus auratus | reverse complement strand
ATTGCATCTAAGAACTTTAGGACTTCAGAGTCTGCATAAAGAAAACCACACCAAATAGTGAACTTTCCACACAATGGCTCTCCAGGCTTCCCTGTTCTTTAACCCTGGCTATGATGATATCACTTAAGACATAAGCGCTGAACCCCAACATGACTCTCCTTACAAAAAACAGATATGAGGGATGTACAGGAAGCCAGAAACACACTTAATTTATCAGTGTAACTTGGACCAGACTGAAAAAATAGGAAAGTTCATAACTTCCAACATGCAAACACAACCAAGGGCTTGAGTTTTAATCCTTGAATATTATTACTACCAATAAAGGTGGTGTTCTCAAGTCAAGCACTGATTGGCTAGCAACACCAGCATGTCATTTCTGAAAGGATGGTTGTTAGTACAATTCAACATGTGAAACACACTAACATCTATTAAGAGAATTCGACAGACTTTTAGAATTTATGGTAGCTTACCCTAAAATTAGAGTCAGAAGGTCATGCAAACTCTAACACAAGGTCTTTATTTTGTCATAAATAAATAAATTTATTTTTGGAAACATTACGTTTGCTATGAACTACAATGAAAACAGGGAGAATATGAACAAGTCATTGCTCCTAACTGAGAGGTCGAGGTATGTAACCATCTCGTCAGCCTTCAGGTCCTCTTGATCCATACACAAGGACTTGACAGCTGTTGGCTCACACTACAGTTTACAATCCTAATGCTAACAACCTTTACAACAACTTTGCAATTCTAGAAGTAAATCAAAAGTGCTCATCTAACTTGTTTACTTGAGTTTTCCTATATGTACAGTTAAAGGGCATTTCTTAATAGTGTAGAGGACTCAAGGACCTTACTAGAGGTTTGAAAAAATATTGGTAGAATCATGATGAGAAGAATGAATAAAAGCTTGGTGTTAGTGGATCACACCTTTAATCCCAGCACTTGGGAGGCAGAGGCAGGTGAATCTCTGTGAGTTCAAAGCCAGCCTGGTCTACAGAGCAAGTTCCAGGACAGGCTCCAAAGCAGTACAGAGAAATCCTGTCTGGAAAAAAAACAAAGAAAAATGAATAAAAAAGCTATGTATGGCTGTGACCATTTTTACTCTTTATTCCTATATTGGGACTATGGTGGATTATCTTCAACCAAATATTATTTATCAGGAATTTGTAGACACACTAGTTAAGTTATACAAATAAGAAAAATAATTTCTGAAACCTTATCAGAAGTTTAAGCCTTTGTTAATAAGATGTGAAAATGTACAAAAAAAAAGGAGGCAGGACCTTATTCTAAAATGATGTTTCATCATTAAGAATATCTTAAACTTTCATCTTTGGGAATATTCATGTCATTCAGAGATAATCATTGGATATGTAATTGGAGTATGTGTTTTCAAAGTAGAAATCAAGTCCAAGATGCTGGTATAAACATGGCTAGAGGAATTTTGCCATTTAAACCGCTGTAAGAATTTATAAACTAAACTAGGGTGTGCATCCCAGCAGCTTCGAGATGAGGCAGCACAACATTCCAATTGTCCTGGACAGCCTGAACTAAGCCATTCAATACCTGTCTGATGCCCAAGAATGAACACAATAAGCTATACAATGTCCTTTAAAAGAGAAGAAATCTTAACCTTCAAAAAGGCACACTCAAGCTTTTTGTGTGAGTTCTCACAGAGGAAACATAACATTAGCCGTGGTGCCGTATCAGAGAGCATAGATCTCTGCATAAAAATATGTAATTATTCTAAAATAAGAAAGCCTAGTTTTGTTCAAATCAAATGAAATACTGAGTCAAATTTTAGTAAACTAGACATAAAGCAAGAAACTATATTCTACAAGCAATCTTCCTCCATTTCCCTACCCAAAAATACTATTAAAATACAGGTAAACAAAATTAATCTTAATTGAACACAATATAGAAGTAATATGCTACTTTTATGACATGCACAATTTAACATTTTAACAAAATTCTATGCTTTCTTTATAAGTTTTACCCTTCAGTGTTTCAACAGTGTGTTTGGGGTTCAATTTCACATTCCCCTTAGATAAGATAATATGTGTGAACACTTTTCATAAATATTATGCATGTTAATTTTGTTCTATATTTTAGTTACATATCTCAAAATATTTAAAGATGCACAATTTGATGAAAAATCTAGTTACATAAAAAGTTTAGATTGCTAACTTTATCAAGGAAGTAGATGAAATATTAAATGTTATCCAAAACTGTCTTCATGTTGCCCCTTGGTGTCTGCACAAGCTTGTAGCATGACTGGTGATGTTTTTCTCCTCTAAAATTGATGGTAAAATATTACACTAAATATGAGCATTTACAGTCCCTCCGCACAATATCTTTATAAATAAACACATTTGCATAGATATGGAGATGTGGGGAAAAGGAGAGAAATAAATTCCTCAGTTAATCCTTTTCTTTTTTCACTCAGAAGTAAGAAGTATGACCCACTTGTCCTTGCCTCCATAACAAATTAGTATGAGGTAAGGAACTGCTATAAAATATACATGTTAATCAGGACCTAGGTTTTTTTTTCTCATTGAACTTGATCTCTATGGTCCTAGTTCTTTCTCGTTTCATCATTAAGTATGTATATTTTTACTTTTATAAAATGCATTTTTTAAATCTTGTAGACTTTTCTTCAAATTTTTCCAAATTCAAGAGTGGCTAACAGGTGGAAATTCTTGGTGCCTATTCCAAACCCCAGTATAACCCAGCCTCAGAAAACCAGGTTACTTGAAAATCCGGATACATTGGTTTGTGGTGACTCACAGACGGGGTCATCATGTACACAGGGAAGCTCTCTGATTAAGTGTTTAGTTACAGGTCCCTAACTACAAGGTCAAGCCAAAGAAGCTGTGGGGACAGAGGAAAGTTGAACATTAGAACTGGAAAATAGAGCTAACTGGAGATCACTCAGAGCTGAAAAAACAAAGTAGACACACAGCTAGCATGTAACTTCCAGAGAGACAGAGTCTATTTCCAAGTGTCTATATCAAACATGCAGATACATACACATAAACACACACATGCACACTAACAGAACATTTTTAACATAAAGTAAAATATTAAATAATCTAGCTAAATTAATAAAGTTTATTTTAGAGCTATAAAAAGATTCATTTATTTATTTAAATGTACGCTATTTTAAAATACATCCCCTCATAGAATGTTCACAATGTCTCTTTTAAAGTTGTATACTACAGTAAGAAGTTGCCCTAAACTTAATACGCATGTACAAATTAAGCATATTCTTTTTTCTCCTCTCCTTTTTATTTAAATTAGAAACAATCTTGCTTTGCAAGTATATTCTTAACATAGTAAAGTTGCTGCTATGTTAATGCTACTGTGTGTAATGCTTTTGCTAATGTTTAATTTTGCCAACTTTTAATATTGTTTTTAGTTTGTCACTATGAGACAATGTACATTTGTACGTTTTCCCCTATAATATGCTTAGAGGTTTATGTTTTGAAAGTGCTAAATTACAGTGAATACAGCAAAATTGTTCAGAAACGAGAAAAGGTGGGCTGGAAAGAAAAGGAAAACAAGCTTCTTATTACACCTAAACTATTTCAGAAGTGGGTGGGGGAGATGTAGCAGTGACCACTAAGTCAAAGTACAATGCAATGCAAGAGATACACACACACACAGGCAGTAAAGGCAGTGCACTTCAAAGCCAGAAAGCAATACACAGCATTCCAGTCTTTTCACTTCTCCTCTGGGGTAGTCCCCTTCATTTCAACACCATTCCAACTCGACACCCATCACAATCAGTGCCTTCCACACAAACAACGTTGAGTGTCATTAGCTTCACCGTAGGTATTGTATACTTAACAGCCAACAGGTCACAACCTCTATAACTCATATACAGTAATAAAATTTTGGAATTTTGAGCATAATTTCATTTTGGCTTTTCAATGATAAATCTACATTTTAGGTACATGAATTATACAGAATTTTTTATATCATCTGTTTGTATCTCATCCTCTTACCTAGGCACACACTGATGGTATATTGATAGGTCTTGAATATTTGGGACTTGTTTAAATTTTTAAAGATTTGATGGTCCTGGCCACCACATGAGGTTTTTCTTTTAAGAGAGATGTAACTAGTCTGATTACATTGCATGTGAGATGATAACAAGCAACTTATAGGCTCATTAAAAAGCCATACTGCAAAAAAAAACTATCCTACATATTAAGGAACAGAACACTTTAATTTTGTTTTGCTCTTTGTCTTATAACTTTTCAGTAACATGTGGCATTATAGAATGTCCACAATTAACATTCAAAGTACTGGATAAAGCTTTGTCTCCAGGATGTTTTCCATTTTCTGACATGGAATTCTGTAACTGGTAATATCCTATGACTTCAAAATTCCTACCAGAATGCCCTTCTGCCAGAACCACCAAGGGCTAGGGTATCTCGCATCTGCTAAAAG
This sequence comes from Mesocricetus auratus, assembly GCF_017639785.1. Lineage (NCBI taxonomy): Eukaryota > Metazoa > Chordata > Mammalia > Rodentia > Cricetidae > Mesocricetus > Mesocricetus auratus. Next base: position 29,471,523 of record NW_024429193.1, on the reverse strand, counting down.
CTAGAAGAAATTATCAAACTGTTTGTTCTTTGTCATCACCAGCACAGATATACTCCGTTTTCATAATGAATTTACCTAATTTAATAATGTGGTTACTTTTAAAGACTAACATTAATTATAAATATCAACTGATCCCATTTAAAGAAGTGATTTAAAACCAATTCTTTAAAATTGAGTACTCCCAAAACAAAGTAATTACACATAGTTCCAATTATGCAATATTATTTAAATAATACTCATAAAAACTTATAAAATAAAATATTTTCACATACATTTTTAAACCTTGCAATTTATGAATAAGAGAGCATTTTTCTGTGACATTCTTTCAAACATCCTTGCACTCTCTTCATTAAATTTCACTCTACAAACTTGTTTGTGTAGCTCAGCATGCTCCTATGTCTGTAGCTAAAACCAACATCAGCAAGAGAGACTACACCCTTCCTGACAGGGGACACTAACTTGCATTTTGGTCTAGTCTTGTGTTGTGTCATCTCACAACCACTGGATTTAGTCCTAAACCGTGATGAGCCATGCTACAGAGTACCTCCTCTCTCTGAATTGGTGACATAAGTAAGGGAAAACCAGGGCATTGGTGACAACTAAGATCAGCAACTGTTATGTTTTCTTATAATAATTTACTTTTGAATTCTGGATTATTTATCTATTCAGAACAGAAAAGATAGAAACACATATTTTAACGATGAATTGAGTTCCAAATGAATACAGTCACTGAAAATAATAGAAGTAGATAGCTATTTCAGTCGACTTTTGATTGTTATGTCCTTTAAGAGGGTTATAATTTGTTATGCCAAGACAAAATTTGATCATGCCAAAATGTTACCATGAATTGCTCTAAGGTTTGGCTAATTAAATCACTAGTTTTTAACCCAGTCAATAAAGCACACACTTAAAGCCATAAGAATGTGGTACAGGAATTTATAAATAATATCACAATTTAATTTTGCTAATATTATCTTTCTTCCCAATACATAAATCATTTAATGGATCTATTTAATGGCTAACTATGTAAATATCAGATATGCAATTAAAATGATTATTCAGCATCTTAGAAAAGTGGCCTTAATGAACATTAAGGAAACACCAATACCAACTGTTACAACACCTGAATAGATGACTGGAATAGAACATTCTGGATCATTTAAGTGTTACAAAACTATCAGTTATTCTGTGTATATACTTACAAACTCTGAACTGGGGAACCACTCCAAAAAGTGAGGCAATTGCAGAGATGGTTAGTGAGCGAGCCAAGTCAGGACCAAATAGGAGAAACCACAGTATGCGGAGCCACTGAGTGGTTATGATAAATTATGTCTTTTTCTCTTGTGTGTACAAGGGTGTGGAAAGTGGTAACTACAACAAGCCCTGTAACACTATCTGTCAACAGGAGGTAACATCATTCCAACTGAAACTGAATTAAGTGACAATCATTTGAAATATGATTAAAGGATAGATAGATGGATTAGATAACTCAATTTGATAGCCAGAAGGACTGATACAGGGATGGGTGAGTACATGGGAGGATGGGTGTATAGATTGATGGATTGAGAAAAGATAGGTAGATAATAGGTATTAAAATTTCCCTAAAGCACTCAATTACTTTTCTTTCTCTTTCTATAGAACCACCTCCCCCATCATCACACTTCCATTCCAAGAGTTTACATGAGGAAATGAAGAAACTGGGCAGAGAGAGAGATATCAAATTATGGAATAATATTGAAAATCAAAGAAAGGAGTATGTAGATTTTTTGAGACGTCTCACTGAGATCTCAGTTATGATTAAAGCTGCATCCACCATGAGTTATTTGGCTCACAGAACCTCATTTGTCAACTAGATCTTAGAGGATTCTCCATATATATGCCTTGTTCCACTGCCTACTCAAAAGAATAATAATAGTATCAACTCAGGACAACAAATATTTATAAAAAATCAACAAATTCATTCCAAATTTCAAAAATAACCATTTCCAAAGCTCACATCTAATTCTTTTGTGTATGAAATATTGAAATACATAATATATTGATATGTACTTTGAGACTTATGGTGCTTGTTTGATTGTCCTGGTATAAATCAACTTCCAATGTCTGCTAAAAAAAACTTGAGAAAGCAAATGGTGCCATTGCACACATTTCATCAACTGGTATGCAAGAATTCACTTTATGGTATTGAGTTTTTTCATCAAAATCATCACTATAATTTTTAAACTGAACCTTGCCCTAGGGAGATCTTTTCCAGGGCATGCTTACAACAAATACATGTAAAAATTTCTCATTTTTAAGAGATTACAATGACATGGAAGTATGTTTGAATATTTTGGCTTTCTCGTATATAAAATATAAGGCAATTAGGACAAAAAAACCAGCAGGCACATTCTGGTGCCAAGCAATTCTTCTAAGAAGTTTAGGGAACACAAAATCTCTTGGCTTTACTTTGTTAACTAGGCAAACACTGGATTACTTTGAAGGAAAAATATGCTGTGAAAAATTATGGTTAGTCATACAAAATGATGATATATATATACACAAATCTTACCCTCAATTTCTTTGTGTTTTTATTGTAAAATGACCATTCTTTTGCCAATATTTTTCTAAACATTTAAGATGTAAAAACACTTGGGTTGACTGAGTGTTTTTTCTGCATAGATGCATAAAAATTATTACAATGGTAGAAAATTGATATCAGGGAATACATATCCCCTGTAATGTGACATCAAATACTTTTTCTGGCAGAGTATGTGGCTCAATGGTAGATTGTTTGACTCGCATGTCCCAGCTCTTGGGTTCAACCTCCAGCACAATAAAAGGCATAGTTAAACCCATGATATAAATCAAATATCTATTGATTTCAAGGTCAGCAAGAAGATTCAGTGGTAGAGTGCTTGCCATATCACCCAGATGACCTGAATTCAACCCCCAGGATGCATATAAAAGTGGAAGGAAAGAACAAACTTCACTAAGTTGTATCCTGACTTCCACATTCCTGCCAAGTGTCCATTTACGTCTATTATATGTATATACAGAAATAATAAGCAAAATTGTTTTGTTTTCTGTGTGCAAATATTTATTTGTAACTATTTTTAGTATATCAGTAAAGTTTTCTACTATTTATAGATAGTTAAGGAAGGCGGTTTTAGAGCTAAATAATAATGCTAAAGGCATTATTTCTTGACCAGTCCATCTGTCTCTCTCTCTCAAAGAATACTTAATAAAGATGTGAGTAGAAGCATTGTTATTAGGTAGCATAAAATCCTCTATGATTTATAACACATTAAATTACTGTCTTTTTTATTATTTTATTATTGTAATTTTAAATAACTTGCTTCACATGTCAATCCCAGTTCCCTCTCCCTCCCCTCCTCCCGCACCCCCTGACCATCCCCCCCCAGCCTTCCACCCTATCGCCACTTCCTTCCACATAGGGGATATCTAGAGTCTGTCATTTCACTCAGGGCAGGGGCCAGGCACTCCCCTAAGAGTCCAGGCTGAGAGAGCAATCCTCTTTGTGTTATGGACACATGAAGTCCGTTTGTATGCCAGAGATAAAAACTGATCTGCTGCCTTATAGGTTGCCCAGGCCTCCTCACTGACTCTCACACTCAGGGGTATGGATCAGTCCCATGCTGGCCTACCCGCTGTCGGCCTGGGGTCCAAGAGCTCTCCCCTGTTCAGATCAGCTGTCTCTGCTGGTTTTGCCAGCCCATTCATTGCCAATTTGCTCATCGCTCCTCTCTCTCTGTCACTGGGCTCCATGGGTTCAGTTCAGTGTTTAACTGTGGGTGCTTGCCTCTGCTTCCATCAGTCACTGGATGAAGGTTCTAGGATGGTTATAGACATCAGGTTCATTATCAGGAATGGGCATTTAAGGTGGTTTCTCCACTATTTCTTAGCTTGCCAGTTGGTGTCATCTCTTTAGATCACTAGAGGTCTCACTGGTGCCAGATCTGTCTTCTAACATATGAGTCCCTCTTTCCCTTATTCTACCCCCCACTCAACCTTCCTGTTCCCCCATGACTTACTCTCTCTTCCTCTTCTCCCTGTCTCTTCTTCCAAGCTCCCACTACCCTCCACCCCTCACCGTGTTCCCAATCTGTTCAGAAAATCTTGCCTCATTCCTCTTCTCTAGGGTACCATGCATATCTCTCTTAGGTTCTTTCCTGTTTCCCAGACTCTCTGTCAGTGGAAGTGCAGACTGGCACTAGCCTGATGCATGTCTAAAATCCATATATGAGTGAGCACATACCATGTTTGTCTTTTTGTGACTGGGTTACCTCACTCAGGATGGTTTCTTCTAGTGCCATCCATTTGCCTGTGAATTTCAAGATTCCATTGTTTGTTTCTGCTGAGTAATACTCCATTGTGTAAATGTACCACATTTTCTCTATCACTCTTCGGTTGAGGGGCATCTAGGTTGCTTCCAGGTTCTGGCCATTACAAATAATGCTTCTATGAACATAATGGAGCAGATGTCCTTGTATGAATTGCAAAATTGTTTTAAAACTATTGATTTTGAAAGAATGCGTCTATATAGTATAATAGTATATGATTTAGATATAATTTTCATTAGAATGTATTGTGAATAATATCTTATCTACATATATTTAAGTCATGCACACTGAGTATCCAATGTTCTTATTTGATTAGAAATCAATGAAGAAGATACAAGGATATTCACATTGTGTATATTGGCTAACCTCTATGTGTGAGAATTTGAGGTATTTGGTAGGGAATAAAGGATGGAATTACTTACTCTTTCCTTTTTGATTCTCTCTCCTTCCAAAAAACAATCCATGATTTATAAATAGTAGGCTTCATGGTTCAAGACAAATATTATACTAACGTGTTGTGGGTTGATTATGAAATGCACCCAAAGGCTCATACACCCGAATTCTCAGCTGATTGTACTGTTTGGGGAGGTAGTGAAAACTTTAGGCGGTGGAAAATGGCTAAAAGAAAAGCAATGGTGTACTCACAGAGGATTCTACTTGGCTCCCTATACCAATCTTACAGTTGTTTTCTTCCTGCAATGAGATATAGAAACTCTTGTTTACTGCATGTTCCTGCATTATTATGTTGTGACCAAACACGTAGAGCCAAGAGTTCCAGGATAGAGCCTTTCTGGAATAATTTGCTTTTCTAAAAGTAAATGCTACAATGTTCAAAGCTCCACTCACACACAGTATATACAAGAATAGGAAGAGGAAATAGGAGGAGGAGGAGGAAGAAGAAGACGAGGAAGAATAAAAGGATGGGAGAAAAATCCAAAAACTATTGTGAACACTAAACTATGTTTATGTTATTTTGAGCAGTAACCTATGCCACTAAAGTTCAAACCCCATCATTCAATTCTTAATAACAAAGCAGTTATGTTTTATATGATGCCACTTATATGACACTCTAGAAATGACATTATGGAACCTGTCAAAGGTTAGAGGTGTGAGTATGAGGAAAGAACAAGTGTAACAAGGAAGTCATGATTGTGAAACAGTGCTTGCTGGGGCTGAAGGTGTCTTCATCTTTACTGTGGCACTGGGTGTGTAAAAGCACACATGAATCAGAACTGCAGATGTGTGAAAACACACAGTTGTGTACTGAAGGTGGGGTTTAAATGAGTCCACCAGACTCAAGATAAATGATAAATAGGCATTTCTTAGGGAAGCACTTACACAATAATAATAAATAACCACTGTGGCCTTCTTGCTCCAGAAGATGTAGTCTCTGCCTTTCCGATCTTCTCACTGCAACCCAAGATCATGAGCCAGCCTCTCCTCTTCCTTATAAGGAGTTACTTCTGCACACCCGAAGCCATGCCCATAGGATGTAGCGATCACCGCAAGTTCACTGGCAAAGCAAGATGCCACTACAGTGTACTATGAAAATGACAGTTTGTGGGGGGCACATGGATATAACATTATATTGTATTTTGTGAAGCGTTATCAATGAGGAAATAGGTACTATGGTGCTAATTGCAAGGAAATCTATAATTATTATGACAAAGAGCAAAGTATTTTAACAATTCATTTCTAAAAGGAAACAACACATGATGAATGAACAGTCAAGTAAAGTACCTTCACTTTCTACATTTATATAAAGACTTGAATTGCCAAAATTGATATGCCTGAAAATGTCACCCTTTGTGACATTTGATAGCACTGTGTGTGGTTCATTGTTCCATAGATCTACAGAATGGTAGATCAGCATTAATTTATTTCACTGAAATGGAACTGTATAGAGGTCTCTTCATCCTTATTAGCCAAAGGCATCAGTCATGCCATAGTTAGCTTCAGCTGTCTACTTTATCTAACTCAAGAATAACTTGGAAAGAGAAAACCCTCAACTGAGGAATTGCTTCTATCACATTGGTCTATGGAGCATCTTCTTGATTAACGGATGTGGGAGAGTTCAGCCCATGATGGGAGGTATCATTCCTTGACATGTACCTGTGGACTGTTCAAGAATGTAACTGACCAAATAAGAAAAGCAAGCCAGTAGGCAGCATTCCTGTATGGTCCAGTTCCTGTTCTGGGTTGCTATGTTGACTTTCTTCTTGGCTTCCCTCAATAATGGACTATAACCTACAAAGTAAAATAAACACTTTTCTACTCAAGTTGCTTTTTTAGTAATGGTGTTCATCACAGCAACAGAGCGGAAGCTAGAACAAGTCAGTCACCAAAATGCATTTCCCTAAATTTCATTAGCACTTAATGCTTAGTCATCATGTAAAAAAGCTTTAACTGAATATCAAAAACTGATGTTGCCATTGTAAAAGCATTTAATGAAATGTTTAAGCATTTCTTACATATGTATGCTTTACACAGGTTTTCTTTCAGGTGATACGTGTGTCTTTGGCATTGTTAATTTCCTCATGCTAGAAGGGAAGTAAACACAGCCATTCAAAGTTTCAATTACTTAATGGCAATCAGTAATATTGCTAGGAAAGAAAAGTATATACTTGAATCGTATGCTTATGAAAAAATGCCAATATGAGTGCCTAACAATGCTCTTCAATCCAATATCCTCAACACACTATAAAAGAGCTTTACTTATTAGTCATTTTTATAAGAGGTATATATGTTCAGCTGTATACATAGGTTTGTATGGGTACACATACACATGTGCACAGCAATCAACACTAGGTGTTTTCCTCAATTGCTCTACATATACATTTTGAAACAGGGTCTTTCATTGAACCTGGACCTCATTGATTCAGCCAAGATGGACAGCCAGTGAACTGCAGGGATTCTCTTGTCTCTACCTCTCTATGTCTGGCGTTTTACATGGATGCTGAGGAGTCAAACTCAACTCAGGTCCTCATGCCCACACAGCCAGCAACTTTTACTGCCTGAGCAATCTACCTCACCCAAACATTACCTAATATGATGAAATTGTAAATTACTAAGTTATGAGGTTAAAAGTAGAATTATTAAAGAAGTTTTCTTCAACATAAAATTCTCTTGGACATAAACAATTAGTCTTTTTCTAAACTGTAAGTATTCTATCTATGTCTTAAATATTTATGAGACAAAATCTAGAATATTCAGTTAAGCAAACAGTATCCCAGATGAAACAATTTGTCATGTGGCTATGAAAATAAAAATTTGATTAACCTAATGTTAGAGTAACTAATTTCCCATTTAATTGGAATGAACTATTTTTAATAATCACAAAATGTAGAATAAAGTCAAATCTCTCTTACAAACTTTAGTCCTTCAAGAAATGATGAGGCAGTGCGATGTTCACTCTTATCTGTCAGCTTGACAGAATCTAGAAAAATCTGAGAACCAGACCATTGGGCATGCCTGGGGAGGATTAACTGATGTGAAAAGTCCTATCTTAATTATTCTAGGATTGTTTCCTGGGCAGAGGATTCTGAACTGTGTAGGATGGAGAGAGTGAGCCAAACACTAGCATGCATTTGTAGATTTCTGTCTCCTGACTTGGCATGCCGTGTGACCAGCTACTTCATACCCATCTGCCCTAGTCTACCCATGATGGAGACTGTGTCTTCAGCTGTGAGCCAGAGCAAATCCTTTCTTCGTTAAGTCGCTTTTGTCATAATATACTAGGATAGTAGCAGGAAAAAACAACCAAGACAGGATATAATCTTTAAGTTGTTTTAAAGCTTCCTCCAGGAGATTATTAATAATCAAATAGAATATTTGTTTCCTACAGACATTAACAATTGATATTAATAGCCATGTGATATTTGCATTGATGAACCTCACAATATTATAGAGCATGCAAAATAAAAACAAAATGATAAGAAAAATACAGCACAGGCAAGGGAGATTTTAAACTAACTTTTCCAGGATATGAAACTCATCAAGTGGTTTTCTAATTATCAATTTTAATTTTCTAATCTCATGACCATTATAAATGCCAACTATACACTGAGAATTGTGTCTGGTCCTGGGGCTTTCTTTTAATATATTCCATTTATTTAATCTTGGCAAGAAAACATAAAAAGCATTCTTGTTTTCCTACGTAATTGTTAGTTTTCCCCCCTTTGTCTAGATGTCTCACTGGTTTAACCTTTGACCTCTTTCTAAACTGTGAAGTCCACAAGCTATATTTGTTGTTGGTTTTGAATTTTTGGAGAGCCTGTAATGTAGCTCAGGTTTACTTTGAACTTATGACCTTCCACCCTATTCTCTGCAGTACTAGGAACAGAGCAGGAATCACCATGACTAGATTGCTAAGCTTACTCACCATCTAAGTAGTCTGAAATTTTTACAAATATTCCTTATAGTACAGCAAAATTATAATACATGTGTAAAAATCCGAATGATAACTAAACATTCTCTAGAACAACAGGAAAGAATAACTACCAGTGGTCTCTATTAAAATAAGTACTTTCTCTCAGATCTCTAACCTTTGCTTGAAGACAGTAGAGGAAGAGGGAGAAGAACTTGTAACTAACTGCGGGCCATCACTCAGCTAGCCTGTGCTATGTTCTCATACCCAGTCCATCTTGGGGCAGATTAAAGAGCTCTCGTCTTTCCTATAAGAATACTATGTGCCCCCACAGACTGTTGAAGGAATTGAACTGCAAATGGCATGGAAGCCTCCTCCCTGAGGACTAGCTATCATGGTATCCCAAGGTGATTTGCAAACTACCGAGGGAAAAGCGCAATCAATAACCCTACCCAGCTGTATAGCCTATGCACCACAACAATAGCCTGCCTGGAAAGATACTCCCAGTGGTGCAATAGTGGCACTATTGTCTTGGGGACAACCAACAGCCATCTAATTGGACTAAAGGTCCACTCAATAGAAGGTAATTCATGCCCAATACTATTCACCTAGTAGGTGGTTAGGAAGAAAATACCCCCTTATGCTTGTCTAGTTGGATACTTGGGACTGTTTGGAAAGAAGGAGGTATGTCGCTGGGTGCAGGCTTGTAGGTTTCAAAGGTTTCCCACTGTTCCCAACATGCTGTCTCCTGCTTGAAAACCAAGGCATGAGTTTTCAGATGCTCTTCCAGCAACCCGTCACCATGCCTTCAGCCCACCATCATAGACTCTAATTCTATGAAATAATGAGCCTGAATTAAATACTCTCTTTATTTTGCCTTGGTCATGGTAGTTTACATATATATGGATGTTATTTTTATTTAAAATCCTTAATGTTTTCCTTGATCTTTTTTATTGATTCTTTGTGGATTTCACATCATGCTCTCCAATCCCCCTCATCTCCTCATCTCTTCATATTCACCCAGTGCCCTTGAAACCTCCCCCCAAAAAATAAAATTTAAAAACAAAGCAAAAATCTCATCATGGAAGCTATAGTGTGGTGTGTCCCAATGAATCACACAGTATATCCTTTAGTCTTTACATTTTAACCTGTGAATGTTCATTTTAATGACTAATTAGTGTGGTTCGAGGCCTCTGGCTTCTGCTACACTATCAATACAGGATCCCCACTGGGACTCCTCTTTGATATCCTGTTATTACCCTGTGTCATGGACACCCTGCAGCTTTGTAATGTACAGGACCAGCCCCTTCACATGCTCCAGCAGATCCCAAAGGGGTGGATTTAGAGTAGGTCAACTCAGGCTTGGATCTGGACATCGGTTTTAGCTGAGTTGGTCTGCCTGACAGCTCTCCTACATCCTCACAAGTAGGGCTAGCTCTGCAACACCGCCTCAACTAGCTCACCCAATGCAACAAGGGGCAGGGCCAGTCCTCTAGCTCTCACACCCTTGGGGTGGCTCACCCACATCCACACCACAAGGGCCAGCTCTACTTTGCTGCCCAGGGGAGGTGTATGGCTGGCCTGCTCTCTTTAGAACTGCAGCCAGTGAGGAGCAAGTCCAACTCTCTGCAGCCCTTGGATGTCAATATGATCCCAGGCAACAGTCCAGACCAGGGACATCACAGGGACTTTGGTGGTAATATGAGTCATGGACATTGAAATAGAGCCCTACTGCTGCATGGCCATGAGCCTATACATGGCCCTCAGTGGCAGCATAAGCTGGGACTTCCCCATGGCTTCCAGGATGCTCGCATCAGACTCTTTCCAACCTTGAGTCTCCAGATCCACCCCTCTTCATAGTGTTCAAGCTGTTCTGCTTCTCTTTCTCTCCCATCTCCACCTCATATGTGCACATCACAGTGGCTCATGCTGCAGGTGGACTACACTTTGGGATGGGGGCCAGGGGTGGGGACACTCTGGGTGTCTTCAAATGTTTGTCCAACTCAAATAAATTTCTGGCCAAAGTCAGACACAGCACAGTGAAGCTGCAGTTCAACATGGAATCATCCCGTCTCATGACTCAATTGCCACCACAACCAACTAGATAGATGAGCAGATAGGCCAATGAAAAGTAAATACAGCAGGGCATATCCAGTGAATTATGGGTCTCCAGTCTGTAGGCACTGCTCCTCTTCCTGGGATAGAATGCAGCTCTGGGAGTCACAGCAACTCATACAGTGGTCAGTTTCTCAAAGGGAGAAGGCAAAGACCCACCACCTCTTATGCTTGTTACTGCCTCAATTGATGGGCATCTTTTCCCAAGGAGCAAGAACAGCAACCTCCTTTGTGTCTCCAGTTCCCCACACTTCATAGCACACAAACCACTTGTTTTCCATTTCTACACCGCCTGTTTGCCAGCTTCTTTCTCTCCTGTCACTCCACCATCTAGTTACTCATTTCTCACCTTGCCCAGTCAGGTGAGAGGTTACAGTATTCTTTGTACTTCCCAGCATGACTGAGCCCAGCTAGGGCTGAGCCAGGTCAGGATGTTGTCTAGGTGCTTCCGGCATGCCATGCCCTTTGTGGACCCAGTGACCATGGTACTTTAGCACAGCAATAGAAAAACAACTAATTCACCTAGCTGACTACCTGTGGTTAGTGAGTTCATAGAACCTAACAGCTCCTACTGTAACTGCCGCTTTCCTAAATCATTATAATTTCTAATTGTAAAATATAATATATTACACACACACAAGCACACATGCGGGCGCGCACACACACACACACACTCACACACATGCACGTGCACTCATCCTTATACCCATAGGTATGTCTCTCACCTTTCATCAATTAAGCTTCTTCATGTAGTAGATGGAGGCTGCTACAGAGATCTACAACTGGTCAAAATGCAAAGAATAAGTGACTACAGGGTGCCTTGTCCCAGTTGGTACCTCTGCAGCATAACCACATATCTAAGGCTCAAGGAACAATCCAGAAGAGGGACGGAAAGATCGTAAGGGCTAAAGCACAGGACACCTGCTGTTAGCTTGTATCTTCTATATATCAGGGATGCTAAACCCATAAAAACTCAATACAGTCTCTAAGCAAGACCCTGTGTAATGATACCACCAGTCTACATGCCAGCTCATACGAGGGGAATTATACAATGACTCTCCATTGTTTGATTTTCATTCTAAACTTCTCTCTTCTCCTGGACTTTCACCTACCCCTCCCACTGTCCTCATAGAGATCCTTCTAATGGCATCTCCTTTCATGATCTCCAATATGTACATCACTGAGGTGGACCTGGCTAGTTTTGCAAAATGTGTCTTTGCTTTGATGTTCCTATTTGGCATACCTATTTATCATTAATTGTATTAATGTTATCCAAGTTAACGAAAGGCATAGCTAATGAAGCAATAATATTCAAATTAGTGAATGAGTTTTATGGTCAAGGAAGAAAATAATGTACATGTTTTTCTTGGATCTATAAGATAATACTTGGAAACTCAAGCATTCCATTTAATTTAGTTTACAGAAGTAAGATGTGCATGTGTACATGTGTATTTGGAAGACTATAGAGCATTCTTTCATAGCACTGTTGACATTGGCATTTAGATTACAAAATCACTCATCATTACGACCATTGCTTCTCTGAAATCATGGGGTTATTAAATGTTTTGAATGCTCAAGCTGAGCGGAAGTGCTCATAAAACCTCCAAGACGTGGCTCTAAAATCGCAAGAAGATTCATTCTACAGATTGAGTTCACCCACAAATACATGCACACAGAGATCTTAACTATAAAGTGAGTGGTGCTGAGCTTAGCATAGAGTGGAGGTGGTGAGTGTATAGGAGCCTAATATACACAGAAGGCAAGGCTAGTGTGGAAAACAAGGCACTGGGGACCATGCAGAGGGTCATGAGCTGTACTCAGAAAGAGTGTAAGGCAGACAAGAAGTCAGAAAGTGAAACCAGCAGTTACTACAGGAGCAGGAAAGAACACAAGCAAACATGGAGGGTTTGGACATTTTGGCCACACATACTGGATGGTAGACCATGAAATTCCTGTGACTGTCTACCCCAAACTCCCTTGCCTCAGCCTGTTTTGTGAGTTCCTCCTTCCCCTCACTGTGCTCTTTGTAAGATGGGTGTGAGCCACACTCATAGGTTGAAATATTTCACAGAAAAAAATCACATTGTCATGAATAGTGAAGATTGAAAAATGCTTATGATAGAAACAGAATGTGAAATCAGCTGTCTGGGAATCATACATCACTGTGCACACGCACACACACACACACACACACACACACACACACACACACACACACTACATCACAACTGCAGCAGGCATGACCTAACAACCCACAGAGGTTGACAGGCACGCTGCCACAGTATTCACACCATTACAGGCCACTTCACTCTTTTGTTTCTATTTTTAAGATAGCCAAAACAACCCTATTCAATAAAGGAACTTCAGGAGGCATCACCATACCTGACTTCAAGCTCTATTATAGAGCTGTAGTCCTGAAAACAGCTTTGTATTGGCACAAAAATAGGCAGGTAGACCAATGGAACCAAACTGAAAACCCTGATTTTAACCCACACACCTATGAACACTTGATTTTTGACAAAGAAGCTAAAACTATACAACGGAAAAAAGAAAGCATCTTCAACAAATGGTGCTGGCATAACTGGGTACTGGCATGCAGAAGACTGAAGATAGATCCATGTTTATTGCCTTGTACAAAACTTAAGTCCAAATGGATCAAAGATCTTAACATAAATCCAGCCACACTGAAACTTTTAGAAGAGAAAGTGGGATATACTCTTCAACGAGTTGGTACAGGAGACCACTTCCTGACCATAACACCAGTGTCACAGACACTGAGATCAACAATTAACAAATGGGACCTCCTGAAACTATTTTTATCTTAATAATTTTAAAAAGTAACTAAATGTTTTGTGCTTTTACACTGGAGAATTCCACGAGGCCGTGCATGTGCAGCTGCCGAATACCAAGGAGTATGGTCACGATGCAATCATTCAGACACTCTGTCTCTCATGCTGCACACCACCAGCTACTGGGCTGGTTTTGAACATGATACAGTTTTACATTGTGCTTACTCATTGTCATCCACGTTATAATGTATATTCACAGCAGAATATTAAACATACGCAACATAGGGAAACTTAAGGCTGAAATTCCAGCTAACAAGAAACAGAGCAAAGAAAGAGAGAGAGAGATGATATTCCAAATTTGCATCACATTAATTGCCCTCAGATCTCTACACTGAAAGCATCTGATGAAGATGTCTCTGGCGCATTCATAAAAGAGGAAATTCTGTAACAATGACATCACATTAACTTTAAAGGTTTTTGTTTTATTAAGACTCCCTCTTTTCATGTGTTTTTGAGTATTACTTAAAATATTTTAAGAACCTACTCAATCACTTCATCACTTGTATTTTAGGACAGATATTGAAAATAAATTTATTTTCTTTTAAATGCCAAGGGCAAAACAAGGAATATTAGCTAATGAAAACATATTTGATACTTTTGGTATCATAAACAGATTTAAATCTATATTTAATATATACTTATTCTCAAAACTTTTATGGTAGTTAAATAAATGTCAACAAAACATTCTTGTTATTACCCAAAGGAAGTCAGTTGAAGACTTGACTGAACTTAGCCCAGAGCACATAAGCAAGGCGTCTCATTCTTTATATATAGAAAGGCAGAATGACATAAGGTGATCGTCAAAGGTTCCTTCCTGGCCCAAATTTCCAGAATTGTGATCTAACTCATTCCTGTAATTTCAGGAGACTGATGCAGGAGAATGGTAGGTTCAAGGCCAGCCTAGGCTTACTTGTGAGAATCCAACTCTTAAAATAACAATAACAAAATTCCAGAATTATTAAACAAAAGACTTGGCCCAGTAAATTCGTATCTGTCAATATCTTAAATAAAAATCGACTTCCAAGTTCCTTTCCCTCTAGAGGAAGCATCCCTGCAGACTGATATCATAATTTTTAAATATCAATGAAGTAGAAAGAAAGCATGGAAAATTAAGTGCAAACTTTGTTATGTTACACAGACTGGAATCTGATTTCCACTTACTTCATTTGTATTTCAAGTGAAGTTTCACACATAAAGTATTAATTGCCACTCGAAGAGACAAGTCAAATTACAACAGCCTCCTGCTCCCTTTCCCTCCAATTACTATAGCCTGGGGTGGGTAGAAAGAGGCTTCTTACCCCTTGCAGGTAACTTGACAAATACCTTTCTAGGTGGCTTTTCTCTGGGAAAGACTGACAACTCCTCTCTCAGCAGTCATTAGTTTCCTGTAGTTCCTTGTCCAAGTAAGGTTTTTTTTTTCCCCTTCCCATATTAGTATGTCTATTACCAGTGTTCTGCTCTTGCTTATCCAGCCATTTCTAAGATAGACTTACTTGTCCTCTGACTTTTACAAATCTCCCCACCTCTTTTATGCCATGTTCCCTGAGCCATAGACACAGGGGCTGTGATGTAGATGTATCTATCCACTATGACCAGATGCCCGTGGTTTGTTGACTTCCTTTTGTCCAATTGTATTTTTCTGTAATGGTCTCCATTTTCTGTAAAAGGAAACTTCTTTAATGAGGATGGATACCCACACTTATCTGGGAATATCAGTAAACAATATACTACTGCTGCATTGATAGACCAGCAAAATTCTTAACTGCATTATAACTGTTGATAATGATTTAAAGTGTTAGCACAGACATCATATTCTTTGTTACATAAAAAGGTATTGTCTTAATCTTAGTGCATGGATTTTATTATGACTAGTTTTAAATTCTAAATATAATAACATAATGAAATACAATAACACTCTGTATAACTCATTTCTCATGGATATGTTTAGATGCTTAAGTCTTTAAAATCCTTTATAATTTGTTATTTAATCAAAATGAATTCTGTTCAGAAGACAGTTTTCCAGAAATCTAAGCTATACTAATTTTAATACCAACAAAAGAGGTCAGAGAAAAAATTGGTAGCAATTATCTGAATGTGAAATTGTTTTTGTTTTAGTTCTAATTTTTGTTGTCAATATCAAAAATGGATATAGAATACACATAGCCATGCCTAGGCAAGTTTACCCCAAGATGTTTTCAAAATACTTGGATCTATATCACTTGGTTACCATAGCAACTCTTCAAAACAGTCAAAAGAGCTACAGCACTCTTTATTCTATAAAGGCAAAACTGGAGCTGAAGAAAGCAACATCCACAGAATCATAGTGAGCCACTGTCAAAACAGGCACCAAAAACCTTTGGTTTCTGATATCTACGTCAGAGGTCCTATAGTTCATATTACAATAATTATTTATGCATCAGTCTGTAAGTGCATGTTCTTTTCCTGTCATTGTTTTCCTTGACTTTTTGCTAATTCTGTTTTTTCAGGTTTCCTATACATGCTCACACATAATGTACAACAGTATACCTTTCTCATTGTTCCTGGGTAGTGGATTTTAGCCACTTATGTTTCTACATGCTTTTCTCTGCTGATATAAACTTGGGCAACTGCATGCATGTGCACAATCAAGAGTACAAACATACTTGTGCACATGGGAGAGGGTTTGACATCATTAGATTCCCAACTTGAAATCATGCCATGATACCACAGTCTCTAAATCACTAATGTCCATATTCATCAGTATTTTGAAGATTATGATTCAAGTCTAAACTTGTCTGGAAAAAAAAGACTTCACAGAGTTGTGTAGGAACTAAGAATTGCTACTGTTTTCAAATGTAGCATGGCTATTTTTTATTAGTTTTTAGAATTTTCAAGCCTTAGAATGCAAGGCAATGGATCACCCGGGACAAAGACATTTTGCCTAAAAGCCCTTGGCATTTGATTTCTGTGTCTCTCCTGTCACATGCGATTGTCATAGCCTTTGACTAGTCCCTTACCTTCACTTCAGATGGAGATAATAACAGTATTTTCCTCAGTAATTACATGGAGGAGTTTTAAAAACTGTAATTGGAGCTGGATAGATAGCTCAGCAGTTAAGAGAACTTGATGTTCAGTTCCCAGCAGCCACATGGCTCATAAATATTATAACTCCATCTTCAGGGGAATCCAACCCCTTCTTCTGGCCTCCTTGGGCACTGTACACATGCGGCACACATACACACACACACACATTATACATACATACATACATACATACATACATACATACATACATGAAGAACACCCACATATAAAATAAGTAAATACAAAAATACTATAATCATATATAGTGCATACCTGAGTACCCAGTGTCCAGTGAGTACTCAGTGGGTGAATCACACTATTAACAAGGTTGTTGATGTCGTTTTAGACACACTGCAAGAAACTCAATTTTTATATGCTCTTTTAGGCAATAAAATTGCTTAGAATGACTAGTAATGTTTCTCTGTCTCTTTAATTGTGTGTGCTAGAACATTTTCAACATCCAAAATGGCTTATAATTAGAAGTTCATCAAATGGATTCCCTGACAGCATTATAAAGGAAGCTGAAATTCCCAAATAGATCCTAAGTTTTCAGCACTCCTACTTGAAAAGAAATAAGCACAGGTACTTCTCTGATGGTCACTGTAGCTGCTAATGGCCAAAGGACTGGATGTTATTTTTGTATCAGTTGTCATTCAGCATGAAAAATTAGCTGGAAGTCTGTCTTTTTCTGTTTTTGGATTTTGCATGTCCAAGCTATTTTGGTGAAATGCAGGTACTAATCCAACATGCAGTACTTTGATAAAATAATTCCCACATTTGCATAACAAATATACTAGAATATTCCAGTAAGAAAGGAAAACACCTGTTTTGATATTAACAGTCTACAGTTCACCAACTTTCAAATACTGTGGTAAACAAAAAGCATGAAATTTTTTAGCATTCATAATATAGAACTCATGTTCAATAACTAAGTTGTATAAGATGGGTTTTTCATGTGTGAAGTATAATGTCTTCCAAGATTCATTAATTATCTACCACTCCAAGAATACCTGGACCCCTCTGGAGCCCTAAGTATCTTTTCTATGTGTTTTTCTGCATGCTCAAGGAGTCACTCCGACTCAAGAATATGTCTCCTTAGTTAGGAGACTTCTAGACATATAAAGCGGCTGACACTGATCACCAATCAAGATGTTCATGTTCAAGCTCTCTGCCTTTCACTTAGCACTCTGTCGCCCAACTGGAAAGTAATTTGTTTGAGCCACTAAAGCTTACAGTTATTTGTTCTTTATCCTTGATTTTTCAGAGAGTGTCTCGCAGCAGCACCAGTGACCCTCACTGGAAGCAGACAGCATCTGAGAGGGACAAAATTCTGATGCTGTGCTTACTTTTAGCAACTGTAGCAGAGCTTTTCCAGTGCTGCTCCTTGATCCCGCAGCTCATGTAGGCTCAGCATTCGGCAGTGCACGGCAGCTTTAATCTAATTCTCACTTCACTTTTCCCCCTGGCTTTCTTCTTAGGACAAATCTCAAGAAAGAAAAGGAAAAGGGAAAGGAAATCAAAAGAAATGACATTAGGGACCTGGCAGTCCATGATTTATAAACGTGCACAAATTATCACAGATGCAATTACTGATCCAGCCAAACATAAGTCTACAATGACTGTCCTTGGGGGTGGTCTCTACGCAACCCTGCTTGTCTCTCCACCCCTTCAGCAAGGTCTGGGTTCTTCAACAGCCGTCACCTGTCTGTGGCAATCACTGACTACGATCCAAGGAAAAGAATTCTTTAGGAGACACCTGGATGAGAAATACCTACGCCCGTGCTCCAAATGGGTTGGAGACAGATCATGACTTGTCAAAACAAGAAGTAAGGAATCCATTCTGTGAAGAAGAAAAGAAGGAGGAGGAGCAGGAGCAGGAGCAGGAGCAGGAGGAGGAGGAGGAGGAGGAGGAGAAGGAGAAGGAGAAGGAGAAGGAGAAGGAGAAGAAGGAGAAGGAGAAGGAGGAGGAGGAGGAGGAGGAGGAGGAGGAGGAGGAGAAGGAGAAGAAGGAGGAGGAGGAGGAGGAGGAGGAGGAGGAGGAGGAGGAGAAGGAGAAGGAGAAGGAGAAGGAGAAGGAGAAGGAGAAGGAGAAGGAGAAGGAGAAGAAGAAGAAGAAGAAGAAGAAGAAGAAGAAGAAGAAGAAGAAGAAGAAGAAGAAGAAGAAGAAGAAGAAGAAAAAGGAGAAGAAGGAGAAGGAGAAGAAGAACTATTTACTAGTGTGTAAAATCACAACAGTGGATGATAGCTATTTGGTATCTTTCCTGCATGGTAATAAACTCTTCTCAAAAGGAGATGTTCTTTGGGTCTACTTTGTGATGAAGATAATTTTACTAACTAGACCCATAACATTTGCTTCATGGAAGCTCTGCACTGTGCTTGGAGGCATTTGCACAGATGTGTTCAATCACTTTACATATTTTATATGAAATTACCATCCATTAGAAAGAAATGCCACTACCAACCACAACAAAGCATAAAAATCAATGGCTCTGCTACAGAAAGGGCCCCTACTAAGTGTATCTCCTAATGTGATTTAGCAGAAAAGTGTTTAGAAACACATCTTTATGCTCAAATTGGTTATGCCTGTTCTATATAATTTATTCTAAGCTTTGGAAACTCTT
Source organism: Mesocricetus auratus (assembly GCF_017639785.1). NCBI lineage: Eukaryota > Metazoa > Chordata > Mammalia > Rodentia > Cricetidae > Mesocricetus > Mesocricetus auratus. The sequence goes on along the minus strand of NW_024429193.1, from coordinate 29,452,166 downwards.
CTTTTTAAATTATCAGAATTGTTAAAAATGTAAAATGGAGCAGGGAGGAAAGGAAGGGTGTCTTACCAAATATTTCCAGAAACAGAACAATTTTGAGCAATTTCACTGCTTAAGGTTGGACCAAGGCAACAGCTTCTTGAACCTGACTAATATAGAGGTTTGATAATGTCCTCCCAGCTCATACCCTGGCCTCTCTGTCTAACTGCAACATAAAGCAAGGAAAAAAGGAAAACACTACTTTTCAGCAAACAGGGCACATGCCAGTGTAGCTACCTTGGTCTCTTTCTTTCGTGACCTGTTTTTCAATGATTATTTGATACCAGGCTTCTAAGGGCACAAGGACACCTTTTAGGTGAGTACAGTCCCTCACAGAAGTTGGAGGTGGGCCTCATCCCATACTTTAGGGAGCACTTCCAGAAAACCACTATAAACAAACTGCTGGTGAGAAAGCCCTATAACCTACCAATGGGAAGAGGGACCTCAGGGATGCAAATGAAGAAGAAGAAGAAGCAGATATGCCTTGTGTTCATGCAAAAGGAGTGGAGGAAAGTACCACAAAGCCAGAAGAGACTTGATTAAACTGGTACTTTATTCCTCAAAAGCAACATACCATTTTCTATCTAGTATTTTTACCATTTTCTATGTAGCTTATTATTCAATTAGTTATTAATTTTCAAAATTAAGAGATGTCAAATATGTTGAAAAAAAGAAAATGGAAGAAAATATAATATTGATAGTGAAATATAGGTATTTTAGAGAAACATTATTTTGTGATTAATTTTACTGAAATTCTTTGAATGGCCCACAAAGCAATTCTAAATTCTTCTCAAAGAATCTTCTCACTTTAAAAAATTATCTCACCAGTCTCTGAGTCTCTGTTGTGTTTCTCTGAGGATGCTTGTTTGTTACAAACAGTTCAAAATTGCAAATTTACTGTGCATCACAATATTTTGAGCCATAAACCAGTTATACAAGCTTTTAGAAATCATTAATGCCCCTATTAGGTAAAGAATAAGAAGGAGAGAGTAATCTTGTAGGGATGAACATGGAGATGTCTTTCCTAACGAAAGTGGAGGAGTGTGCTCTGTGTCCACGTGTAGTGACCTGTCCTTCCCTTCCCTGCTCCAAGATGAGATGATGCTCTGTGGGTGAGCAGGTGAGATGAACACCAAGGGACAGAGGGCAGCACGACACTTGCTAGGCAGTGTGGATGAAGAGAAGAGAAAAAGCGAGCTAGTCCACAGCCTTTGGAGACCTCCAAAAAGCCTTAATGGTAGCTGGTTAGAATCAAGTAAAAGGGTCTTCTAGGAACAGTCAGGAAAAAGAAAAAGGATTCTTCAGAGTGATCCTCAGTTAGCAACCTAAGGGATTTAGAGGGAAGAACTCAAGAAACAAGCAAAAGAACCCACAAGCATGACAGCAAACAGAGAGGAACAGTGAAAGAAGGAGGAAAAAGAAAGACAAGGAATGAAAGGAGGAGGAAAGAGAAAAATAAGGAATGGAAGGACAGGAAGAGAGAAGTGAGTAATGGGCCATGCATTGGACTTGACATTAGTCTTTCTCTTTCTAAAAACTGGTTTGCTTTCATTGATTTTACTGCCCTCTGAACTGTTTTCCCCCCTTTCTACCAAAATATTCTACTTACTTCTTTTAGTAGGAGTGTACTCACAAGGCATTGTGAGCTTTTATTTTATGTCTACATATTTACATAAATCAATGCTGGGTAGCCTGGAGTGTGCTGAACCTTCTTCTGCTGACCTATATAACCCAAGTCCTTTCCACTCTATAGCTATCTTCATATAAAACCAAAAACTGATGTTCTTAATTCTACATTGAGATTTTGCTTTTGACTTAATGTGGCCCTTGAATTCCTCTTTCTTTAAATTAACCAGAAAAGTTGGACTGGAGCAATGGTTCAGCCAGGAATGTGCTATCACACCTGCACAAGAAACTGAGTTGGATTTTCAGAAGTTATGATAAAAAAATTAAAAACTAATAATAATAAAAAAGAGCAGGAGTAGTGCTGTACAATTATAATCCCAGCACTGGAGAGTTGGGGACAGGCAGATCCCTGGGGTTCACTCTTCATACAGTCTGGTTTATTTGGTAACAGTGCTCAAGGAAGGATACCCGAGGTTATCCTCTGGCCTCCACACACTACATATACACAAAAATTAGGGGAAAAAAAGAATAACCAGAGAAGTCATAGAATCTGCCAGAGTGCACATCTTGTAGCCAGGACAGTGAAGAGGGGCAAGACAACATTCCAAGTATGTCCTGTACGTCTGCTGCTTTAGCTTGCTATGGATGACTGTGTGTGGTTATCTGATGCAAAGGAAAGGCTGAAGCATCTTGGAGAAAACAAGTCTGTATAAGGAAAGCAAGCACTGTCGAAGCCATTTTTAGTCACACCATCTGAGACAAAACTCCAGAGCCACAATTCACCCTGTCCTTTTCTGTAAAATGCTAAATCTTGATATCTAAAATAAGACCCATGCTGTAAGAGGAACACTTCTCCGTTGCTGGTAGGGAGTGTAAACTTGTACAGTCACTTTGGAAACCAATATGGCGGTTTCTGAGAAAAGTGAGAATTAATCCACCTCAAGACCCAGCTATACTACTCCTGGGCATAAACTCAGAATATGCTCCATCCTACCACAAGGACACTTGTGCAACTATTTTCATAGCAGTATTATTCATAATATTCAGAAACTAGAAACAACCTAGATATTCATCAGCCAAAGAATGATTAAAGAAAATGTGGTACATTTACAAAATGGATTATTACTAAGCTGTTAAAAAAAATAACACCATGACATTTGCAAGCAAATGGATGGAACTAGAAAGAAATCACCCTGAGGTCTCCCAGATACAGAACTGGAAAGGCAAACATGGTATGTACTCAGTGATAAGAGGAGTCAAGGATGAGGGGCATATGACTCTTCTTTTTTTTAATGAGACAGGGTTTCTCTGTATTGTTTTGGAGGCTGTCAGACCAACTCGGCCTCAAACTCACAGAGATCCGCCTGCCTCTGCCTCCCGAGTGCTGGGATTAAAGATGTGCACTACCACCGCCCAGCGCATATGACTCTTCTTGGGAAAGGGAAATAGAATAGATTTTGTGGATGGACTGGGGCTGGTGGGGATGGAAACATGGTGGATCAGGTAGGGGAGGAAGTGACAAAAGGAGAGAGTACAGGGAAAGATGACCAGAATTGGGGAGCATCTCTGGTATGAGGAAGAAACAATACAATGGAAATACCCATGAATCTATTAGGGTGACATAATAATAAGCAGGGATAGGGAGCTTGAACAGGCCATATCCTTGTAACCAGGCAAGACTTTTAGTGCCAGGATTGGGAAAACATTTGGCCTACAATATGTCTTGCCTACAAAATGTGCTGTGGTAAAAGTGGCGTATAAACTGTGGAGATGGCCAACCAATCCAACTGGCCAACTGGTCCAGCTTAAGACCATGTTAAGAGAGGAAGCCCACCCCTGACACTACCTGGAGGGCTAGGAGCCAGAGGCTGTAGAGCCCATAGAGCTAGAATAGAACCAAACATGACCATTAAAAAAATCAATGAAATGATCCCTAATGATTTTCTATTATACTATTATACTTGTAGACTGTAAACTAATATAACCATCATCATAGAGATTTTTCTCTAGAAACTGATAGAAACATTGGGCTGAGGTCAGAGAATCCTACCAAAGAGGGAAAGGAAAGATTGTAGGAGCCAGAGGGGTCAAGAACACCATAAGAAAACCCCCAGAATGAACTACCTTGGACTGGCAGGGGCTCACAGAGACCGAACCAGCAATCAGGGAGCCTTCATGGGTCTGGCATAGATCCTATGCATATATGTTATGGTTTTGTAGCTTGTTCTTCTTGTGGGACTCCTTACAGTGGGAGCAGGGGGCTGTCTCTGACACTTCTGTCTGCTTTTGGGACCCCTTTCATCCCACTAGTTTGCCTTGTCTAGTCTTCATATGAGGAGACGTACTTACTTAATCTTACTGAAAGTTGATATGCCGTGTTTGGTTGATAGTCCTGGGGGCGGGGCTGTCCTTTCCTGAAGGGAAACAGAGGAAAAGTGAAAGGGGTGGGAAATGGAGCTGGGAGTAGAGGAGGGAAGGGAAACTGCAGTCCGGATGTGATATATGAGAGAAGAATAATTATTTTAAAAAGACCTATGCTTTCCTATTCCTTTAGCACAATGTCTTCCATAAAATAAATGTTCTATAGACAAACACTTTAAGTGAATAAGTGAAAGAATAGATTTGGTTCCTCAGTCCACTAAAATTAATGACTGCCACTCTTAGCTAAAGCCATATATGAATACATAGGCAAATGAAGAGATGAATGGGAACATACAGTGAGATTCCAAAAGAGCTAAATGTAGCCGTGAACTTCAGACAAATAAAGAACTGTCAATATGTACATATTTCTTTTATAAATATTATATGAAACATTCACTAAGTCCACACAGAGGTGTGTTGGAGCCACTAGGCCACGAAGAGCACACTCTCTTCTTCGAATCATTCTCTGGCCACAAACAAGAAAGTCTCTAGTTGAGTGCTCATCCCAGATGTTCATCAGCAAAAGAATAGATGAAAAATTGTGGCATAGGCAAATGTTGACATACAATTTAGCCATCAAGAAGAACCAAAAATATGTCACTTTCAGGAAATTAACACAATTAGCATCATATCAACTGGGAAAAAAGTTCAGAGTCAGAAAGACAAGGCACACATGTTTTATTATTCAAGCAGAAACTGCTTGGGAAGACAGGAAAATGTGACAGTAGGAGACATTTGGAAAAGGAAGAAGTCCATCCTGAAGGGGAGGGGAAGACATGAGAGGGCGATGGGGTAGCTATTTGAATATATCTGAAGTGTACGAAAGCATTGTAATGAAGCACTTTGTTCTGTAAAGTGGATGCATAACTATGATGGTTTAAAAGTCACAGAAATGGCCTTTCTGTGGGTTTTCAGTATAATTTAAGAGACTGTGAAAATCATTAGATGACACAAAATAGTGAGAGAGTCCTGACGGGAACTTTTGTGAGAAGGTGGGTAATGGTTTCTCTCACGTAACTTTCCTGACTTCACAAACAGCTCCACGGTATTACCTACTTTTGTTTTACTCAATTTCTTGAAAAAACACAGTATTATAAAAAGTATTGTATGTTTTCAATTAAATTAGATTTGAAAATGATTTATAGAGAGGAAGATGCAGAGTGATATTCATGAAGTATCAGTGTCCATTTACTCAGGTATCATCTAGGGACTGCCCTCAAAAGAATTATCCTTTCTAGAAATAAACCCCAGACCTATAGTAAGTTGAACATTGAAGGTAACATAGACTAGTTTTTCAAGAAAGGAGCCGAAGTGTAAGAAAATAGAGCAAAGGTACCAATGCCTGATCTTCTTACTTGAAGGTAAATTTCTTTTCCAAACTTGACAAAAAGACAGAGTGTAGAAAATCAAACAGCTCACCTACTGCTTTATTTTTCAATACACAGGTAACCTAAAGGCGTTAGAAGTGATATTTGGAAAGTAGGGTTATTCCATCTATGCTATAGGAAGTAAAACACATGGTAGCTGAGTCCCTTGCCCACCAACACCTTGCAGTCTACACAGTGCAATGAGACCTAGATGTGAAATACTAGTGTTGTAGTGCTCACTTAATCTATTGTGGAGAAAACTAAGTCCACGAGCCTGGGTTCTGGAGTTTACAGGTTGGACAGGGACTGGGTTAGAAGCCAGTATCTTAAATCCCAGAGCCCTATTATTTAAGTGCTATATTAAATAAACCAGACTATGCCCTGCAGGGGTTTGACTTCATGGAGGAGAAGAAGAGCTTTTGTTGCTCACTAAGGATTTACCTGAGGCTCTTATCCTCAGGTAAGAAGGAAGATCAAGTGTGTGTGTGTGTGTGTGTGTGTGTGTGTGTGTGTACATATGTGTGTATATGTATATATGTATGTATGTGTGTGCCTGTGTCTGTGTATATGTATGTATGTGTGTATGTATATGTGTGTGTGTATTTATGTATGCATGTGTGTATGCCCTGTGATCACATCATGCAACTGTTTAAAAACACCATACTTTCTGGAAAACCACAACACAAACTTATAGCAGCAAGCTCTACTATTCCTAGCTACATGTGAGCAAAAAAGATGAACAACTTGTCATTAATAAAACAACGAATAAAGCAGGCAGGAAGATCTGAGCGTATGTAATTGTGGGTTGTATCCAGGAAAGCAATTACCCAGCTTGTTCCAAACTTTGCTGGAGATAATGTGGTAGGAGCCTTCTGCTAGGTTAAGTTTTACTAGTGCCGGTTCTCCGTGCATGCTGGGGACTTGATAGCTAAAGGGAGGCCATGTCAGTATACCAGTACTCTGCAGTTTTACATTATATTTTAATATTTTTACATTATTGCATTGCCTTTTAAGTTCATAGATACTGAGACATGCCTGGTCCTGTAAATTAAATTCATACAAAGGACAGGCATTTGGAGAGCTGCTTTATAAGCGAAGGTGGACATAGACACAGTGATACTGTCCCACCACGGCAGCAGAGAATGGTCTGTGTACTGCAGCAGAACTCAGAAGGAACTCTTGAAAGTGGCATCTCCATCCCATTTCCCAGCCTGCCCTCTGAGGTGCAGAAAATGAGTTATTTTCAGCTCCCTAACAGCTAATTCTTCACTTCGAAGCTATCGTTCCAGTTTTCCGCTGGGGTTTCCCCAGCCTGACCCCACCCCTGGTTTCAGCCACTTTCTGGCTGACACTCAAGAATGGCATGCCCTGACGCCCATGTTGCTGACAAATGTCAATCAGAGTATCTCAGCTGCCCGCCCCTCCACCGCGGAGTGTCAGCCATCATCTGAAGCACATACTCCCAGGAACGCCACAGCCTGGCATCTTTGTTCTGTTTTCAGATAAACAGATCCAATTCCTCAACAAACAGACGGTTACAATCCTTTTGATAACAGTGTAATAATTCAAAACAAATGATTCTCAGCTTTGATGATAGCACTTTTATGGGTCATGAAGAAATCCTCCCACCAACATCTGTTTGATTTTATCTACTTGAACTTTATCCTCCAGTTGAAGATTTATAAGCTGAAATCATCCCAGCCTATTAAAGTCAAGCGAATGTTCGAGTACTAAGCAGAGACTGAAAGTGCATTTCCTAGGCAGCTCTGGAAAAGCTGCCATGGGCAAGTGTGTGTGTGTGTGTGTGTGTGTGTGTGTGTGTGTGTGTGTGTGTGTATCAAAAGTTTGCGAGATTTTGCATTTGGTTGGGATTCAGCCAAGGCTCCTGTAACAGAGACTTGAGAAAATTAATGTACATATTTTCACAATTATTATATTAAAAGACAACATGAAAAATGCAGGGGTTGCTTTTATTAAAGTCTGTGTTCATAGTGAAGCCATTAGAGGCCAGAGGAATGCAAGGCAGACTTCTTTTCCTCTCCTTTAATTCTCTTATAGAGATTTAATATTTTAAACCAAGGCTTAATAGTAGCTAAATTTAAACACAAAAGATATAGAGACATTTTAATCTGATGGAAGAACAACGGTGCAGTAGATGGGGAGCCAAGAATGCTGAGTTCAGGGCAGACAAAGTGGTGGTGTCTGCCTGTGAAGCTACACTTGGGAACCTGATAGGAGACTGAGAGTTCAGGGTCAGCCTGGGCTACACTGAGACCCTGTCACCTAACAGAACAGAAACAGAGAACAGTAATGGCTCCTGAGTTCAGATCACAAATCTTCCATTCATTCACCTGTTTATAAACAGATGAAATACTCATTAGCTTTTCATGTGTTTGTGTATGTGTCTATGGGTATGTGTGTGTGTGTGTGTGTGCGTGCACATATGTATGCCTGTGCACATGTATTCTTGGAATGGAGATGCATAAACAGCTCTCCTGGTGGAGGGTCAGCCTTTCTGCCACATACTCCTTACTAGGGGCACACTTCTGCCCATTTTTCACCCAGTTTTGAACTATTCCTTGCTTTCCTTCAAGATACACTTATTTTTCTTCCCTCCTTGCCTCCCTTCTCCCTCTCTTCTCTGAAAGTCACCCCCTCATGCCCACTCTGTTTTCATAGTTTAGAATAGCAAGTCACCACTGAACATGTTTCTGTAACTCATACTTAATTTCAAATGAGGCATACTTTGGATGCTCTTTGGGAAAAAACTAAGTGAAAGTGTTTAAAAGCATAAGATCCTCCATATCGTTCATCTGGACATTGTTGGACAAATTCACAAAAAGTCGTACCTCAATCGTGTACTCAGTTGTTCTTTCAGTAAGTATTCATCAAGTTACTACTAATCCAGCCACATGCTTGGTGCCAGAAACATAAGATAAGAGAACACAGATATCGCTACTGGGTTTATCAAATTTGTAGTACAGAGAGGGAAGGAGGGGTGGAGAGGGACTACTGTTACTACTGGAATTAGTGGCACCAACCAGGTGTAGAAATGCTACCAAAACGAATACCACAAGACTCAGCGCACTCTTCCAAGTGAGAAATGTGGCTTAGCAATGTTGGAAGTGATGTATTCCAGGCAGAGAAAAGCTTGTGTTAAGACCCCTATGGCATGGATGGGACACCAGAGAGAAAGAGCAATTCCATTCAACTAGAACACAGAGAGGACAATTGGGCATGTGAGTCTGGGGGGTGAGTAGCATGGAACTGCATGGTGCTTGGAAGGCATGATTAAGGCTTCTCCCCAAACCCACAACATTCAGCTTATGATAATTTAAAGGATTTGATACAGCAAGGTGATTTGATTAGATCCAAGCTTTGACCAAATCACTGGCATACTGTTGGAGGTAAGAGAAATGACTCACACATTGTTCAGAAGGCGAGAACTAGACCAGAGACACTGGCTGGGACAAGGGTGGAGGCCACAGAGATGGCAAACTTTTGGAAAATCTGAAATTTTGTGGGGATTAAAATAAGGTGGTCTTGTGATGGATTAAAGGGAGGGCTGGGAAGCTGGAGGTATGAAGAATGACTCTCTCATTTCTGAGCCACAGAGGGGGTGGATGCCAGTGCCAAGGACAGAGATAGGAAGCACTGAAGGATGGCCAGGGCTGAGGGAAGATCAGGAGTTCAGTCTTGCCCAGGCTGATTTTGAGGTGTCTCTGAGACATCCAAGGGAGAGTGTCAACTAGTACAAGAAACAGATCTGGACTTATGACTGGGAGCCTCGTACAGCTAGCACACTGTGTTCACTGGCAAAACACAAGTGTTTCTTCATCACTAAAGAGACAACTGGTAAACCTTGGGACATAAATAATGTAGGGACTGCTTATGCCTGCAATTCCTGGAAAATATTATTTTCAGTGTCTTCAGTGTCTGCAGAATTTGTGAAGAATGTCACAAAAGGTTTAACTATCAAATTTCTATCAATCAGTGTTTAGATTACACATTTCATTTTACATAGAAATGCCTTTTCAACAAATAAACTGCACAAGCAGCCACCAGCATTTTCAATCTGCATTGGCCATCTGTCAATGCAGCTAACTCCGAAATGATAAGGCAGTATTTGTGGACATCCGGGACTTCTAGGAAAAAAGATTTCCACACCTGAATCTAGACTGCCACATACTCCATCAAGTTATTTGTGGTTTTAGCCTGGATTCCTGGACATAAAGGGGTTTTTTGAGACGTGGTATAAACATATCCATGAACTAGGGGTCACACTGTGGAAGCTGGACTTGCCTGAGATGCTCCATGCACTTGACATTGTGTCAGGAACCAACCACACACAGGCCACTTATCACCTCCTCTGCCTCCCTGTGGGTTGTTATCTACTGTTTATCTGCAAATTCTGAACGTGTGCCACACTTAAGATTTCAATTCACTTCACTTTGCAGAAGAAAGGCCACTACATTTGTCATCAGTGTGATTTTTCAACAGGCTTAGAGAGATTACATAGGACTCCACATTTGGTTCTGTGATTTTGTTCTAAACAGTGGCAGAGATCTTTGTGTGCTTCAGAGAGAAGGAGATAGCTCTAAATGAATTAGAATACATTCCCACCACTGTCCATGCTCCAAGCCTTTTTTGGAGAACCTCGGAGGTCTTAACTAAAAACGTGATCATATACAGTTTTTATAGCAAATAAAAACTCTGAGTCCAAACATAGATTTATGATGATGCATAATACTAAGGGAAAAAAGAAAACCTTGAATAATTCTCCAGAAAGAAAGAAATTACACATAGATGAGTACTCCAAGCCCATGGTTAAAGTCAGAATCTTAAGAGTTCTCATGCTGATTTATTACCCTCACTTATTGTTACCTGAGAGACTCATTTAAGTCCAGTGTGCTTCCGGTTTCCAGATTTCTAAAATGCGAGTGAATGTGCTTAAATAACTCACGAGTTTATTGTGTCTGACCTTAACTACTTGGAGGAGGATTTTGGAAAGCTAAGTTCAGAAGTCAGAATAGAGCCATGCACTATGCTCAGTGCTTTCATCCCAGCACTCAGGAGACTGAGGCAGGCAGGTCGTGGATCTTTGTGAGTCTGAAGGGCACCCTGACCTATACAGTGAGTTCCAGGAGACTCATGTACATGAGACCTGTCTCCAAAAGTAAATAAACAAGCAAATGAAAATAAATCAAATAAACGTCAGAATGTTTTCTATTGTATTCACTTGGATGAGGTTCATTTAGATGCTCAGTTCGTGTTGACTATGTGCATCATGGAGCTTCTAAGCTATGAACTCAGCTCCTTTGTACTCACACTTGAAGGGAGATTTTCATTAGTTTGGAAGCTTCACGTTTATATGAAGTTTTACAGAATCTTCTAGTGATGCTATGAAATGAAAACACAATTTTCTCTACAAGATGGAGGAGTTGAAGCGAGAGATTTAAGAAGGGAAGGATTCTTTAGGATGAAAACAGGTGATAATACTCAAGAAAGATTGTGTTTCTTAAGGTTTCCTTTACTCCTTTTCATTATAGATTTGAAGAGTTACTTCTAACTGAATTCCCCAAACCAACATGTGAGTGGCTAAGTAGAGCCATAAAGGAGATATCAGCTTTGAATGTCTCTTTAACCTTACTTCAACAAATAAAGCAATGGAAATCATCAGAAGTGGCAAGCCTCTTAACACGTCATGAGACTGCCAGCAGTTGACTAAAGCTAGCTCTGATATGCAATAATACACATAGTGAGAGATGGAAAAGAACTCTACAGAAACCCATGACTTTAGAACTGGCCTTTTATCTGAGACTCTACTGTCCAACTAGAACACATGACTTTGGCCTCAAGAAAAATATTTCCTAACCTAATGAGCAGCTTGGATCAAACAATTATAATATGTCAAGAAGTGTGTGTAAAATAAAGGCACTGAAATTTATTATATTGAAAAGACTCATTTGGATGTGTTCTTATGTTTCAAACTTTTGTTTTAATGCAGAAGCCACTGTAAGGAAAGTAACAAGAAAGAGGAACAAAATTCCTCTTCTGAGATAATTACTGCTTGCTTCATGCTCTCTCATGCCCTGTGGATTTACTTTAAATCTGCTAGCCCAGTGAGGCCTAATGTCCAAATGAGATACGTAGAAAACAAAGACACACAGTCTGCATTACACAGTCCACCACTATCTTCAGATCTTTAGTAAAGTCTTTTTCCAACTAAGATTTCTTTCCTTAGTCTTCTTAAACGTATAATTAATTTAAAAGCTTAATTCTGCAGGAGAGGTATTCACCCTGTAGTAGGTAATGTCATGAATATGTCTTCCATTAAGAGAATAAATAAGTATTAATTGCAACTTTAATAAGCATAGAAATTGAAAGACATGGTCTGAAATGGTATGTGGTTTCATGTATAATAAAAATACCATTAAGAAGCTTTAAACCCAAATCTGAAATAGTATCTTTTGTCATCTGAACTAATAATATGGTTTCTGAGAGATTTCCATGGATGAAAAAAGTGCATAATGACAGCAATAAATAACATAAATGCCTGTGGTTAATACCTTATATGATCAGCATGAAACTATTCTATCATTTGGAGGTTGCCAGACTTATTAAGTACTCCATCATACTTCATATTGTCAACCAAGAGCAACCCACTTCCTGTAGACATCTCCTACTCAAATGCATGTACACTATGTGTGCCCTATGTGTGGTGTGTGCACCATTTCTCACATTTAGTTAAAAGGTCTGCTCTCATAACTTCAAAGAATCCACTCATGGTGATATCATTTTATTTATTATATATCTTATTTTACACTTTTATTTATCACTGTGCAGAAAAAAAATTCTGAGGTTTCCATAGCTAAACATTTGAATCTGAGTTAACAAGATGCCTCATCAGATAAAAGGTGCTTGTCACCAAAACTCAATGACCTGAACTGGATCTCCAGACTTCACATGGTGGGAAGAGAGAATGGATTCTCCTAAGCTGTAATCTGACTGCCACACGTGCATTGACTCACACAAGCTCTGACACACACACACACACACACACACACACACACACACACACAAATAAATAAGAAAATATTTGAATTAGTGTTAGATTGTTGTATATGTCTAAGGCTAATTCTTTACTATGGAGATGCAATAGAGATGGCATGGCACTGGGTTTCAAGTCAAGGGAGCAGACCTCTAGAAACTGTTCAGTCGTTCCCTTCTTGCCTCATGCATTGAGTTTATATAAAATCTGATAAAGGATGTCTCCATATTCTTTATTAGTTCTGATCTAATTGAGAAACAGCTTTACGGTTATGGGGATGAGTCAATGGATAAAATACTTGCTACACAAGCTTGAGGATGACAGTTTAGAGTCTGGGACACATTTAAAAGCCAGGCAGGCGCGGTGACCATCTATGATCCCAGTGCCTGAAAGTCAGAAACAGGAAACCCCCATGTAAAATGGCTAACAGAATTGGTCAGTCAAAGATTCAGGGACAGACCCTGATTCAATTAATTGGAATGTCATCTTTGGGCTTACACACAGAGGAGAGGTAAGGGGGAAGAAAGGAAGCACTTTAGACTCCAGGGAGAAGTAAATACCACCTATATTACATATAAAATACCAAAGATGATCTGTGTCCTCACTGATAGCTCTGGGAACCTCTGAGCTTCTCTGAGGAAGGACCTTTTAGAAAATGGTTGGTATTGATATGGAGAATAACATGCATGCTTTCTGCAGGCATGCAGACCCCAAGAGTTTTCCCATTTCCCCAGTCAGTGAATCTATGCTAATTTGTGACTGGATAAAGTCAATAAAGTGACTTGGAAGTAACATTGTTTGGTTTCTGAATCTAGAACTTCACCTGTATTACATTTCCACTCTTGTCATCTTGGAGTGAGGCAATCATGTACAGAAATCCAGAATAGCCTTCCTGAACATAAAAGACCATGCAAGAGACTGAGAACCCAGCACCAACAACAGGCACATGAGACCATCTTGGAACATTCGACTCCCACCTACCCAGTGTCTGAGGATATGGTAACATGGGGCGGGGGGTGGGGGCGGTGGACAGCAACAGAACTACCCAGCTAACCCCAGGCAATTTGTTTGGCTTAAATAGTTTAGGCCAATGAAATTTATTTATTTATTTTTATTTTTTGAGACAGGTTTTCTCTGTATTGTTTTGGAGGCTGTCCTGGAACTTTCTCTGTAGACCAGGCTGGCCTCAAACTCACAGAGATCCGCCTTCCTCTGCCTCCCGAGTGCTGGGATTAAAGGCATGTGCCACCAACGCCTGGCCATCTTTGACACATTGAACTGATTTACATAGTAATACAAATGAAACCTTAGTCTATGCTGAAAATAAAGAGCCACAATAACCGACCAAACATATGACATCATTAACTTTGGCACCGAATAAAGGAAAGGAAAGGAAAGCAAGAGAAATTTCTTAATGGAGGATAGAAAAGTAGGAGAAAATATTAGGATACTTAGAAAAACACGGTGGCCTACCAACAACTGATAAACATGTGGGCTGCAATAGCTCAGGAGATAGAAAACATTTATTTGCATTTGCATCAGGTAGAGTGGTAGTCCATGTCCCAGCTTGCAGAACCTGTGAATATAAATTTATTTCGAGTATTTTGTGGAAGTGACTACATTTAGGGTCTCCAAATCTCTCTGGGGGACAAAGAGCAGTAGAGCTATTTCAATGGCAGGCTTACTTATGAGAGTTAGTCGAGGAACGTAGAGAATAGAAGAAAGTATGAAGTCAGGGGCCAAGTTTGGAGCTATGCAACTATAATCAAAGAATGGCCGGAGATCATGACCATGCCTTGATGTTGAACTTCTGGCGCCTCTAGAGCACTAAAATAATGAATTTCTTTTTTAAAATAATATATTTATTTTTTAAGTTTCATTTCACATTCCAACCTCAGTTCTCCCTCCCACCCTCACCTGTAGCCCACCCCACCCCCATCCACTTCTCCTTATGGATAAGGGCTCCCTTGAGGAGTCAACAAAGCCTGGCACATTAAGTTTGGGGAAGACCAAACCCCTCTCCCATGCATTAAGGCTGAGCATGGTATCACACCACAGGGAATGGACTCCAACAAGCTAGCTCATGTACCAGGGTTAGATCCTTGTCCTATGGCCTGCAGCCTCTCTGATAGTCCAAGCTTCACAACTGTCTCCCACATATGGATGATGCATTTCTATTGCAAACTACCAAGTCCGTGGCAGTTTGCTGTGACACATCCCTAGGAACCCAGTACAATTCCTCCTTCTTCAATTGGGCAGGTAGAACAAAGCCAGCAGTGATATCCTGTAGGAGGTTCCCCACTGGAAAGGAATGACACAGAGGAGAATTGGCAGTGCTTTCAATGCCCACAGTGAGTGACACGAGCCTTCTGAACATTAGCTCTGAGATCTGTAATATTACCTATCTGAATTGTGCTCCCTAGATCTCTACTGTTGCTTTTAAAGTTCTCTGGCCCTAAAGGCTACATTGGTTACCTTTGTGCTTCTTTGCTTCTTTATATTATGTTTACACTTATGTAAATGTTCATTCTTAAAAACATACTATCCAGAGAGAGAGAGAGAGAGTACTGTTTCTACACATTTTAGCCACCCTCTTGACTTTTAGATAAGAGTATGAAACTATGTTGAAGTATGAGTGACTATCTAATGAATCAGTGTAACTTCTGCCCTAGCCCATCTATTGCATTTCAGCTTTTTACTTTCATGCCACACCAAGTAACACTGGAAGACAGTGATGTTTTATGACTATGAGTTCATTGCCAAGGAGTGTAACACTTTTGCACTTTGGCTCACCTGCCCCAAATAAAATACAGACGATTATATTTGTAGTGGATAAGGCTATGCTTTTAGCACTTCCAGTAAAGGTTTGTGACGTGTGCAAGCCTTCAGAGTTCCTGTTGTCACAACAGCCTAATTAGACGAACAGTTTCTGTTGCCACACCCATTTTACAAAGTAGTTAACTAAGTCCCTATGTTTCTCAGAAAACAGGTGGCAAAGCTGGCATCCAAGTCAGGATGTCAAGTAAGGTTCAAACGCTTACTTCCTTAACTGGCCCACTGTGCTGGTTTCTCCTTCTCTCAATACACAAGAGTTTGTAAAACCGTAAAAGCATAAAATGGCAAGGGATCTTGGAAATTCACTATTTCCTTCTGCTTCTTAATCCATTTTATTCCCTTTGGTGAGAATAAACACACACACACACACACACACACACACACACATCTGAAGCATCTGGCACAGAAGGGTATTTCAATGACAGCCATGAGTCCAGGGCAAGCTAGCATTTCTCTTTCGATTATCTAATTGCCAAAAAAAAATGCTTTGTGTGACTTTGGTTTGAGCAAATAACTTAGAGCAAATTTTTTTCTGTTCCTGTTCCTTAAATTGTTAAGAAAAGTCTTCACCAAGTTGCAAATAACTAATAGGTTAATTTACAGCATTGCCATTGGGCTCCTGCGTAAGAAGTGGCTAAAGGGTCTCTAACGTAGTTTCTTCGAGCCTTGTCTTCTGTGTGTTTAATCTTGTTTACAGACAGTGTTTGTTCCAACCTTTGCAACCCCACCACTAATATCTTATGGCATCAGTTACAAATCAATGCACTTCTTAAAACAATTAAATTGTGAAATTCAATTTCTAAAATTCTAATTTCAAAGATTCTTCATGTTTCTAACTCTTCCACATTTACAAGGGCTTAGCAGACACCTCTGTGGCCACTGGCCTCTTTCATTGGTATTTAATGGCTTTTAAGGCATTTTTAAAACAGTAAGGAACTGGATGTTCAAAAGGAAACAGTTTTACAACACTCATAACAACCCCACTAACTGACTCGCAGCGTAGTGCACAGGACGTCTGCAAGACCAGAAGCTGGGGTAGAGACAGGACTCTGCCACTCACCTTACTGGACATCCATTTCCTTACTGGGAAGGGAAAGGACTTCATGCCTTCATCTTTCTCTTCTCAATCTAAAATTCTACCTTAGCCAGGCATGGTGCTGCATGCCTGCGCAAACACTTGGGGGACTGAGACTGGAGGATCTCATTTACCAGGACAGCTTGGGGACATTTAGTGAAAGCTGCCTCACAAAATGCCCATTTTGCCTTGAAAAATCAGTATGGAGATTCCTCAGAAAAATGGGAATAAACCTACCACAAGACCCAGCAACTCCACTCTTAGGTATATATCCAAAAGATGCCCATTCATACAACAAAGATGTCTGTTCCACTATGTTTATAGCAGCTTTATTTGTAATAGCCAGAACTTGGAAGCAACCTAGATGTCCCTCACCCGAAGAGTGGATAGAGAAAATGTGGTACATCTACACAATGGAGTACTATTCAGCAGAAAAAAATAATGGAATCATGAGATTCGCAGGCAAATGGATGACACTAGAAGAAACCATCCTGAGTGAGGTAACCCAGTCACAAAAAGAGAAACATGGCATGTACTCTCTCATATATGGATTTTAGACATAGATCTGGGGAGTGCCAGCCTACAATCCTATGGCCAGAGAGTCTGGGAAACAGAAACTTCATTTAGTGGCTGATCGAAGAAGAGGCAGACTCCCTTGGTTAAGTACTGAGCTGAACTCAAGAAAGCCAGTAACAGAGAGGGAGGACTGATGATCAAAGGGATTAAGACTGGGCTGGTTTAACCTCCAGAAACAGCTGACCAGACAAAGGTTAACTCTTGAATCCCAGGCATCAGCCTGGGAAGCCAGCATGGGACTGATCAAGACCCCCTGAATCTGGGTGTCAGTGAGGGGGCCTAGGGAATCTATTGAGCCTTGGGCAGCAGATCAGTACCCATCCCAAGTATACACACGGACTTTGGACTCCCATAGAACAATGTGAGGTGCACTCTCACCCTGAACTCTTGGGGAAGGGTCTAGGCCCTGCCCTATATGAAATGACAGACTATGGACACCCCCATGGAGGCATGGAGGGCCTCACCCTCCCTGGGGGAATGAGGGGATAACGGGGGGGGGGTTGGGGGGAGGGCACGGGAGGAGGGGAGGGAATGGGAGAGGGACCTGGAACTGACTTGTGAAACAACCTCGTTTCTTATCTAAATTTAAACTGGAAAAAAAAAAAGTTCAACAGGTAGTCTTAACTGCTGAGCCACCTCTCCATTCCTCATGCTTTTTCTCAAACCTCACTATGGTAACATCTATGTTTCTGTCATTCCATCCACTCCTCACTCCAACTCATTTTAATGCTTCAGTCAACACTACTGAGCACTTCCATTTTAAGTAGAGGAGGTTGACCTTTAAATTCACTCTAGATCGTAGTGAATCAGGAAAGTGACGATGAGTTTACAGTAAGATAACTGTGAGCATGGTCAACAGCAGTTTATATATATGGTGTTCAGAACTAAGTTCAACCCACAGAGCACTGCATCCTGTGAACTCTTTGGAAGCAGCTGTGAAACTCATCAGGGTCCTCAGAACACTTTGCTTCTTCAGCTTGCAAAGTCCTCTTTCTGCAATGTCTGCTCCTTAGTAGCTCACTTTCAATGAAGAGAGCATAGTCTTCCAACAATGTTGTTGCATGAAAAATGAAAGCAACCAGAGACTGGTTCAAGCTTCAAGCTGAAGATCAGAAAAGCAAAGCAGCTGGGCTCTAGCTCTCATTCTACCCCAGACTGAAATACGATCCTGGCTCCACCAAACCTGAGACTGAAGTCTTTCCTCAGCATGGTTGGAGAATTCTGAGACTTCAATGCCTTTCCTCTCCTCGTGTGGCTGGAGAATGAATGTCAGCTCTGAGACCTTGCTCCTGTCTTATAAACCTCCCTAATGCTGGGATCAAAGGCATGGTCTCTGTTACCCTTCATTCTTGTGTAGGGCATGGTGGCCTTGAAACAACAGAGATCTATCTACCTATTATTTCTGAGTCCTGGGATTAAAGGTGTATACCACCACTGCCTGATCTCTATTGCTTGAGGCTGACTTTGCTTTCTGAATCCTCAGGCAAGCTTTAATAAATCGTAAATAATATAGCACCACAATGCTGATCAAATCACCTCTCTCCCCTTTATCTCTCTGCCACTCCTCACCTACCGAACTACAACCTCTGGCTCTAGGTAGGTAGCCCTGACCACGTTCCCCTTTTGGAAGGTTTTTGGTTGGTCCCTGGTACTTTCGTCTGTAGCCTTCTTCCTTGAGACACCCCTTCCTTCTTGTTCTTCACCAGGTTCAGTTGCTGCCTTTCATGCACACTGCAGGGAAACTGAAATGTCACTCCTGCCTGTGTCATCCTACCCTAACCCTTCTTTGTTCTACAATGCTTCTCACCCTCCAACAAATATTAGTAATGATTCATCACACCTGCTGCTGATTTTCTGACCCCACACTTCTCCTTCACTTGAGCAGTGGTCCCGGAGATCAGGAACTGTGTCTGGTTTGTTCCCTGGTAGGGTGTTATCCCATGTGCCTCAAACAGTGCTAAAAACAAAATGATTGTTCTATGAGTGATGATAGTCTTGTTCCACACCAGTGCCCTGCTTTACGTCTCTCAATCCAGGTCTACCACCAGTCACAGTGCTTTGGTGTTATTGGGTAGTAGCCACCCTAACTGCCCATACAGGCTCAGTGGAGGAAACCACACTTCCTTTACCAAAACATAAAACTTTCACCCAGGTTGGTTAATGTGCCGCAACGTGACAAGTTCTAGAGCTAACTGAAGGGAATTCCAATGGAATAGAGGCAGTCTGTATTGCATTTGGTGGACCTGTTTCTAGTACAAAGGAAAAGCATCAAAAATACATAGTTCAACCATGGGTTGACTAGTGTCATGTGATGAGGTACCTCTTCCTGACTCAAAGGATGCTTTTCATAATTCCCCTCCCTACTCATAGGACTTGTTCTTTCTCTATCAGCTTTCCTCCTAGATTCTGTGTGTGTGTGAGTGTATGTGTGTGTGTGTGCACATGCGCGAGTGTGTGTGCACGTGCCTGTGTTCGTGCATGTGTGTGTGTATTGTGAAAACATTTACCCAAGACTGAATGTAGATACAAGAAACTGCACCATGAAAACTTATTACACAGAGCACTGCTGCCATTTTTCTTGTTCATTACCTACCTTGGATGAGGCACAGACTGAAGATGACACAGGTGAGTATGCATACACAAGATCACAAATGTGCACTCAATGCATGACCTGACTATGCACTCTCAGTAATGAGCATTAAGGAAGGACAACACGTTTCTAAATTCAATAAAAAGTTTAATAATTAAAGTTCCTCAACAAAAGCCTTGGTGTTATTTCCACATTTGCTCACCTCCATTTCTAGACAAGGCATGTCATACATTTGAAAAAGAAAATGGATCCAACAATTACATGGCTTTACAAAGACACAAACAACTTCAAACATCTCTGTATACATAGGGCAAGCAACATGAGCATCTATGATTCCTTGAAGAGAACAAAGTCCATGGACTCAGAATGTGACAACAAAGAACTGTATTTACAAACTACATATGTCTTCTTTCACTTTAAGGGCTGAGGCTTGACAAGTCTAACCTCAGTAATTTTAGAAAAATCTTCATAGGAAAGAGGCTTGCAGGAAGCCAGCAAGTTCCAAATGGAGTGAGATGGAGCAGACCTCCAAATAGCAAAGCACCTCCTGGCTGCCTCAAACTAAGAGAGAATGTAACCATGGGTGACCTCGGTAGTGAAGTAAGTTTCAAATTTAAAATCCATGCTATATGAATGATTTTCAGAAGCAAATTACATTACAGAGCTGTCTGAAGTTGTCATCACTAATACTGATGTTCGTACTCCAATTTGAAAGACTGAAACCAGACATTGTGTACAGGGCACTTTTCCATGATCATAAAGAACATGCTTAAATAATTAGGAAATAAAACCAAATGGTACCTAGGCATGGAGAAAGATCTGCCACTAATTCAGATGACTGACTACATTAGTTGCAAAGACCTAAGGAGAAAAAAGAAATACAAAACAGAATAGTAATTGGCCCCTATTAGCCATACTTATAAAATTACAAATACTAACTACATGCATACCAAAGCACACACACGACCCAACCAAACCCAACAAACAGAAGTTCATCTGTTGGTCTGCTGTATTAAAATACAATGGGAAACAGCATTGCCCAAACTCACAATATGGACCACCTTCTTCACTGGCTCTTTTTACAGCTTGTGTCAAGTCAAGTCAACTGGGTGAAGGGAGGCTGCTGCTGATCACACATCCTTAAGATTCTGGGCTCATGGATTATGTTTTGTAAATCAGTTAACTTACTACTAAGAGATTAAGGTAAATTCTGCTAAGGACTAAAAGTTGACTTAGAGCATTAAGAGGGATTAATGTTTAGCTGTGGAGGAGCAGAAGCACAGGGATAGCATGTTTACGCAAGGCTGTAGATCACAATTAATCCAAAATTAGGATAAAAGATCAACAGCCGCCCCTTTGCATGCCAGCTTGGCTTAGCCTTAAAACTCATGACTTATTTTGAGGGCAATGCGCGAGCAAAGTTGTCCTCTTGCCTGTCCTGATAGGTCTCAGGTTTTCAGAGCAAAGTATGCATTGGAAATATTCAGCTATGGGCCCACTGTCTTCAAAGATAAATGCTGCAGTCATCGCTCTGGATCCTCTCCACGTCCCATCACTTTCCAATTGCAGATGCACACATTGTCATCTCCCTCAGTATTGTTGAATTCCTTTTCGTAAGCCATTTGTTCGAAGTGATAAATATTTAAAGTGATTTTACAGAAGAGGTCACACGCATTAACAAATAAGAGAAGAATATTTGACCAAAGACTTGCAAATTGTTTTTATTTACCAGTCTTTAACAAAGAATATATGGAATAGTTTATATTAACATTTTTTATTTTTAGGCAATGTATCGTAAAATTCCATAGCTTACCATGGGTCTTATTGCTAGAAGCCTGTTTGTGAGAATGGCTAGTTTGTTTTATTGACAACTTCTAATACATGTGACAAATCAAGCAACATCCTTCCCCTTATCCAAACTCTGCAGCATGGCTATGGGGCAGATAATCCTTAATCTTTTCTCTGTGTGCTGAGGAAGACCTTGAAATTTGGAAAAGCTAAAAGCAAACAAACAGAAACCCTAAACAAAGACTTTATTCTGGCAAGTGATATAGCTCAAATAATAACCAAATCATCTTCATCCAAATCCAGTTTTCTAGTTATTAGTACATTGCTCCCAAGGCCAAGGTATGTCATTAACAATCCTAAAGCTATTTGAAATGCTTGAAAAGCAGAGCAATGAACATTTTCAATAAAATTATTACAAAACATTGTAAATAAAATTGAAAGAGAACTATGCTATAACTGTATAATTCTGTCTTGAATTTTATGGATTAAGGAATGCTAGGTTTGGAACATATTTCAGTTCTTTTCTTGTTTAGATTCTCAGGTCACCTTCAAGATTACAGAGGCTGTGGGGCTGCAGTTTCTCATGGTTTAGAGCTCTTCCAATTACAGTAAGCTGAAAAATGAGATAGAGCCTTGTGAGATGTCACCTTGCTGGGCAAACTACTAGTAACTTTGGGACAGATGTATTATATCATCTTTCATGTGGCAAACCAACTTCAAATGAGCTGAAAGTGTGCTGCTGTGACCATTGTTGTTTTCCAGGAATAAAATAAAAAATAATACATATCCAGTATGTCAATGAATTAATCTTCAACACTACAATGATTGTCTTAATAGTTTACCAAATGAGAGCTGTGGGGGGCTCCCCTTTCCCTTTCCTCCCTTATGATAATAAAGGATGTGCACTGCAAGACCAATATAGGCAAAAATCTACGGCATCAATACCACTGGATGAAGGGCATTCTAAGGACGCTATCAGTGTTTTCCTCAGACTGACAGTGAGTAAGCGTGAAGCAGCACATGATGACTTCTTCATGGCCTCCATTCAGGTCCAGGTGTCAATCATCTCATCTTACTGCTTTTGCAACTGTTGAACTAGTGAAAAAAGGCGACTGGCATCTTAATGTTATTATGAAGACCTAGTTAACACTGCCGACCTTGTCTTCTGAAAGGGTCTTGAGGCCAAACACAAGAATAAGACTCTTTCTTTTCTCTTAAGAAAAGCAAATAGCATACAAGCTGCTCACTATTGCTTTATTTTTGTGGAGCACACTTTCTACTTAAGAACAACAGGTCAGCTAATCAACTTGTTATCATTTCAAATGGAATGCCGTAGATGCTTAGAAGTGGTTGTTGAGAAAACTAGAACATCAAAGAGAATATTTTATTATTGGATATGGCATATACCTACTGGAAATAATAAATAAGCTTAAGTATTTAATTCACAAACATCCTTGCAACTTTCCACAACAAATAGTACAGTTCCTACATTGACTCTTCAGGAAATTAACATATTCTTTGTATTTACTTGAGGAGTGCAAAATAGACATGATACCATACAGAAAGTGCTAACAGACTATTGTTACTCTTTGGTTTCGAAACACTTGATCAGAAACAGTTTGGGGAGGACAGAGAATTTGAACTACATTGGATGTGCTTTTATGACAGATGAAAGCCCTTGTTAATTCCTAAGTTTAAAATGCTCAAGCTCCTGGAGACCCCAGTCGCATAATGAATAAGACTGGTAGTAACTAGAGCACCCTCACTGACCACGCCCTGTTACAAGAGCATCAGATAAGTTAATGCTCTTAGCCTTCCCTATGCTAGCTGCTGCTATACAGTGATTTGTTAGAATTACCATATGGGGCCAGGCGTTTGTGGCACACGCCTTTAATCCTAGCACTTGGGAGGCAGAGGCAGGTGGATCTCTGTGAGTTCGAGGCCAGCCTGGTCTACAGAGCGAGTTCCAGGACAGCCTCCAAAGCAATACAGAGAAGCCCTGTCTCAAAAAAAAAAAAAAAACCGAAAAAAGAAAAAAAAAGGATTACCATATGGGAATGCCATCAGTGCTTGGTGCTTTTGTTATTCAAGTATGAATAAAGAAATATGGAAGTACATGTTTCTTGTTTTATTTGTTCAGTATGGTTGAGTTTGTTTATATTTATTTATTGTTTGTTTGGTTTGACTTGGATTTGTTTTTGTTTCCAAGACTGTCTCATTCTATAGTCCAGGCTGACCTAGAAATTATTATGTAGCTCAGGCTGGCCTTAAACTAGTAGCAATTCCCCTACCTCAGCCTTCTAAGAGTTGAGTTTAGAGGAGTGAACTACCCCATCTTATAGGGTTTTTCAGATACAATTTCTGTAGCATCCTTGTACTTAGATACAACGAGCTAAATGTCAGCATCTAATGTGAGCACATTTGCCCTTCCATGAAGAGCAATGATAGAGTGCTAGTTCCTGTTGGGGGAAGTCCTGTGCATTTGTCAATAAAGCACTGATGGCCAATAGAGAGTCAAGATAGGTAGGACTAGGAGTCCAGAAGAACTCTGGGAAGGAGAAACACAGGGAGTCGAGATGTAGCGCCATGGGGTAGGAAGCCCGGAAACTTCTCCGGTAAGAGACATACTTAGATTAACAATTATGGGGTAATTACTTAAGTCAGAGCTAGCCAGTAAGAAACAAGCAAGGCCAACAGCTTCATAATTAATATAGCCTCCTGTGTGTTTATTTGGGACTGATGCGGCTCTAGAACCAGGCTGGCGGGAAGGCTTCTCTCAAGGAAAAAGCTTCTCTTTACATAATGGTTGTCAGAAGCGGGATTGAATTTCCCGCAAAACAACAAAAGCTTTAAAGGAATTTTAGAAACAGAAGAACAGAGAGAAGCACAGAATTTTGGTAGCAGCATTTTTCTCAGGTGGGCTCTGTTTTGCTAGGGACAAGCCAAGATTCACGCGGCTCGCTTACGGGGAGGTTTTATATCATATCCTGATATTAGTCTGATTTAACTTTTAGGATAGGAAGGGGATGTTAAACTAGCATTTTATATAATTATTAGTGTAATTTAAGAAATATGGGCAATTAAACAAAAACAGCAAAAATTCATGAAATTTAAAATTAGGTTGTTGGTTTCTTTCTCTCCTCCCTCTCTCTGGCACCCCACACTCTCCTGCCTCTCTCTGGCACCCCACACTCTCCTGCCTCTGTTAGAAACCCCTCCTTTCATCAGTTGTTCTAACACCTACATCTGTGACAGGTCTTTCTCATCAGTGATGAAATATCCTCAGCTTCCTTCCGCTATAATGTTCTGATTTCTACAGAGTCATGCTGTCTTTTGGAAGCACTTTCCACACTCATTGTTTCCTCTCCTCCTTGCTCAAGTTTCAGTATTCTGCCTCTCCCTCCACTATTACCCATGAGTTTCTACATTAAGGACAATGGGAGGGTATTTTGGTTGTGTCCTTCTCCCAGATGTAGCACTTAAGCTACAGAACGAATTCCCCATTCCAGAAATTTCCTCCCCATTGTACTCCATTGACTTCCATTCTCATCAGTCCTATTCAAGGGATTGTTGTCCTCTGCTCTGTTGGGGGGCGGGCGGGGAGGTTATATGCATGTTTGTAAATGGGCTAGCACATGTGAGGTCAAATGCGTTTTTCTGTTATTCCATACCTGGGTTTTTGAGATGGGGTCTCTCTCCGAACCTGAAGCTCTGTCCCACTAGGTTGGCTGACCAGTGAACCTTCTTGGGTCCCTCACCCAGCCCTGAGATTACACATGTGTGCTGCCACACTCACACTCTTCTTTCACAACATTGTCAAGGCCAAACTGAGGTCCACATGCCTACATGAGCATTTACTTACTGACTCATCTCCCTAGCCATTTCTTCTGCTATTTTAATCATCAATGTTTGTGCCTGAAAATCTAAGTCGAGAATGTTTGATTCAGTAATGTATTCAATACTTCTGCAATCCCCAAGTCAATAAAGTGGTAATTAATACAATAACTTTTTGGATGAAGTTATTCACTTTACTGGCGTAAACTTGAAAGAGTAAATATACTTTTTTTCTACTTTAAGTTTGATCTACTTGAAACCCAGAAAAACAAAAACCACCAGAAGGAAACCTAGAAGTTATAGAGTTCAGAAAACAAAACAAAACAATGTCTTCTTAATCTTCCTTCTCTTCAATACTTGGTCTCTCATATTCCAGAAAATGAAAACATAGTACTTACAGTATCCATGAGAGAAAGTCAGTGGCTGTATCTGTTCTGCTGGTCTATTAGACTATATATTCAGTAGTTATCTAAGACTTCAAGATGGAAACTTCAATGAGAGGCCAGCATGGGCCAAACAGAACAAGGCTGACTGACTCGACACAAAGTGACTGCAAAGCAATTTTGTTTGCTGTCCCTGCTGGTGGTGGTGCTGGTGGTGATGGTACTGGCGGTGATGGTGGTGACAATGGTGATGATGGTGCTGATACTGGTGGCAGTGGTCATACCACTCATGTTGGTATTTGTTGTTGTTGAGACAGTGTTTCACACATCCCAGGTTCCAAGGCTGTTCTGAGGATTATAGAAAACTGAGAACAAGAAGACAGAGTGAGAACGAATGTGTTGAAAGGTCATGAGGACTCATTCTTGATGACTCAAGGTAAACCAAGGTCAGTCTCCCAAGGTTAGCCCTCCAAACCATGTTTATGTTACATTTACTTCAAACCATATCTTTGTTACATTCATACCATTATAGACATCATAGCAGGAATTCCAAAATTTCTTTCACATGGAAAAATTCCATTAAACATTCCTTATAATTCTTTGGAATCTGGAAAACCTTAAGATTCTACCCAGGCAAATCTCAGAGTAGCATATACCAAATTCAGTTTCTACTTTACCAATTTTCCTGAGGCATAATTCTATATGTTCTTTTTCCTAAAGATGATGTGTGTTTGTTTCTGGGGAATCAAATCTATAATTTTGGAAGTAACTGTACTCTACTCATGAAGCTCCTTCTTCCAAGAAACGAAAATCCACCTTGCACTCTCCAAGGAAAATGCTGTGCCCTAATCATGTTTCTCAGACCTCCTTCCTCACTATCTGCCATGTCCCAAGGTCCCCAAAACTGATCTTACTTCCACAAAGAACGTGTGTTGTGTTCTTTGTCATTCTGAGACAAAACTATTGACTAACCACATCCCATTTCCTTCCAAAACAGCATACTTTCTCAAAGAAATGCACATATGGTAACATATGCCAACTGTTAAAATCCATCCCAGGATCTCTACCACCACAGTTACTCTAAAATGCTGTGTTTCCTCCACCATTTCTTCCTCTAAGATTACTAACATACAGACAAAAGAGCAACCTTTATTAGAGCTGTAACTTGTTCTCTTAAGACAGCTCTAGATAGGTCACTGTCTTCATGCTACTTAGTCCTTCAGTCTAAGCTTTATTTTCTGCAAAGAAAAGATAAAAAATACCAATAGCAAAGCACTTCTAGCCTCATAAGTTTGTTCTAAGGATTAAATAAGATACATGAAGTTCTTAGAATGCTGACCACACAGTAAAGCTATCAGAGATGACATTTGGCAATAATGTCACTGGCACATGAAGTGAGGACTTTGGAGTGAGGTGACTCCCAGATTCTCAGCTCTGCCAACTTATTAGCTTTATTGTCTTTGCCAAGTCACTTTCTCCACCTGAATCCGGTTTTATTACCTTTAAGCCAGAGTAATAAGGTTATTGAAAAGTTTAAATAATGTACATGATGTTTACACAATACCTGCCAAACTATAATTTTATGCAAACAATAATCCTTATTTGTATTATCAAGAAAACTCATCTTAATAAAAACAACTCTTTTCTACAGTTGTCTAATATTTTGTGTGATGCTCCAACCTCTCTCCCTTGCAGTACCCTCCATACCCAATTGCCATTGATTCCATTGTCATTACTTCTCAATCCATACCTGTTCTGCTAGACCAACAATTGTGGAAAGTCTTTTTAAAAATCTCAATTGTTCACTGCTGTGACCCCAAGACTTCAAAGGCCTCAAACTGATAAAGTGAATAAATAATTAAAAGATAAGGACCGAGATAAGTAGTATTTTAAGAGGCAATCTCAAGGTAGTGGGGATGGTTAAAGGAAAGGAGGATTTCATCTACATGTGCCTGTCACAAAAGGAAAGAGCTAAGGGCACTTGCATGTTAAGTAGAATTGGGTAGACTAATGAAGAAGGTGGGGAAGATATTAGATAGGAAAGACATTGAAGGAGCAGCATTCTTGGAATCTCAAGGAGAGTCATCAGTAAATGCCATGGCATACCTTGCCCATCTAGCTTCTAAAAAGGTGTGAAGTAAAATGAAGAATAGACATGGAAGTCTAGAGTCTTGGATTATAGGTGAGGCTGAGGCAAAGGAAGGAGACTGAGGACAACTTGAGTTACATAGTGAATTTGGACTATATAATGAGACCCTGTCTCAAAGAAAATAAAACTAATCATCATCATCACCATAACCATCATCATCATCACAGAAACTCAAATCTAAGTTCACACTGAATGTTAAGTTGTAGGATACAACTCAGTTCAAGAGCCATATGTGCCAGCTAAAGGTATCCCAGAGTTTGGCAGCAAACCGGGCCTTTGTGCTGGTACCGCAGACTGTCATACTCAGCAGGGCAGTCTCAAGTGAAGACTAGTAGAGGAGATCTGGCATCTTTCAAGTCTTTCTTCCCAAAGATATTGATCATAAAATCACTCTATCCTTCCAAGGATGGGGCAAACATGAAAGTTTCTCCACATGAGAACCAGGAGTGAGGGAAGACTTTTTTCCAATAAAAATAATCATAATCAAAAAGCATGTTGAGAAGTCCCTACTTTGGGTATAGGACATTTAAAAGGAGATACTTGGCAAGAATCTGAAATGATAAGCTGGGGCCTGTGGGCTCTCTCACTGCAATCATGAAATGTTTCCAGATAATTTATTACATAAGGTATGGCCACTGAGGACTCTAGGAATAGCACTGTGCGATGATTACCCAAGTGAGTGTCAGCATACTGTTGAACAGCAAGGACAGACTCTCAGATAGAATGTGTGGGCTTGGACTCTTTTCCCTTCATTTTTTTATCTGTTGCTTTTCAGTAGCTAACACAATACGAGGAGCACAAGCTTTGATTCCAACAGATCTTCTTTTCTCTGTTTGACTATTTAATTCTGAAACCTTGAAGAAGCTGCTTAATCCTGAAACTCAGTATTTCCACCATTATCTCTACTTAACTATCTCAAGATTCCAGGAGATAGATAGATGAGGCATGTAAAGTGCCTGGGAATGTAGACACTGGTTACTGGTCATTATCTTTTTTTTTTTATTAATGTGTACTCTTACAGAAAGCATAACCCTGAAAGTATGCACATCTCTTTCATCCTGTACATAATTGTTTCAGGACACAGGGAAGCCCCAGACCACAGAAGTTTAACCATAAAAATCAACTTAAAACTACAAGGAGGGAGACATGTCAAAAGATCTGCTGGAATCCTTCAAGGCGGCTGATTACACAGACCTTCAGAATTCTGTAATACCGCCTCTCTTGCATGCCGATTTTAGTTTCTTCTAAGCAGCGTCACTAATGTTACCGTTCTGAGAAGCGAGAGCTCCTTACATATGTGTATTTGAGGCCAGGCAATCCTACATTCTTTGCTCTCAAGAAGGTTCTTGTGTAGTAGACAGAGGATTTCTTCTCTTTTGAAAACTATATGAACTATGGTTTTTCACGAGTGTTATAGCATGTTATCAGGAGGCTTTATAGCAGATCTGTATCATTTTATAATTTGATATAAAAGTGAGGAGATGCCACACAAGGGAAGAACCCGGCCACTTGAGTCCTCTTCAGACAAAGCTGAGCACATCTCTCTAGCTGTGGCAAACGGCAGCACAACCAAACCCACCCTAATCATATACAGATGATGAGGATTTGTCTAATGTTTTATGGTGAATCATTGATGAGGCCAGCAGAAGGAAAATTTGTAGAAATAAAATCACCTTGACAGTCGAGTACCAGGGTCAAAAAGCAAAGTGAAGTCAGTGTTCTTGGCTTTAATAAAAACAGTATGATCTGTCATCGGCACAGCATTTTTACACTAGTGAATGGTGCACTCTGAGATCTCCTGCTGGCTTTCATTTGATTTTTACCCAAACCAACAAAGAACAACTTATAGCCTGTGATTCATTATGACAGCAGAAAGCTGTAAAGATGCGCATGTTTCGGATCCTTGTAAATAAACTCTCTCCAGTGTAAGAGATGTTATCCAAGCTCTACTGGAACAACTACTAGATTTTTTAGCATTATGGATCTGTGTCTAAAGATCCAGAAAGGAGGAATTTTTCTGCTAGTCATTGCCACATATCACAGGCTGTTCTTCAGATGTGCTGAATGTGATGTTTACAACCAAAAATAACAAGGCAAGCACATTAAGGTACGAAATAGTGCTGTGAAGTCTCTCAGTGACCCTGCCAGAGAGTAGCTGATACAAACAGAATAATCAATAATTACACATGAAACCCAAAGTTATTGCCATGAGGACCTACCCTAGGAAGTGCTGCGAACTTTGCAATCAAAGGCTCACATTCTTCATGTCACAATCTTCCTTCCTACACAAAGGAAGCTACAAAGCCAAAACAACAGATTTTTAAAAATTAGTAAAAACTGTTAGCATGTTGCTTTCTGGTAATTAGTGCCTTGTCATATCAATGTTGTGTTGCTTGAAATATGTATCCTATTTTTTGCAAGTACATATTAAAATTCTATACTATCGGCATACTTACACCATCAGATACACACTTAATGAAATAATATTTAGTATTTATGAAACAGTCTATGTATATTCTCTGTTGTACATGCCAGACTATCTGGCCTATGAGCTTCTGAGATTAATCTGTCTTTGCCTCACATTTCACTGAATGTGTGCTGGGAATGTGTATGTGTTCTACCACATTCACTTTTACGTGAGTTCTTGGAATTCAAACTCCAGTCTTCACACTTGAGGGGCAAGTGTTTTACACACCGAACCATCTCCCCAACCCCTGAGGAATATTTTACAGAGTAAAATGTAGAGGATATAACATGTATCCATAAAGTATAATGAAAAGGAAATTTTTGATAACGAAAAAAGGAGTCAAAATTTCTACATTGTTTGGGTTTTATGATTGTCATTGGATTATTTTTCTCACTACCTTTCCATTCTGTCACTTTTCACTACCAGGAGGATGCAGATGCTTTGTTCCTTGCTTTATAAATTACTAGACATTAAACGCAAAATAGAACCTAATGCTAACATTATTGACTTTTTAGGATGAGGAGCTACACTCCCCCAAATGAACACTGCTTATCCACTGAGACAGCAGCATTTTACAAACGTGTGTGTGAAAAGAAGGATGAGATAATAAAATAGACAATTTTAAAAGCAAACTGATGCTACTTTATCTGGTTAATGTGAAAGGACTAGCTCCAACCCCGTACATCAGAAAGTAATTTACTTAACGGAGAGATAGTTGTGATAAAACTCAATTTAAGCAATGTGGTTTAAGATGTGATAAGATTTAGAAGATATCATTATTTATATTAAACCCTAAATTCTCAGCTTAGTTAAACTTTTATATTCCCATCATATCTTACAAGAACTGTGGAACAATGCTACTCTAGAATAGTCACTATAATATTTTGGAATAATCACTGAGCACATGTGTGTTTGTGCAAGTCTTTGTGCATATATGTATACATGCATGTATGCCCATATGCACATGCACATGTTTGTGAATGTACACATGTCTGTTTTCATGTGCACATGCATGTGTGTGTACATTGTATGTATGCAAGTGTATGCATATGCATGTGCACAGGTGTTCATGTATAATGCATAGACACACCTGTGTGTGTGTGTGTGTACCAAAGGGAAGTATAAAGTAAATGTGATTGTCTTCCTCCATCACTTCTCACCTTACTTTTTGGACCAGTTGCTCACTGAACTTGGAATTCACCAATCCAGCTAAGCTGGATGACCAGTCAGCTCCAGGGTTCAGCCTGTCTCCTTGCTCCCTTCAGTGAGATTTCAGGCCAGTTTCACAAGCTTTTATGTGGGTGCTGAGGATACCCTTGGGTTCTTATTTTCACAGATTAAACACTTTACAGACTCTGCCAACTCCTCAATTGAAAATAATCACTTTCAAATTTTTGAATTCCTAAAATTTTATTTTAAAAAGGTAACTTGATGAGTTCTCTGACATTTTTACTGTTTTGTATTCCAAGTCATTCTCAGACTTTATCAGGTTCCCAGTTGCCTTGCCTTGCATTTCTAGGGCTTCTGAAGTTGTTTGACAAGATATCCATCTAAACCGCTCTGTCCACCACACAAAGATTCACAAAAAGCCCTTCCCCTTGCAGGTTATCCCAACCCCAAATACCATCTTCATCATTCCCTACACCCTTCTTAAGAACCACTCAATTGGCAAGTCTCTTAGGCTCATCCAGGGCACCAGGCTAAGCTGGTCTGCCCCAGTGGCATGGAAGAGCACCACTAATACTGGAAGGCTCAGTCAGTGCTAGCTTTCACTGGACTCCTCATGAATAAGCCTGCTTCTTAGGTAGCTTCACAGCAACTACAATAATTTCCTTCAACAGGCCTTGGTCATAGGATTTCTCTTGTGGAAATACCTCCTACTCTTCCTTGATAAAACTATCGATCCTCTGGTAGTAGATCAGTATTCATCCCTAGGTCACAAATGGACTTGGGGAGCCCACTCCACATAGAGGGATACTTTCTCAACTTAGACACATGGGGGAGGGTCTAGGCCCTGCTCCTAATGATGTGACAGACTTTGGAGATTCCCCCCATGGAAAGCCTCACCCTCCCTGAGGAGCAGAAAGGGGGTGGGATAGGGGGTCAGTGGGGAGCAGAGAAGGAGGGAAGGAAGAGGGAACTGTGATTGAAATGTAAAACAAGCTTGTTTCTAATTTAAATTTTAAAAAAAACTTTCCTTGAAGGCTCCAACCATGTTCTTACATTTATCACTTAGTAGTTCTTCCATAATTAAATGCAATACGATGTTACAGGCACATACCACTTACTGAATTCTTTTTGTGCAAGGACATCACACTAAGAATTTCTATAAAATAACATTATATAATTCTCACAAAACTCTTTAAAAATAACATAAGGCTTCAGGAATGTAACTTTTTTCATTGAACCAAAAGCAACATATCAGATTTGAAAATGTGTCTGACTCTAAAAACCACAGGTCTTTAAAAGAAATAAAACAAAAACTCCAGTTTTAACTTTCTTTTGTACATATTACGAGACTTTATACTCCTTAAAGGCAAAGACGTTGGAAGTCTCCAACAAAAAAAAATCCTACTGACTGCTGAAAACAAAATGCAGACTCATTCCAATATATTTGAAGAGTGTATGGACCGCCTTTGCCCTTCCCTCCCCTTTGGGATCAGCTTTTTACCTCTATTGTAGGCAGTTAGCTGGATTGCTATGATCAAAAGCGTATATGGCACAAAACTTGAAATAAAGTTTATTGCTGTGGCTTTGACCCAAATGAATATGAAACAGGAAGAAGAAAATAAGTGACCATTAAAGAGCTACGACATATTAACAAATATAAGCCAGGTCTTTGTAGTTAGTACTATACAAAATGGGCAGACTAATGAATGGTGTAACTAGAGTTCCATAGGTTTTTGTAAGGTTTCACTGAAGAGAATGGTTTGAAAAATCGTGCATGTATGCTTTTAAGCTTTATGGAGGATTTTTTTTAATGTTCACAGCTAGAGTCAAGTGAAATATTGCTATATAGTGCCAGACCAATGTGAACATAAAGACACCATACCTAGATATCCAAACGTTATCCAGTCACCATGTGCCTGTTTGACACTAGGTCCAGTGCTCAGTGCCAGGTGAACTCTAAGGACTAGACTGTCCCATCAATTCTGCTAAGGCAATGTCATGTTTTCAGCCTCTGTAATCAACTGAAAGCCACACAAGGCATACTATAGCATCCCAAAACTATAAGTAATATCTTTGGCCCCTGAAATATAGAATTTTCTTCAACCTTACTTCAGTTAGCATTATATTTAAAGCATAGGATTTGAAACTAGTTACTCCCTTTGAATCTAGTTATATTGTTTCTTGGCTCTGAGTCATTGGGTAGGACACTTATCTCTCTGTGGCTGGTGAGGTCAATAACAGTTTGTTGTGAAGATTTTAGTGAGTCAAGACATGTATGGTATCTGAAGCATTTCCGGTATCTCTGACAAACACAACTATTAGCTGTTTTTCTAATCCACCTTCACCACCACCACCAACAGTGAACACCGACTGAATATACCCTTGTATGTAAGTTATTTTGCATGTTTAAAGAAAGTTAATAGTTTTTTCCTGTCTTTATACCAGGATTTGCGTTGTTTCATTTATCATCAATACTTTTTGTTAGAAAATGCAATTTATGTTTTAAATTAGAAACAATCTTATTTCATATATAATCCCAGGTCCTTCTCCCTTCCATTCTCCCATGGCTGCCACAATCCCTATCCCATCCCTCTTGTGCTCCATATAAATGCTCCATAGGGCATTTTTTTCAATATAATCATGCAGAAATACTTTGCAGTAAGGTCAAAGACATGACCACACTCTTTCTTCCTCATTTCTCAATGAGGTATTGTTTCCTACCACTTTCTCAATGGAGAACTCTAATGTAAGTGTTAAGATACCATTTCTTTCCCATCAAATTTGTAGCATGGTGCCCATTAACTTTGCTAGTATTTTTGACCAATAAACTCTAAAAGATCATGCCTTAAGATGTACTTAATTTTGAAAAACAGGACCAGAGCTCGATAAATACAATGCTACCAGTAAAAACCCAAAGAATATTCTCTAAAAACATTAAGGCAAACTGTGAAAGGATCTTAGATAAATCATTTCAAATATAGAGTGAATTGCTTTACTTTCAATTCCCTTGGAAGGAAAAACGATTACGCTTTTTAACTGTCAGAACAAAACTCTGGGGTAATTCATAAGGCATTATATTAACACATATAAAACAAAATGAAAAACAGCTTCACAGCATGACCTTACACTTGAACAAAACCTACAGCAAGTGTATTGCAGGCCAGATTAATACCTGGCAAATAAATTCTACAGTGAGTCACCCCCCAACTCTTTTCCATGCATGAGGAAGTTATAGCTCTAATTTTAAATAGAATATAACTTTTTAAAATCAAAATAGAGGCAACTATTCAATGAAGACTGTAAACGTAGGGCAATTTTTAAAGCTTTAAAAAAATGTATACACTAACAAGGATTCATCAACTATGAAAAGAGTTCTAACTGCCTTTAACGGGAAAGGATGTAAAATATTCCAATGTCATTTACAGTACCTGCACATATTTTAAGTACAGTATATTGAAAACTGTCGTACACAAAGAGGAAGTGTATTTACTGCAAAGGAGACAGTCGGCTGGGGCTCTTCAGAAGCAGATATTTCAAAGTTTACGTTCACATGGGTTTTCACTTTTTGACCTGCTCTTGACCTGGGTAATTCTTGCAGACCTGTGAGTTTAACAAGGCCTGGGATCTATTAAAAGAGTGGTAGCCTGCCTTTTACTGAGTAGCACGCTGATGGTTTAAAGTAAATGTTATGGTTTGTCAAAGGAACCAATTTGGTTACCGTTTGTTCTTCCTGCCCCTGCCTGCTGATATTTTTGCAAGTGTTTTCCATTCTTTAAATTCTATAAAGAAATCTGCATGCTGTTATTTTAAACTTCAGCGTCACTTCTTCTCCCCCAGCAATTCTTATTTTAAAATAGGATGTGCGGCCAGGATTTCCTTTTGAAGTTCTTGATAGAACTTGAACTCACACGTTACATTAAGCCTGTTGCCTTTTGAACACCAAATAATCATTAAGCCACCTCCAATCTGACTCAATTTTGAAATCCAGTTAATATAATCATTGGTCTGTTTTGGGAAGGAGATAGAAACAACCTAAGATACGGATCAATTCCTGAGTAAAGGGGGAAGTGTTTCCATTTATATATCTCATATTAATGATCAGTGTACGTTTCTTGATAGATAGCACTTGTGAGCCAATTAAACATAAAGCTTAAATTTTTTACTAATTTTTACTAATATAAAATAACTCAAGACCAACATGAGGGATGACATTAATTAGAAAACAAGAGTATGGCAAAACAGAAATGTAAAAGAAATTAGTTTTCTCAAGTATGCCAGACAACATAAGCTGCTTCTGACTTGAATGTAGAGGGAGATTAAAGTGGGCACTGAATCGAGTCTTCTCTCTCCTTTATAGATTTAGGGACAAAGATTGCAGACATTGTGCAAATCCTCTGACATATGACTATTGTGATGTCTTATTTTCATTCTCTTCAAAACAAAAAAAATTGCCAATGTGCATGTCATTCCATCTACCTGTTTTTCAGCAGAATTCCCAAGATTTCTACACATCAAAAAAAATGCTTTTGAGTGCTATAAACATTTACACTCAGAACTGTGAAATCATCCCCAACAGTGGGGATGAGAAATAAACAGAGTAGAGATTGCTTGTTGGGTTACTAATATACGTTAACCTGCCAACACAGATGTTATAACATAAAATTAATAATTACCACTTATTTTATTCAAATGACATACTTAATTTAAATAGTGTATTAAGATTTATATTTTCACTTGATACCGGAATAAAGAGAGTACTTGGTAGTTCTCACAGTATTAGATGTATTTTGTTTTGTTTTTATTTCTCATGCCAATCTTTTAGGGAAGATATTTCCCTTTTTGTTTCCTCTTTTTTATTTAAATTAGAAACAAGCTTGCTTCACATGTCAATCCCAGCTACCTCTCCCTCCCCTTCTTCCCGCCCCCCCCGCCAATACCCCCAACTCCCCACCCAGTCCCCACTCCTCTCCCCAAGGAAGGTGAGGCCCTCCATGGGGGATCTCCAAAGTCTTTCACATCATTTGGTGTAGGGCCTAGGCCCTCCCCGATATGTCCAGGCTGAGAAAGCATCCCTCCATGTGGAATGGGCTCCCAAAGTCCATTTGGATGCCAGGGATAAATATTGATCTAGTACCCAACACCCCAGAGATTGCTGAGGCCTCCTCCCCGGCACCACATTCATGGTGGCTGGATCAGTCCCATTCTGACCTCTCAGCCACCAGTCTGGG
This sequence comes from Mesocricetus auratus, assembly GCF_017639785.1. Lineage (NCBI taxonomy): Eukaryota > Metazoa > Chordata > Mammalia > Rodentia > Cricetidae > Mesocricetus > Mesocricetus auratus. Next base: position 29,415,570 of record NW_024429193.1, on the reverse strand, counting down.
TCCATGAGCTCCCCCTTGTCCAGGTCAGCTGTTTCTGTGGATTTCACCAGCCTGTTCTTGACCCCTTTGCTCCTCCCTCTCTGCAACTGGTTTCCAGGAGTTCAGTTCAGTGATTAGCTGTGGGTATCTGCCTCTGCTCCCATCAATCACTGGATGAAGGCTTTAGGATGGCATACAAGGTCAATCTCATTATCGGGGGGGGGGGGAGGGCATGTAAGGCAGCCTCTCCACTATTGCTTAGATTGCTAGTTGGTATCATCCTTGTAGTTCTCTGGAAATCTCATTAGTGCCAGATCTCTCTTCATGCCCATAATGACTCCCTCTATTACGTATCTCTTATCCTGCTCTCCTCTATTCTTTCCCTGACTCAACCTTCCTGCTCCCCCATGTCCTCCTCTCCCCTTCACTTCTCCCCCTCACTTTTTCCCAGCTCCCTGTTCCCTATGTTCCCAGTCCACTCAGGAGATCCTGTAGGGAAGACATTTTCAATTTCAGAAGAATATTCAGAGCATCTGAGAAGTTAAGGAACTTGATCAAGTTGCAGGGCTAGTTCAAAGTGCTAACAGTGCCTCTTAAAGTGCTTGGGAAAGTGACTGATAGCACGGGGCAATACCAAAGACTCTGTTTAGAAATGTGAACCAAGGCTGGCCAGGATACTTTTTACACCTGGTGTAAATTATGTTCATCAGAGATTATTGAAAAAATTACCAATGAAGAACCAATGCCAAACTTGACACTAAGAGGTACAAATTTAAAATCCAATTGGGGAATGCAAGTTAATTAGTGCCAATTAATTTACTACTCTGGGTCTTTGATTATTAGTCTTAATAGGATAAAGAAAACAATAATGTTTCAAGAAGAAATATGATGGATCTAAATGTCTCAACAAACATGGAATGAAGGTCAACATTGTGGTCTGCCTTGTTGCTACCTTCTGATAACATAAAGAAAGCTACATCATGGGGGACTCTGAACATAGAAGTACTTGCAAGATAAAGTGAGAACAGCTATGGGGAGGTGGAAAGACACAAATGGGAAAGTGGTGGGCATGGGGAACACAGTGAGCCAAGTACAAATGTGAAAGTGTGATGAAGAAACCTGTTGTCATAATTGCCTACTGAAACTATGGAAGAGTAGAAAGCACAGAGAACCTGAAAAAAGTAAAAGGGGGAGGAGAGAGAGAAGACAGGGATAAAAAGAGGGATAGGGAAAGAGATTGGGGAATGGAGGGGAAGTGAAAATACACAAGATAAGGAAAGGCATTATGTCTGTTCAAAAGCCAGGCAAGTGTATCAGAGAATTGAGAAGTACTAGGTGCTGGGGGTGGATGTGTGAGCTGAGCAGGAGTCAGAAGAAGGTCACAGAGTCGGTGGAGGGATTGACACACAGAAAAAAAGTAGGAGATGACAAGACCTTAGTGAGATTAATAATAATAATAATAATGATAATAATAATTTTAAAATATCAGGGGAGTTTTATGAGCATCCTAATGCAGTAGCTTTACCCAAATGCAATAATTAGAATATTGGAAAATAGGAGTAATCTATATAGATGCTAAGGTACGTTCAGACACAAGAAGACAGCTAAAATTTAACTAGAAGTGAACTAGGTATCCTTAGCAGAAACAATATATGACCGTGGCCATCCACAAGAACTGAAAAAAGTCTTAAAGTATTCCATATTTTTATGTACACATGCATTTTGTAACTCATGTGTGCTTCAGAAATAACTGAACCACCTTTTAAGAACTTATCTGTCTGTTGCTATAATGTTCCTTTACTTGAGAAATCCTCTGAGATGCATTTGAACTCTGTTATACCCTTGATGTCAATAAAATCACAAGTCAATATGCTCTAAAAGTGGATAATGGGTTTAAATTATAAATTTGCCCTATTTACTATATTATAAAAATGAAGAATGAGAAAGCTAGATTTTATAATAGATGTTTCTTTTGAGATGTCCAAAAAAAATACCTTAGGTGGGCTAGTTTAGGTGTCACTTATAAATGTGGTACAGTGGGTTAGATCCTTAGCTCCTTTGCTCTATTTCATCTGTACCATGTCAATCTCACCCAGTATAAAATGCAGTTTAAATGAAAGCAATTGAGATAATTAGGTCTCAAGACACTTCTGCAAGAAATGTCCCAGAAAGCCACCAATGACCTGGAAAGTAAACGGACAGCATGGTTTGAGAGGACATGGAGTTGTGTCAGCATGAAACATCTGTAAGGGACCAAAACCAGGCTTGTGCTTCCCTGTACTAAGTTTGTTTCTGGCAGAAAGGCATTTAAAAGAAACGAAACACATTCTTACATACTACAAGAAACTGTAATCGCAATTGAAACATGTAATCTTAGCAAGCATAGAAAACAAGAATTAGAAATGAGAGACTAATAACACAATACTTTGAGCAACACCAAGATGGTGAGACTAGCAGTGCTCTCCTGTGCACCAAGCGGGAAGCATGCACACCCACATTGCATATTCTACAGTGTCACAGAAACACCCTGGAACAACCATTCTCTGTAACACAAAAAAATAAAAGACCCAGACTGATATTGGGGCTCAAACTTCAAGATGAAGATCAGAAAAGCAAAACAGTTGGTTACTAGTTCTTACTCTACCTCAGACAAAATCCCAGACTGCTGTGCTCTCCTCAGCCTGGCTGAAGAATCCTGACACTTCATTGTCTTCCTGTCTTCAGTGTGGCTGGAGAACGAATGCCAGCTCTGAGAACTCCATAATTATGGGATTAAAGATGTATAATCCCAGGTGCATGAGCTCTGTTACTCTTCATTCTTGTATAGCACATGGTGGCCTTGAACTAACAGAGATCCATCTACCTCTTAATCCTGAGTACTGGGATTAAAGTTGTGTACCACCACTGCCTGATCTCTATTTCTTAAGGCTGACTTGGCTTTCTGAATCCGCAGGGAATCTTCAATAAATCATAAATAATGTATCATGACAATTCTCTGCAGACACTGCCAGAAGGACAATGTGGAAATGTATGACAATGAGCAGATTTGCACTTTATAATCCGAAGGAGAGAGATCAGGGCTAATACTTAAGAACTCCAGGATAAATTATGCAAAATGAAACTGGGCCTCTTCTACCAGAAGTCAGATTGGATCTTGCAAAACTCAAGATAGTTTTCTAAGAAGGTGTGCAAGAACACTTGGAACAAGAATGTTTACATAAAATCCTTACCTTGAAGTGATAGCCTCTGATGTGAAAGCAAGAGAAGTGAAGCCTCTGGGAGGTAATAATCACAGTCACAAAGCCCCTATCAGTGATATTAGTGCCCTTATATTATACATTCTACAGTTATCAGGGTGATTTTTCTCTCTTGAGCATGTAAAATCACCATAGGAATTATCTGTCTGCAACCCAGAAGAGTACCCATCCCAGATCTGCTGACACTCAGAACTCCTCTAGAAGTTCGACTGGCCACTAACCAGTCTCTAAATTATAAAAACTAAATTTCTGTTGCTTATTTGTCATCTGTTGCTAGAAGGTCTGAAACTTAGCAAAACGTGCTTGCAGATATCTTATGTGTTAACCCCATCTATTAAAAAAAGGCTAGAAGTATCCCTAAGATCTACTTAAATAAGAACATATTTTAGTCTGTATGGAACAGAATTCTCTTTATCAATACACCTCAGAGAAGGCTGTGCTTTGGCATGGATGCCACAGATAAACTCACATAAATAAAGCTATCCAAGTTCAAGAAGACCACAGCACACGCCTCCATTGTCCCCAGGTGACTCACACCAAGTAACTAAGCAGACACTGACAGAAACCTCGAGCTCTCGATGGTACCTATTAGCACCATCAGAGCAACACACTCCCGAATTATGTGGACCTGTGCGTATTGGAGTGTGTGTATGTGTGTGTGTGTGTGTGTGTGTGTGTGTGTGTGTGTGCATGCATGCATGCACACAGTATACTACACACATACACACAATGTAGACATACACATTATACTACACACACACACACACACACACACACACACGTGCACCCACACACACAGCATTGTCTTCTCTATTGTTAGATGAGTAAAGAGAACTTAGCTCCCAGTCTCACTTTGCAACATGGGCTAGAAATAACATGGCGAATAGCTATTCTGGTGCACTGATACAATCTATGAGATTAGACAATGCTACAGGGAGAATTTGAAGAATCATCCAGACATCTCTCCCAATAGCATTTTTAAGAACACAGAAGTTTTCCCAATCAATTTTCCCCAAAGTTTCTCTGTGCCAGCCTTCATATGTTGTCCTTGTGGATCACTGTAGGACAGATTGAGTTGTCATGTCGGTTGGATTAATTGAAATATTGTTTCATCTCTCTAATTCTTCTGTAATGCATACTTACAGAGTATATATAATTCTTTAATGTGTGGCTATTAGGTTTGAGAGGAAGTGGTTGGACTTTTAGCATATCTGTGTAGGTACCCTATGCTTGAATCATAGAAATAACTGCTGATATTTTAATTCAGGGACTTAAATTCTAATTAAAATTAAATAGGGCACATTTCTTCATGTAATCACAATATCCCCAATTATAAGTCCTACTGAACAGTGTTATTTTTATATACTGATTATTTAGAAATTACCTAGTTGAGCTAAAATTGTCATTATATTTTTAATATGTTATTTTTATTATTATCCCTGAAGTGCTTTGAAGTGGGTTCATATTATAAACCCATTTTTCTGCTGAGAGGATTGATGTACAAAGATGCTGGATAACTCACCAAGAATCATACATCTGGGACTAAATTAAATTATCAAAAATAACTTTCAAAGAACAAAAGGTTACATCAACAAAACGGCATTAACAGATTATAAAGAACAAAAGATAGCATAAACAGAATACTACCTCTTCTACCCTGATGGTTTCACTCTTTAAAATCTTTTTAAAAAATGTAAAAGTAATACTAAATGTTATGGTAATAAAAGTGGAATATATAGGTGTAAATTAGAATGTTTCATAGAAAAGATACAGAAAGTAAAAAAAAATATAGAACTACCATTTCGTTGAATTATCAAAACTCCCCATTGAACCACTTTGATCTTAAAAGAGAAATGACATGAAAACCAAGATTTATATTATCCCAGTTAGGTAAGTGCCAGTCTTGAAGGGCACTTTTGTAGTTCCTGTGGTGACCCTTACCCAGGAGAGCAGCTCTCTGGGAAAATGCACTTGCAGAGTCTGACTTCCGATGTCCGTCAGGATGCTCTCCAGCTATGCAGACTCTGCCATTCCTGGAGAGGTGAGTCTCACCTGGTGCACACACACTATCAAAATGGGCAGCATCAGCAAACAACAGATATGTCACAACTGCCCTTTCTGTCAACCACTCATCTTACCTTGAGGTCTTTGTTTTTTCCCCCGCTTATCATTTACTTAAGATCCCCCCCCCCCTGTCTGAGGGCTGTTCTCCCCTGCTGACTCTGTTTACCTGGTTTGGATCTAGAATACAGATGTAACCCCAAGGATGGAAGTTGAAAAACTTGGCCATGCATTAAAACACCATGGAAATCTTACTAAATAATAAATAAATACATAGATATTTTTAAATTATTTTAAGAAAAAGCATCTGTGCACTCTAATTCCAAAGCTTCTAGTTCAGTCTAGCAAATTGCCAGTGATACAGAAGCTGCCTGCTAGTCTGGGAATCACACTTGGAAAACAACTGCCCTAAGGCTTAGTCTTCCATTTTTATTTTGTTGTTTCTTTTATTGTCTGATGAACTCTTCAGAGACCCGACTTACTCTAGTGATTTTAGTCTTTCACAGGCAGCCCTTAAAGCCACAGGTGTAGCCCTACACACTTGCTAAAGCTCCTTATCTGGCACCTAACTTCCATCTTCATGAGGCCACTACTCCATTGCCTTGCAGATAGTTTATCAAGCCTAGCACATGAGCTTTCCTCACAAGAACAAGCCATCCCTCTGGCTTTTCTCTTGCTTGCCTCTTGAGGGGGACTCATCATTTTGCACTTGTCCAGGCTTGACACCAGGACACTGTTCCTCTTCCCTTGTTTCCCGAAAGTTCTGTGTCCCTTGACTGCCCTGTGCTGTCTTATTGGAAGTATTCATTACTTCACACCTGGACTCACATAATCACTTTTTATCCTCCTGCCCCAAACACTGTCTCCACACACATACTACTGTCAGCTTAATCTCCTCAAATGCAGCTTTATAAACTTGGACAGTTTCCCATTGTCTATGCCAAAGCTTTGCATTAATATGGGCCGTGAATGGATTACAGGTGTGCTAGTATATCCATTTCCTAAGCTATGGGGACAACAAACTGGGCTGGAGACAGCTGAGCCTAAACAGCCAGAGCCCGAGGCAGTCACAGCACAGCAGCGTATCTCTTTCTTCTTGAACACAGAAGTGTGGGTATACATTGTAGAGCTTGGGAAACAATATACCATGATCAGATTAATGGAGGTACAAACACTAGGGGAAATACATAGCTATGGGTATTTGCGTGATGGTGTAGAATTGAGGAAGGAATAACTGATTGCTCCATGGCCCCTGACTAACCACCATCCCTTGCTTGATTTCTTCAAAATTGATTGTTAAAATATCTTTTATACTGACTATAACCAGGATAGACCAAAACTCGTGTAAGCTCTTCAAATACACAGAACAGGTCACGAGATAGTCTTTCAATGCAATGAGTGATTTCATGCTTCCGAGTGTGTCCCTTAGGAGTGTGTCCCCGGCTTTTGAGGAGACAGTGCACAACTATGTGGGTTGTATCTAGCTTGCAGAAAACCTGCAGCACACTGACAGAAATACAAATAATTGCTACCAACTGATAAGCATTTCCGTATCTGTCCACCGCAGGTGACTATTGCCCTGTGAATAAAGACCGGGTTTTTGCACATTCATAAGTTCATTTCAGAGTCCCTAATTATGAATGTCACTTTTATTTCTCCGTTGATCTTGCTGATTAATTACCAACTTAAACAATTTTTGATGCATATTCATCCTACATGTGCAAAACAAGATGGTGTAATTTTAAAATAATTATTAAATTTGTACTTTGATGCCCTCCTCTTTTATCTCCTGCCTACCCCTGTCAACTCCCCTCTTCCCTACTTTTGTGTCTTTATTTTGTGATATGGCCCACTAAGTTTAACCACAGCAAGTCTGTGTGTCTATTGGTTTGGAGCTTGGTGGGATACCAAGTGTGTACACGACTGATGATAATGACTGCCGCAGCCCAGGTCCATCAACAGACAGTGGTCCCAGCGGATGCCTCCCCATCCCTAATTGACTGCTGGCAGATCCAGTCTTACAAGGGCCCAGGGAAGGCAGTCACATCTACTGTGAGATCAAGATTGCCGGGCACGTACTGAAGAGAGCGTTTAATGACCCTTCTGCTCTTCATCTATTTCCTCCATCCTTTCTGATCCCCTCTTCCAGGATGCTCCCTGAACTTCACAAGGGGTGACAAAAATGTCTTATTCAGAGCTGAGCAGTCATCTGCCACTTTTTTTTCAGAACTTTGGGCAGCCACAAGTCTCAACTTCCACCACCGCTCACTGGGACACTCCTCTGATTAAAACCAAGCATTTGGCTATGGATATAAAATAGATATTTATAAGGCAATTTGATGGTGTGACAATTTAGCCAAACAACAGTAGTAAGTTTTCCCTTACGGCCTTCCCCAGGGTGGACTTCTGGCTGGGTTTACAGTATCAGGTATAAACCCCTTCATGCTGCCTGTCTCCCCACCCTCTTCTTCTGCCACAACTTGCCCATGACAATCACAGTCACACAAAATGTTTAGGGGAGCAGGTGAGTGATACTCAATCAGCCTTCTATAACCTCTTGGATGCTGATAGGGGGCATAGTTCCTTTCTAAGAGAGACCACAAAACTCTCTTTTTTATACAATGGTTGGAGTGGAGGCTTTAGGTTTAGATTTCCTGTGGCAGGAAATGGCTGAAACTCCTGCGACATACGTAGTTTAGCTTGAAATTATCATGTATTCTAGAAGACATAAATTGTACAAGATAAAAATAAAATACTTGATTAACCAATAAACCTCAAGACAAAAATCATACAAAACCCTCTTCTCTTGAGGCATTTACTGCAATTCCACTTTGTATCTATAAATTCCTAATCTCCTTTCTTACTAACTGGCTTTGATTGTCATTGTTGTTGTTTTTAAATTTTACTTATATTATGACCTAAAAGGAATCTGAGCACAGTTAACAAGTGACTTCATGTGGCTGTTTACTTGTAAGCCAATTTGGTCCCCTGTAAACACTATGAAAACGCAGGTGCATGCAGACAATACGTACCCACGTGTTCATATATATAAAGGTGTTTCTTCAGAGGCACCAAAGATTTTGTGCCACTTGTCAGCTATGAATTCAAATGTTGATTCGATTCCTATTTTGCACACCATTAAGCAATCTTTAATCAAAATGTGTCATTTGAAAGGCAGGGCTTTACCTAGATCGAGGCAGAAAACTTACATGAGAAGACACAGAGTCTTCTGATTTATAATTAAGCAAGCTTAGCAGGCGTCAACAGTACTCTTAAAATCGTTACCCAAATGTCACAACTGTAAGTGAAAGTTTATCTTTAAAATGTAAGACAATAGTTAATATAACTAAGACAATGGCTAGTCGTTTTTAGTATTTAACATAGTAAGCTTACCTACATTTTGAATGCTGCTGCTAACTGGGATTGTATCTCTTGTGATTTTTATTTTGTTTTAACAACACAAATCATACATCTATCAATTATACATTAAGAATGTTTACTGAATAGCTGACCTGAGCTAGTGGGAACTCACTAACTCTGGAATGACAGCTGGGGAGCTACGCCCTCTGAATGTGGGTAACAGTTGTGTGGCTTGGGCAGTCTGTGGGGCCATTGACAGTGGAATCAGGATTTATACCTGGTGCTTGAACTGGCCTTTTGGAGCCCACGTCTCTTTGAAGGGATACCTTTCTCAGCCTAGATGTAGGGAAAAGGGCTTTGGTCCAGTTTCAAAGTGCTGTGCCAGACTTTGTTGACTCCTCATGGAAAGCCTTACCCTCTCTGAGGAGTGGATGGGGGAATAAGGTGGGGTGAAAGAAAGGAAAGCAGGAGGAGAGGGAAGGGAGTGGAAACTGGGATTGGTATATAAACTGGCAAAAGATTGTTTTAAAATAAAAAATATTAAAACTGGAAAATATATTGGAAAAAAGAGAGAATGTCTCTGAAACCAGCTATGGTGGTGCACACTCACAGGATAAGCTCAAGAGGTGACAACAGAAGGATCAGGAAATTAAGACCAACCTGAGAACATTTCTGGAAAAGTAAGCTGAACCAGCTCATCTAATTAACAGACTATGGTGTGCACTACTTAGAGGAATTTTGATTAACATAAAGCCCTTTCATCCCCTACTATTTTGCTATTCACAGATATTATAAAATAAAATAAAATTTTAGTTAATTTTAGAAGTTGTTTGACTAGGAAATCATTATCAAAATTTGTATATCCAGTGTTAAAGTTCACAGATTATTGAAACCTACATGTTATACCTCTTATGAATGCTGTTTTAAGTAAACAAATAGCCTTTTAAATTTTATGAAACATTTAATAGACCAAAAATACCATTTGATATGTCCTAATAAATTAACAGTACTGCCATTTATAAGGAGTATGCACTTTTTGAACATCTTTATCATTGAAATACTCACGTTTATGTACACACACACATTATAGCCTTGTCAAAAAATAAAACCAAAAATAAAAATCCTTCGACAAATTCCCCTGAAATGTACAGCCTGTATTGATCCAGGTGGTGTCACAGAAAAGTATTCATCACTTTTTCTTTAAATTCTTGGGATCATCCTTATTCCAATACTTTTTTTCCTTATTCTAATTCTTAAAGCTACATCACAGCATGGAGTCCCAAAGACAACCCTTTGTGAAGGGACAAGTGCCAGGGCCTCTGGGATGGGCAGAAGCCTCCCTCTTCTTGTCCACTCCAAGTCCGTAAGGAGATCTGCTTAGAGCTTGCATCCCCATCAGTCTGACCCAAGTGTCCTTGGGCACATCTGCATATGAGCAAATCCACAGAAGAATCAAAAACACTGGGTTTGCACGCCCAACTCTTCTGCTTTTACTTTACCTTTCCAGGCTTCAAACTTGTGTCCTAGTTATCGCTGTCCCAGGGCTAGATCCTCCAAAGACCGAATGCTAGTCCCTGTCTGAGAATCTCGACAATGGTTTCTTTAATGTTCTTTTGGAACAGTTAGCCTGTGAGATTCCAAAGACTCGCAAACATTTCAGTCTACTACCAGCGCTCTTGGTTACCCTTTAGAACTCAACAATATGACCCTGTGGCTGAAGACATTGCATACTGCAGTCATAGAACATGGAGAAATGAAGGTGATGCTCATATGGACATTTCATCTGTACTGGTGACGTTTCTATAATACTGGAAGACGGTATGCACACTATGGTAGCTGAAAAGAAATCATCAGTCTTACACAGTCGTGAACTCTGTGAGTTACAATAATTACTGACTTGGCAAGACATGCCCACGAGTGCAGCAGCAGTGGCATGAACGTTATAGGAGCAAATCACCACTTTCTGGCTGGATTTAAGGCCCACTCCACATGATGAAACCCACACCTGGCACTGATATTGAACCAATAACTTATGGCTAGGAAGGTCATGGGCCCTAGGGGGAAAACCTACTGCTATTTTCTTCTAAATGTACACAGCAATAAAATAAATTCCAATGGCATATCACTATACCCAACTGATAACCACTGGGAGAAGGTAAGTAACTTTTCTTTAAGAGTGTAGCCCCTGGTAGTGGGAAGCCACATACTCAAAAGTGTATTTCAGCACAAGTGGTCTCTATGAGTTTTAAGAGACTGAGAGAGAGACAGAATGCCAGATGGGAAGGCAAGTGCAAGCAGCCTTGGTGGAATTGGAGGGGGGGCATGAATATGATCAAAACACATTGTACAAAATTGTCAAAAAACTAATTTTAAAAAGAGAAAAATAAATGAAATGAAAGCATGAGCTATTAGAGTATTAAGTACAGAAAAAAAAGTTTGCTTATATGAATGAATGTCCTTTGTTGTTGCTGTTGACCTAAATCACCATCTAAGATAAAAATTTAAATAGGTGGGGTTTTCTTTGTATCCAATGATCATAGGGAATGTCTTTCTACCTGGGTAATTATCTCCATGCCCTTAGGAACTGAATTGCCTAGAGTAAATGGACAGGAGGGGGTGTGGAGAAGGGTTAGGCCATAATGAAGCAGAAGTAAATAAAGCATAGCAGTATAAAAGTGAGGAGCAAAGTTAACTTGGAGTTGTCAGGCAGAGTCAGCATGAGAAACCAGAAGGCGTTACGACTTGGCAGGTTGACAGATTTGGTACCCATGGAGTCTACATGAAACCCTGCCTGAATCTGCCTTTCCCCATCAAACCATCAGGCATCAGAAAAGGTGCAATGAAGAAACACAGAAAGGAAATTTGGGGGGTCACACATGAATGCCAGTGGTGCTGTAAAGTCTGGGGCATGACATTGCTGGGAGACCCAGAGTCTTCTTGTGCTAAGTCCCCAAAGCACTAAGGAGGGCCTTTCTTATCTTTATTAGCACCAATATGCCTATCACCACCACCACCACCACCACCACCACCATGTAGGGAGCAAGTGAAGGTCGGAGTGAGTGAAGACCTGAGTGAGTGTATATTGTTACACATGAGTAGGCCGTGTTAAGGACCAAGGCCTCCAACCCATGGAAAATTGTCAAGTCCTTCTTCTGTTCCAAGTACCAATGAATACCAATAATTGACCAGTGTGTGCAAAAGCCAGCAACTGCAGCTTCCTCTTCCCAGGTGTATACAGCCTAAGAGTGTTCCCCTACAGAGACCTCCAACCAAGACTAGTAAACGTGGCCCCATGTCCTGTACATAATAAACACACTGGGGCTGCTCATCAAAGTGCACACAGCCCACCTAACCACAGCTTTCTGGACTAATGTCTGTGCGTTCTTTCTTCATTCCCTTGCCAGCCCAGTCAGGTTGCCAGGACCCATCCGGTACAAGTTGAGGTACCCCCATGTTCGCCAGCCATGTGGTCAGCTCCACCAGCGAAGAGCCCATGACCATTCAAATCATCAGAACTCATGTCCATGACAGGGAATGGGGTTGGGGTTCTGCATGTCTCCCACTTTTGACTCTGTCATTGTGGATCTGTACAAGCCCGCTAATTTAAAGGTGGACCCCCTCCTCAAAAATTTGCCGTTTTCTCTAAAGTGACGATTTGGTAGATGCCTGCTGAGGGACAAGCTTGTTTTCTTTCCCATAAAGTGTTAGTCATTGACTCCCTAAGTAAAATTTTCTTATAGATTAAAAGGGCATGTTCAGATTCAACTCAAGTAACTGTTCACAGAGAGATACAGGAAAAGAATAGAACATTTAACAAAGCGCCACACCATGTTGAAATGAGAAAGCAAAGAGCAACTCTCTGGTTTTTGTGACCCCTAATGTGCTAATTTGGATTCATAGGCAATATCATATTTTCTATTCTGTTGTCGCTTCGTTTCGTTCGTTTTCATGATGGAACCAAAACAATACCTAAAAGCAAAGCTTCTGGAAAAACAATTTGATTTTCCCTGTCACGTAGCATTCCTCACACTTGACCTTGGCTTCATGCCTGGCCTTGCATTTCGGAGCTGGGCCTCTACAAACATCCTTCTTTACAACAGTTCTGTCCTAGGGGATATCCACAGAGGACCTCGTGGTTCTTGTAGTTTTCACAAAGGACCACTGTGATTCTTTTTGATCTCTTGGTAATTTTCTTCTTGCACATGGCATCTCTCACTTTTCAGGGATAGTGGTAAATTCCAGCCACCAGGGCATGGCTGTAAGGGCTATCTGAGGTGCCATCATCAATGTTCTTCATGATGATGTCTTTGTGTTCAGAGTAGCATCCAGCCAGGGCCTGCAACACTTTCCTGAGTTTCATGTACTTGCCCATATTGACAGCAAACAGCAAGTACCCCACTGGGAAAGGAAATTCCTCTCTATAGCTTGGAGAAGGCATGGTTTTCTCCTTGAAAACCAGAGCATTTATTCAGATCGTTCCTGAATTAAGTCAAAAAGAAATTCCTGTATTTTAACCTAAGGGGGAAAAACGCCTTCCTTGTCACACTCTAATCATACACCTGTGACAACAACAACGTCACCCCATTTCTTCTTGCAACACAAAGTACACATCTTCTCAGCTGAATGTTCCCATCTGGGCTGAGTCATCTGGCAGAAGTCACAGCTTGTGGTTGCCAACAGGTTGACATAGCCTAGCACAGCCTGGGCTGGCAGCGCAGGACCTTTCATCGGGAGCAATCTACAACACATGCAGACACACAGTGCCAGGTGTGGATCAGTGAGTGTCACAGTGAAAAACAAGAAAAGAGTGGCTTCCAGTTCTGGTTGCTCATTGGCATGCAGAGTGTGATGCTGAGTGCCCTTTACCATCCTATTGGAAAAAGTATAAAGGTCAATCAACACTTAAACACAGATTTCTTGCTCTCAGAGCAGAAGCCAATGAAAATAGGAACATTGACTTATTTAAGCAGATATGCCTTGACCAACTGGCTAAAAAGGCAATACTAAACAAACAAATAAACAAAAACATAGAGAAAGTCTTGCTGTACAAATACTTCATATACATTTGCCCGAGATATTTTTTTCTGTTTCAAATATTTTATTTTACGTACCTGGGTGTTTTGCCTGCTTGTAAGTCTGTGGCACACAGTCTATGTAGGCCAGAAGACAACACTGGATCCCTTGGTACTTGAGTTACTGAAGGCTGTGAGCCACTGTGTTGGTGCTGGGAACACAGCAGCTGTTGTTCTTGACCACTGAGAACTCTCTACAGCCCAGACTCTGCTGTTTTAAACATCACAATAACACTATACAAAGAATTCAATATAGTTCAAAAACATCGATTTATAAAAATATTATATTTGAAAAGTTGTTTGGCCTTAAACTCAATTTTATCTGAACGATGACAAAGATTTTTTTAAGTAATGGTTTAGGCTTACATTGGTAAAAATGTATTAGCTCACACCCGCACACACACACACACACACACACACACACACACACACACACACACACATGCACATATGTATATATGTGTAATGGATATGACCTTTTTCTGGTTTTATGAGACAGGGTTTCTCTGTATTGTTTTGGAGGCTGTTGGTCCAGCCTGGCCTCAAACTCACAGAGATCCGCCTGGATATGACTTTTAATATATATTTTTTTCCGAAAGCCATCTTTCTAGCCTAGAGTCTAGAAACCATGCAATACACAGAAGCATAGATCTATATGGCAATGCTTAACTTGCTAAAAAGATGAGGAAGACTAGTGATGACAGGCTTTAGAATGTTGTCTTAGTTGCTGATCTAATGATGTAAAAGGATGCCATGACAAAGGCAACTCTTATAAGAGGAAGTACTTAATTGGAGACTTACAGTTTCAGAAGGTTAGTCCATTACCATCATGGTAAGGAGCATGGCAGCAGGCAGCCAGACATGGCACTGTTGAAGTAGCTGAGAACTACATCCTGGTCTTTAGGCAGCAGGCAGAAAGAGGGAAATTGGGCCTGGCCTGGGTTTCTGAAACCTCAAAACCCACCCCAGCAATATTCTTTCACCAACAAGGCCCCACCTGCTGATCCTTCCCAACCATCCATTAAATGGGAACCAAACATTCAAGTATATAAGCCTACAGGGGTCATTCTTATTCAAACTAGTCCATAAAGGGTCCTGTAGATGAATTAGGGTAGGTAAGATACAGAAAGGGAAATGTACTTGAATGAAAATAAAAATGTGTCCATCAATAATCAACCTGGCCACCTTACACTGAAGGGAATTCTCACTCATTAGATCTATGTCCAGAGAAGGCTGGACAGCCATCTCCCAGCTTGTCCAAGCCATCACAGAGATAGTGTCTCATATTCGGAGGATTAGGGTGGCTTACAATGCTGCAGTTTGGTTGTGTCATGCAATAGCTTATTGACAAGAGGTTTTTGTTGTTGGTATTGCTGTTTCTGTTCATTTTCTATTCCTGGGACTAGTTTTACCTCCTGTAGAGCAGCCCTAAATCTATTTGTATAGCACTTACCAGAGTCTCACTGCAATATCTCTTTGGAACACTATCCTCTACAATGTTTTGAAGTTATGCCAGCTGGGGCTGCGGGCATCACTGTCACTTCCTGTCGGTATTTTCATTCTGTCTCTGCCCTTGGAGTAGGCTCAGCAGTGGCACAGACTTTTACAAACAAAGTCAGCCTCGTGCCCTCTCTTGATCCAGCAGAACAAAACAGGAGGTAGCTCAGACTCCAGATCTACTATTTCCAATATGTACCAAGGACATTTCCTTTCTAGTTGCTCTGGAAAACCCCAACTTGCTCCATCATTTTCTTAGGCCAGTGGTTCATTTGGTTGCCCAGCAAATCTTATTTTCTACTACTTCTGTCAGAGGAGATGGGGGGCCATGAAAGAAAACGGAGTTCTGATCCAGCTGGAGTAAAGTTAAATAATAATCCCCACCGCTCCTTTTTACTCTGACAGAAAATAATGATAGGAGAATTAAACTAAAGGTGACTCCACTCATTAGACTAGAAGTAAAGAAAAGCCACAGTGAATGATTATACATTCTCTTTCTTTCCGGACCCCATCCACTCCCAATGGGAGAACAAACAACGCCTTGAACGTGTGTCAAATTGGTGCTGTGTGTCTCCCTAACTGAAGCATGGTGAAGTGAAAGAGACATGAAGGAGACTTCTGCACACCAACTGCCATGATGAGACTCAGAGAAACATATCATTTGATCTTCTAGATAGCATCCTAGCCTTCTAACCTCAGACCAATTAGTCCTTGAGCTTCTAGTCTAAGTGCCCCTAGCATTATTTCAGGTCTCCTGCCAAGTGTGCTAAGTGTTTTGAGTCTTCTTAAATAGCAGCAGTTGCTGCAGGACAACCCAGAGCCACCAGAGAACATTCAAGTATAAGTACTTAAGTAATACAGAAGTCAGACACAGAGTCCTCGGTATTGCTTTCCAAATGGGATGTTTATTCAATTCACAAAGATTTAACTTCCACCACAGAAAGGAAGAATTTTAGACCCATTTTGGTGGAATTCATAGTTCCTAAGGATTCCTGGCTCTGTCCTAAAAGCCCATAGTTCTGCCCAGTGAGGCCAGTGGTGACTCAGAGCAGAGATGTGAGTGGCTGCATGTGCCAGAATCATATTCAAATTGTATGCAGTTATTAATGGGATGTTGAGGCTGCAGCTCTTTTAGAAGAGCAGACAGGTGGGTACTAGAAAGCTATTTGGAGTTGCACGACTGATAAGGTTTGAGCCTTCTCTCTACAAATCAAGCATCTATCTGGTGTGGAAACTGCTGAAATTGTTCCTTAGATACAAGCAGAAAACCCCATGTACCCCCTTCCAACTAAAAGCATCCTCTCTGCTGCTCCTGCTCCTGAGCCAAACAAACTAACAGCAAGTAGGAACACTGGGTTCAGCCTTGTTTCTGAGATGGCACCCCAAAGAGTACCACTAGCCCTGCTCATTCCTTTGGCCACAAAAGTCAAATGCTATCCCTGTCAGTTCTCAACTGATCAATCATACTTGAATGTATGTAATAAATACGTGCTGAGAACCTCTTGGAATTATGTCCTATTCTCAAGACTGATGCTACAGTTGTAGCTAAGATTTTTAATGTTTCTTAGAACTGGAAAGATGGCTCAGCTCAGTCACCAAGAGTCTTTGCTGCTCTTCCAAAAGACCCTAGTTCAGTGCCAGGGTTCACACTAGGCAGCTCACAACCACCTGCAACTCTAGCTTCAGAGGATCTAACACACTCTTCTGACCCTACACTCTCATACTCACAAATGCACATGCGCACACACAGACTCACACAACAGACAGAAACGATGAATTAAATGTCTAAAAATAAAATTACCTTTGCTTGAAAGGACATCATTTTATCAAAAGAGAGAAACCTTGAACCATGAATGAGTTGAGTAATTATTTAACTTTGCACAGGAGTGTTTTGTATTGGTGAAGATGAAAGCACAAAACTTAAAGAATGGCATAATTTGTAAAGGTTTTCTGTTCAGATAATGTTTTGTCTGAAATTCATGATAGGAATTGGAAATTCGTTTCAGCTCTTGGTCTGAAATATAACAAAGAGTAACTTATTCTTACTAGTGTCTTTAAAATTTTCATTTCGGGTCAATGAGATGGCTCAGCAGATAAAATTCCTGATGAGCAAACCTAATAATCTGAATTTCACCCCAGGACCCATGTGGAAGAAAAAAGCTAACTCTCACAAGTTGTCCTTTGGCTCTCATGCATATGTCATAGCATGTGTGCACTCATACTCAAAACATATATCATTGATGCACATGAACATGATAATATCTTAAATTATTTTCATTTCTAACATAACTAAAAATGATCTCAAATGCTTGTTAATACCTTCATCTGTGACCCTAACTTGGAATTCCCCATTCTTCTTCTCATAATGGTTAAAAGATAGAAATAAAAAGGAAGGTTGAAAGTTAAATTTAGATTCTATGTTTTTAAATCTATGAGCCAATAACCATATCTGACTACAAATAAACATTAAAATATGTTGGTTTTAGCAGACAGGTCAGATTAGCCATGCAGAGACTGACACACTCCCCAAGAGCCAGTATGAAGTAACACAATGGTTACACCAGCCAGAGTCTAAGCTGGGATACAGACAAGTCTGGGCTTATCTGTGACCCAAGAGAAACCACAAGGAGACAGTTCTGGGTTTCACACGAGACAATCTCCGGGAATAACCAGAAATAAACAAGATTTAAGGGAGAAGCTGAATATCCTTCTGTAGCAACTAAGAATGGTCACAGCAGATTTGAGGATCTTGGCATCAGTGGGCTCATGAATACCTAACCGAGGTCACCCTCTATGATCACATCCCTTAAATTTGTCCACTTACTACTCTTCATTAACTTCCTTAAACCTGTTTACTCTTTGAAGATTGAGAAAATAGTAATAATATTGGCTTGCACAATTATTTCAGAGACTAGCAAAACAATGCACTTTAATAAAGTACTAGCATTTTGTTTTTATTTATTACTATTATTAGCTTTCTTTGTGCGTACATACATGCATATGTGTATGCATGCAATGTATGTGTAGTATAATAAGTGTGTGCCCACATTGTATGTGTGTAGTATACTGAGTATATGTGCCCATGTGTGTGTCTACTTGTGTGCATGTGTATAGTATATTGTATGTGTCCATGTGTCTGTGTGTGCATGTGTCCATGTCCGTGTTTGTGTGTGTGTGTAGTATAATGTGTATTTCTACATTGTGTGTATGTGTGTAGTATACTGTGTGTATGTGTCCATGTGTTTGTGTGTGTCTGTGATGCACATGCACATGAATGTATGGGTTTGGAAGCAAGAGGTTGACATCAGGGTCTGCACCTTATTTTGCAACAGTTTCTCACTAAAACTAGAGTTCACCAATTGGTTAGACAGAATGACTAATGAGCCCCAGGGATCCTCCTACCTCCACCTCCTAGCCTAGGAATCGTAGGAATACACTCCCTTGGCAGCTTTCATGTGAGTTTTGGAGAACCAAGCCAGGTCCTCATTCTTCTGCAGCAAACACTTTGCCCACTAAGTTCTCTCTCTACTCCCTGCACTGCTTCTTTAGTAGCAGTTTTGTCTGGGTTTAATGCAATCTTTTAAATAAGGGAGAGAAGAGAAAGAAGAGGGAAAAGAGTAAAGAATGGGAAAAGAAGAAGAAAAGGGGGAGTTTTACACCAGCCTTATTACTTTTGACAGAAGTACAGTTTTTGTCTAAGTGGCAAAAATTATGGAGTCAGTTTTATACTCAAGATTCATCAGAACTCCCCACATTGTCCATCCTTGCGCAAAAGGTCTCTTAAATACCAGTTTCCACTGTCTTGCTTATTCTCTTTTGTAATCTATGTTCTAGCCATGCTAGCAAATTTGCAGTCCCCCAGTAGCAACCTCAGGCTTCCTCGCTTGGAATGTGTCCTAGCTCCTAAGCAAGGATCTGTTTTGTTCTGTTTTCCAAAAAGCTGCAGTTCAGCCCAGTTTACCATACCTTTTTCTCTTCAGTTTATTTTCAAGCAGCATGCCTTCTGTGTGGCTACCTGTGACTTTGCCAAGCTTTATTAACCCCTTCTTTGACATGTGTCAGTCTTCTTTCTCCATATCTGTCGCCTTACTAGACTGAGATTCTGAAGCACAGAGAAGCTAACATTCGTGTTCATTGCATACCTTCTAAAGCAAATTCTTTTGTTTTGAGGTCATTTTGTTCATAATTGCTATGCAAGACTTACAACCACAGCTACCTTCAACATAATGAAAACATCTTGTTATAAGTGGTTCTCAATCCACAAACAGCCTTTTTCTCACTTAATAACTCTGAGGCTGCTTCCTCATTTTTTTTTTTGGTTTTTTGAGACAGGGTTTCTCTGTATTGTTTTGGAGTCTATCGGTCCAGCCCAGCCTCGAACTCACGGAGATCCAGGAGATCCGCCAGCCTCTGCCTCCCGAGTGCTGGGATTAAAGGCTTGCGCCACCACCTCCCGGCTTGCTTCCTCATTTTATGGACCAGGGCAGGAAAGGAAAAGAGAAATCTTTAGATGAAGACAGGGCTTCATCTTCATTGTGCTTCATTATTCCCTCAAACTGAAAAGAGAAACTGTAGCATGAAAATTAAAGACTAATTAATACCAGGGTTCAAGCTTCAAGCTGAAAAGCAAAAAAGCAAAGCAACCAGTCACTAGTTCTCACATCTAGCTCTTCACCAAGTCTCAAACTACTGCCTCTCCTCAGTGTGACTGAAGATGGAAAAGTCTCTCTGAGACCTTGCTTCTGTCTTATATACTTCCCTAATGTTGGGATTAAAGGTGCGAAGTACAATTCTCTTTTACACTGATTCACTCTTGTATAGATCTGGGTGGCCTTGGACTCACAGAGATCCGTCTACCTCTTAATCCTGAGTCGTAGGATTAAAGGTGTGTGCCACCACCTCCTAGCTTCTGGCTGCTGGCATTAAAGGTGTGTGCCTGGCTTCTATGGCCTGTGGCTGACTTTGCTTTCTGAATCCTCCAGCAAGCTTTAATAAGTCATAAACAGTATCTCACCACAAGCTACATGAGTGAATATTGTTTCTCACTCATCATCTCACAGTAGCAAGTGGACAGCTCCAGCAGGTAAAGGGCTAACAGCAGGGAAAGCCAAAGACAGACGCAGGCTCTCTTCACACTGGGTACTATGTGTCCAGGGATTCCCAAAAGAAGAGAAGTGCTCCTCACTCCCAGTTTGATGCAACTGAGTCTGCATTTCCTCACTTAACAACTTAACAGCTGCTCCTCGGATACCACCTGGGTTCCAGGTCCTGCTTGTAGGCACTGCAGATATGTAAGTAAACTGACAGAGTAAGTGTCGGCTGGCATAAAGCTTATGCCCTGGTTAGTTTTATGGGTCAGGGGAGCAATGAAACATGGACATGGTTTTCTTATAAGGCAATTTCTCTACCCATGTAGAAAACAAACCACTGTATGACCTTTCTTATCTTTACCAGTACTCAGTTTCAATGTAATCAGATCACAAAGTGCCAGACATTAAGATGCTGCCAAATTAATACAATGGAAAATAAAGTGTGTCAAAGGGCTGGAGGAAATCCCAATGTTAGGATTGCTGTATTCTTCTGTGTATTAATTATCCCTTTTCATTTTCTTCCTCAATCTGAGATGACTTAATGTTACACAATCTAGAATAAGGAATTAATTCCAAAGCACTGGAGAGATGGATTAATAGTTAAGAATGAGGGCTGCTCTTCCAGAGGACCGGTTTAGTTCACATTGTGAAGCTCATAAAGCCCTGTAACTCCAGATCCAGAGCATCCTGTACTCTCCTGTACTGCATGATATCTGTACTTACATTACACACACATGCACACACACACACACATGCACACACACACACACACACACAGTTTTAACTAAAATAGATCTTTTTAACGAGGAATTTATCCCAGGATAAGTGTACAACTCAGCAGCAGAGCTCGTGCCTAACATGCAGAACGTCCTGGGCTCAACTGTTGTCTCTTTGTCATTGTCTTACTTAGGATTTTTATTGCTGTGAAGAGACACCAGGACCACAGAAACTCTTATATAGTAAAAAATTTCATTGGAGTGGCTCGCTTACAGTTTCAGACATTCACTTCATTATCTTTGAGGCAGGAAGCATGGCCACATGCAGGCAGAAACAGCTGAGAGTCCTACATCTTGCAGGCAACAAGAGGTTGACTGAGACATGCTCAGCAATATCCTGAGCATAGGAAAACTTAAGCCTGCCCCCACAGTGATACTCTAAGAAAGCCACATCTCCTAATAGTGCCACAATCTGTGAGATTATGGGGGCCAGTTATATTCAAACTGCCATAGTCATAGTATTTTATCACAGCAACAGAAAAGTAACTAATTGGTTCAAGTGAGAAACCTGACCTTACAGCTTTAATGTCTTTGGACGATTTTATGGAAGAATCAAGAACTTTGGGCTGGAAATGGCACTGAATGTTGGAATCAGGACCTAATTGGCCATTCTATGGGAGCTTGGAAGGTAGGAATGCTGAGAGAAGTAATGGAGAATAGAGGCCTGGCTTGTGAGGATTTAGTGCAAAAACAAGGACTTTATCAGAAATAGAGATGGGAGCTGTTCGTGTGATGTTGAGCAAACAGTCTGGCTTCATTCTGTCCATATTCTGAGAATTTGTGTGAACAAGAAATCAAAAGTAATGAATTAATTTATGTAATGTAGGAAATTTCAAAGATGGTATCATATTGAGCCTGTGGTGGGTTGCTGCTGGTTACTCATTTGCAATTCTACAATTTAAAGAAAAAAAGAGCAACAAGTGCAGGAGAAGATTTTAAGCATGTAGCTTGGTGAGAAAAAGAGCACCAGAAAGCTTAAAATTAAAGCCATGTCCTTTGCTGAAAAAGGAGCTGTGGTTGCTACAGAGATAGGTGCAACGAAAGAGAAGCCTCCTGCTGTTCACTGCAAAGATAAGATGCCCTAATGCTACAATCAGCTAAGCCTTCAATTTGTAAAAGGAGAGCCCCTTGCCTTCAGGTCTTCCAGTTCTTAGGAAGCAAATGCTTAAGAAAGTTTCATTGTCTTTGGCATATAGAAGCTGCTGTAACCTTGGCCCAGGAAGATCAGGCTCCATCTCAAACTTGCAACTGAACTGGATAGCACCACCCAGGTGGTATTGGTTTTAGAGGCATGAAAGAAACAAGATTGGTGGGGTCATGGGTTCTCTTTCCTTTTCTGAGAGCCCCTGAGACTGGACAGGGTCAGAATCCCTGAAAGGAAGCCATGAGACACTTCACATTAAACTGTGAAGGTGAAGCCTGTCTTGGAATAATGACCCCTAAATGTTGGAAGTGCCAGTATCAGGAAACTTCCTCCAAGGAGAGCTGCATACAGGGTGTGAATCTATCCCAAAAGAGAAATGCATGCTGCAGGCAGCAAAGCTGGGTGGGAATTGAAAACCAAATACCACATGAAGCTAAAGCATTTGGTGTTTTCACTGCCAGGTTTCAATCTGCCTTTAGTCCAAACTTTGGTCATTAAGCCTCGATTCCTCCCTTTGGAAATGGGAATGTATATTCTGTGCCATTGTATTTGAAAGTATCCAATTTATTTTGTTTCGTTTTTTAATTTTACAGTGTGTTAAGTGATTGCCTTGAGTCTCAGAAGAGGCTCTGAGCTTTAAATTTTTGATCAGTGTTTGAACTATTAAAAACTAGGGTGATATTTGAAGCAAGGCTAAATGTATTTTGTATCATGAAGTGACCATGAGCCTATAGGGGACTATCCCCCCATAGCTCATGTATTTAAATACTGAAACAGAGTTACTGACTCTGTTTGAGAAGGTCAACCTTTAGAAGGTGAAACCTACTAGAGGAAGTACATCACTCAGGAAAGGTTTTGAGAGTTTTATAGCCTGTCCTCTCCTTCCTGTGCATATGAAAATGTGATCAATTAGTTCCTTCCTGTTCCTGCAACCATGCCTGTCTACCTGTTGTCATTTCTTCCGGACCAAGATTGACTCTATCACTCTGGAACCATAACCTAAAGTAAACCTTTTTATCCTCTTAAAATATCATCATCACCACCATTATTATATGGACTCTATTACTCTGGAACTGTAAGCTAAAATGAACCTTTTCATCCTCTTAAAATGCTACTAATACTACTATAATTATCATTTAGTATTATTATTATTATTCACAATTTACTTATGTTAAAGGATGTGGTTACCCTGTACAGGTAAGTTTTTAAGTAGCAATCAACACCACTAAAATTCTTTTTAATAACTTGCTTTGTTTGTAAATGTTTTCTGTTCTTAATGAATCATGCACCTTAAATAAGAGTTTAAGATTATATTTGTCTTTTTCATTACAGCTGTTTTAAATTTCCTGATATATATATAAGATATTGTAGCAAAGGAGCTTCTTAAAGTACAATTAACTTTGAACTTTTACATTTTCCTTAGTTTGTTGTTTAAAATACGTTCACCTAGGCCGTGACAACATGAACTTTATAGAACCCATTTGCTCTGGAGGTTAAGGGTGAATTGACAGGGAATTGAATTAAGATTGTGTGAAAGCACAAACATATTCAACTAGTTCCTGTTATAAAAATAAAGGTCATAATATTATTGGGATATAAAACATAGTACTGAAATTTATTTGTAATTAGGCTCATTATCTTTCCCTATAGATTTTAATCCAGAAATGAGGAATGATGCCAGGGCTTCCATCATAGTTTGACATTTTGTTGTAGCTACTGTCCCTAAATGCTAACACAAGAATGGTAACAACTTAGCTTAGATAATTTTACACTTTCAGGAAAACCAAAAGAGCAATTTATGAGGCAAGTGAAAAAAGTGTTTACGTTTGTCCTAATATCAGAGCTATTTGGGTCGTCCTAATTTAATTACATTGTTACCTGAGGGCAGGAGAGAAGTTCTAGAAGGTGAACGGAAATTAAAAGGGCAACAGGGCAAGGGGGTAGCATGGTCCTCAAAAGCACTTTCATCTTCTGAAGGAAAACATAGCCAGTGAAATGTTGCAGAAGATCCGCTTAGAGTTCACAATTTGAAAGGGGCAAAAATTCAAATGGCATGGATTATTGAAGCTAGTAGAAATTTAAAAACAAATTCTTTTACTGTTATTTTAGCTCCCCAACCTCAATAAAGCCAAAGAAATGTTACCGCATGACCTGTCTTCCTCTGCTGCAATGAATTTCTTGCATTTGTATTCCGTCTACACTCAAATGAAATAATTAGGGCATATGGCTGCATTTCCTCATCATAATTAATAAATATCTAATTGCCCATATATTTTCACTAAGTTTCTGTGGACTCAAAATTTTGTTTCAGATAAGCTTAAACTTTAGCCATTTAAAATGGAAATTTCTGCTTTACCTGGCTTTTATTATTTCTTCTAGTCTTCCTTTTCCTCCATCTAAACCATCCATATACCCCTCCTTGCTCTCTTTCAAATTTATGGCCTCTGTTTTCATTACTGTTGTCATATACATGTGTATACATATATATATATATATATATATATTCCTAAATACATGGAAGCAACATGCTATTATATGTAATTGTGTGTGTGTGGGTGTGTGTGTGTGTGTTTGTATGTTTCCGGGACTGACCACTAGGTACTGGATAATCAATTGGTGTGCTCTTCTACTCTCAGCATCCCTTAGTAGACTGTAGTTCTTTGTGTTATCCATGTTTTCATAGAGTAAGAATAGCGTGAGTTGTGTGAATCTTTTAGAGCTGTGAGAGCTAAAGATTTATCTTACAAACAACCATGAACACACATGCATGGATATATGTGTGCTTGCACATACATAGCCATGTTTTCAACAGTAGTTGATAACATTGGTTTCAAAATATGAAGAATCCTAAATCTGCCCAATTAAATGTCATTACATTTTTTGCATTGAAATGTTCTTGTGTGTAGAGTGTTTCACGTTCTAGTTCAGTAGTAATTCTTTAGCACAGAATCCTTACTAAGTATATTGTGATACATCTCCAAATGTAAGGATAGAAATAACAGTAGAACATAGTTCAAGTGTAAGACTGAGAAAAACTTAGGTTGTCTTTTGGTTGTGCTGGTAGCCTGTTATAACTATCATGTGTGGCAATAATGAATGGTTCTCACGGATTTTAATTGCTTGATTTCTCATTTTGTTCATTGCTAACTCCTTGTACCATCATAATCAGATAAGAAGTATTATTTATATATTTCAGATGTGGATCTGTTTAATGTTCCTTTTAGTTGTATCCTATAATGTTTTTATTTATTAATTTCTAACCTATTTTGAGTTATTCTCTCCCCGGGGAGAACAGTGGGAATTGGGTGGGGGTCGGGGAGCTGGGGGGCTGGAGAAGGGGCAAGGGAGGAGGGGAGGGAGAGGGAGCTATGATTGACATGTGAAGCAAGCTTGTTTCTAATTTGAATAAAAATGTATTAGGAAAAAAGGAGCTTAAGTGTGAGTCAGGTGGTCAGGAAAGTGCTGGCGGTTCATTACCTCCTGCATCCCCCTGTCGGTTCACTTCACAGAAGAATAAACTGAGATAGAAAAGGCCAAGGTCACACAGCAAGTCATGGAGAAAATGGGACCTGAGACTCAGCCCTAACTGATGGTGTTGCTTCATCTGAAGGATGAATCTAAAGGACACATTGACAATTAAAGTGATAACCTGTGAAGACATATTATTAGCCAGCTAAATATTGTACTTGGTTTCAGTTCTTGGTGTTTACTGTTCCATGACAGAAATCAAAGTGATTATGAGATACATGTAATGCATAGCATATATAACCTACTGTTTTCCATATGGTTCTGATACAGGTCAATATTAAATCACTTTGTCAAACATTAAAGTAGACAAGTTAGTGTTCAGTTCTGTGCCATCACAATTCACAAGGAGTACTTCATTTCTTTCTGGTAGTCAGATAAAAAGTTACTTTCCTTTGTGTTTCTCTTTTTGAAGACTCAAATCAGATAGTTTTCGCCTCTTATTTTTGTTATTTTCATATTCCACATGATTGTCCTTCTCAACTCCCTGTATTTTGCTGTTAACAAGGGGGTAGGTAGTAAATTCAGTGTCAATGCTAAGAGAACCCTGCCTCATGTCTTCTAGAGCCCAGGCTGGGGGCTAGCACTTTGGTAGAAGAGATTCATACCTGTGTCTAGGTCTCCAGGCATAGATAGGCAAGTTCTGTAAGTTCATCTCTCTATGGCTCATTTAATAAAAGGATTTGAATACATTATGCTTATCTTTATAGTGACCCCTAAAAGTAGGCGGGAGATACTTTGTAATATTTTCTTTGGAAACAACTAAAGGAGAATAAAGAGTTTCTTTAGGTTAGCTGAGACTCATGACTTTAAAGTTAGAGTAGAAACAATGGGGTAAATTCTAACCCACTATGAGTTTGCTATAAAGATGGATGTTAGTATTGCCAAGGACTTAGCAAGTATCTCGCAGAGTTGAAGGCTGTACCAAGTTACTTATATACACACATACTCTTCTGGTTATTTTTATTATTAGCTGATCATGGTGATGATCAGAACAGATGTTTGGAAGCATACTGGGCTAGGGAATGTGTTCCCATCTTCTTTGTGTTTTGGGCTCATTTCTCTTTCTATCTTTGATTCCTCCAGACTCTTCTGCAGAACCAAGGCTTTCTATCTATATTTTCTAATAAGGTCTGTGTGCTGCACTCCAATTATGTGTGCTTCTGAGCTTGGGGGATAGAAATGCTAGGATTTTGTGTAGATAGATGGCCTACCTAAAAGTTATGATATAAATTGAAAAATAACAAATGAAGCCCTTTGGTATATGAGCATATACATACACAGATGCACGTGAACATACACACACACACATATGCACACACATGCACACACAAAGTATGTAGGATGAGATGTGCAGAATGGAGGTTATGAGACAAAAACTATGCATTTGCCAGATGGAGAAAGAGGAGTTTATTACTATGTAATATTAAACACCTTACCACTGTGTTTAATATCAAGTCACAGATGCTGTGTAGTCTGTAGGTACACCCTTTAGAATTTCATACCAATAATAAGGAAGCTGTTCTGTAATCTAGTCTGTAAAATGTACTGCAGCCCGGGGAGCAGTTCACAGGCTGAGGGGTAACTGCCTCTTCTACAGTTGTATTTTTATATCACCCAGAATACTTGTGCAAACCAATTAGTGTCCACAAGTTGCCATGCTGCTGTTAAGTGACCCTGGCACAGGAATCGGCTAATCCTCTGGCAGCTTGTATGAAGTGCTTAGGAAGCTGGTGTGTCCTTACCCCAACCTTATGCCACTTGAGCCAGCTCTGGCCATTGGCTATTGGCTCTTTGTTATGAACTGTTGAATTTTTGATTAAAATGAATGATGGACATTGCCAAGGCAAGGTAATACTTATGGATTCTTCAAGGCCTGATATTTTGAGTTTCAAAAATAATTGTATTTGGCCTTACCAATATATGGGCAAGGAGAACATTCCAGAGATGGAGTTCTCCACTGCATCAGAAATATAGACAAGGAGTAGTATCATCGTTATGAATGAGAGATCCTTGAGTACGAGTTTAGTTTTCTTATCTAAAAAATAACCCCTGTCAGATTGGGACTAGTTAAGATAATGCAGATCTCAAGCATACATAGCCTACTATGTCTGTCAAAGTTAGTTTGATTTTGCAGCCAATAGACAAGGAAACAAAACACATCTAAATCTCACTTTTGAAAAATTACAAGTACCATATTGATTAATCATTGATATTCAGGCTAGTAGAATTCAAATATATTGTTATATTTTCCCAATAATGTAGATTCTGATTCAACTTAGAAAAATTTTTTTCAAGTATCAGTTCAGGAAGGGGCACTAAAGCAGAGTTCCTGACTAAATTGGGAGCATGGGTGGAGGGGGAGGGTGGTAGGAGAATGGGGAGGAGGAAAGGGAAGTAGGGAGGACACTATGAGGGTTTGGAAAGGTTGATCTCAGGGAAGGACAGAGAGGGAGAACAAGGAAAGAGATACCTTGATAGAGGGAGCCATTATGAGATTAAGGAGAAACCTAACACTAGGGAAATTCCCAGGAATCTACAAGGATGACTCCAGCTAAGAATGTAAGCAATAGTGAAGAGGGTGCCTTAACTGTCCTTCCCCTGTAATCAAATTGATGACTACTTTAATTTTATTAATAGCACCTTCATCTGTTAACTGATGGAAGAAGATGCAGAGATCCACAGCTAAGCACTGGGCTGAACTCCTGGATTCCAGTCATAGAGAGAGAGGAGTGATAATATGAGCAAAAGAGTCAAGACCACAGAAACAAGTGGGAGCTCACTGACTCCAGACTGATAACTAGGAACATGCATAAGACCAAAGGAGGCACTTTGAACATGGGTATCAGTTCAATGGCTTGGACAGTCTGTGGGGCTGCTGGCAGTGGAACCAATTTTTTTTTTTGGTTTTACGAGACAGGGTTTCTCTGTACTGTTTTGGAGGCTATCGGTCCAGCCTGGCCTCGAACTCACAGAGATCCCCTTGCCTCTTTCTCCCGAGTGCTGGGATTAAAGGCGTGTGCCACCACCGCCCGGCAGTGGAACCAATTTTTATCCCTAGTGCACAAACTGGCTTTTTGGAGCCCATTCCCTATAGAGGAATACCTTGCTCAGCTTAGATATAGGGGGAGGGCTTTAGTCCTGCGTCACAAGTGATGTGACAGACTTCGTTGACTTCCCATGGGAGGCATCAGCCTCTCAGAGGAGTGGATGAGGGTGGGGTGGGGAGAAGGTGGGAGAATAGGAGGACAAAAGGGAGAGGGAACTGGGATTGGTATGTAAAATAATTTTTTTAAAAAAATAAAAGAAAATATCAGTTCAAAACTTGGACCAGCAAGATAATTCCATGGCTAAAGGCCCTTACTGCTTGACAGTGCAAGCGTGACCACCCGCACTCAAGCCTCAGAATCCACATAAATGCAGAAGGGGAAATTTTACTCTACAAATCTGCCTTGTGACCTCCACACCTTCACCTTCCCACAACACATCACACACTCACAAAAACAAACCAGACATAACCTCAAAACTTTGTAAACATTGTCACAGAAGCTGGAGTTTAAAACACTGCTTAGCAGCTCATTTGGTGATTTTTATCTAGATAGAGAGCAAATTGGGCAGGCTTCCCTCCATTTTTCTTGGTGTTCACATGTCATGGCTACCACCCCGAGGGTGTCAGGAACACCAGGTCATCACCCTATGGCCTCAGTTTGTAGGGTTGTAGGGACATTCAAAGTGACACTGAAGATCTGGCAATCCCTGCGTGCTACATCTTCAGGAGAGTATGAATGTGGATGATGGGGATATGCTGATAGGTACATTAACACATTGTCTTGGTGTTCAAGGTTCCTTTGTTAACTACAAGTTAGATTTTGAGACCTTTCAACACAAGTAATTATTACAATTCACAAGAGCTGACAGGGCAGATTACTGATTCCCCCTGCTATGAAGAGCAGCCATGCATCAGACTAAAAAACCATTTTGGGAAACTACCTAAATGCAGTGTATAAAGAATAGTAAAAAATCTGTATTTTATTAATATTTTTATGTTAGCCATATGTACTCTTTCCTTTCAATACATGACTAAAAACGTTTTACTCTGTTTGATGATGTACTCTGAATAATGTGCTGCCCTGTTTTTCTAGAATTCTATCTTAAGGAATGGCATCCTGAATGCTACTAAACTCAAAATAAGAAACTGCAAGTGGCACTGAATTAAATTTTGTATTCACCAAAATCCAGTGGCACATAATTCCTAGCTAACATGAATTCTTTATGTTGGATGATTCTCATATTGAAATTTATGTTGTCTAAGAAAATAGCAGATAAGTCTCTCTAAGTATTCTTCAAAGCATATTATATGAGATGAATTATTTGATCCTTATAACACACAATGAAGTCAATATGTGCTGTAATGTGCTTTAATCCGCAATGTCCCACATTACAGATGAAAAAATTAAGACAGACAACAGTAACAAGCAGAAGACCCAGATCCAAGGGCCCAATGCTATGAACTTCCTTGTTCTACCTCATAAATACTTGTCATGTCTCTGGTGTACGTCCAAGAAAACATTGCTACTAGAAAATATAGATTAGCTAAGAATGTATTCAGTGTGTGTTCAAAATGTATTCTTTAATCTAGGAAGACTTTTTAAAACACAGGTATGGGATACGGTTGATTGAATAAGCACTTAGGCATTGGGGAGCATTTAAAAGGAAGTATCTTGTTCTAAGGGAAAGCCAGTGAAAGGTAGTGTGATGGTTAGTCCTGATTGAATTGAGTGACACCCAGGAGATGAGTAAAGCCTGATTCCAGGGATATCTGTGAGGCCCTTTGCTGGGACAATTGCCTTGGGGTGCAGTAACTGAGAAGAAACACCCACATTGAATGTGAGCCGCACCATCCAGTAGGCTGTGGGCCTAGATGAAAGGCTAAAGGAGGAGAAAAGCAGCCAATGTGCTCAAGCTCCACTCTTCCTAAGAGAGTGCATTCACTCAAGGTGCCATCTACTGGGACATCAGACCCAAGCTCTTTCAGGGGTGTGTGTGTGTGTGTGTGTGTGTGTGTGTGTGTGTGTGTGTGTGTGTGTGTCTGTGTGTGTCTGTGTCTGTGTGTCTGTGTCTGTGTCTGTGTCTGTGTCTGTGTGTTCTGTTGATTATAGTACTCGAGAGAACCTCAAGTACTAGAAAGGGGTGAAGTTGTTGCCTTGAACACTGAGAGTAAGCACCCTTTGAAGCACAAGATGAGGACTTTGAACTTATTCCTCAGTGTTAATCGGGGGTCATGACACAGTAAAGAGGAACAGAAGCAAGAGATACTAGCAGCGGTCTGGTGGACAAGGATGCCGGAAAATTCAACAAGAATACTGTCGAATTATCATCAGCTCCTTACTGGACTCCCTGTAGTCTTTTTACTAAGATGGTCGATACAAAAGTGAACGGGATAAACCCAATGCACCCAGATGTTTATTATACGCAATGATCAATTCACTTGATTGCTTTTTCAATAAGTTTTAGATTTTGAAGACTACAAAAGGTCCATGGTTTATCCACAAAGATGATCGTCTGGCTGACCTGTATCAGAATCTCCAGAATGCTTATCAAGTCATATATTGCTGGACTCTATACCCAGTTTCTGACTCAACTGGTCTGAGGCAGCTCTAAGTCTTATCCTCTAAGACTTCCCAAGTAATGAGGATGATTCTGACCCAACAACAAAGCTCTGAAAAGCACTGGACAAATAGCAATGAGTTTAACATTTTAAAGGTCCAGAGTTTACAAATCAGAAAAGGATATAAATGAGTGAAATACTGCCTAAACAAGTAAACCGTCAGCACTAATTAGACTCGGGGGATATATAAGAAAGACGGGAAGCAAGAGAAGATGTAGTTAGGATGGGGTTGAGGGCTACCAGAAAGAATTGCAGGTGGTATGATCTAAATACCGTACATACATGTATGAAATTACCAAAGATTAATAAAACAGACAAAGATGAAAGAAACAGAATCTAATTCCACTATCAATTTTTAAAACTAGGAAAAGCAGCTGGGCCTGGTGGCAAATGTCTATAGTTCCAGTGCCCAGGAGACTGAAGCAAAATGATGACAATTCTAAGCCAGCCAGGGCTACAAAGTGTCTCCAAAACTAAAAACAATAATCGCAAAAAGCAGGAAG
This sequence comes from Mesocricetus auratus, assembly GCF_017639785.1. NCBI lineage: Eukaryota > Metazoa > Chordata > Mammalia > Rodentia > Cricetidae > Mesocricetus > Mesocricetus auratus. The sequence goes on along the minus strand of NW_024429193.1, from coordinate 29,383,638 downwards.
AGAAAACATGCAGTTCCTGAGGCAGGAACCCACACTTGTCATATGAACCTGTCCCTCAAGCTACAAAGTTAGCTAATAATGGTTGCCTTGGTCCAGCACTGTGGCATGATAGTGTTCAAGTGGACCATGAGGTGTTGGTGGCATCATAGTCATGAACTTTTAAGTATACAGAGAGTACATGATTACCCTGCTAACCACCAAATGTCCAGTCTTGCCTGCTTCTTCTCAAGGGACACTCACATTGAGCCCCAATGTTGGCTCATCTTTGCCCCTGGTTCCCGTGGTCCCCTGAATGCAAAGCTGAAGCATCAACGTCATGTGGATAAAGGAACCTTTACAGCATCACTTGTGCGCATTGACAGGTACACAATTGCACTTTAAGATCTAACGCATCCTGGAAAATAGTCTTTTCCAAGAAAAAAACGTGTAAATTACTCAGACTTTGACCTCAGGAAGCCCATATACTCACTGGAAGCAACCATCATGAGTAAGCAAGTTGCCCAGAACCAGAAACCCCTCTAGGAAGCAGAGAATTCTGGGACTTTTCGGCCCTGGAAACATGTCACAGAGTCATGCCCCTCGCCCCGCCCCAAGGTCTGACAGTCCAGCAGCAGGATCTATACCTCCAGTCCAAAGCAGATCCCATGTACACATACAGGTCCCTGGTCCTTGAAGGGATTCAGTGTATACCCATCCCCAGTCCAGCTTGGCATAACTTGTCTACAAAGTGGTAGTTCCACAAATGCCTGGGCAAACATGCCTTTGATACAAAAAGCAAGCAAAACAAAACAAAACAAAAAAAAAACCTACGTGTAATCAGCAAAGTGTATACTCTAAAGGAAAACTGAGTAATCTCAGAAAAAACTAAGTGGTTTCAAGAAAAAAAGGCCCAGAAGAAGAGCATTCTAGGAGAGCTTAACAAGTATACTAACCAATTTTAATGGTTTGCTAGTGTTCTGATGCCGATTCAAAAACCAAACAAGAAACACACACACACACACACACACACACACACACACACACACACACACACACAGTTTTCATGAAATATTTGAATTATAAACAAAGCTTGGGTATTTAATGGTATTCAATATTAGTTTAAGATGTGTTGCATTCATTCATGCTGTGGAATATTTGTTTAATGATGCAAAGATGTGTTGCATTCTTTTATGTTGCATTTCTTTAACTCTGCAAAGCTGAGTTACTTTATCTGCCTAAAGCTCCTTATTGGTCTAATAAAGAGCAGAACAGCCAATAGTAAGGCAGGAGCGGCCGGTCTATCAGGAAGAAAGAATAAATAGGAGGAGAAAGCTAGGCTTTAGAAAAGAGGGATGAGAAAGAAAAGGAGGAGGAGAGGAGGGCACCAGCCACCCAACCAGCCACAGAGTAGGAAGAAAAAAATATATAGAATAAAGAAAGATAAAAAAAGCCCAGAAGCAGAACACTCCTCCACTGCTGGTGGGAGTGCCAACTTGTACAGCCACTTTGGAAATCAGTATGGAGATTCCTCAGAAAAATGGGAATAAGCCTACCACAAGACCCAGCAATTCCACTCTTAGGCATATATCCAAACGATGCACATTCATTCAACAAGAACATCTGTTCCACTATGTTCATAGCAGCATTATTTGTAATAGCCAGAACCTGGAAGCAACCTAGATGCCCCTCAACTGAAGAGTGGATAGAGAAAATGTGGTACATTTACACAATGGAGTACTATTTGGCAGAAAAAAAAAAACAATGGTATCCTGTTTTTGCAACCCAGTCACAAAAAGAGAAACATGGTATGTACTCTCTCATATATGGGATTTTTGACATAGATCTGGGGAGTGCCAGCCTACAGTCCCACAGCCAGAGAGTCTGGAAAATGGAACCTTCATTCAATGGCTGATGGAAGCAGAGGTAGACTCCCACAGCTAAACACTGAGCTGAACTCAAGAGTCCATTGACTGAGAGAGAGGACTGATAAGCAAAGGGGTTAAGATTTGGCTGGTTTAAGCCCCAAAAACAGCTGACCTGAACAAGGGGTAGCTCTTGAATCCCAGACTGATGGCTAGGAATCCAGCATGCGACTGATCCAGACCCCCTGAATGTGGGTGTCAGTGAGGAGGCCTAGGCAATCTATGGGGCCTTGGGTAGTAATCAGTATTTTTTCCCCTGGCATACAAATGGACTTTGGGTGCCCATCCCACAATGAGAGATGCACTCTCACCCTGAACTCTTGGGGGAGGGCCTAGGCCCTTCCCTGGATTAAATGACAGACCATGGACACCCCCATGGAGGGCCTCACCCTCCCTAGGGAAAGGAGGTGGTATTGGGGGGGTTGGTGGGAGGGCATGGGAAGAGGGGAAGGAAAGGGAGAGGGACTTGGGATTGATGTGTGAAGTAACCTTGTTTCTAATTTAAATTTAAATTTAAAAATAAAATAAAAAACCCCAAGGCAAAATGTAGTTAAAGAGAAATGGGATAATTTAAGTTAGAAAAGCTGGCTAGAAACAAGCCAAGCAAAGACCAGGCATTCATAAATAAGAATGTCTCTTTGTATTTATTCGGGAGCTGAGTGGCAGGCCTGCAAAAAGTAAAAAAACCTACCTTCAAGTATTATGATTACTAATATTTTCTAGGGTTTTATATATGACAATTTTGTAACTCTGAAAAGAGTATATATAGAATGATTTTAAATACAAAAAAATAAAATTCTATCTGGAATTTACTTCAAAATGATGTGTAAGAGACTGAGTGCTAAATGCTTTGCAGTTCAGCAGAAGCTGAATGCCTTAGGAGTTCAGAATGAGTCCAGGATGATTCCTGGTACCATTTGGTCCATGTGTGTATTTTTTAAATCTCCACAGTAAGAGGAAATAGTCAAAAATAATACAAATGATTTTTAAGCCACCTCCATGTTTAAATTTTCTTATGTTGTGTGTGTGTATGTGTGTGTGTGTGCCAATTTTATGGCACCGAATTTTGCAGAGTCCAATGTCTTTGAAGCTTCACTAATGAAAAGGATGTTGGTGGAAACAGTCAAGTGTCGACACAGCATGTCACAGATTCCTTGCAAAATGAGTTGAAAATACCAGTGAAAGAGAAAGCACCCAGGAAGGAAAACCTCACCAAGGTGAGGGTATATACAGGATACTTTTTAAACAAAAGGAGCCACAGGGCCATAGAGAGCACTTTTCAGGCTCAGACGCTCATCCAGGATGTCAGGAGGTTGATCTCTGTCAGCTAAACTTCTTCATCACCTGTAATAGAATCAAAGTAAAGTTGTTGTGTGATATTCAGACAGACATCTCTTTGTCTACACACCAGAGTCTTGGTAGAGAACCCCAAAAAGATTTACAGGGTGCAAGGTCAATCTCTGGATGACAATATGCCAAAGCAGCATAGGAAGAGAGTGTTTGGGAAATCCTGCATCCACCCAAACCCTCATATAACTGCCTGTACTTCTAGCCACAGCATAGGAATGCATGCCTATCTGGACAGTATGAGAATACATGGCAGGAACAGCCAGCAGGAAGGCCTCAAAGGGAAATGGGTAAACTAGTGGCTCCCTCACTCTTCCTTCCTCCTTCCCTTCTGTAACTTTGCCTGCAAAGACACAGCTTGTTCTTTTGTACCCCAGAAGAAGGAGAAAAAAGACATTACAGTTTTGTAGGACTAACTAGTGGGGTGTGTTACCTTGACTCTGGCAAGGAAAGAAATAATTGGTCATCTACATAAAGGACAACTGAACAAAAATGACCTTTATTCAGCCCAAACCACAATGCCCTTACTAAGATAAAGTTAGATAACCTTTTATGGTTTTGTGACACAGAATTCATAATACCTTAAAACAGGGAGCAATGATATCTTGTTGTCTTCAGCATGCAGGAAACCTAAACAGAAGAAGAAAGATGCCATATCTGGCCCTACAGGTCCTTAGCCCACCAGCTACACAGCATTTCCTGTGACACAGAAAAAGGTTTTAGTAATGATTGCTGTGTTCCATACTTTCTTAATGTCATTTAAAGATGGAAAATAATTAACAAATATCTACTTGGTAGTAGGCCTTGCACCAGTCAATGTTAAAGACATTGAATCTACACACAACTAACATTTATTGAGTACTTACTACACATGACACAGTAAATTATTCTAATTTGATCCTCATTTTATCAATGGGCAGAAGAGCTTGCCACTCAGATCTAACAACTTGACTTTGATCCCTGGAAGCTATGAGAAGACTGGGAGAGAAGACATGCATTGGAGGCCCAGCACTCCCATACTGAGAAGTAGAACCAGCTAGTCTAAGTACTCGGCCTGCAAAAATAAGGGGATCTACCTCTACAAGGTGGAAGGAGAGACTCTGAAACGTGTCCTCTCTCTTGCACACTCACACTTGCACACACATTAATAATAATAGCAATTGCAATCATTAATAAATAAAACAGATTAATACAAGAACCAAACTTCTCTAAGCCCATCTTTGGCCTCATCTGTCATGTCCTTGAGCCCGCCATATGAGTATCATTCACACCGAAGTCATCATATTTGGGTTCATTTTGGCATACTCTAGTTATGAGCACCCTACATCTGTGTTCTTACTCTCAGGACTAACTTCTTTTTTTTGTCAAGGCTATAAAGCAAAGGCCTCAGAAAAGCCACGAAAACTAAGACTTCTTTTTGATCGCTAATATTTTTAAATGTTACACACGCACATACGCACGTGTGCACACACACACACACACTATAAAAGTTAATTGCAAGCATTTTTATTCAAGCTACATTTTAATCCTAACCACAAGACTTTAATAGGGTGTTGTACGCTCTAAACTATGAATCAATCCTGGGTTTTGCCTGTTGAGGTCTCAATCATGTTTGTGGAGCTAGGGTAAAGCCCCAGGGTGTCTTCCTCCTTTCAGCATAATCACTTATATTTCCCCAACGATATGCACAAGAACACAGGCATGAACACCAGTTACAACTTGAACATCAAGACTGTTTTTAGTTCATACATTGTCAAGGTCAAGAGTACTTCCTATAGTAGACAATGTCCAATCTTGGTTCGATTCTAAAAAAATCTGAGAGTTTAATTTTTCACGTGGTGAAAACAATGTCCATCTTAAACCTTGGTCCTATTTGAGACAAAAAGAGTTAGGAAATTCTAAACCCAACACAACATAAAATTATTTCGACTTTGTACCATGACTAGAATTATGCCTATCTTAATACACCTATGCTGTTCTCAAGATCAAGAACCATTCAAGGCGATGGTGATGGGCGTTGTCTTGTGTGCTTATTTCCCAGCATACACTAAGGACATTCTGTGGGAAAGCAGTATAGACATGCTGTAATTGTGAAAGCTATTCAGGCAAATACCTTAAATGCAAGCTGTTATTGTTTGATTATGTCGAAATAAAATGAAATTGCTTGGCAATTACAAGATGTTATAAAACTGCCTTGACTACTGTTTTAAAAATATTCAATAATTTGATACCTCTCCTTGTGCTTTTAAAGCATGATTTATTTTGGTGTCTGTGTGTGTGTTCAGATGTTTTCAGTATGTCCTGTGGACCTTATCTAGTATTCCATATAAGGCACAGTGGCGAGTATGTTATTAACTTCATCTTTTTAGAAGCTTTCTTCCTTTTGTGAGGCTGTCCTGCTTTTAAATATATCGCCTTTTAGCATAGGGAGTCAAATCTCATAAAAGTAAGAATATCTGACTTGATAAAGCCTTTTACTGAAGTGGGAATTCTGTTTCTGAGAAATTGAAAGATTTAATGAATATATTCTTGTCATATCATGGCATCTCATTTTTCCCCTCTCATAAATACTTGCCAGGTTTAGGATTTCCTACCCATTGGCCAGGGATGGCATTGCACTCACTGCGATTGTGAGTGCTCATACCAAGTTTAATTTCTCTCACAAGGAGAGTTGACAAAAGATCACTGCCGCTAAGCCCTGGAATTACCCTAGATATTGCCCTCTGTGCTCTGCAAATGAAATCCTACAGAAGACCCTTTGGAAAAAAAGAACATGATGGTTAACACTCAGAAATCCATTTTGCACAGGGCAGCATGCGTACACACAGCAGTGCAGACTGGCAGGAGGGGCTGCTAGGTTCTGGATGAGAAAAGTTAGATTCTTAGCAATACACACACAGAGAGAGAGAGAGAGAGAGAGAGAGAGAGAGAGAGAGAGAGAGAGAGAGAGAGAGAGAGAGAGACAGACAGACAGACAGACAGACAGACAGACAGACAGAGACAGAGAGAGAGATACAAACATACACACACACACACACACACACACTGTCCCTCACAGATGTTGGTACCCTCCCTCACAGTTTCTAGCCTCCAGATCTCTTCTCTCCCACTCATCCATCTTGCCCTTAGTCCCTTCTCTCATGCCCTTGATTGACTACCAGGTCAGATAAGAAATTAAGACCAGTGAAATCGGACCCAGACGGCACCTGTCCCTTCTGCAGCCAGAAGAGAACTGAAATGAAGCACTTATGAAACTCCTGTGATCATAACCTTCAAAACACAGAGTTTCTCCCAGCTGTCAGCTTTCCCAACCAAAGGTTCCACAATAGAGACACTGGCACCAAGGCCTTAATCGTCTATTTGTAACAGAACGCTGTCATTTTGGGACAGGGCTAAGTGTTGCACACTGTAACAGTCCCATTATAGCTACAAAGATTCTGAAAATAGATGCTGCTCTACTGATTTAGACTTGCTAATAGGAGGATCAGTTTGCTTCTATTTAAAATGATTCATTCGCTCTGAAGGAAGAATGATAGTATGTGGCGATAAACACCACGACATGTGAGCAACGCTTGCTATCTGCTTTCATTTCACAGACATTGGTTTTTTTTTCTCCATTTCTCACAACCTAATTCTTGGCATCTGTAAACAGCTATCGCATCAGCCACAATAAAGTTGAGTTCTTATCTAGAGACTCTAGTTATTCATTACCAGCAGCAAAAAAAATAAGGAAGGGAGCATTTATTTGCACAATGACCCATGTACATGCCTGAGTGCGTAGTGTTAGCTATGTTTAGGGAGAAAAAGTTGCAAGAAAAATTCTGAGTCATTTGATTGAATGTTGAAGATTTAAATTTTTGAACAAAACCATTTCTACCTAGTCTGAAAGCAACAAAGGACTAATTCATGTAAGAGAGAATTCCCTGTTCAGAGAGCAATATAATAAGAAGTCCAGAAATATGAAAACTTATAACTGCATCATTTCATGAACATAAATGTGCTCATTCTCAATAACATACTTCAGTTCCAAACAATCACTAACAACATTTGATGGGATATAGTGGAGGAATAGCATAATTAAATATAAGAAGGCTTGACAATGATAACACATTTTCTGTATTCATAATGTTACCCATATCTTATCTTTAAGGGGATCTGTGATGTCACACTGCCTCAATATAGAAATTAAGTGTTTCTTAAAATCATACAATAGACTAAAGGAAGAAAGAAAGAGAGAGAGAGGGAAGTCTCAAGCCAGTTTAGCCAGATGGTAAATCCTACGTTTATGTGTGATGTTGCAAATATTCATACATACATACAAGATTTGAGTCAAGAAAATAGAAAAAGGTTGTAAATATTTATACACAGAATATACACTGTGTTTGTATATATACTACCCCTAATCTCCTTCTTGTAATGATTTATTTTATACTGTCTCAATAGACACAATATTTCAACTGTATTATTTTTTCTTTTGAAACAGTAGACTGTTTACATGAATGCTTCAAAGATATTTATGTAATTAAGGTTCTATTTCTATGCTGGCTTTTAAACCTAATTTTTTCTTGTTTGCAAATGTCATGTGCCCACAAATAAACATAACAGTGTTGTACTGGGATTCCAGTGTGGGGGTGTTGGTTAGGCAGGCAGTCATTCAAGTCAAATTCCTGTGACTCCCAGGTTCATAGCACACCAACCTCAGACTCTCCTGTGTTTCTTCAACTTGCCCATCTTGAATGATGGCAACTCTTTTGTAAACTTCTGTGGAGACACATAAACTCATAACTATAAAGTAGCTAGAATAGTGAATATTACTAACTAAATATTTTATAAGCCTTCAAAATAAAACTAGCATTTTCAAAGATTACACATATTAGCATGTGAATTCTGAGCTACATCTATGACATCTTCAGTAACATTTCCCTATCATTTACTTCCCCTTCCCAATAATTGCAGATTAATGTCAGTAATAATAATTTAAAATAGTATCAGTATATAAATTGTTTACTATGAGCACAATGTTTAGTACTGTCATTATAATTCATCCCCCATCTTTATGAGATGGAGCCTTGCATTAATTCCAATTTGCAGGTGAATAAAGTGAAATTTGGGAGGAGTTGCAGCATTTTTCTGCTCCTAAAATTTGTAGCCAGCAAACTCAACATGAAATAAAGTCAACCTATACCCAAGGGCAGTGCCTGAGAACTTGGGAACCTCTGACTCTCTCAACCACCAATTCTTCATCCTTTGATAAGTCAACTGCTGATACCAATAGACTTTCTCGGAAACACTGAGAAAGAGAGACCGAATGTGTTTGGAAAAGAGAACCTTAGTAGTACGTGACTGCTGGGCACCTGGAGTCACTTCTTTGGACACAGCACAATCAGATGAACATTCCATTTAAGCCCAATGGGATTCTCTGGGCAAAAATCAGCAGAATTGACTGAGGACAAGAGACATTCCAGAACCCTCTGTATCCTTACCCCAGATTAGAATGCAGCAAACTGGGGCCAGAAGACTTTAGGCCACTGGGGTGTGTCCAAGGCTGCCCAGAGCTATTGACTTAGCACACCTTTTCTGTAGCTTGCCACTGATCATATGTACTCAGGGTTAAAACACATTCAGCAAAAACTCTTCTGTTAAGAAGAGCAGACGACAAAGAGAATGTGCCGAGAGACTCGGGAGCATAAGGCTTGGTTCGGCAAAGACAACTAGAGAACATGAGGTATCTAAACATATTATTTGAACATATGTATTAGCAGTCATACAGCTCCTGCTACCTTCAAACATGGATTCGCAAAAGGCTAGAAGATCATCTCTGGCATTCTTTATTAAATCAAGAGACACCATTGTTCAAATTGTTGTATAATGCAGAGAATACCTGTTGTTAATACATTAAATACTCTCACATCCAAAATGTCCCATAGGTGATTACTAAACACTTACAGCTGGGAAGCAAAAGTTTCAAGACCCCAAAATGCCCCCTGAAAATATTTATGTACTAGAAAATCCAATTGTTCACAAGAAATTTAAAATATTATTTTAATGCCATAAATGTTCTTATTTATCTTGGCAAAGCAATGCGTCAGGGTCCATAGTTTTAACTCACAAAGTGTGAATGAGGGGTTGGTATTTCTTCATGTTAGATCCTTAAGGCTTATAAGAATGGGCCCTTCCCATGATGATGTGACAGATCCTTAAAATCCCTCATGGAGGCCCTTGCCCTCCCTGGGGGATCTGAGGGGGAGGTGGAGTAGGAGTGATGGGCTGGGAGGATTGGGGGTGGGGGAGGAGGGGAAGGAGAGGAAACTGAAAGTGACATGCATAAAAAGTTAAATAAAACATAGAAAAAAAGAAATATTTGAGAGGTCTTTCCATTTTCTGGTGTCTTCTTTAATTTCTTTCTTTAAAGACTCAAAGTTCTTGCAATACAGGTCTTTCACGTGTTTGGTTAGTGTTACTCCAAGGTATTTTATGTTGTTCATGGCTATTTTAAAGGGTGATGCTTCTCTGATTTCTTTCTCAGCCCTTTTATCGTCTGTATATAGTAGGGCTACTGGTTTTCTTGAGTTGATCTTGTATCCTGCCATTTTGCTGAAAGTATTTATCAGCTGTAGGAGTTCCCTGGTAGAGTTTTTTGGGTATATAAATTATCATAGTTTATATAAACTATCATATCATCTGCAAATAGTGAAAGTTTGATCTCTTCCTGTCCAATTTGTATCCCCTTGATCTCCTTTTGTTGTCGCATTACTCTAGCTAGAACTTCGAGTACAATATTGAAGAGGTATGGAGAGAGTGGACAGCCTTGTCTTTTTCCTTATTTTAGAGGAATCGCATTGAGCTTCTGTCCATTTAGTTTACCTTGGGATAACACTAACCAAACAAGTGACAGACCTGTATTGCAAGAACTTTGAGTCTTTAAAGAAAGAAATTAAAGAAGACACCAGAAAATGGAAAGAACTCCCATGCTCTTGGATAGGTAGGATCAATTTAGTCAAAATGGCAATCCTGCCTGCCAAAAGCAATCTACAGATTCAATGCAATCCCCATTAAAATGCCCGGAAAATTCTTCACAGACCTTGAAAGAAGAGTTCTCAACTTTTTATGGAAAAACAAAAGACCCAGGATAGCCAAAACAACCTTATTCAACAAAGCAACATCTGGAGGCATCACCATCCCTAACTTCAAGCTCTATTATAGAGCTGTAGTCCTAAAAACAGCTTGGTATTGGCACAAAAATAGACAGGTAGACCAATGGAATCAAATGAACACACCAATATTAACCTATACACGTATGAACATCTGATCTTCAACAAAGAAGCTAAAAATATACACTGGAAAAAAGAAAGCATTTTCAACAAATAGTGCTGGCAGAACTGGATGCTGGCACGTAGAAGACTGAAGATAGATCCATGTCTATTACCATGTACAAAACTCAAATCCAAATGGATCAAAGACTACAGCATAAATCCAGACACACTGAAAATCTTAGAAGAGAAACTGGGAGGTACTCTTGAACGAATTGGTACAGGAGATCGCTTCCTGAACATAACACTAGTAGCACAGACACTGAGGTCAACAATTAATACATGGGACCTCCTGAAACTGAGAAGCTTCTGTAAGGCAAAGGACACAGTCAACAAGACAAAAAGGAAGCCCACAGAATGGGAAAATATATTCACTAACCCCACATCAGACAGAGGGCTGATCTCCAAAATTTACAAAGAACTCAAAAAGCAAGTATCCAATTAAAAAGTGGGCTACAACACAGGGAGTATAGCCTGGACACATAGGGTAGAGCCTTGGCCCTGCACCAGATGATATGACAGACTTTGGAGACACCCATGAATGGTCTTACCCTCAATGGAGAGTAGGATGGGGATTGGATTGTGGTAGGAGTGTTGAATGGGGGCGGGGGAGGAGCAGAAGAAGAGGGAGATGGGTTTGAAAAAAAAAGAAAAAAAAGTGGGCTACAGAACTAAATTGAAAATTCTCAATAGAAGATTCTAAAATGGCTGAGAGGCACTTGAGAAAGTGCTCAGCATCCCTAGCCATCAGGGAAATGAAAATCAAAACAACTCTGAGATACCATCTTACTCCTGTCAGAATAGCTAAAATCAAAAACACCAATGACAGGTTATGCTGAAGGGGATGTGGAGAAAGGGGAACACTCCTTCACTGCTGGTTGGAGTGCAAACTCCTACAACCACTTTGGAAATCAATATGGAGATTCTTCAGGAAAATGGGAATAAACCTACCACAAGACCCAGCAACTCCACTCTTAGGCATATACTCAAAAGATGCACATTCATACAACAAGAAAATCTGTTCCACTATGTTCATAGCAGCATTATTTGTAATAGCCAGAACCTGGAAGCAACCTAGATGCCCCTCAACTGAAGAGTGGACAGAGAAAATGTGGTGCATTTACACAATGGAGTACTATTCAGCAGAAAAAAACAATGGAATCCTGAAATTTGCAGGCAAATGGATAGCACTAGAAGAAACCATCCTGAGTGAGGTAACCCAGTCACAAAAAGACAAACATGGTATGTACTCACTCATATATGGATTTTAGACATGGATTAGGGGAGTGCCAGCCTACAATCCCACAGCCAGAGAGTCTGGGAAACAGAACCTTCAACCAATGATTGATGGCAGCAGAGGCAGACATCCACGGCTAAACACTGAGCTGAATTCAAGGAACCCAGTGACAGAGAGGGAGGACTTATGAGCAAAGGGATTAAGACTGGGCTGGTTTAACCCCTAGAAACATCTAACCTGAACAAGGGGTAGCTCTTGAATCCCAGACTGATGGCTGGGTATCTAGGGTGGGACTGATCCAGACCCCCTGAATGTGGGTGTCAGTGAGGAGGCCTAGGCAATCTATGGGGCCTTAGGTAGTAATCAGTATTTTTCCCTGGCATACTAATGGACTTTGGGTGCCCATCCCACAATGAGAGGGCCTAGGCCCTGCCCTGGATGAAATAACAGACTATGTACACCCCCCATGGAGGACCTTACCCTCCCTGAGGAAAGGAGTGGGGACTGGGGGAAGGGGAGATGGGGGGATGGTGGGAGGGCAGGTGTGGAAGGAGAGGAGGGAGAGGGAGCTGAGGTTCACATCTGAAGCAACCTTGTTTCTAATTTAAATTTAAAAATAAAAAAGACAAAAACAAAAAACAAAAAAAGAAATATTTGAGTCAATATCAAATGCTAACTGGCATCTAGAATCAATTTCAGGTATTTGAAAACTACTTTCTAGATTTGGAACTCTCTTGTAAAACATAATAGTTACATAGAATAGTAATTCTTTTACATTGATGGTTTCTTTTCTCCTAAAACAAAATACAATAAAACTGGGTTTATAAACCACTTCAGTACAGATAGCTCAAACTATTATTCCCTAGATTGATATCTACAATAATTCCATTTTCCAATAACATTCATCATAAATAATGAGCTTTGGATAAAAAGTAGATCTCAGTATTTTCATTTTAGATTTTCATGGAATTCTGCAAACATGAGAGTAAAAATGTTTTAACAGCCCTTTCTCCCACTAACGACATACTGCTATGGCTCCATAATCTAAACCCCAAAGTAGCTTCTCTTCTTATTGGATTTGTATGTGTAAATACTCTTAAATATGTGTCTTATATTAAAAAGTTACAGCCACTTCTAGCTAAAATACCTATTGATTGTATAACTTATAACCAAAGAAGTGCATATTTACACATGTAACAGTTTTACTCTGATAAATATATTCTTTGCAGAGTCATTTTAGAGACCTAAAATTGATTATATGAAAAAAATGACCACTTCTGCCCTTGCAACCTAAAGTACCACACATCCCTTGTGAGCTGCCTTGCTGGTACATCAATAGGAGCTCCACATGGGATCTGAGAGAAGAGTTTTTCCCTGTAAGTGTAATCCGTTTATTGGTTTATGGACCAAAGAACCTCTCGGGAGTGTTACGACTCATGAGCTTTCCTTGACTGATGGGTTTTGCACTTGGATTTCTTATTTAATTGAAAGATGTGTAAAAACGTATGTATAAATAGAGTTCCCTGTTGGTTACACATTTCAAGAGTATCTCAAGAGTATAAATTATTCCATCAAGGGGTTGGAATAAATTATACTCAATAATTGGAATCAATTTTCCCTAGAGTAAGCACACACAAAAAATTCCCATTAACATGGATAGAGGTTGCATATGAAGCATGAGATGAAACTATAATATCACCTACAGATTAGCTTTGTGTTTCTGGATAGCCAGGGAAATCGTGCAGTGTGATAAACCCATTCATATTGAACTATATCCTTTCTGGGTAAAGGCCCCACTGCATTTTGGACAAGAAACAGTGCCAGCAGATCAATAGCAGAAAAGAGAATGTAGCGGGTAAGTGCATAATCAGGGAGCTTTCTAGCTGCCACCTATTAAATGACACTGGATGGCCTGCTTCATATATACTTTATAGGAATTCTGGAAACTGCAGAGTTAGTTATGAAAGTACAACCTCTTCCTCCGAAGCCATAAAAGGTTAAGCTAGCCAGTTGAAGCACTGTTAGCAGTAGTCAGCCATCAGGAACAATATAGCCAGAATTCTACTACACCTCTCTGTTTACATGAGGAACCAGAGAAATAGCTAAGTGTGCATACTTGAACCCAGACTTCACAGGGTTCAAATGTCAGTGATGTCCCCTTCTAGCTGAAAAACTGTATAAAATACTGATAAGAATCGCATCTACTTCACAGTGTTGCACAGACTCAAAATGGCAGCCCACATTTACCACACAGTGAATGCCTTGTGTACAACCATTTCTGGCATCATCTTTAACATTAGTAAAAGGGAAACAGGCGTCATTGTAAAAGCCCATTTGCTCTGGGAGCACTGAAAACTGAAACTTCCTGCTTATCCACTGGTTTATATAACAGAGGCAGCCTCCCAACTACTATTTGAATAATGTATAATCCAAAGTGGTGTTTTCTGTTATATTCACTATAATTAAGCTAAATCATTTTGTGAATAAAGTAAATAATCATCTCTGTGTTGAAAAAAAGCCACATTTATAACAAAAGTTCCAAAAATAGTTGATTCTGTACACTAACGGCAGAGGAAACTATAATTACATTAAAAGCCAAAAGTGAGCAATTAGGGGATTTCTCTGTATTTACAATCTTCTTATAAAGAACGTATATTACAGCAGATGACTCATTTTCTCTACTAAGATTCTTGACCACATAATAAGGAAAAATTTTAAAAGGAGGAAGGGAGTAAATACCCTCATTCAGCTTCTATGGCTGAATGCAGTCTTCATTACCAACACAGATGAGTGTCTTCACATGTTGAAGTCATGTTTAACCATCTGACTTGCATTGGCAAATGAAATGATACAAGTCATATAGTGTCACATCTGGGTTAGTGCTTTGTGAGGAAGAATGTGCTATATCAAGTTATGTCTGCCCTTCTTCCACGGCTGTAGACAAAGTTCTCAGATGCTGTTTTGGAAAGAGAAAATGATTCTGGGAGAGGAGTTCCTCAGACTCCACAATGAAGAGTCAAACAACTTTTATTGCTACATCCAATATAATTCAGACCTTTCTTCTGCAATGCATTCTGGTCTGTGATCATAGCCACTCTGCTCCAGTTAATAAACGGGGAAAGATATAACTAAAATAACCAGTAAATGAGTACCAACTGAGTACCTATTGTATACAAAGCACTCTGAGGGGTCTCTGGAAAATAAAATAAAAAGTAATATCTATCTCCCACTCTTCAAAGGCACCTGAAGTTACTGATAATCTATGTACTAGGCAATTTGCTGACTACCTTATATGACTGATTACCTAAGACCTCAAACCAACTGAGGAAGTCTGTAATTATCCTCACCTCAGGCATAAAAAAGTTAGATTTTGACATAATGGACTTCCTTTTCTAAGGTCATACAACAACGAATTTAAGTTAGTCACCTTTCTGTTATGAGAAAGACCTGAGATAATCAACTTATAACCAGAAAAAAAAATCATTCTGGTTGATGGTTTCAGTGGTTTCAATCCAGAGTCCACTGGTTCCATTGCTTTGGGGTCCATGATAAGACAGAATAACATGGTGTTGAGTGTATGATTGACTAAAGCTATTTAGGGCTAGAAAGATATCTGAATCAAGAAAATGCTTGCAGGGTAAACAAAAGGACCTGATTCAGGTCTGCAGCAACTATACCATAAGATGATGTGGCAGCTCATGCCTCCTGTCCTAGCAAGGATACAGGGACAGATGGATCCCTAAAGTCAACAGGCCAGCCTGTCTGGCTGAATCTGACAAGTTCCAAGTTCAAGAAGACAGAGAGAGGGAGAGAGGCAAAGAGGGATAGAGAAAGGGAGGGAGGGAGTATTGGAAGGAAAGAAGGAAGGAAGGATGGAAGGAAAGAAGGAAGGAAGCAAGGAAGGAAGCAAGGAAGGAAGGAAAAGATAGAAGGGGGGAAAAGGAAAAGCAGGAGTTACTGACTGAGGAAGACAACCATTTCCAGCCTCTGACCTCTGCAAACACTTGAACATACATATACACAGGCACACATAGTAAATAATTTTAAAGCTATTAATGGATTAGTGGTGCAAGAAGAAGTGGCAGAAGGTGAAGGACAAAGAAGAGAAATGGGATCTCATGATACCTTTCAAGGGCATCACCATCCCTGACCTCAAGCTCTATTATAGAGCTACAGTCCTGAAAACAGCTTGGTAATGGCACAAAAATAGACATGTAGACGATGGAATCGAATTGAAAACCCTGATATTAACCCATACATGTATGAACACCTGGTCTTTGACAAAGAAACTAAAATTATACAATGGAAAAAGAAAGCATCTCCAACAAATGGTGCTGGCATAACTGGAGACTGGCATGTACAAGAATGGGGATAGATCCATGTCTATCGCCATGCACAAAACTTAAGTCCAAATGGATCAAAGACCTCAACATAAATCCAGCCACACTGAACCTCTTTGAAGAGAAAATGAGAGGTACCATGAATGAATTAGTATAGGAGAATGCTTCCTGAGCATAACATTAGTAGCACAGACACTGAGGTCAACAATTAATACATGGGACCTCCTGAAACTGAGAAGCTTCTGTAAGGCAAAGGACACAGTCAACAAGACAAAAAGGAAGCCCACAGAATGGGAAAATATATTCACTAATCCCACATCTGACAGAGGGCTGACCTCTAAAATTTACAAAGAACTTAAGAAGCAAGTATCCAAAACACCAAAGGATCCAATTAAAAAGTGGGCTACAGAACTAAATTGAGAATTCTCAATAGATGATTCTAAAATGGCTGAGAGACACTTGAGAAAGTGCTCAACATCCTTAACCATCATGGAAATGCAAATCAAAACAACTCTGAGATACCATCTCACTCCAGTCAGAATGGCTAAAATCAAAAACACCAATGACAGTTTATGCTGGAAAGGATGTAGAGAGAGAGGAACACTCTTTCACTGCTGGTGGGAGTGCCAACTCATACAACCACTTTGGAAATCAATATGGAGATTGCTCAGAAAAATGTGAATCAGCCTACCACAAGACCCAGCAACTCCACTCTTAGGCATATACCCAAAAGATGCACATTCATACAACAAGAACATCTGTTCCACTATGTTTATAGAAGCACTATTTGTAATATCCAGAACCTGAAAGCAACCTCGATGCCCCTCAGCTGAAGAGTGGATAGAGAAAATATGGTACATTTACACAATGGAATACTATTCAGCAGAAAACAATGGAATCCTGAAATTTGCAGGCAAATGGATGACACTAGAAGATACCATCCTAAAGTGAGGTAACCCAGTCACAAAAAGACAAACATGGTATGTACTCACTCATATATGGATTTTAGACATGAAACAGGGGAGTGCCAGCCTACAATCCTACTGCCAGAGAGTCTGGGAAACAGGGAGGACCTTAAGAGAGATAGGCATGGTACCCCAGAGAAGGGGAATGGGACAGGATCTCCTGAGGGGAATGGGAGCATAAGGGGAGCTGAGAGGGAGATGGAAGAAAGAGAGGGGTCAAAGAGGAGGGGAGAGGAGGACATGAGGGAGCAATAAGGTTGAGTCAGGGGAAGAATAGAGGAGAGTAGTGTAAGAGATACCACAATAGAGGGAGCTATTATAGGCTTGATGAGAGATCTGGCACCAGTGAGATTTCCTGAGATCTACAAGGATGACACCAACTGGCAATCTAACCAATAGTGGAGTGGCTACCTTAAATGCCCTTCCCCCATAATGTGACTGATGACTAACTTGTATGTCATCCTAGAGCCTCCATCCAGTGGCTAATGGAAGCAGAGGCAGACACAGCTAAACACTGAACTGAACTCCTGGAAACCCATTGCAGAGAGGGAGGAGTGATTAGCAAATGGGTCAAGACTGGGCTGGTGAAACCCACAGAAAGAGCTGACCTGAACAAGGAGGAGCTCATGGACCCCAGACTGATAGCTAAGAGGACATCATTGGACTCATCCAAGCCCCCTGAACATGGGTGTTAGTGAGGAGGTCTCGGCATTCTTTGTGGCCTCAGGCACTAGATCAGTATTTATCCCTGGCATCCAAATGGACTTTGGGAGCCCATACCACATGGAGGGATGCTCTGTCAGTGCCCCGGGACGATATGACAGAGATCCCCATGAAGGGTCTTACCCTCCCTGGACAGTGGAGTTGGGATTGAGTGGGGGGTGGGGTGGGGGGTGGGGGAAGAGGGGAGTGAGAGGGAGCTGGAATTGACATGTGAAGCAAGCTTGTTTCTAACTTAAATAAAAATGCATATTATAGAAGAAGAAGAAGAAGAAGAAGAAGAAGAAGAAGAAGAAGAAGAAGAAGAAGAAGAAGAAGAAGAAGAAGAAGAAGAAGAAGCAAGTTGCAAGTTAGTGGTCGATTTCAGACATTTTTTTCATTAAAAGGTTTATCATCACAGTGATTGCAAAGTAACAGAATCAACTAGATTCTAAACAGAAAGGAATGGACAGCTGGGCGTTGGTGGCGCCTACCTTACGATAGGCAACCAATAGCAACAGCAATATCCTGCCAAAAGATGAGCTTTAAGCTCCAAATCAAAGTACACAAGACTTGATTCAAACCCTGAAATTTTGACTACAGAAGCCAAAATTATGAATACTTCCAACAACTCCTACAAAAAAAATCTTCATTTTGATTGAGAAGCAAAAGATAAACATGTGAATTAACAATCCTAGATTGAAATACAATTAATTTCAAAATGATTGACAAAATAATAATAATCTAAAAAGCAACAACAACAACAATAATAACAGATCCTCAGTTGCTACTGAGCTGAAATGCCCTTGTGTGAGTGGCGGGTACTCACTGAGCAAGACATAAAGATTGTCAATACCTCAATTGTGAGCAGAAGGAGATGGAGTAGAGGCCATTCAGAATCCAAGCAAGCAACCAGCCTTAGCAACTATGTCCCACCAAGGGAAAATCATCGAATACTACTACTCATCAAAAGCAGGGCAAATGTTTTATCTTGGCTTCAGCAACAGTTCTACTGCTGGCATCCCTCAAATAGTGCTCAATTCTAAAGCTAGAAAAAGAAAGCACCAACTTCAAAAGGACCTTTTTGACATTTATTTCCTTGCTCTAAACACAGCTATCACGTTGTCAAGATTTCATTCTTACAGAAACTAATCTCGGGCAGGGTCAGCACTTGCTGGGTCAGCAAAACTGCTCTCGTATTTATCTTCCCCTTTAACAGACAGCTCTGCCCTTTGAGAAATCCTTTCTTGGAAATATTTCCAACTCAGCTTATTTGCTGCCCTGATGAGGAGACTAAGGTTCCTGAATAGCTAAAGTGGCCTCTCAGGGACTCTGCAGCTTCTGCATCCCAGCGTGGTATGTAGCTGTGTCTGAGGCCACTAAAGATAGTTGACGAGGCAGAAAGTAAAAGAGACACAGAAGGTCTGGTAACCAGGTATACTTGCAAATACATGGGATAGCTGGTGTCAGGTGCAGTCCACATTGACCTTTAGCAATTTTAAGATTTCCCTAAACTTCTAATTTACACATGATGTGAAACTCCACTGCCCACATAGCTTAGAGTAGTTTACTTGAAGTCAGAAGAGAATACTAGGTTCTCCCCAAGTCTAATAAAAGCTGAGAAGTTTTCATAAGATTTCAAGGTTTTGAATTAGCATTAATCTTTTCCTCAGCACATGTACAGATCACTTAATGCTGCATAAATTGCAATTTCATATTATTCTACTTAGTTAATTTGAAAGACAAAAGTTTATACAGTGTCAAGTGCAAATAAAACTTTGGCGAGTTCATTATTGTGGACAAGGACAATGCACTTTGGCTTTTGTTTCAGAACAACTGTGCACAAAAGCAAATGGCCATTGAGAGACATGTGCACTGATCACAGGTTCTTTCTGAAGTATTCAGAAGACTCTGCCATATGGGTGGAGAGGGTGACTCCAACTCAAGCTCTCTTATGCAGTCCTAATTACTCTTGTGCAGTTCTGATCAATGGGTAATAGCTAGTTAGAAAAGATTGCCAACCACAGAAATCATTCCTTAAGCAATGGCAATGGTTTGGAGTCAGAAAACATTTCTAAAGACACTGATAAATTCTGTTGTTGCTGCTCCTGTTAATTTATGTTTTGTCGCTCTTTTCATCCTACAAAGAAATGGTGGCAAATTGCTGTGAAATGCAATGATCCTTTGAGTTTAGGTGATTTGCATAATGTAGGAGGATGACTGCACTGGCTTTTAGTTAAAACCTGCAAAAATAGAAAAACAAATGTCCCACTTACTAGCCAGAATCAAAGTTCTTGTTAGCTACCTTCTTTGACCAAAGTACTCTAGAGTGAACAACAGATAGACAAGGAAAGACTTAGAGAAAATAATTTCAACTCATGATTACTCAATCTTGTACCCAAGTTAAGTTTTAACACCAGAATTCAAGCAAATGAAATAATTAAAAGTAGGAGTCATTTATCACATAGAAGCCATTCTCTGAATCTCAAAACGCATTCGCAACTTATGACCTATGAAGCCCTGCTAGACCATTCTAATCACTATGAACTATTTAGTTATAACAACTATTGAAGGATCATAGCACAAAATCTCACCATTGAAACATGTGAGGATTATCCAGCAAGCTTGACAGCCATAGGGAAACCCCTGATTATAAACAGTGTGGCTTCCTAAAGGCTGTAAATGATTCAAGACATCTCCAAAACATTTTATTGAATGGTTGACTATAAAATCCACTTCAAATCTGAAGCTAAAAAGAGAGATATAAAACCTATGTTTTTCTTTGAATTTTGCAAATTTTATTGCATCAGTCAAAAAATGTGACTGGGGTAGTAAAATGTGACGGCCACTCACTGGGATGGTATGTGTTTGAAATACAACCCATTTGCTCTTCGTTCATTTTGCCTTAATGGTTGGCAACATTACAAAGTTTTTTCTATAAAATATTCTCTGTTGTCCTGTTATCATATTCATGAATTTCTCTATTTTATCTTTCTTGATAAAATATTTTTCCACTCATGTCTGTTTTTTATCATGTTACAACTTACCGTCACATGCCCTTTTCTCTTGGAAAAGTACGTAAACCATCTTAGCTCAGAAAGTGCTTGAACCAGCTTATCAGTGGGCAATTACCGCCCAGCACTTGAGTGACCATAATCTTGGGGTCAGTACTGGACTTGCTTCCTCTCTTTAGCATCATGCTACGCGATCACTTTGGGAAAGTGAGCTAGATTGCTTTTTTTCCTAAGTTAGCCTAGAACAACTGGCAGGCAGAGTGTTCTGCCTGTTTTCCCTGCCTAGCCCTCATGTACAGATTTTCCATAAATCACACAAGAAAGGCGTTGCTCATACTCCCACTCCAGTGCATCTGTGTGGAGGGAGCGCTCTGTAGCAGCTGAGCAAGCTGAGCATTTAAATACCCCACTCATCCCTGGTTTTGGCTTCCTTGCATTCATCTAGCTGTTTATGGGCACCCGAAAGCTCCAAAAGCTGTTTTCCTTGGCTGTGAGTCGGACTCTGTAAAGTGCGTCTTAGTAAGAGTATTGTATTCCTGTCCTTTAAAACCCGGCCAGGTACTTCTCAGCTTTGCCAGCCATGCTGTTGCCTGCATCAGCGTGGCTTTATTCCTTTATAGTCACTGGCAGCACTCAGCCCCTCCTAGTCTCCCCGGGACAGTGTCATCTTTGCACTTTGTAACAGGACTTTAGAGTACGATGGCTGTGCTCCCAAACAACAGCTTACCCTCCTTTAACATTGAAATGCAGCTAATTATGCATCTCCCATTAGGGGAATACTGAGCCATGAGCCTGTTCTTCCGTTTAGAACAAAAAAGGTCTTCATTAGAACTTTGTAAAAAAAAAAAAAAAAGGAAATAAGCCTAATGAGCTCACAGTAGGCACTACTTTAGGCAGTTTGTAGAACACAGAAAAGAGATTGTACAATGACTATCATAGAGCAGCACTGGTGAAGCAGAAAAGAAGAAACATGTGCCTCAAAAGTAAGTGGGAAATCTTTACAGTAAAACCATGCAATATATTGTCACTTGAGTGCTAGAGAATTCACAGTGTCGCTTCAGAGTAGAGAAAAGGTGTATGGTCTCTAAATAGGTTTAGAATTATTTATTTTATTTTATGTAGATGAGTGTTTTGCCTACATGTTCACCAATACATTCCTGATAATGGTGAAGATCAGCAAAGGGGTTGGATCCCCTGGAACCAGACACATGAATGGCTGTAAATCACCATGTGGGACCAAACCCAGGTCCTTCACAAGAGCCACAAGTGCTCTTAGCTTCTGAGCCATCTCTCCAGCCTGGTATATGTCCTTTAAATGGAAACAATATTTCAGAAGAAAAATGTTGGTGGCTATCTGGTCAGATGGAAGAAACCCCGTGATTCAGCACATGCAAGCAGGAAGTTGGCTCCTGGATTAATTTCCAAAGGAATTTCTCCAATTGAGCTATATTAACTCATGACAATACATGATTGTCCTCACATGTGGTAATAGTCCTAAAAGACAGGACCTTCACTTTCAACCTTTTAAATGCAGATCTGGGAATAGAGCAAAAACCATGAATTGCTTTGTTCACACTTCAGCCTGACTGCTCACTGATAAGCCGATGTATAAATGGAAAGACAGCAATTCTGAAGTAGCATCCACCAGGGAGATTCACTGAATTGCCCTGTTGGCTGAGATTCCTCTTGGTACCCCACAATGGTAGCTCAAGAAGACATGTACATAGCACTCTGTGCAGACAGTTCATTCCATAGGAAAGACATTCTGCTTAAGAAACTTAAAGACAGATCCTTTTTTTACTGGTGTGCCATGTCTAGAAGACCACAATCATACCCATAATGCACAAAGGTTTCTTATTTGCTTTATCTAAAAGTACCACAAGTCAACTGTAAGTTATCATTTTAAAGATATCCCTGAAAGTTTCCTATCAGACATAAGTTTTATCTAAGTCTACATAACATTAGTTAACAACATCTATTATCTCTTTAAAGTGACTATGGAGTCTGGGAAATGAAAATTATGCAATTCAACAAAATTCTGTCTATAGCCATTTTTTTAGCATTGGCACTCATTAACAAATTAGCTTTGGATTCTAATAACCAAAATAAACAGAAGCCAGTCACTGAATTAAGCACCTTCTGTTCTGTCAGAAAGCAGAGCCCGGGGAAAGGTTTAGGAGCTGCTGTTTTATTAAGGAGTGCAATCCCAGGGATCAACAGAGAGGGACAAAGAAAATTAGGAAGTTAAGAGAGAAAAGCCAATCACAGACTGATCGCTAAGTGTAACTCATGACTTCTTTCCACTACCTCATCCAACCAAAAGCTCTGTACCTGTCTGTCCATCAAGAAAGAACAGAATGACTTTCTCCCATTTTACACATTGAGAGATGGAAGTCCAGCACCACAAAGAGGCTCGCTGAGAAGCACCAAGTTATTATCAACCTGCACCCATCCTCTTACCATCTGCGGGTCAACCCAGCTGTCTTAGTTAGAGTTTCTATTGCTGTGAAGAGACACCATGACCATGGCAACTCTTACAAGGGAAAACATTTAATGGGGGCTGGCCTACAGATTCAAAGGTTTAGTTCATTATCACCATGGTGGAACATGGTGGCATGCAGGCAGACATAGTGCTGGAGAAGGAGCTGAGAGTTCTATGTCTTGGTCTGAAGGCAACAGAAAGTGAACTGTGACATTAAATGTAGCTTGAGCATACCCCCACAGTGACATACTTTCTCCAAAAGGCCACACTTACTTTAACAAAGCCACACCTCCATTAGTGCCATTCCTTTTGGGGGCAATTTTCTTACAAACCACCATATTCCACTTCCTGAGCCCCACAGGCTTGTAGCCATATCATAATTCAACAAAAACACTCAGTGAAACTTCAAAAGTCCCCATAGTCTATCAGTTTATTTAAACGTCTAAAGTTCAAAGTTTCTTCCTAGATTCATGCAATCTCTTAACTATAATCTCCTGTAAAATGAAAGTCAAAAAGCACACCACATACTTCCAACATATAGGGACACAGGACATACATTACCATTCCAAAAGGTTGGGACAGGAGCACAGTGAGGAAGCACTGCACCAAAGCAAGACTAAAAACCAGCTGGGCAAACTCCAAACTCTACATCTCCATGTCAACATTCTTTAGATCTCTAACTCCTTTCAGCTTTATTGACTACAGCACACTTCTTTCTCTTGAAGTGGTTCCATTCCCTATTAGCAGTTCTCCTCAGCATATAGTCCACTGTTCTGGCATCTCCAATATCATCTTGTCTCCAAGGCAACCCAGGCTTTGCCTTCACAGCTTCATGCAATGGCCTCTCTAGGGCTTCATTCAGGGATACCCCTGACGCATGCCTGGCCTCAGCAGTTTTCCATAGGTGCAGAGGCAAATTCCATAACCCATTTCTTCTATCCTTAACTTTAAAGCCAAAACCACATGATTGAAGTTGACAAGTTCTGCTGCTTACTGGGACTGGAACATGGCCCCCTCCTTCAATTACATCTTCACCAGCTTTCTGTTTTCTATGGTTTCCTTCGCTGACTAAGCTTGGCTATCCTGAATCTCAATATGTATACCAAGCTGGCATCAACACACAGGAGATCTGCCCTCCTCTGTCTCCTGAATGCTGGGATTAGAGGTGTGTACCACCATGCCTAGACCTAAGCTGTTCTTTAATTCATTTTCACAAGTTGGAAACTTAGGTGTGGTCTTGTGCTGAGGTCACTACTCCTATTATTCCACTTCTTAATCTGTTTATCTCCTTGAACAGAGGATTTAGCTCCATTCCACTTCCTGCTACCCTTTTATCAATCTGTACATTTTGTATTTTTACTTGCTAAGTTGTTCCTTTTATTATAAATCTTCATTAGAGTTAATACTAATTGCCACATGACAGAGTCAACACTAGGTTATTTTAAGATTTGCTCTGTCAATGGAATTAATTCAAATCTCTTCAGTTTAGCCTCAAATAGACTCTTTGGACAAGGGCAAAATATCAGTCACATTCTTCACTGGAATATTGCAAGACTGTCTCTAGGCCACATACTGACATTCTCTTGTGAAACCTCTTGATCCAAGCGCCCACATTTCAAATCACCCTCAGCACCACTGTCTTCCATTCTCCTACTAGGATGGTCCATTAAGCAGTGCTTAAAGCATTCCACTGCTTTCCTAACCTAAAGTACCCAAGTCCAAATTCCTACAAACAAAAACATGGTCAGGTCTCTCACAACAATACTTTATTCTCACCACAAGTCCCTGGTACCAATTTCTGTCTTAGTGTTTTATTGCTATTTATAGACACCATGACCTTGACAACACCCATAAAGGAAAACATTTAACTGGGGCTAGCTTATAGATTCATTATCATCATAGTGGGGCATGGTGGCATGAAGTCAGTCATGGTGCCAGAGAAGGAACAAAGAGTTCCACACCTTGATCTGGAGGCAACAGGAAGTGAACTGTGACATTAGGTGTAACTTGAGCATAGGAGATCTCAAAGAGAGACACAGTTCCTCCAATACGGGCACCCCCACAGAGGCACACTTCTTCCAATTAGGGCATGTCTACTCCAACAGAGTCACACCTCCTAATAGTACCACTCCCACTGAGAACCATTTTCCTTCAAACCACTATACTAGTCAATTTATGTCTGTAAGACACAAATGTTAAAAATATTAATATAAAATCTCATTTAATAAAAAGGTAAATTCTTAGTTTGATCTTCCCAAATGTCACTCAGGTAGCAGTGACTTTGGACGCCCATGATACTTTTTGTCATGTCAGAAAAGACTAATCAAAGCAAATGCCACACTTTCAAGATGGAAAGTTAAGTTTCACTGTTTCTGCTTGCCGTCATGCAAAAGGATATTACTGTATGCCTCAGGGAAGTGAACCTGTGGCACCCAAAGTTGAGAGGGCTGGGAACTGTGAGCCTGGAAACACTATCCTTTCCGGGCAGGAACATCAGAGCAAGGCAAGTTGCTAAGATGTGGAGAGAGGGTATGGGAGGTAGGAAGAAAGTAGTGAGGACTGAAGAAGACACACAGCATTTTCCATCAACACAGCTAAGAGTTCAGGTCTCATGATGCCAGTTAAACTAGACTGAAGTGGGAACCACGTGTGCCTGGTCCTCCCAGCTCCCAAATGCTGATCGTACATTTATTCTTTTATTAGGCAATTGCTATTTTTTTATTCAGCACTTACTAAGATTTTTGTGTACTGGATGTTGTTCTATGAGCTGAAGTATGTGCAAAACAGAGTTGAAAAATCTCTTGCATTCCTGCAGTTTATGTTCAAATGATAGCCCAGTTAAGGAAGAGGAACGTGTAGGAGACAGAAAGAAGGAAGCTTAAAATATTACTTAATGTAAATGTTCTGAGATGTAAAACGGGGAGCAAATTGTTTAACTTCACTGGTCCATGACTTTTTATTTATAAAATCAAGTTAAAACTGAATTCTCAAGGTCACTGAAGATGATATAGATGTTACATGTGACATAAGTTTCTAAAATGCAAAATTACTCAGTATCTTCACTACTTCATTGTCAAATTGATACAAGTCAGTTACCTACGAAGAGAGAATTCAACGGAGAGAATGCCTACATAAGATTGGCCTGTAAGCAAGTTTGTGGAATATTTTTTATTCCCTCCACCTCCCCTGCCCCCAGCCCAATCCCCACATCATTCCCCAGGGAGGATGAGGCCCTCCTTGGGGAGATCTCCAGAGTCTATCATTTCATCCAGGGAAGGACATGTGTCCAGGCTGAGAAAGCATCCCTCCATGTGAAGTGGGCTCGCAAAGTTCATTTGTACACCATGGTGAACATAAGTCTACTACACGAGGCCTCAGAGATTTCTGAGGCCTCCTCACTGACACTACATTAATGGAGTCTGCATCAGCCCCCTGTTGGCCTCTCAGCCTTCAGTCTGGGGTTCAAGAGCTCCCCCTTGTCCAGTCAGCTGTCTTTGTGGGTTTCACCATCATGGTCTTAACCCCTTTGTGCATCACTCTTCCATCTCTGTCACTGGGTTCCAGGGGGCCAGTTCAGTGTTTAGCTGTGAGTATCTGTCTCTGCTTCCATCAGTCACTGGATGAAGGTTCTAGGATGGCATATAAGGTAGTCATCAACCTTATCATCAAGTAGGGGCAATTAATGTAGTCTCTCCACTATTGCTTAGTTTTCCAGTTGGTGTTGTCCTTGTAGATTTCTGGAAATCTCACTAGTGTCATCTCTCTCTCCTCAAAGCTATAATAACTCCATCTTTTATAGTATCTCTCATCCTTCTCTCCTCTATTCTTACCACAACTCAACCTTCCTGCTTCCCCATGTCTTCTTTTCCCTTCCTCTTATCCCCTCTCTTTTTCCTGGTTCCCTCTCCCCTCCCCCCATGTTCCCAATAAGCGCAGGAGATCTTGCCTCATTCCATTTCTCTAGGGTATCATGCATCTCTCTTGGGAACCTCCCTGTTTCCCAGACTCACTGGCCCTGGGATTGTAGGCTGACACTCCCCTGATCCATGTCTAAAATCCATATATGAGTGAGTACGTACCATGTTTGTCTTTTTGTAGGGCTGGGTTAGTGGATATGTAGTTGGTTAAATCTGGTTTTGTCATGGAATATCTTGTTTTCTCCATCTATATTGATTGAAAGCTTTGCTGGGTATAGTAGTCTGGACTGGCATCCACAGTCTCTTAGTGTTGACAGAGTATCTATCCAGGACCTTATGGCTTTCAGAGTTTCCATGGAGAAGTCAGGTGTAATTCTTATAGGTTTGCCTTTATTTAATCTTTTTCCTTAGCTGCTCTAAGTATTCTTTCTTTGTTCTGTATGCTTGGGGTCTTGATTATTATGCGGCAAGGGGACTTTTTTTGTGGTCCACTCTATTTGGTGTTCTGTAAGCTTCTTGTACCTTCATTGGCATCTTTCTTTAGGTTGGGAAAGTTTTCTTCTATGATTTTGTTGAATATGTTTTCTGTCCCTTTGAGTTGGGTTTCTTCACCTTCTTCTATACCTATTATTCTTAGGTTTGGTCTTTTCACTGTGTCCCATATTTCCTGGATAATTTGTGTTAGGGATTTGTTGGACTTAAGATTTTCTCTGGTTGATGAATCTATTTCTCCTAGTGTGTCTTCAACACCTGAGATTCTCTCTTCCATGTCTTGTATTCTGCTGGTAATGCTTGCATCTGTAGTACCTGACCGCTTCCCCAGTTTTTCGATTTTCAGCAATCCTTCAGACTGTGTCAATTTTTTGTCTCCATGTCAGCTTTCAACAATTGCACTGTTTGAATTATTTCTTGTAATTTCACTTCATGTTTTCCTCCCTTTCTTGCATTTGTTGGATTTCTCTTCTGTTTTTTTTTTCTTCCATTTCTTGCATTTTTTGGGTTGTTTTTCTTCCATTTCTTTAAGGGATTTTCTCACATCCTCTTTGAGGGCCTCTATCATTTTCATGAAGGTGTTTTTAAGGTCATTTCCTTCTGCTTCATCCACATTGGGGTATTCAGGTCTTACTGGTGTAGAATCTCTAGACTCTGGTGGTGTCATATTTGTTTTTCTGTTGCTGAGTGTACTTTTATATTGCCTCTTTCCCATCACTTCTTTCAGTGGGTGTAGAAAGAGTCTCTTTCTTTCCTGGTGGGTAAGTGACCAGGGTTCCCTTTCGGTGGGTGTAAGCAAATCTAATACTCTCTAGCCTCGGCTCTCTGTCCTCTGCCCTCTGCCCTGAGTGGGGGCAGGAGTCGACTGGCTCTCTCTACAGTCTCCTGGTCACTTGGTCATCCATCCAGGGGCCAGTCAGCCTGGGTGCGGTCCCCAGGCCAGGGGATCTGAGAAAGGGTGAGTGGGAGGAATTTGGGTCTAAGATGGGTACCCGGTGCTCACCTATGCCATCTGTGTGGAATATTTTCTTAATTAGTTATTGATGTAGAAAAGTCAAGCCCATTGTGGGTGGTGCCATTCTTTGGTCGGTTGGTCCTGATGTGTGTATGAAAGCTGCCTGAGCAAAGCAGAACAAGTAAGCCAGTAGGCAGCCTTTCTCCATAGTCTCTGCATCAGCTCCAGCCTCCAGGTTTCTGCCCTGAGTTCCCTCAGTGATGGACTGTCACCTGGAACTTAGAGGTGAAATAAATCCTTTCCTCGTCAAGGTGTTTTTGGTCATGGCATTTTATCACAGCAATAGAAAAGTAGCTACATCACCTGTTGTTGTGGTCCTACTATTCTGCATCCATCTTTCATTCTAAATATACTAGCCCATCATCTTCCAGATCTTCAATGGATGTTGCAGCCTGCACAATTACCTATGTATGCAGACACATTAATCCATTTCACAAACTTAAAACTAGGCAGCATATAAGCAAATACATCCTGAAATGAGTATGATTAGCAGTCAGTTAGTTGATTAAATGCATGTTTTATTAAAGTCAACCCACTTTATTCAAGCATCACAACTACTTGAAAGACAAAACTCAATGTTGCACCAATAAGACCTTCTGAGAACCCAGAGACTGATGAAATATAAACAGTGCCTACAAGGGACAAATTTTTATTTACTGTTTATGAATTCATAAATTTTGTAACAGGGAAGGGGATGGACAGATATTTAACAGAAACAACCTAAAAAGGAAGAAGAAATTTAAAATATGAAGCTTGCAAACCAACATTTTGCTTAACATGGTTCCTTTAATATGTAAATTGCTGAACTAATATTCAAAGTTTAGCAACCTCTGTGATCTGTCCATTTAATTTCAATTTGTAATCGAGGTTTCTTGGGAGAAGTGTAATGCATTGTGTGTGGTTTTGCAGTGTGAAACTTGCTGGTAATGGATCTCTTAATCTATGGCTATTAATCCTACTTGCTGTGTTTTTATTAGGAGAGGCAATTAAGTACAGAACATTTGTTGCATTCACAACATGGTTATTACTTGAACTCAAGCCTCTAAGCTGAAATTTATTGGTTGAGGAATGGCACAAACATGATCATCCATGTTTACAACTTAAAATGCCATACATATTTGCCATAGAACACACTTAGCAATTCCACAAATTATTGCCCTCCCCTTTATTTTCCAGGCCCAGTTCAAACAAAAATAGGAAACTTGACCTGCACTTAATGACCAAATCTGTTAATAGTTTTGTCATGGTACCCAGTTTGGTACAAATGGAATATTTCACCAACACCAGATGTCATAGGCTTAGTTTCATAAGCATGAAAGTGTACAAATGGTCATTTGTAGCAGAGGTGTTTAAATAACTGTATTTGTGTGACTTTTATATTTTCTGTATCTTGTTCCACAAAATATTTGAAGAGAAGCTAATAAAAGTCTGAGATAGTGAGGTAACCCAGTCACAAAAAGAGAAACATGGTATGTACTCACTAATATATGGATTTTAGACAGAAATCAGGGGAACATATAATCCCCCTGCCAGAGAGTCTGGGAAATAGAACCTTCATCCAGCGACTGATGCAAATAGAGGCAGACACCCACAGCTAAACACTGAACTGAACTACTGGAATCCAGTGACAGAAAGGGAGAACTGATGAGCAAAGGGGTTAAGACTGGGTTGGTTTAACCCACAGAAACAGTTGACCTGAACAAGGGGGAGCTCTTAGACCCCAGATTGATGGCTGTGTAGAAAGCATGGGACTGATCCAGACCCCCTGAATGTGGCTGTCATTGAGGCGGCCTAGGCAATCTATGGGGCCTTGGGTAGTATTTATCCCTGGCATACAAATGGACTTTGGCAACCCATCTCACAATGAGGGATGCTCTCTCAGCCCAGACTCTTGGGGGAAGGCCTAGGCCCTGTCCTGGATGAAATGACAAGACTCTGGAGATCCTCCATCACCTTCCTGGAGATCAGAGTGGAGATTGGGTGGGGGACTAGGGAGCCTGGTGGGAGGGCAGGGGAGGAGGGGAGGGAGAGGGAGCTGGGATTGACATGTGAAGCAAGCTTGTTTCTAACTTAAATAATAGATAAATAAATATCAACACTTAATGTTATATGACTTTAAAAAAAGTCTGGGATAGCCAACCTATATGAAAAATTCTCTCTCCCCAATGTGCTCACTATGAAATAACTTCCACCTCCCAACATTACTAGCTTTTTGGGGGGGTTACGAAACAGGGTTTCTCTGTATTGTTTTGGAGGCTATCGGTCCAGCCTGGCCTCGAACTCACAGAGATCCGCCTGCCTCTGCCTCCTGAGTGCTGGGATTAAAGGCATGCGCCACCACTGCCCAGCACTACTAGCTTTTAAAAAACTGTAATTACCTGGCAGTGGGACCAGAATCTGTCCCTGGTACACAAGCTGACTTTTTGGAGCCCAATCTCTATGGTGGGATACCTTATGCAGCCCTTGATGCAGAGGGGAGGGGCTTGGTCCTGCCTCAACTTAATGTGCCATGCTCTGGGGACTCCACATGGGATGGGATGCCTTACCCTTTTGGAGGGGTGGATGTGGGATGGGTTGGAAAAGACAGTGGGGAATCAGGAGGAGGAGTGGGAGGAGGAACTGTGGTTGGAATGTAAGACAAAAAAAACTTTAAAAAAAAAGTTATGCTTAGATGAATTTGCTTCCCTTAAGACTGTAACCTAGCAGGAGCCCTCATATCAGGTAGTCAGGAACTGGTTAATCAACTAGGAGTCACCCCAGTCATTGAAGACAGGATAAAAAAGAGGCAGAGAAATAGGGCTGTCCCCCCTCTCTCTCTCTCTCACACACACACACACACATGCCCTCTCTCCCTCCCCCTCACTTTTTCTCCCTCCACCTTCCTCCCTCTTCCTCCTTCCTCTCTCCCCACCCTTGTCTGTGTGTGTGTGTGTGTGTGTGTGTGTTGTAAGAACAACCTGTCTTCTAGCAATAACTCTGAAATAACTAGTAAGAATTTAGTGATAAGGACTCCAGTCAGCCTTTATATGTTGAAAATGACATACTAGCAGTTTTATGTTAAAATGAGAGAGATGTTCTGCCAGACGTTGGTGGCACACACCTTTAATCCAAGCACTCGGGGCAGAGGCAGGCAAATCTCTATGAGTTTGAGGCCAGCCTTGTCTACAGAGTGAGTGCCTGGACAGGCTCCATAGCTACACGGAGAAACCCTGTCTCAAAAAACAAACAAAAATAATAAAAAATAAAAATAAAATGAGATGTTGTTTGCATTACTCTTCTCTGAGTTATATGGGTATAAAACAGGGTCACAGAATTTGACCTGATTTTCACTGGTGATGTTTTCCAACATTTCCAGGAAGGGGCTTGCTTAAGATCACAGCTTTTCTGTGGGCTTTTTAGCAACAATTCTTCATTTTTTTCATGGAAATGTAACCTCATCTCTTAATTTTTCATGTAAATTTCTATAATAAATAACTTTTTAAGGATGCAATTTATTTTACTTTCTTTTGCTAATTCCAGATTGTGTTCAGCAAATTTGAGCTGTTCTCTGTCTTTCCTGAAATTTTGAAAAAGGAACCAGACAACAAGAACTTTTTTTTTTTTTTTTTTTGGTTTTTCGAGACAGGGTTTCTCTGTATTGTTTTGGAGGCTATCGGTCCAGCCCAGCCTCGAACTCATAGAGATCCGCCTGCCTCTGCCTCCCGAGTGCTGGGATTAAAGGCGTGCGCCACCACCGCCCGGCTAACAACAAGAACTTTTACAGTGACAATTGGTGTCTATTGTTAGACAAAATCTCTCTCACAGTATTGTGACTATGGGTCAAGAATAAAGAATAAATCTTGTGCTTCTGTTACAGCAATACATGTCTCCTCAAAGGTCTTCTTTCCCTATATTATATGTGGCTGACAATAAGCGAAACAATAATATTATCAACATAATAGCAGACTGGTGTACAAAATAGCATTCCTGTTTGACTATATATTGTCCTTCCTCTAAAAGTCTCTTTATTCAAAACTTGAAAATATGACTTTCACATATTTGCATGTGAGAATCATATCTATTTTTGCTAAAAACTGAAAGAAATTTGCTTGCTCAGTTGCTCTTACGGCAGACTCCTCTCAATTGTAGCATTCTCATTAGTTTGGGCATCCTGTAAACAAATAAAAATGTCTTCTTCGAGACCAGCAGCTTTGACTTCATGGTACTGAGAGGGAGAGGTCTCCATGGCAAAGAGAAAGATTCTTTTGTGAAAATAATAAAGTCTCCAGAATAAAATGTCTATGATGCCTGCTCATAATTTAATTTACCTTATTGTGTGTATGCATACTTATGTGTGTGTGGGTGCACATATATGTGCATTTGTGTGGAGGAGTCAGAACAATCCTGGGTGTAATTTCTCAGGTGAGGTCTACCTTTCTTTTGAGAAAGACTGTCTCCTGGCTAGGAATTCATTGAGGGAACTATATTGTCTGGCCCGGGGTCTCTGTGTCTCCACCTTCCCAAGTGTAGGGTAATAAGTGTATGCCACCACATCTGGTTTTCTTTGTGTGGCCCATTGGGGATCTAACTCAGGTCCTTGTGCTTTCAAGGCAAGCAGTTTACTTACTGACTAAGCTATCTCCCCAACCCCATTATTTATTTTGATGAAACTCAACATATGCCAAGTTGAAAAGTCCAGTGATTGATGCCTTTAAATATTTTGATTACTGCTGCACATTAATGAACAAATCTGAAAACTATGATGGTTTCTAAATTATTAACTGCCTGCAGCTTAAATAATAAAGTTGATATTAATTACACGGAACAATTATTCTTCAATTTGCATCTATATGAGGAATACCCTTGCAGATAAGGACCATGCTTTCTTTGATTCAATCTGTCAATCATGTGTAGGATGATTATACTATTGCTTTATGTTCACTAATGTTAGCCCATAACAAGAAAAGAAAACAAAACATTATCTTTTCCTCAAGGGCTTGAAGAATTTGATAAAGAAGATATTAATGTCATGCCAGAGGAGATATTTCCAATAAGAAAGATCTGTACAAGGCTCTCCACAAGCAGAGAAGATAGAGCTGGTTCTTCCTAACAACCTGTGTGCTAATATTATCAATTTGGCATGATCTAAAATAACTAATCAGTAAACTTCCAGGCATGTCTCTGAGGGAGTTTCTACATTAGGTTAGGTGAGTTGAGTTGAGAGATTCACCCTAAATATAGTAGCACCATTCCATGGGCTGTGTTACAGACAGAGTATAAGAGGGGGGAAAGAGGGAGGGACGGAGGGAGGGAGGGGCAGAGAGGAAGAAGGGAGGGAGGGAGGGAGGGAGGAAGGGAGGGAGGGAGGAAGGGAGAGGAAGGAGGAAGCTAGGGAGAGGAATGAGGGAGAGGAGAGGGTGAAGGAGGGAGAGGAGAAGGTGAAGGAGGGAGGAGAGAGAGAGAGAGAGAGAGAGAGAGAGAGAGAGAGAGAGAGAGAGAGAGAGAGAGAATACCAATAGTCTCAATGACCCAAAGAACTCTACCAGGGAACTCTTACAGCTGATTAACACCTTCAGCAAAGTGGCAGGCTACAAGATCAACTCAAGAAAATCAGTAGCCCTACTATATACAGATGATAAAAGGGCTGAAAGAGAAATCAGAGAAACATCACCCTTTACAATTGCCACAAACAACATAAAATACCTTGGGATAACGCTAACCAAACAAGTGAAAGACCTGTATCGTAAGAACTTTGAATCTTTAAAGAAAGAAATTAAAGAAGCCCTCAGAAAATGGAAAGATCTCCCATGCTCTTGGATAGGTAGGATCAATGTAGTAAAAATGGCAATCCTGCCAAAAGCAATCTACAGACTCAGTGCAATCCCCATTAAAATCCCAGAACAATTCTTCACAGACCTTGAAAGAACAATAATCAATTTTGTATGGAAAAACAAAAGACCCAGGATAGCCAAAACAACCCTGTTCAACAAGGCAACGTCCGGAGGCATCACCATCCCTGACCTCAAGCTCTATTACAGAGCTATAGTCCTGAAAACAGCTTGGTATTGGCACAAAAATAGACAGGTAGACCAATGGAATCGAATTGAAAACCCGAGTATTAACCCACACACGTACGAACATCTGATCTTTGACAAAGAAGCTAAAAATATACAATGGAATAAAGAAAGCATCTTCAACAAATGGTGCTGGCATAACTGGAGACTGGCATGTAGAAGAATGCGGATCGATCCATGTTTATCGCCATGCACAAAACTTAAGTCCAAATGGATCAAAGACCTCAACATAAATCCAGCCACACTGAACCTCTTAGAAGAGAAAGTGGGTGGTACCCTTGAACGAATTGGTACAGGAGACAGCTTCCTGAACATAACACCAGTAGCACAGACAGTGAGATCAACAATTAATAAATGGGACCTACTGAAACTGAGAAGCTTCTGTAAGGCAAAGGACACAGTCAGCAAGGCAAAAAGGCAGCCCACAGAATGGGAAAAAATATTCACTAATCCCACATCTGACAGAGGGCTGATCTCCAAAATTTACAGAGAACTCAAGAAGCAAATCTCCAAAACACCAAAGGACCCTATTAAAAGTGGGCTGCAGAACTAAATAGAGAGTTTTCAATAGAGGAGTCTAAAATGGCTGAGAGGCACTTGAGAAAGTGCTCAACATCCTTAGCCATCCGGGAAATGCAAATCAAAACAACTCTGAGGTACCATCTCACTCCTGTCAGAATGGCTAAAATCAAAAACACCAATGACAATTTATGCTGGAGAGGATGTGGTGAAAGGGGGACACTCCTCCATTGCTGGTGAGAGTGCCAACTGGTTCAGCCACTTTGGAAATCAGTATGGAGATTCCTCAGAAAAATGGGAATAAACCTACCACAAGACCCAGCAACTCCACTCTTAGGCATATATCCAAAAGACGCCCATTCATACAACAAAGATGTCTGTTCCACTATGTTCATAGCAGCTTTATTTGTAATTGCCAGAACTTGGAAGCAACCTAGATGTCCCTCACCCGAAGAGTGGATAGAGAAAATGTGGTACATCTACACAATGGAGTACTATTCAGCAGAAAAAAAAATGGAATCATGAGATTTGCAGGTAAATGGATGACACTAGAAGAAACCATCCTGAGTGAGGTAACCCAGTCACAAAAAGAGAAACATGGCATGTACTCTCTCATATATGGATTTTAGACATAGATCTGGGGAGTGCCAACCTACAATCCTATGGCCAGAGAGTCTGGGAAACAGAAACTTCATTTAGTGGCTGATCGAAGAAGAGGCAGACTCCCTTGGTTAAGTACTGAGCTGAACTCAAGAAAGCCAGTAACAGAGAGGGAGGACTGATGATCAAAGGGATTAAGACTGGGCTGGTTTAACCCCCAGAAACAGCTGACCAGACAAAGGTTAACTCTTGAATCCCAGGCATCAGCCTGGGAATCCAGCATGGGACTGATCAAGACCCCCTGAATCTGGGTGTCAATGAGGAGGCCTAGGGAATCTATTGAGCCTTGGGTAGCAGATCAGTACCCATCCCAAGTATACACACAGACTTTGGACTCCCATAGAACAATGTGAGGTGCACTCTCACCCTGAACTCTTGGGGAAGGGTCTAGGCCCTGCCCTATATGAAATGACAGACTATGGACACCCCCATGGAGGGCCTCACCCTCCCTGGGGGAATGAGGGGATAACGGGGGGGGGGTTGGGGGGAGGGCACGGGAAGAGGGGAGGGAATGGGAGAGGGACCTGGAACTGACTTGTGAAGCAACCTTGTTTCTTATCTAAATTTAAACTGGAAAATAAAAGAAAAAAATGTGAAGAAAAAAAAAGAATACCAATAGTCATCTCTCTCTGCTTCCTGGCTATCTGACTATAGATGCACCATGATCAACTGTCTCATGCTTCTTGATGCCATGACACCCTCACCATGACCAGCTGTACCCTCAAACTGTCAGTCAAAATTAGCCTTTTCTTCTTTAAATGTTTTGGTTGGGTATTCTGTCACAGCAAGAAAATAAGTAGTTTAACCCATGTACCAGAAAGTTAATTAATACAAAATTAAGCAATTAAGTGTTATTGCTTTCCTTTCTCTCTTACAAACTTTATCCTTCTATGTTTCATCTACGTAGATGCTAAGTTAATTGGACTTTATCGTTTCCTGTATAAGAATAATCAGACTATGAATACTTCTATACACTTTTAGACTGTTCTTTCATTTTTGAAGCAATGAATCATTAAGTTCATTTTTTATTTTGAATTTAGAAATATTTATGTTGTCATTTTTACAGAAAGAAAGAAAATAAAAGAATATCTCTACTCTTAGGACCTGAAGTCCTATCTTTAAATAGATAATTTTCGTTTTAAAAGATTTTAGTGGGGGCTTTATCCCCAATTTTTCTTGGCTTATTTGTTTATTGGTCCTTTCATTTTTTCCATGTATTCTTTCTATTTGGAGGCGGGGGAGGATCAGCACTCATGACACAGAGGTAGAGGTCAGAGAGATACTTTCTGGGAGTGGATTCTTTATAGCTTGTGGGCTCTGGAGATCCAACTCAGGTTTTCAGGCTTAAAGGTAAGTGCCTTTATCCACTGAGCCATCTTGCCAGCTTGGATCTTTAATTTTTCTTCCTTACTTTTGGCAAGGCAGGAGGTAAAGGGATTAGGGTTAATGGCACAAGGAATAACTAGGTCAAGGGTCTAACTTGCAACCATGAAGCAGTTGCCAACTGATCTTCAACCACATAACCAGTATTTTCTAAGCAACAAATCCAACAACCCAAGGCAAGAACACATGAAATCATAATTAGCATTTCCATTTTCAGCCTGGGAGGAGCATTCTCTGAGAATGTGGGATGAATTCTGTGATAATCAAACACACTTATTACAAGAACAATGGCCCTTTGACTACTGTTGCTAAATGTCTCCCCTAAAGACACAAATTAAGTAGATCATGAGTCAGGTCCAGGAAATCTTTTAAACAAAAACTTGAATGAAACTAAGTTCCAAGACAATTGAAGACATCTTTGTATATCACAAGTCATTGTCATCAAGAATGTATTTAATGAATTTGCCAGCTTTATTATATAACACACTAATACTGTTACTTTATACTTTCTTCTTCCTGATAGCAAATACTCAGTGTGCTGAAGACATTCCAAAACAAAGGACCCTCTTAAATTTTCCTATTTCAGGAAGCAAAAGTTACTGGATAACATAAATAAGGACAAACTATTTACTTGATATATACAAATCTGAAGAAAGAAATGGAAACACACAAAAGATTAAATGAAATTGCAAATATGAATCAACCACAAACTTGCAGCCCACTCTAAGAATACTCTAAGAACCATGCACTCCACTCATGCACAATCATGGTTTGTCTTTGTAGAAAGAGAAGTTCGGATGCTTTTAGCCACGGTGCACATAAACAATCAGTGAATTTTTTCCACATATAAGTCTATGTGTGGAGGATGTCTCTTTCTCAGACAGGCAGTACTCTGATTCTTTTGCACAAATTGACTCATGTCTAGGCCTTCTGGGTTCCCACTTTTGGGGACTTTATTGGCTATTAAGTTAAAATGGTGTCTCCATCAGATTAAATGCAATTTCTGACTCAAGATACTTTTTATGATTTGCCTTTTGCTTGACCATAGAGGGATGTCTTTTCCCTGAGGTTATCATGAGTATTAATCTTTAGCTGATAGTCTTCTCCAGTGTAGGGCTGACAGGAGGCATTTAACATAGCCAATCAGTAGGCCTCTAAAAAGACTGGGAGGCCCCCATGTCTGCCTAGCAGCCCTACCAAAATCACTCCTCTTTGAAATAAATGACTCATTCCAGTGTGACATGTACATGGAAAGCATTTTCCGAGCATCTGCACTTTTGGAGCAAGCTCTGCAAGGAAACTACATTTGCAAGGCGACCAGAGCAAGTGTGTAAATCTGAATTATTTTAATCTGAGTCATTTTCTAACTTGCTAACTTTCCTTCTCCAATGTCTGGTGCTTGTGAAGTTTACATGTACAACTAACACACACAGACAAAAAAAATATGCCTCAATCACAAGATCACAGGATAATGCTTCCTTATCACTATGAATGGAGACAAATACTACGACATACTGATTCTAGTTCTTAATTGGGTAAAGAATTCTACTTTGTGTCATTCTAGAAATGACAGCATGCCTGCAAAAGGCTCCTTTCTCAATATTTGTCTCTGAGTTAGCTGCACAACTGCCGACAGCCTCTCACGCAAGCCTGCTCTGCTGAGGTCTGAAGACTTAACTATGTTTAGGCAGTTGAGATAAGCCTTACATAAGCAGATGAATTTCTGGGTGCTTATGGAAAATGAACCAAATGCTTCTCCTTCCAAGATTCACTTATGTCAGATTCTAATACATTCATGTAGGAATATGGGAAGCCTTGCTTTACACGCCTAAGCTTACTATTAATATTAAACAATGAGTTGAATGTAGGTGGCCACGTGGTGCTCCATTCATCGCCATGAGCAGGGATCTTTTGTGTTTGTTTTACTTCCAGCCAGTGAAATATGTTGTTTGCCTTTTGCTAAAACAACTGCTGTATCTCTCTGAGGGGCTGAGGCATCCGGTGGAAAAGTGCATTCACAATTTCAAAAGACTGCGTGATATTAAAACAATAAAAATCTCCTTAGTGCTGAGATGTGGTAACGAAACAGCAAGGGAAGGTAGTGGTGACATGCTGTGTTTGTATGATCTCATTGCAATCAGTTGCTATAGCTATCTGCCAATCTATTGAATTTCTGTTGACCTTGATTATAAACCGTTACTGTACTTTACCAAAATGAACTCGCAAGTTAAAAACGCTGAGTACTACCTTATAAAATGATTCCCAATGATATTCTGCTATACTCATAGACCAGTGTCATGCTCAGTCGTCATTAGAGACACTTCTTCCTGCAGCAGATGGGAACAAATAGAGAGACTCACAGCCAGATATTATGCAAAGAGCGAGAGACCTTGGAACGCTCAGCCCTAAATGGGATGTCTCCATCAAATGCCTCCCCTCAGAGCTCAGGGAACCCCAATGAAGAGAATGCAGAAAGAATGTAAGAACCAGAGAGGATGAAGGCCACCAAGAAGACAAAGTCCTATAAATCAACATGGTCAAAGCTTATATGCATTCACAGACACTGAAGCAGTATTCACAGGGCCTGCATGTGTCTGCATGTCCTCAGCATGTGTATTATGGCTTGACTTAGTGGATTTATGGGAATACAGAGTAAGAGAATGAGTGGGTCTCTTACTCTTGTGACTTCTCTTGGGTTCCTTCCCTTCTGTTGGTTTGTCTTATCCAACTTCAGTGTGACAGCTTTTATTTTATTATATTATATTTTATTTTGTCATATTTTTAAATGAATGAATGGAAATATATCCATTAGGGTCAAGGTTAAAAACTGAACTGTCATTTATGCCTTCTGGAAGAGGGAAAATCTGTTTTTCCCAATTTAGTGACAATGGGTATATCAACCACTCCAGGGCAGGCCTCGTGTTCATGAGTAGTTGACCAACATATAATGGATTCCACAGTGTTTTGTGTGTTTTTATTTGGTTACAGTTTTTCTGTTTCAGAATATTTTTCTGTTTCAGAATAGTTTATGTCTTCTTGGTTTGGGGAAGTTCTTGTTGTATTGTTTTTTATTAGTGTTTTGAGAAAACTTGAAGTTGGGTAGATAGAGAGGGGGCGAGGACCTGGAAAGACGTGGGGAAAGGATGAGTGTGATGAAAACATATTGAAATTCAAATATTGTCTTAAATAATGAAAAATATAATAATTTTAAAAGTCAAATACTACCAATGTCTTTACCCATTGTAACTGTATTGCTTGTAGTAAGAATAACCCATCACCTCCGTGGTAAGCATCTGTGACTCATTGGTCCAAAGGACATTCTCTCTGGAGATGACTTCTGAGTCTGTGGAAAACCTAAAAATAAAGAGCCCCTTTCTAAAAATTCAAATAATGTGGCTAAACAGCCACTTACAATAGTTTTAAATTTTTCAGAACTAGATGTTTTTGAACTTTAAAAACAATGCCATCCCATAAAAGAAACAAAAGACAATGAATAACACCATCAATCATTATAAGACAAACAAACAAAAATACAGACAAAAGCAGCCCTGTTTTAACCTCCTATTATCTTCCAGACACTGAGACACGGTCTTACACTCACACTGCTCTATGTTCCTCTCCCCACAGCTCTTAGGAGGGGGTAGTATGAGCTTTTTATAGGTAAGGAAATCCAGGTGCAGAGAGTGACCTGTCTAATATCACACAGGTATTTAATGACTGACGTAGGATTGGAATCCTGTGCTGCAGTTAACACACCACTCATCTGATAATATACACTCAACATAAGATGACGCATAAATTTGTTGTCACCAAAGGCCTTCATAGATTCTGCAGCTCCACCTGGTGTCAAAGATCCCAACATGTTTTCCCTTCCCTTCAAGGAATTCTTAGCTGTTTTAATCTCTTTGCTTCTGTGTGCTCATCTCTAAAATGGGAACACATCTACCTTTGCTGCAAGCACTCCAAGAGACAATATTCAATGAGTACTGTTCTATACAAGTTTTCTCATTGTGAAACTTTGCCTCTAGGGCCAATGGGGGACTCATGAGAGTGCAGAGTTAAGTAGATGTCACATGTTAGAGAAAGCTGAAACCTGCAAGATTTTTAAAGTCCCCTTTCCAGTGTTACAGAAGCAGTAAATAACTACTACTACGGAAGGAGACTCAACAGCCCAGCTGCCAGGAGGAGATTTTTCTGAGAGTGGAGCTGCCTGTCAGCTGTTTGGAGAGCTCCAGGGTTGCATCTTTGTGACTCATCCTCCATGTTGGGGAGGGATTTTCAGAATGGCATCCTTGCTCCTGTAGGCGACCTCTCAACTATGCTCCTGTAAGTAACTATAATAAAAAAATAAAACTTGCTGATTCATCAAGTTGGACTTTGGTGCAATCGTTCCTTTGGTTTGTTGTGATTTCCCTTCTGGGATAAGCAGACATGTATGTGTCATGTCTCTCCAGGAAAAGTCTCTCACACGGGTTACTCACTAATGGTCTAACAGTAAAAATGTAATGTTTCCCTATGCCCTTGTAATTCTATATATCTCCCTCCAAAAATGGGAAAGCTCTGGTTGACACAAAGTGTTCATACTTAGACTTAAACCTATTGCTTAACTGACAAATTGAGCAAATGCAAGAAGGCATGCTAGAATTCCCCTTTAGAGAAAACACCAAAACTATACTACT
This sequence comes from Mesocricetus auratus, assembly GCF_017639785.1. Lineage (NCBI taxonomy): Eukaryota > Metazoa > Chordata > Mammalia > Rodentia > Cricetidae > Mesocricetus > Mesocricetus auratus. The sequence continues at coordinate 29,341,625 of NW_024429193.1, read as the reverse complement.
TCCAGTATCCCCAGGTAGTATCTTAGTTTGCTCTCCTGTTGCTGTGATAAAATATTCTGACCCAAAGCAACTTTATTTGGTGTACAAGTTATGCTCCATCACCAAAGGAAGCCAAAGCAGGAACTTAAGGCAAGAGCGTGAAGGCAGAAGATGAAACAGAAGCCAAAGAGGTACACTGTACCCTGGCTTGTGTCTAGGCTCACATCCTTCTAACTCCCAGGACTACCTGACCAGGAGTGGCACTATGCACAGTAGACTGGCCCCTCCCACAACAACCACCAATCAAGAAAATGGCCCACAGAACTTCAACTGAGGTTCCTTCTTCCCAAACATATCTCACTTTGGACCAAGTTGAGGAGCACTAATCAGCACTGGTAGTAGTGGAGCACCTTTGTCACTTAAGTCTTCTCTAGCACTTGGTGATTTCTTTTTTTAATTTTCATGTGTTTAGTTCACAACAACTGTAAAAATAAATATGTGCTTTTCACAGATTAGAAACAAGCCTGTATTGATTGGTTCTAGATCCACAACCAGAAGGTAACCGTAATTACAATTAAATAAGTCTTCACCTCTTAAACCCCTCACTGACTCTAGGACATATACTAAAAATTAAACAAGGAAACATAAGACATTGAAAGTGAAATGTCAATGTTATCTACTAGTGACAAGCATAATCCAAAAGTAATGAATGAATAAGCTTGATATGGAAACAACTTGAAACCATAAAATGTGACCAGGCCAAGATACCTCCATATCCTTAAACTCCAGTCACTCTCTGCCCCTATGACCTACCAGCTCAGTCCTCAAATGCCCTTCATTCAGACTTTGCTGACTTCCTCAAAGCCCTGGCACTCCATTGACTCTAAGAGTGTCTACCTGATTTCTCTCTTCCCTGCCTAACCCCCATCCCTGTTGTTCCCAATGATTCTCTGTGACTTTACCACTAAAGCACTCCATTTCTTGTACCCATAAATCTCTGCTGTTCTTCCAGAACAAGAAAATGAGTGATTTCACTTGCAGAAGTCATGCACAGAGGTCTGCTGCCACTCCTACTTGCATAGCCTCTCACTGCAGCAGACCCAAAAACACAGCTCCCAATACGTTCACTTCACTGTCACCACCATCAAAAACTCATTCTCCTTATGAATAGCAGGTAAAGAGTACTGTGAAGACTCTTGAGCCAACCTTGACCCCAAGATTCCTGGGATCTTACTGGACTACATGAACCACTGTTGAAAAATCCAAGCCTCTCTCAACCCAAGGACAGATATATGGTAGAAATTAGCAGATAATTCATACATTATATTTAATAGAGATGGCTAGATACAGATAGGTACATAGATAGATAGACAGATGATAGATGACATAAAAAGATGATAGATTGATAGATTATGATAGATGATAAATAGATAGATAAATAGATGATAGATAGATGATAGATAGATAGATAGATAGATAGATAGATAGATAGATAGATAGAAAATCTTATTTGATTCTCAGCAACCCAGAAAACTCAGACTCTTGGTGTTGGAGAATCTAAATACTATATACCAGCCTTCTAGTAAGTTCTGCTTTACTTGTGCTCAAGGCTCAAACATGAACTTTGTAGCTTCTCTGCTTTGACTCATATAGTAAAGGGCTGGTCTGCTGTGAGCCCTACCCAGCTGTGACACCTCTCTGTTCTAGCCACCCACCCATCTTGACTTAATGAGTCCAAAATGTCTATCATTCAACACCTAGCTCCAGTGATACCTAGTTCAGCAGGCTAGAAGACTCAGAACACAAGTTCAAGTGCAGCTTTCCCACAACTTCTACAAGGCTTAACACAAATGGAAGGCCTATCTGTTGTGTACTCAAGCATTTAAGTTATAAATCAAACTGCTAAAACATTGCATATTATATACTCTATCTACCTTAAGAAACTTATCTTCTAGATAAGCTAGTTTCCTGAGCTCCTACATCTGAGCCAAGACTAGCTGAATTAGAATACCTCTCCCTTAGTTCCAAGACTATTATTACCTCCCTTTGTAAATGAATTGTCTTTCTCCTTACTTTATTCATCACCACAATAGCTTCCTAAGTGCATTGCACATGTGAACATTCTAACACTGTCCAATTTTCACTCACTGAATTATAAACAACTCTCCCTGGGCCATCCTTTTGCACAGATATATGCACTCTTGACATAGTCGAGGTGACTTGGCTGCCAAGAATCTTATCCCTTGAAGGGGATGCAAACTCTAGTAGGCTATGTGATCCCTTACTTTTCCAGTTCTCCACCTCAAGGGAATGGCCACATCACATGAGAGACCAGCTGAGGCTTTTCCAAAGCACACAGACCAGAGCAGGAAGCCCTCCTATTTACTCCTAAGAATGACACTAGGAATATGGATGAAATGTGAGTCTCCTCATCAGACAGTGAGCTCCTCATTAGCTAAGACTGCTTCTTATTCATTGCTGCCAGCCAACCATAATCTCTGAAAAATGAAAAGATGAAAGAATGAATGGGTAGAAGAGGGAAGAAAAAAGGCATAAATCTGGAAATGGAAAATCCATGAAATTACTATTCTTATAATGTGTCTGCCCCAAAGTGGTTGCTGCACACTTCTCATGGAAAAGAAGATTCTGCCACCAATAGACAAGGCTTTTATTGGTATGCAGACCAAGAGGCAAGCTTAAAAAAATGCTAAGAGGTGCCCAAGAGCATGCCTTGTTATCCCTGAGATCCTGATGGCAGGCCTAGTAAACCGATACACAAGTATAGTTGAGGACAATGGGAGAACATGCATCAAAATGAAATGACCCCTTCTCTCAGCCAATACATACAGCTGCTCAGAAGTAGATTCTCCCCACCTTAGCAGAGAAAGGGTGGGTAAGCGGATGTAGAGTTGGGGGCATGGAACAAGATGATGTTTTAAAGGTGAAAACAGGAGTTAGCAAAGCTACACTGCTTTTAAAAGAATGTGTAGCATCTAATACATTGGCCAGCACAAGGTAAGCTCTCGGTATTGGTAGATTAAATTTAGAGAACTCTGAAGCTCTCTGCCCTGTACCCCGCTAAGCAAAGACGGACAGAAAGCACACAGCGAGGTATCTTAGTCACTCACAGCTGCAGTGGCTGTTTGCACACTTCCAAAACTCAAGGAGGAGTTGAAAACGTTGTATTGCTGTGAAATTATTTCATTTCCCAGAGACTTCATTAACTCAAGCTGCACCCAGGGAACGTTAGTGTGAATGTGTAGACTGAGCAAGCTTGGTCAAGAGCCTGTGATGCCTCCTTCACTGAAGTTACAGAAAAGGGGGTCTTTAGTAACTATGTGACCTACCAGAAACCAAAAGGACACTGTCATTCAAATCCTGGCTTTGCATATAGCCCTGCTACCTAGGAAGAATAATGTAACTTAACTTTGACTTCATATGCTCAGCACTCAAGTACAGCAGATAACAAAATGTCCTACTTGAGAGTGTTGTCCTTGAGATATAAATTTAGTGGTTTACTCAGAGCGTTTTTACATTGCTTCTGTATGAGGATGTTTCACCAACACTTGATAAGGCCCTCCACTGTATCTCAGATGCAATAGTCTTATGTACAACACACCACACAGGACAGGAATACATTAACACCAGCCAATGCCAACATGTCTGGTGAGCAGGCTACTGGGTTGTGATTCTTCATGCTGGAAGTAAATGTTTCTCTCACAATGTACACTCTGTCTGTCTCACAATGTTAACTCTGATACACTTATTTTTATTAATAAGTTTAGTTCTTTCATAAAATGTTATACATGTACTCTGCATGTTTGGATCCCTCTCACTCTCACTCTCTTCCTCTTCCTTCCCACCCCTACCAACAACCCCACCCCCATAACTCTTCCCCCTGTTTACTGGGTTTGGTTTTGTTTAGTGTCCCACAGAGTTTAATCAGGGCCTTCTGTGTGATCATGAGTTTGGAATTAAGCATCAGAGGTTGTTAGGCTTAACAGTGGACTCACAACTGAATACCAAGCCTCCCACATGCCCAGAATTTCTCAGCTGCCAACAGATCATTCTTAATTCCAACTCTGAAAACCCATAAAAGCAAACATAATCACGTGGATCCATTTACTAGTTTCTAATACAGCAGACCACTTCAGTAAACTGACATGTTATCGCATTTAATTGTACTTACCAAAAGCAGTAATTACTTACTTTAATTAAAATTAATTTATGTCCTACCTTTGATTGGCTTTACCTAGTTCATTAATGTTAGAGTTCATATTAAATATAAAAATGAATCTTTCATAATTTGCATGAAAAATAATAATTATGGCAATTTAAATATCATCCCATTAGTTGAAATATGTTGTGTTATTTCAGAATAATTCTGAAAGCTCAAAGCAGAAACACTGTACACGGAAAAACATCACACAACTATATTTCAAAACTCAACTGAAAATGTGTTATTTCTTGTGATCAATAAAAATGTTTATAATTGGATGCTGATGTTACCAGCAGCCTCATTGAATTTGCTAGTCTTTTTTCCAATTCTTTCTTATACTCTTGTAAGCAATTCATATACTGACTCCTAATTTCCTTCAGATGCTGGTCCTTTTGCCTTAGACAGTGTTATAAGAGATATACTTAATACTGCTACTTAGGGAACAGAAAGTGCTAGGAATCTTGATGCACAGATTAACTATTAACCCTCCACTGCCTTAATCATAATTTTCCTTCCTGGGACAGTATATCTTATAGAACTGTCCTATAGGAGAAACTATTCCATTTGCCTCTTGGTTTCAGAGCTATCTATCAGTCTGTGGTTCTCTTTCTTCATTGTTGTAGGCCTGAGGTGAGGCTGAGTATCAAGTGGTGGAGATTGCTGTGTGTTAGGGTCAAGTGCTAACCTCAGAGCAGCTAGGAAACAGAGACAGGAAAGAACTGTCCGGAACAAAGCATAGATCAAGGATGTAACCCCAGAGACTGGCTTCCTCAGGCAGGCAATGCCACACAAAGTTAGCAGTATCTCCCAAAACAGTAAAGCAAGCTGGAGCTCTAGGTTTTAACACCAGAGCCTGTGGGGGCATTTCATATTCAATCATTATAACTACTAATTCTAAGTATACAGTTCCATGTAATAACAATTTTTAAAATAATGTATTGTAGTTGCAAATGTTTAGGCTAGAGAGGTGAGTCACTGTAAGAACATGAACTGCCCAAACATGAATTTGATCCCCAGAACCTATGTGTAAAGCTGCATGCACTGGCCCACGTGTGTAATCTCAGCACTCCTACAGCAAAATGGGAAACAGAGGCACGAAAAACGCCCAGAAGCTCACAGACCAGGTAGCCTGGAGTAAGCAGTGCAGCAGCAGAATGAAAGAGAAAAATCTTCTTTAACAAAGCAGGAAAGCAAAGAGTCCTACAAGCTGTGCTCTGATCTCCTCACATGCATTATGATACACACATGCCAGCATTCATTCACACACACACACACACACACACACACACACACAATATACCTACTGAATCTAAAAACACATATTTTTAATTCCACTAATTAAAAAATTGCAAGCATTTGTATTTGTGTAAATATACTTTTAATTTCATAATATTTTCATAGTTGACACATCTCTTTCAAACCACACATGAGCAGGCAAAGCCAGGAGAGAGCCAATGAGACCTGCACATATTTTCAAGAGGGATCAGTAACAACAACTATCGCATGTGTTACCAATCTAGGTGCTAGCATTCAGTTTATGGCTCATACAGATAGCCTAGGGCTCCATTTCTTAGATTCTGGGTTGACAAAGTTGGAAAGGATAGCCTGTGTATGTGCTTTTCCCCCAGACACAAAAGCATGTTCAACATTATTTTTAGGAAAGTTGTATCATATTTTTAGAAACCATTAAAACAAGTTGTGTTTACATACATTCAAGTATCTAGACAATGAGTTCCATATCAGTACAAAGCACCATTCACTTCTATCATCTTAAAAGGCAACGTTTCTAGGAAGCAGTGACACACACCTTTAATCCCAGCACTCAGGAGGGAGAGGCATGCTGATCTCTGTGAGTCTGAGGCCAGCCTCATCTACAGAGTGAGTTTCAGGACAGGCAGGGCTGTTACACAGAGAAACCCTGTCTCAAAAAAAAAGACATCCTCAATGGATAAAAATGATTTCCCACTATATTCTTCTTAAAGACTAAAGAACAGGCCCAATTGGGAATGTCCCATAACTTTGAATTCTTTTGTACCATAACTCCGTCAACAGCAATGACAAAAGGTTACCTCCTCATTATCTACATTGCTATGTCTGTACAAGACTGTAATTTGTGATCTTTCCATTTTTTCTTTTTTGTTGTTTTAAATATATAAAAGTTATATCTCTAGCTAACAGATAATATTGCCATGACATGAGTAAAGAAATCTTGACTGACTACAGCATGGCAGGGAAATACTAGGTTGAAGAATCCTGGTCCATGAGTGGGTCATAGAGAGCAGGATATCTGGCATAAGGCTGAAGCCTCACTCACCACACTGTAACTTCCACCACGATGTCTCCTCCCCTGACATCGCTGGGTTTCATTCATAAAATTGCAAAAGGAGAAAAAATACTGAGGACATTAACATTTAGTCACTGATTCCTTCTGAGAAACAAAAAACGTAATCAATATCTGAGTTGTATGAGTTCAGTTGACTTGCTCTCAATCATTTGAAATCATAATATGCAACCTCTAGTTCCAGGTTTCAGCAAAACGAAGAGTGTATTTCATGTCAGCCTTCCAATTTAAACTTGTAAAGTAATCAAACATTCTTCTGAAGATGGGAAAAGCCAAAATGATGTTCGAGTAACAAAATGTTTAATTGTTTCTACCTAGATGATAGAGCTGTACCTGAGGATAAGAATGTATAAGAACTGCTTTAGCCTATGAAAATAATTTATGCAAAAGCATAAATTACAATTCAGGAATCCTTACCAAGGGAAGTATGCTTTCTTAAAAACAGAGTTCTAAGGTACATACTGCTTATTTTAGAATATTGTATTTTTCAAAGTCCTGCATTAAATTATCACTTACTTGTAAGGTTTAAAGTCAGTGAAGATAGAGTCAAGTAACAAATAGCTCGCAATGGAGGACCACAGAGATGACTCCGTGGGTAGAGACACTGACCACCAACCCTGAATATCTAAGTTTAATATCCAGAACCTACATGGTGGAAGGAGAGAAGCAATTCTTGCAAGCTGCCTTTTGACTTCCAATTGCTCATGTGGCGTGTTCACATTAGTGTGGGCAAAATGCAAATGCAAACAATATATTAAAAAAGTAAATCAATCAAGTATAAAAAATCAGTACATCACAATAAAAATACCAAAAAGGAAAAAAGATGACAGGATTCTTGCCCCTACACAGATCTTTAAACCTGACCAAAAAGTGAAAAAATTTAGATAAGAACTGAGTATGTTCCCTCTAATTTTACATAAACTCTGTTCACATACAGCCATCGACAGAATAAGTTACTCAAAAAGTAACCATGACCATTGTGACCCAACACTCATCTATGACATGAAGCTACAGTAATAGAACATCAGCTACAGACTTTCATGTGCTTGAACATAATACTGTGCTAATTGCACAGATGCAAACAGATTGACTTCATGTGCTTTGTTTTGTTGAGAACAGAAATATTTTTAAAGCTCTAAAACAAAATGCATAAACACCATTGTCTCTGTTTGGTTCCCATCCTTTTATGTCTAGAATTGCTTGTTGGTTTTCATTTTATTTTTGTAAAGATTGTGTAACGTGAAACTCGACACCGCTTTTCATGTATCGTTTTGAGAAACTCTGGTTTCTTTCTTTATCAGCAAATAAAGATAAGAATAGCATGCTGAAAGTGCCCATTTTGCTTCTTGACTTCAAAGCCGATAACGTGCTTCCTGAAGCAAATTTTCTTTTCTAAATCCAAAGACTCGGTAATATCACCTTAATAATCTTTTCATCTCAAATGGCACGATTCTTTGAAAATATTAATTACTGAGCTATTCACGATATCATTTTGAAATGATGTTATACCACTTGTAACACTTTAGCAAATTCTGAATGTTGTACAAAGAGAAATCAATATTATTAGAGAGCTATTGACCAAGAAAGAGTTTTCAGAATCACCACTGTTCTTAACTTGAGTGCATACAACAAGCCTGAGCGTTAATTAGGTTCTGAAAATAAGCTTTATTTGGGTGGAGAGACATGTCATTAGTCATAGGTCCTATGAGTGGAAAAAATTTTAAGATACTTGAATCATGATATTTAAAAATAAATGCAGCTTCTAAAATAAGTCCTTCGTTCTAATCAGTTTCTGTGGTACACTTAATTGATGCATTCATGTGACAAATAACTGTAACTGGAAAAGATTATTTAAATGAAGTCATGTGCTTATTTTAAAACTCAACAATTTCTACTGAGGTAAGGGAAAGAGCAAATGCTAAATCCTGTGTGTTTTATTGTAAATAATACAAAGTTTTTGACTTCTTGTTTATGCTTTGGGATCCTAACCACACTGTCTCACTCATGGGTAGCCCATCAGCCCAGGTGACAAATAGTCTTCTATATTTACCCACTCAGAATATACAAGAAGCATACTGTATTAACAGCTGAAACTACAAACGCTGCTGTCAATCACTCAGTCTGGCAGAGTACCATATTTCTTGTCACCAAGAGGCTTAAAGCAAAGAATCTGTGCCTAATTCTTTTAAACCTTATAGGTCAAAAGGTTTTAAAATTATTTTTGACACCATTTCTTTGCTTTGTCAACAGGCCTGAGTACTTTTTAGCTTGTAAAGGATATAAAAAATGGCTTATTCGAACATAACGAATTTATGGGGTTTAAGACATCACTTTTCACAGTAACATAATTCTTCAAACAGATTATATGATTGCTATGCCTAAGGAAGATGTTGATCTGATTTTGAAAACTATGTCCTAAAGGCTTGGCTGCATCATACATAGAACCAGGCCAAAGAGCCAGCAAACGCTCATGAGTTCTCCACTATATATTTAAGGCCCTGGGGTGAGTACTCCTTACTCAGTTAAGTGACTGAAGCTTTTAGGGACATCATCAGTTCCCTGAAGCCTCAGCAACACACAAGGGCAGAACTTTAAAAATTTGTTTGCATTTTCATATGCAAACGGCATGTAAATTTTTCTTATTTGCCTATCTTCACTTGCTCCTCCCTCCCCTCCTACTGGATCCCTATTTCCCCCATTTAGTTCCCCCTTCTAGCCAATAATAGGGTCATGGACCCGACTTTCCTAAAGCAGTACAATTTCTAACTGCATGCCAATAACTTACCCTTATGCCCATGGATAAAGGTAACACTTTCTTGCTATGTTTTCAATTACTCTCTCTTTTTTTTCTCTCTCAACTTTAACAACTCTTCCTCTCACAATCCCCTCTCAATTTTCATGACCTACACACACACACTATATACAACACAAATGGCATGATTATCTCAGTAGATGCACAAAAGACCTTTAACAAAATTTACTCCCTCCCTGCTGATCAAAACCTCAATGAAACAGTATAAAATGAAGAGTGTACATGATAAACTTAGAGCTAACATTTTACAAAAGTGGGGGGAGCCATTTCCTCTAAAGTGGGAACAAGGCAAGGTTCTTTATTTCAATCATTCTTTGAATACAGTGTTCAAAATCATAACTAAAATAGTAAAAAAAAAAAAGAAAAAGAAAAGGGATACAATAAAAAAGGTCAAAGTATTTCTACTTACAGATAGCATGATTCTATACTTATAAAATCCAAATTACGCCCCAGAAAACTCTTAGGTCTAATAAATACCATAGGCAAGTAGCAAGACACAAAATCAATGTACAAAACTTGAAAGCATTTTTTAATACCAATATGGTACTTGAAAAAATAAAATCAGAGGTAAGGGGGGATGCATACAAAAGAGCTTTGTAAAAAAAACTACCTAGGAATATCTAGAAGTGAAATCCATTTATAATGAGAGCTTTTTAAATTAACTTCTCAAAGACCAAATCATAGGAATCCCTTGACCTACCTGTAAATCTTACCATCACCAGTGACCATATTGTTGGAATTTTGTGAGGGTACTTTCTGTGTTATACACACAAGGTACTGTCTATAACCAGCATTCCGGTCCTGTAACTCTTGCAATCTTTCCAGCCCCCTCATGCTTTTTTTGGAAGCAGACAAATAACTCTTATGGAAATTCACAACTGGTTACAACTGACCACAGGGTACTCAACTCCAAATGATACTGCTACAAAGCAACTTTTGCACTTAAGTCTCAGGATACATTTGGTATGGAAGAGTGTTACCTTTATCCATGGGCATAAGGGTAAGTTATTGGCATGCAGTTAGAAATTGTACTGTTTTAGGAAAGTCGGGTCCATGACCCTATTATTGGCTAGATTTACAGTACCAGGCATGAATTCACTCCTGTTGAGCAGGTCTTAATTCATACTACACACTGCCTCCAAGATCAGCTACTATTACAGCCTTGGGGATGTCTTGCCATGCTTGACATTGTAGTTCACAGACTTTCAGATAGAGATAAATAGGGCTACTATTGCTTTTCTCCCTTGGCAACTTGTAAAACACCTTCAGTACCATGAATTCTTGTCCCCATGGAAAATACTTCCAAATCAGTTCTGGTTCATTCTTGCAAGTCTTGCATCTTCAGTAATGGGGTCTTACCTTCAAATTCTGGGAAGAACTAGCGTGATGGTTGCCTATATTGTTTTGGGAGTCTCTTGGAAAGGCTGTTTCCCATCCATAAGCGATTTTGTTAGAGAGACAATGGCTCTTAGGGAGAATGTCATCAGCACAAATGACTTAATTCATTAATAAATACACACATACATACCTATATAATTATGCATATATACATACACTTATATATTGTATTTTAAATAAACATAAAATTATATGATTCCCTGTGACTTTTCAAATATGGTTAGCATTATCTCTCCCCTTCCCTCTACTTCTGTATTGCCCTCCCCTTCCCAATTAAAGCTTACCCCATCTTTCCCATTTCCTCTTTTATAGCACCTAAGTCTATTATCTCCATCTCTAAAACAAGCTTCCTCCCCCACCACATATGTATCTGTGGTTTGTTTTTACTTCTGTGGCTTCTGCAGTTACTCCTGGTCATGTACTCACATCTGAAGATTTGGAGTTAGGAGATACAAATAAAAGAGAACATGTGACCTTTGTTATTCATCTGGGTTATCTCAATCAATATAATATTTTCTAGTTCCATCAACTTACCTTTAAAATTCATTTATATATATATTTGAATCACATATATTCCGTTGTATATATGTACCACATTTTCATTATTCATTCAGCAGCTGGAGGACATTTAAGTTATTCCTAGTTATTGTGGATAAAGTGGCAATGAACAAGGATGGGTAAGTATCTGTGAAGCAAAATGTCAAGTCCTTTGGGAACATGCCAAGAAGTGGTATAGCATGGTAGATTTATTTTGAGCTTTTTGAAAAATTTCCGCACTGATTTTCATAGTGTCTGCAACAATATGTCGCCCCTCCAACAGTGAATAAGTGGTCTCTTTCCCCACATTCTCACCATCATTTGTTGTCAGTTGTACTTTTGATCCTAGCTATTCTGATTGAGGTGAGGTGAAATCTCAAAGTAAAGTTTAATTTGCAGTCTTCTAATTGTTAAGGATGTTGAATACTTAAAAAAAAAAAAGTTAGCATCTGACAGAGGCCAGTTCTCTCTAAGAGTGTAGCACCTAGTATGTTGACCATTCTTCAGTGTAAGACCACAGATCCAAGAATATTTGAGAAACACAAGTTGGTCTTGAAGAGTTTTTTAAAAAATAAGACCCAGAGTTGGGTAAGAAAAGAAGGGATGAATCTGGGAAGAGCTGGAGGAGAGGGGATAAATATGATCAAAACAGGAAAGACTCAAGCAACTAATGAAAATGGTAAATCAATACTTTATGTAATGTCCTTATGTTTCATGATATTTAACAGCCTTTAACATACAGAAATGTTTTTCTTTTATTTACAATAGATTTTTTCAATACAAAATATCCTGATTATGATTTCCCTCCCTCTGATCCTCCCAGTTCCTCCCCACCTCTCCTCTCACCCAGATACATTCCCTTTCTGTCTCACATTAGAAAAAAAGTAAGCATCTAAGGGATAATAATAATAAAATAAAATAAAACTAAAACAAACAAATTGGAATACGTCAAAACAAAACAGAAGGAAAAGAGCTCAAGAAAAGGAACAAGAAACAGATACAGATGCAAACTCAAACATTCAAGAGTCCCATAAAACACAAAACTGGAAGCCATAATATATATACAAAGGGTCTGTCTCTACCCAGAAATGCTAGGTTCTACCGATTTCTTCCTCACTCACATGCTGTGGTTATGGGCGCATGCATACACAAAGAATGCTGGGGATTTTACATCATGTCTTATCCACTGAGCTGTCTCCCTGACCTCTAGTAATATTAGTTTTGTAAATAAACCACATTTAGCTTGGTGCTATGTTGTCGTAGTTCTATTCTACTGATTTTACTAATCGAAAATCCATGTTTAAGTTCTGTGAGTCCTGAAAACACTGGAAAAATTAAAAGTGGCATTAACTTGTATATTCCCTCTTACTGTATCAAGAAAACCACTCAGTCTCAATAATGTGGAAATATTCTCCAAATGTGTGGGCTTGCTTATATTTTAAAATACAGCATTTAAGTATATTCTTATACAAATAAATATATGTTCTTGAAAGGGAAAAAAATCCCATCACCCATGAGGACCTGGATACACATCCTCTTCCATTGAGATGCAGCTCCTATACCCCTCATTCTGTATCCAGGATGCCTCAGCCTCCTTCTGATATATTTGAATGTCTATCCTATCCTGCTTCAGGTTTAAAGATCTCTTCCTTTTACATCTTATGTAAAGCACTATATCTGCATACTCTTGTTTCTCTTGACACTTCTGCTGAAGCTATTTTTCTCAACTCCTTTTGCATGTGGAAGAAGTCTTACTGGGTTCACAAGCCTTCTAAGAAGCTAACCTATCCTTCACCTTTCTTTGTTTAATGTTCTTACCCTACTATCTATAAGTCCAGTTGTGAACCACGTATCTTACACTTGGTGCATTCTCTCCGCATGCCTAGTGACCTCACTCCCTTCATTGAATTTTCTCTGCATCTGGCTTTCCTTGACACATTTGAAAGGCAGAGACAAGCACCTCCTGATCTCTGCCTGACTAAACATGAAGCACTTCTCACGGATGGCCTGTCAGCCACCACCCCAAGATAACATCCAGTGTTGTCATGCAAGTTGTCAAGTAACTTATTTCATTTTCTGGGCATTGCCTCACTGCAGGGAGGGTGCCGTTTATGTCAGTTTGCATATATGTGGCTGGTAGGCAATCAGAGTCCTAGCAGTTATGCATGTTATATGCAACAGCTAAATAGCAGCGTTTTTATGATTAATGCTTATAACTCTGTCTCTTTCAAACTCCACTATGACTTAATATGTATTACTCCTTCTTGGGCAATTACTTAGAATCCTCTGAGGTCCCCTGCAGTCAATAAAGATTGAGCATCTGAGAATAAAAGGGGTTGTGATATTCATTCATGCCTGAGAAAGAGAGACGAAACTACACAATTACACAATAACTAAGACAAATACACACAATTATGAAAATATGTAGTTACACAGTATTTTTAAATCCACCATTAAACAGTATCCCCCAACTGGAGCTAGATTTCAGTGGGTAAAAGAATTTACTGCTCTTGCATAGGTTCCACATTTGAGTACATTGATACAAATTTGAGATTTTTTTTTTTTGGTTTTCGAGACAGGGTTTCTCTGTATTGTTTTGGAGGCTGTCGGTCCAGCCTGGCCTCAAACTCACAGAGATCCGCCTGCCTCTGCCTCCCGAGTGCTGGGATTAAAGGCGTGAGCCACCAACACCCGGCTTTGAAATTATTTTTATCAGAGCATACTCTATGTATTTTTCTACCCTCGTTTAATGTGTTTTGTATATTGATACAAATTTAAGGTTATTTGTTAGAACATATTTGTAGGAAGAGACACTAGGACTTCTCTGCTAGCCATGCCCATTTTGGGCTTGACTAGAGGCACGTAGGGAGGAGGAAATAAAAGGCGGTACAGGAGAGATGCATGCTCTCTTTCAGGCTTCCGGTCCTGTAGCGAAAGCTGCTGACTCACCTTGGTTGCCAGCTTTCTCTTGTAAGTAATTACCACAATAAATAATTACCTATACCCTCATCAAGTGTGTTGTTTATCGTTACACATACTCTCTTGGTGGACTTTTTTTCCCACCTGCCAGTTCCCAAATAACTGACAAGGAGTCTTAATATTAATTACAAATGCTTGGCCAATAGCTCAGGCTTGCTACTAGCTAACTCTTAATTTAAATTAACCCATGATTTGGCACATGGTTTAGTGCCTTTTCTCTGTATGACATCTTGCTTCTCTCTGCATCTGCTGGTAGCTCCTGATTTTGCCTTCCTTCCTCCCAGCATTCTCAGTTGGTTCTCCTGCCTAGCCTTATCCTCTTCAGCTATTGACTAGTCACATTCTTTATTAAACCAATCAAAGTAATACATATTTCCAGTGTACAGAAGTATTATTCCACAGCAATGCTCTATACATGTTTCCACTCTTGTTTAAGGTATTTTTGTATATTGACAAAAATCTAAGGTTATTTTTGTTATACTTTATATGTTTCTACTCTTGTTTAAGGTATTGTCCCATGCAGCTCATTTAAAAATGTAATGTATAATTAAGAAAACCAGGTTAGTAGTTATCTATAATAATCAAACTTGTAGTCATGTTAGATATATTTTCAAGGTTAAACAGGGATATAATTTGGATATATAGGTGGTCTCCAAACACTTCAGGGACTACAGAATATAGCATTTAAGTTATTTAATAACCTAAGGCTTTTCAGGACAATGAAACACATCTCAACTTGGCAGTGTTGATTTAGTTCAAAAAAGGATGATGAACCTTTTAGTTCAAAAAAGGAAGGAACCAAAAAAACTCCATATGGAGTTTGCTTTTATTATAGCAAAGTTAACCACTGAACAAGAAACTGCCCTTACCTGGACTGCTAACACTACACTGTTTAAACTGGAGAAGCAGAATACAAATGAAAATGACTGCTAAACTTGGCTAAGACAAAATAATACAGACCTTCAAAATTCCTGATTCACAGAAAAGTCTGTTGGATATTCTGGGCCCTTAGGCTGAAGATGTGTTACTCCCAATGTTACAGAGGAACCTTGTGTGACTGTTCAGGCATTCAGATGTTTCTGTCATTCCTATAGTCTTAGAAGTTGTTTTCTCTGCACTTCCTGTTTACCCAGGTCCCTGATGGGGTTGGAGACCAGATAGTTATAAGTTCTACAGCTTTCCTTGCTACCAAATTCAAAAAAGAAACTGACCTAAGATGTGTAAAGTTT
This sequence comes from Mesocricetus auratus, assembly GCF_017639785.1. NCBI lineage: Eukaryota > Metazoa > Chordata > Mammalia > Rodentia > Cricetidae > Mesocricetus > Mesocricetus auratus. The sequence goes on along the minus strand of NW_024429193.1, from coordinate 29,326,131 downwards.
ATAAGGTTAAAAATCATAAAAGCTTAAATTGTTTATCAAAAAAGGGTGTTTTAAGGTCTAAAAAGATATTTTAGGATGGTAATATAAGTTATGATAGAAGTGATTTAGGTATAAAATTTTAAATTCATCAAGATAGGATGGATAATAGAGTATTTTCTCCAAATATGCCAAATGCAAATGGACTGGACATTGTAAATGTAATTCTTACCTGATAATTACTCTTATTGTATATAGTTTTACTGTTAGAGTTAAAATCTTTCCTTTTTTATTTAGACAAAGATGGGGGAATATTGAGGAATATTTGTGCTGTGTGAAGTGTGTTGTTGTGATTGATATAATAAAAGCTGAAGAGTCAATAGCTAGGCAAAAGGTGTGTAGGTGTGACTTCGAGGCAGAACGAGAACTCTGGGAAGAAGAAAGGCAGTCACCAGCCAGATGTGGAAGAAGCAGAATAGGCACTGTGGAGATGAGGTGGTGAACCACATGCCAGAACATAAATTAGAAAATACGGGTTAATTTAAGTTATAAGAACTAGTTGGGAACAAGCCTACACTAAGACTGAGTATTCATAGTTAATTATAAGTCTCTTTGTCATTGTTTGTGAGCTGGCGGTCCCAACCCTCTGCCCCAAAAAAGTACTACTACTACATAGGATGATTAAGCAAAAATAAATAAATAAACAAAATTATCTTCCATTAACAGAAACTGAGTCCTCTCTACTTGCCTTTTTACACACTCTGCCCATAAGAGGTTGGACTACCAAGTCCATTGAGGTTCCCTCCATTTCCACAGATTACACTGTGTGCCTTCCGTTTTGTCTTTGGTTCAATGTCAAAACAATACATCTAGCAGCAAGAAAGCAATGCCACTAATTAAAACAACATATGTGGTCCAAACATAAGCAAAAGGAAGTAAATATTTAAACAAATGTGGGTTTGATTTTTAAAAACTGTCATGATTAAAATTATATGAAAGAAAATGAAGTCCTGAGAACACTGACTATTCTCCCCCAAATCTCCAACCTAACAAGACTGAGAGAGCATCTACATCAAACAACTTAAAGATAATGTAGTAAATTTGAAATAAAAGACTAGGCAAAAATGTTTAAAGTAACAATTCATAGTATGAAATATTTCAAAACAGATGTTCACTAGTGTAAAGGGAAGCTTTTCCTTGCTAGCCGCTTTGGTTTATCACCTGCCAGTAGCCTGGGCTCTGCCGTGTTGTAGTCCCCAAATAACACAAAAGACGCTGTATTAACTATGAAGCTGTTGGCCTTGCTTGTTTCTTACTGGCTAGCTCTGACTTAAGTAATTACCCCATAATTGTTAATCTAAGTATTTCTCTTACCGGAGAACAGTTCCGGGCTTCCTACCCCATGGCGCTACATCTTGACTCTCTGTGTTTCTCCTTCCCAGAGTCCTCCTGGACTCCTAGTCCCACCTATCTTGGTTCCCTATTGGCCAACAGTGCTTTATTGACATATACACAGGACTTCTCCCATCACACTGGAATCATTTTTAAAGCTTTCCTATAATTTTAAATACAACTTAATTTTTAATTCTAATTATATTAAATTGTGCTTCAAATCAAATTGTCTTTCTGTAAAATCTACATTTATTTCAAAAATCTTTTCTGAGCAACCATTAAATGTAGGAAACTGTTTTAGGTGATGATAATACAGACATTTCCCCTTACTTTAATAGACTTAGCAGTGATGGTTAATAGACTTAGAGTGGTGGTTCTCAACCTGTGAGTTATGACCCCTCTGATAAACCTCTATCTCCAAAAAAAATTACATTATAATTCAAAACAGAAGCAAAATTGCAGTTATATAATAGTAATGAAAATAAATTTAGGTTTGGGGGTCACCACAACATGAGAACCTGTATTAAAGGATCTCAGTATTAAGAAAGTTGAGAATCTACTGCAGTAGAGCAATGAAACGGAAAAAACTCACAGTTGGGTGAAGAAGAAAATAGTTAATGTGGAGAATAGACAGGGCATTCATGCAAGGACAAAGGAAGAAAAATCAACCCAAAGTGGGTAGATATGCAAAGACCTCAGGACCAAAAGGCTTTGGGGGACTAGGACTAGGGTCCTAGGATCTAGGATCATCATGAGAAAAACAAAACTTTAGAGTACTTCAAGTAGGGCCAGAGAAGAATTAGGTGTGAGCCTCAGAGCCTGGAAGAACTACATCTAGGGTGGTTGTGGAAGGAGAGTAGATAGTGTGAAGAGTTATTTTGAAGGTGGTAGATCCAGACTGTAGTATTGAAATCTCTAGAGGAATGCAACCCAGACGTGTTAAAGAGGTTGTACAAGGTCACACATCTACTGGGAGTGCCAGCACTAAATTTCGGATAGCCCATATAATAAAACAAAATGTCTTATGTCAAACCTAGTCAATCATAGTTTCTTATATCATGCTCCATACTTGGATTTATTATATCAACACTGAGAATGTAACCAAGATACAATGATGAATATGCGTATATGTATACGTGAATGGTTTGAATATAAAGTTGTAATCCTCATAAGCCATAAAACAGCTTATCTAAGAATTCAGTGAGGGTTGATTTTCTTTTACAGTCCCCTGATAATAGTTAATGTTAAACTGTTATCACAATACATTTCTCAATAAGGACTCAATGGTGAAACTATTATCTGGCCACAAAAAAAAAAAAAAAAACATTCTCCAGGTAAGGCACATGGTGACCCAAGAGGATTCTATTTCCAAGTCTTTCTCTCTTGCACTTGTGAACAACCATGTATTAAATTCTCAGTGATAGAATAGAAATGAAATGATCTTTGCTACTTCCAGAATTGACCTGCTGGTCCATTCCTGGTGTCCATGCCTTATCTACACTCATATTCCCCTGCTCACTGGCCTGAATCCAGATAGCGTGGTAAACCAGTCAGATTGTGAAGATGTGGCAGTGTCCTAGGAGATATCAGACTCTGGGAAAGCCTAAATCAAGAACTTCAAGCATTTGTTGGTGGCTTGGATGAGAGTGTCCCACATAGCCTCATCCCTTTGAATATTTGGTCCCTAGTTGGTGGTTGTTTGGGGAGGACTAGGTGGTGTGGCCTCACTAGAGGAAGTATGTCACTGGGGTGGGTTTTGAGGTTTTGAGAGACTTGTACCACTGCAAGTTGGTTCTCACTGTTTCTTGCTTGTGATGAAAGATACAAGCTCCAGCTGCTGCTCTGGGCAAAGTGTATGCTACTTGCTGTCGTGCTGTCTTTCCATGGTGGACCCTTATCCCTCTGGAAACATAAACACAAAATAAATTCATCCTTCTTTAAGTTGTGTTGGCCATTGTCTTATCCCAGCAATAGCAAAAGAACTAATCCAGAAACTGGTACCAGGAAGTGGGCTGCTGCTGTCACAGGCCTGACCATACTGGTTTTCAGAGGAAGATGAAAGAGTGGGACTCTGGACAAGAAAAGTGTTTGGATATAGTAGCAGAGCTCGAAAGTTTGTCTTAGTAGGAGCCTGAAGGATAGTAGTTCTGGAAGCAACAGGCACGATAGAGGCCCAGTTCAAGATGCTTCGAAGAAGAACCATATTAGCAACTGGGTTTAGAGACAATTTGGGGGGCGGATGTGGCTGCTTTGTGTCCTTGCCCTAAGACTGTGCCTGTGGTTAAATTGAAAAGCATTGAACTAAAATTTTTGGCCCAGATTTCAAGACCCTCGACTACCAACTCTGAAGTATGGTTGTTAGTAATCCCTTATGGGATTTGGAGTTTTCCCTCCTGAGTTTCAGTTTTGCATTTGTCCCACATTTCCTCACTGTATCCCAAGTCCTCTGTGCTGACTACTCTTACATCAACTTGACACAAGCTACAGTGATCTGAAAGGAAGGAGCCTCAATTGTGAAGATACCTCCATAAGATCCATCTGTAAGGCAGTCTCTTAATGAGTGATTGATGGCGGAAGGCCCAGCCCATTGTGGGTGGTGCCACCCCTGGACTGGTGGCCCTGGGTTCCATAAGAAAGCAAGCCGAGCGAGCCAATGAAGCAAGCCAGTGAGCAGCACCCTTGTGGCTTCTGCATCGGCTTCTGCCTCCATGTTTCTATCTTGCTTGAGTTCCTGTCCTGGCTTCCTTCAGTGATGAACAGTGATATGAAAGTGTAAACCAAATAAACCCCTGCCTCCCCAACTTGCTTTTTTGGTCATGATGTTTTGTCACAGCAACAGAAACTCTCTCTTTTGGAATGCTAATATATATCTTATGCCATTATATTTTTGCAAATATGTAATTTGCTTTTCTTTTATTTTACAGGGGCTTACAGGTAAGAGATTGCCTTAGGTCTCACAACAGACATTGAACTTTGACTTTAAAAGAGTTGAGACCATGAAACACTAAGGGGGCCCTTGAAGTTGGAATAAATGCACTATGTGTTATGATATGGACATGAGCCTATAAAAACCATGTAATGGTTTGAATGAGAATGGACCCCATAGAGTCATATATTTGAATATTTGGTCCCCAGCTGGTGGTTGTTTGGGGAGGAATAAGAGGTATGGCCTTGTGGCTGAAGAGATAGCTTATCAGTTAAGAGAACTGGCTGCTCTTCCAGAGGATCTGGGTCCAATTCCTAGCTCCCACATGGTAGTTCACAACCGTCTGTAACTCCTGTTAGAGGGTTAGGGAGATCTGACACCCTCATAGAGATATACATGTAGGCAAAACACCAATGCACATAAAATAAACATAGGTAAATTATTAAAGAAAAAAAGAAGTATGGCTTTGCTTGGGAAATATGTAACTGGAGGCAGGCTTTGAGGTTCCAAAGGACTCATTAGAGTTAGCTCCCTTCTGCATGGTTTGAGATATAAGCTTCCAGCTGTTCCTGCCACCATGCCTTCTCTCAACCATCAGGGACTTTAACCCTCTGGAACCAAAAGCCCAATTAAGCACTTCCTTGTTTAAGTTGTCTTGGTCATAGCTTTAGAAAAGTGAGAAAGACACAAAATTCTTTGCTTTGAAGCCACTGTGCTAGAGGATTTGTATGTGTCAGCAGCCTGGCTTGTTTCAAATAATTAATATTCATAAATCTCTGTCAGCATAATTATGCTTCCAATGTTGGAATAATCTTGAACCTTAATAAGGAGAAATATAGGAGTCATAATTGAGTATCTCACTAGACTTTCATTGAGGCATTTAAAGAGCATCTTATTGAACTGAACACCCTTCCGGTTTATTCATCTCCACCCCATTCCCCATTCAAACACAGCATTGCAATCATTGTGACCCATAGCTTCTCTAAGGTGGTCACTCCCAAACACAGACAATAATGCTGCTGTGGGTTTCAGTCTCTCACAGATCTACAGGTACCCCAAAGAATGTTTTGCCATAGTGATGCTTGGGAGACAGATTATTTTGCCATGGGACTGAGGTGTGGGTTCCACCGGGCTGCACTTACTGGGAGGAAGACATAGACAAACAGATGAATTTCTTCAGTGTTATAAAACTGTGTATAACTCACAAGCATAGGGGCAGGATCCAAGCAACAAAATTTTCATAGCCAAGGGTTGTTTGAATGACCTGGTCGCAAAGCTCCATCTGTCAATGGGTTACTTTGGTCTTGGCTAACAAAAGTTCTATTCAAACATCCATTAACAAGAAAACAGCGCAGAACCGTTGGCACTTGTGTACCAAACCCCCACCCAATCAGTTGTGGTTGAAAAAGCAAGGCCACACAGCATCTTTGACAGCAGAAAACACCTCCAACTACATTCCTCAGAGAGGTGATCTGGAAGCTGACAGTCACTTAGCTCATATATTACTCAAAGTAGTGAGAGTAATACAGTAGTCATTATCATAATGATGACAGTCGTGTTTACTGAGCACATACTAAGTCCCACGCACAATTCCAGATGCTTTCTATATATTCTCTTGATTAGTTTTTAAATAATCCCATTATTATTATTCTCTTCTTCTAGTAAAAGAAACCAAAAGTTAGAGATGGTGATTGGAGGAGCTAGTCACTCAACTTGAGCAGCATCATCCCAAGGCTTCATGTTCAACCATTTCATTGTACTACGAACTTCTTTAGACAGAGCCAGTCATTTTCATATTGCTTCCCCATCACATAAAGCATAAGTTTACCTGTATGCAGTGAGTAACCCGCATACACAAGTGGGAGGCCAGTGTTTAATAAAAACAATACACTCAGTTTCAGCGAGCAAAACAGACCTCAGCATAGCATTCCGAAGATATTTGTAAATTAACATCTTATTCTCTAATTGCAACAAAGCTCAACTTACATTGCAAAACCTGAATACAAAGACTCTGAGAGCCTTACAGATGGAATCGTTAACATAAACGTTTCTATGTACATTTCAGTTTCGGTTCTCAGAAATAAGGCTTCTTTCTTTCTTCCATGTGCGTTACTATTGACAAGATCCTTCGGGTTAGTCTACCCCACTCTTCACTCTTATTCACTTCTGTACCCCGAACGTCAATTAACAAAATTCTCTTATTCATAGTGTTCAGTTTTGGTTTGGTTTTTTTAACTAGTGGGCGGGACTTTTGTGTCTCAAAAGCTAGAATGACTTCTTGAAGTGAGGAGCTCATCTTCCTTGTTCTTGGTTCCTGAGTTAAGACATGGTTTTATCTTGTCAATTTTTTTTTTTGTTTTTGGAGGGTGGTTTTTTTTTTTTTTTTGCCTATTCTGTAAGAGGCCCTACTTTCATAGATGTGTCCATGTATAGCTACTCGGCTGAGACAAAAGTGATATCAGCCTCCAGTCTTCTCTCAAAAGCAGGCTCCTTGCATGATGAATACGGTCCTTCTGATAGGCTGCAAAAGATGCATGAATACCTGAGTAAATGTGCCTCAAGGTCATGACTGGAAATGCCAAACTCAACATCTCCATACAAGCTTTGGACTGAGGTATATGACAGTTGATTTGATGTCTGATGCATTTGTTACATGGACTATGTGAGTGTGGGCTCTTAAGGAAATCAAGTGAGTGCCACACCAAGCCAATGACAAGTACTTAAGGGTTACACAGCTGTATAATTAATATGGTATTTGGGGATATGTGATCATCAAGGAGGAAGATGTGTGAAGTTTTATGAGCTAAAACTCAGAAAAACTTTTGCAAACCATTGCATATTAGTTTAGGCAGCGATGGTGCTGGGTGTGGGGGGAAGGAGTACGGTGTATACACATTAGTGCATGTGTTAGGTGCATGCCCATGGAGGACACTGGTTGTCCTCCTTTTTCTCTGTCTGCCTTCTTGAAGCTCTCTCACCTACCAGAACTCCCTTTTCAGTGAGGCTGATTGCCAACATGCTTTGGATATCTTCCTGTCTCTACCCCAACATGGGAGGGGGGCAGGGCTAGCTGCTGTGTGCCCACACCAGGGTTTTTACCTGGGTGCTAAGGATCTAAACCCAAGTCCTCACTCTTTCCCAGCAAGAACTCATACCTACTGTACCTTCTCCCCATATGCAATTTCACTTTGAAAAACACAGGCTAAAGAAATATCATCAGTTGATATTTAAGTATGGTCAGTACTGTGTCATTCTCAGTAGAGACAAGAAGTTAGAGAGCAGGAGTGACTTCAAGTTCCAATATGAGATGTTAAAAAGCTGAAGACATGGCAATATGGTGGAATATAATTTTAGATAAATGAAAATATATCTACAGTGGACCCAAATGTAAATGCTTCTAACCACAAAGCAGCTGTGAACATGAAGAGTAGAAGCCAAGAAGTCTGCCACCAAATAGAATTCAAGTCCAGTCACTGGCAGAACATTCTTTTTCAGGAGGTCTCCACATGCAAAAGTGAAAAGTACTGACCTAGAAGAATAGCCACAAATGCAATTAAAGGGACCAAATAAATTTGCAGTGCCAAGAAATGTCACCTGCCTGATAGCTACGGATACATAAGACTGCTTATAAATATAGAAGAGCAACATTGAGATGTCTGTGCTTCTTGGCAGCTTAGGAATAGCTTGGGGGCTCCCATTTCCAAAGGCATGTTTCTTCACAAGTTGTTATTTTGGGGAACTTCTGCTTTTTGTGGAATTTGTTGTTACTGTTATTTTCTAAATAATACTTTAAGCAAAGCGAAATTATTCCAGCAGTTCTGAGGTACAATGTCACAAAAAAAAGACTATCTTCCTTAAGTGTCATACATTTGATTATGTTTAATTTGGGACATATTGTATGCTTAATCGTTATGAAATAAGTGTTTTTTTTCTATAAGAACCTAAATTTCACAACACACATTCAAACACTGGTTCATAGCAAATAAAAACACCAGAGTGAGAATTTTTTAAGTACAGAATGAGAAATTTTAATGACTTGGAAGCTTTTGGCAATATTTTCTACACATTTAAGAAAGTTTAATTCAAATTGCCCATCAGACCCAACATATTTTCAGCCGTGTTATCAACCCACAGAATTATGTGATATGTTTCAAGGAAAGTTCCTTGAATGCTGCAATGAAAGTTACAATAAGCTCTGCATCTGGTTAGCCTTGTGCTAAAATGTCACTTAAGTGAGCGTTGTGAGTTACGGAAAAGACAGGCTTGACAGGACTTATCTGAGTCTAAGGCAGCTGACTTTTATCATATTATGGTTTCAATGTTCTTGAGAAGCATGCTGTTTTATAATACTCACGAAGTGCATATGGACATGTGTAGATCCAGCTTTTATTGGCTGTATTCTTCTGGTTCACCATACTTCCCAACCAGGCTCAACACAAGGAAAGAGTTATTATTAAATGAAGACAGTTTTCTCAAGGGGATAGTAGACAGGCTTGATTCTGTTCTTACAGCAGCACTAGAATCTTCAGGGCCAAACTATTTACATCTTTTGTTAATAGGTTACATTGTAACATCATAGATGATTCTGAATACATAACCAGCTGTCACTCAAACAGGCTCCCAAATTCAAAAGTAGAGCTGGCACGTCTATGTAGTGATACAAGGCATATTATCACATGGTCTCCTAATACAAACCTGAAATATTAAGCAGGGAAGAGGGTGTGTTTGCTACTTAAATTAAAATATTAAATCAATAATTCTAACAATTAAAGGTTGAAATACAAAATATTCTGTCCAGTCATGTTACCTGGGGTCCTTAAGGCATCTATCTCTCTTGTTCAGCTCAGGTTGGAGGTGCCTTACAAATTATAGTGTGTTAAAAGGACTGCCATGTACCATGTGCTGTACCTCTAGGGCAAACAAGACAGACCCAGATGCTAAAGGAGGCTGGGTTCACACACAACTATGTAAATGAAGGTTGAATTGCTGACTTCAGCAAACAAGTTAACTGGGCAGTGGAAAATGTCTTATCTTTATATTGCTACCTGTTGGGGAAGTCCTGTGCATTTGTCAACAAAGCACTGTCTGGCCAATAGGGAATCTAGATAGGAGGGACTCTATAGAAGGACTCTGGGTAGGAGAAACACAAGGATTCAAGATGTAACTCCATGGGGTAGGAGCCCGGAACTATTCTCCGGTAAGAGACATACTTAGATTAATAATTATGGGGTAATTACTTAAAGCAGAGCTAGCCAGTAAGAAACAAGCAAGGCCAACAGCTTCATAATTAATATAGCCTCCTGTGTGTTTATTTGGGACTGATGCGGCTCTAGAACCAGGCTGGCGGGAAGGCTCCTCACAAGGAAAAGCTTCTCTTTACAGCTACCCACATATTTCTCATATATAGTAAAGTATAAAAAGAAATATTTTCTCCTGCCTTAGGTTTGCTTGGGTTGTCTTGGGGTGTGTGTGTGTGTGTGTGTGTGTGTGTGTGTGTGTGTGTGTGTGTGCGTGTGTGTATCTGTATATCTGTGTGTGTCCATGTGTGTGACTGTGCATATGGCTATATGTCTGTCTATGTGTATGTACCTGCATGTGTATGTGTGTGTTAGTATTCCTTTTGCTAAAAACAACTTTGTGCTTATGTTCAAGTTATTTTATATATCCATAGAACAGTGAACAAAATCAGAAAATTAACATTGATAGAAAATCATTAGCTAATTTTTAGAGCTTCAAATTATATCAACTATTTTCCTTTATTTTTCCTTAACAAGACCCAATTAATTCAGAGTCCATGTAACATTAAGCTATATGGGTTTTTAAAGTGTGTGTGAAGTGTGTGTGTGTGTGTGTGTGTGTGTGTGTGTGTGTGTGTGTGTGTGTCTAAGAGGCTCAGGAAGTCAGATATATCAGATCTTCCTGGAACTGTGATTACAGACAGTCATGAGCCACCTGATTCATTTGCTAGAAATTGAACTCCATTCCCCTGTAAGAGCAGTATACATTCTTATTATTATTATTTTTATTTTTAGATTTAAATTTAAATTAGAAACAAGGTTGATTCACAAGTCATTTCCAGGTCCCTCTCCCTTTCCCTCCCCTCCTCCCGTGCCCTCCCCCAACCCGCCCATTATCCCCTCATTTCCCCAGGGAGGATGAGGCCCTCCATGGGGGTGTCCATAGTCTGTCATTTCATCCAGGGCAGGGCCTAGACCCTCCCCCAAGAGTTCAGGGTGAGAGTGCATCTCACATTGTTGGATGGGAGTCCAAAAGAGCAGTATACATTCTTTTTTTTTTCTTGTATTTCATATTTCGTTTTGTTTTTTTATTTTTAAAAAAGTTTCATTTTACATGCCAACCCCAGTTCCTGCCTCCCTCTTCTCCTGCTCCCCCCACATCCCCATCCCAACCCCCATCCACTCCTAGGAGGGAGTAAGGCCTCCCCTGGAGAGTCAATAAAATCTGGCATGCCAAGTTGAGGCAGGGACTAAGCCCCTCCCCTTCATCAAGGCTGGACTTCAGGTGAAGAGAGAGTGGAGGGATCATATGAGCGAGGAGGAATCAAGATCATGATGATGAAAACCACAGAGACAACGGACCCCAACTAGTGGGAGCTCGTGGACTCTGGACAGTCAGCTGGGGAACCTGCATGGGTGTGACCTAGGCCTCTGAATATAGGTGACAATTACGTGGCTTGATCTGTTTGGGGGTCCCTGGCAGTGGCACCAGAACTTATCCTGGCTGCATGAACTGGCTCTTTGGAGCCTATCCCCTATGGTAGTATACCTTGCTCAGTATACCTTCTTAACCACTGAGGCATCTCCTCCCCCGTATACATTTTTGTTCCAGGATTCCTCCAGCTAAAAGTAATCTCATATCTCCTCTGAAATTCTATTTTCCATCTCATTTCCTTCCTAAATAGTACTTTGTGTACTTTTCAAAGTTATGATAAGTCATTACTCACCTCTACTGGAAAACCTTATGATGAGCAGACTTGGTGGTATACCACACGCAGTAGCCTGAGCCACAGAATAGTAGTCTGAGAAAGGGGCATGGGGGTGGGGGGGGATGGCAATCTGAGGAGTATGGTAGTATACACTTGTAATACTTGTAATCCCATTCTGGGGAGGCAAAGAGGGTTCTAGAACTCACTAGCCAGTCAGTCTAGCCTATTTGCTGAGACCCAGGTTAAATTAATGAGAGACTGTTTCATAAAAATAAGGTTGAAAGCAAGCTGTGGAATGACAACTAAAATTAGGTTCTCTTCTGGCTTACACACACACACACACACACACACACACACAAAATGAGTACTTGTGTGCACACATACACACAAATATAAACATGCACAAGGAACAAAACAAAAACATGTGATTCTCCAGATAAAGAAAAGGCCACAGTTCAGAGCTCACTTCCTGGTGTCATTTAAATATAATAATCTCTCTCTTGAACCTACAGGATTAATGCTGCTTCTGTCACCCAGGCTCCTGGCTGTTTCTCTAGCACTCTAAGCCTTGGTTTCAAACTCAGTTACTCTGCACTATTTACTACAAGTTACAAAAAACAAACAGCCAAGTTACAATAACATCAAAGGGATGTGTTTTAAAAGGAGCTATCTTCAGTTCAAACAGCAGAAGCCCACTGTATTTAGTTGTAGAAGATCCTCATTGTCCTCACCAAGTACTATTCAGCAATAACATCCTAACAAGCATAGCGGACCTCACTCCAATAAACAAATCCAGTCAGTCATAACAAACACATTTTTAAACCTTTTTTATAAATTTACTTGTTAACTCTAGTGAACTACAGAATGTTATCACATTGAGTGTCATGCCACGGGCCTGGCATCCCACTCTCTAGAAGGCTGAGGCAAAAGGACTGTAAATTCAAGACTAGCATGAGCTATGTAGGGAGTTGTGTCTTAGACTGGGTTATACACTAGGACTCTGTCCCAATTAATTAATCAAACTTAAGAGTTATTCTTAATTATGTGTCTGTCCCTATGCCTGTACATGGATTATATGCATATGAGTTTGTTCTCTCAGAGGTTTGAACATGTGATGTCCTCTGGAACTGGAGTTACCAGGCTGTTGTTAGCTGCCTGCAGTGGGTAATGGGACCCAACCCAGGTCCTCTACAAAAGCAATACGCACTCTTCATGGATGAGCCGTCTATCTCTCCAGCACATAATTAATCCGTCCTATCAACTTCTGCTGTAATGTTCAGCTCAGTGTCATTAAGAATGTACACATTATTGTTCAACCCACAGCCACCTTCCCCCTTCCCAAATCAAAATTTGGTATCCATCAAACAATAAGTAGCTCTCATTGCTTCCTCCAGCCAGCCTCCAACTTTTGGCCTTGTGACTCTGTATTTCCACTGAGCATAACGCTGTGGCATGCATCACAGTATTCCTTTTTAAATCTGAATGATTGTTCTGCACTGATTCTTCATCCATGCACCCCCCAACAGGCACTAGAGCTGCCCTCTCTGTGACTGTTACAAGTACCGCCACTTTGAAGATGCTCATTGAGAACAAACACTTTATTAAGACCCTGTTTTCCAATCTTTTGGGGTACAGACTTGCTGGACTGTACAGTTGTGATCGTTTAGTTTCCATTGTTTTGAAGGACCACCGTGGTGTTTTCCACAGCAGCTGTCCCGTTCCACATTCCTACCCGGAGAGCACAGGGTTCCAGTTCCTCCACTTCCTTGCCAACACCTGTTATTTTCTATTTTCTTTGATAGTAACCATCCTAACAGATGTGAGGAGTGGTAACAAATCAATTTTTATACTAGAAAAAGTGTGTAAGTGGATACTCTTTGCCATATCCTATGTGCCCAATCCTCACCACATCTCAGTCAGGACAGAATCTGTCCCATAAAGAAGCATTTTAGCACCTACCTTAATGTCCCATTTCTGTACATGTGGATTGGCAGTAACACACTACTTAGTGTGAAAAAAAGTGTCTGAAAGAAGCTGCTGAGGACAAACAAAAGAGTATTGGAAAGGATGACAGAAAATTAATGTAGACATCTTTAAGTGAAAGGATGACAGAAAGTTAATATAGACATCTTTAGGTGGTGTGCATTGACAAAAAGTATAACCAATACTTTAAAGTTCCAAATGTTTTGTCTTTTTGAGGGGACAAAGATTGAAATTTGTTAAATTCATATCACATGTTTTGAGAGTGGGTTATTGTGTTTCTTCTGCATTTTTATGTTGAAACAACTTGCCTACTATCACTCAACTTGACAATTTTAATGTCGATACTACTTTGAGGATTATTGTAATATTTCAGTACATGGTTTCTTTCCTTTAAACATGCATTGTCAAAAGGGTGGCATACTTGAGAGTGATCTTATTACATTCTAGGATCAGCCTTTTTTGTCCCCAAGAGTAATAGTCAATAATTGTATAATGCTAGTCAACAGAAAAACAGGATTCACTTAAGAGAATTTGTTTTTCCCCCAGCTTTGCAGAGACATGCTTATTCCACTGAGAACAGGCTACCTGCACTGACATCCACTCAGAGAAGTAATAACTTGGCAAATCCTACTTATCGGCGTGTATCCTTTTCTCAATTAATTCAAGATTTTGAGTTTGTTTACTTTCATCTCCAAAATAGCAACAACTTCCTTTAATATTTCAGACAGTCTGGCATTTAAGTAACTGATTGATGAATGTTCAATTGCACTCAGAAGGAGACAGCAATTCTCATCATCCCTAATTCATTAGCATATAATGGAAATGCCGTGCCAATCAAATTAAAGTTGCATGTGATAAGAGCTCTTCCTTATTGATTGAAATTTTTTTCTCCGCAACTGTTGTAACCTCGTTTGATAGAAAGAGGGTCTCTCCCTGCACACAAGCCGTTCCCACTCCTTTTTCCCTCCTCTCAAATGTCACATTCGCTTTCTGTGCCCCCACAGTCATGGGCGTCATTTGTCCGCCAATCTTGCTTTCAGCTGTAAGTTTCTGTTCTGTCTTCATCTTTTTGCATTATTCATCGCTGGGGCTGGGCTGCAGCTAAATATTGGAATGTGTAGCAGATGGCAAGAGGAGGGGAAAAAAAAAAAACGAGGGCCATCCCTCCTCTGAATTTATGTTGTATATGTTTAAATGCTTTCTTTCGGTTTTAAGGAGGCTACCATACCAAAATTAAAGATATTTGCATAAATTCTACCCACTACATGCCCTATGGCCCTATGCCACTATATAGAGGGTAATCACCAAACATCCATGCCCATGTTTTCAGAAAGGCATAAAAATATGATTTATATACATTTTTGTTGTGCTGTTTTAAACAAGGGTTAAGTAACCAAATAAAACTTGTCACATTTTGTTTATCCTCTCAGGCCTCACAACCCAGCATGTCTTCAGTCTGCAAACATTTAAAATTTTTAACTTCAACATTTCACCACAGAAAACATCTGAAGGTTATCCTCTTCCCTCGACTCTAATAAATTCTATAACTCGGAGCTTGATCAAAGCCCTGCTCTCTTAACTCTAACAATGTAAAGAAAGAAAATTTTAAATTGAAGTCATTTCGAATTCCTCAGTAGTTAAAATGTTTTTCATAGACACAATCAAACCTTCTTTAAAGTTGCAATTAATTCTTAGTTAGGGGAAAAATTCCATATGGAATAAAATTCTCTTTGGAAATCACGTGTTTGCATTCCCGCTGTATGATTATCCTTACCACACCAGAAACTTCTTAATTAATTGCACCCTTCGTGGCTACACTAAAACAGATGTAAATGAGTGCTTTTTATAACCATTAACTTTCCCAGCAGGCTTTTTCACCAGCAAGGTTTGGGTGAATGGCTCAGAGCAGCCTGTGGTGTGGGAAGTTCAGGCCAGAGAGGATCCACCCCTCGCCTTTGCCTAGGCAGCCACCTAAGCAGCCACCATCCTCCAATTGAAAGATCCGCCCAAACCCAAGAGCTCCAGAGCGGCCAATTGGACTGGCCTTTAACTGGTGCTTACAGAATTAGTGCGGGTAGGGGTGGGAGTGGCGGTGGGGGGCCGCGGGTGGGGGTTGGAGGAGCCACCCCTGCTCTCACTTGGTAATATTTATTTGTTTTTAGGTTGGTTGGAAAGCAAGAAGGCTACCGAGAGCTTCAACCAATGAAACGTGGAAGAGTGCTAAGAACTAATAAAAGAAAATAAATAAAAACAAGGTCACGTGAGGAGCCCAAGAAAAGTGGTGCTGGCGGCAGGCCAAGCCCTGGGATCCAAGGCTGGAGCTGGTTAGGAGCGGGCTGCTGTCTTCTAAGAATCCCGGACAATGGCACAATGACAGCGCGGTGGCGGGAGCAGAGCCCATCTGTGTGCACGCACGCTAATAGCTGAGCATTTCTCACAAGTAGTCTTGTTAACATGCTTTTTGAGGTTGGTTGGAGAAGAGGGGAAAAAAGAGAAAACAGAAAATACTCCAGCTAACAAACGCATTGTGCCTGGCATCATCTGCTAGCCTAGGGTAGGCCTCTCACTCTGGGCCTTTCAGCCTGAACTGATTTGTAAATTACCAGATTACCTCAGGATCTGAGAGTCTCTTCCAGGGAGAGCCCCTTTCATTAAGCCAGGGAGATTTTCTCAAACATGCAGGAAAACTACATTGAGGGTGGTTACTTGAAACGCGTGTTGTTTTGATAAAGCCAGGTGAATTTCCTTCCGGAGATGAGAATCTTTTGTGTGAAAAGGGACAGATGATAGACATCTATGCACCCTGGGTGACATGCACCCAGGGAATTTTAATGAGACTGGTTAGACCACACGGGAGTAAAAATGTCCACTTGTAGCAATAGGTTGAGAGAACAAGGCCAGCAACAGGGAGTCAGGGAGACAGTAACAAGGTATGCATGAAAAGGCCATGATGAAGCCCATTACTGTGTTCTTCAGTCTAATGCTCTCCCAACTGAGCTATTTCGGCTTGATTACTGTGTTCTTTAAAGATAAATAGAAAAGGAAAGCAACCTTTATCCATCGTTCCTCTCACAGACTGGACTGGTAGTAACACCTTCCCAGAACAGCAACCCATCTCTAGAACAATCAATGAGTCACCTGATTGTAGTTTTTGAAGCCTCAGTTTTGTGATCCGTTAAATTGACAGCAACAGCTGCCAATTATCAAATGGCAGACACTACATCCTTTACCTAATTACCTAATTACCCCTAATTCCTATAATAGCATGTGTTTTATCACCAGTTTTGCAAATGAAGCCTGGAGTCAAAGAAATTAAATAATAAGTCCAATGTCACAGAGATTTTCTAACAGTACAACCAGAAAGAGCCACCGGACCTCAAACCCTAAATAAGCTCTCCTTATGATCCCACATGGTTGAGGCACCTTCAGCCTGTGCTCTGGATAGCAAGAACAAACGCAGGGTGTGTGAGCATGTGCACATGAGTGTGAGTGTGTGTGTGTGTGTATGTGTGTGTGTGTTGGAGCAGGGGTGACATTTCCCTGAACATCCTTTCCCAACTCCTGTTTTGAAAGATGTCTTGTTTTCCTTAAAGAAAGCCAAAGGACAGCCATTCTCTTTACAACTGCCCATAAAATAAGATTAATCCAGCTTCCCAGGATTTATAACTCTATTTAAGGGATGGACCAATGTCCAAATACAGGCATGGAGATGACTGCCCTCACACCTATTTTGTAAGAGGAGATGCCTACATGATCACACAGGTGCGACTTCTGCTTGCCTCTAGAATCCAAGCCATCCTGTCTTTTACAAGCATCCCTTGTTTACAAACAAGTTACAAGGCACATTGCTTCCCACACATGTGCAAACATACATGCATGCATATTTCCTAAGTTTATCTGCCGATGGGTCCTTTTTTTTCCCTAGTGCATTCCTGGAAGTTTTTTGATAGCGGTAGTGTTCAATGAATATTATCACTTATAACCATTCAGGAAAGCCTAATGAAAGGAAGTTTGGCTGTGTGTGTGTGTGTGTGTGTGTGTGTGTGTGTGTGTGTGTATGTACATTTATGCATATATACATATGAGGCCTCACTGGCCAGGTCCCCTTTTTAATTAGAGTTTGTCATTTACATTCTCTACAAAACTACATTCTCACAGCTCCTCATTCTTTATCCAAATTGATCCCTATGTAAAAGAAAGGCAATTAAGAGAAATTAGTGTGAATTAGGCTTGAAGAGGAATTCTGCACATCATATCAATTTCAATTTAATGTTTAGACTGTCTTCTTGGGGAGCTTCTCATTTATTCCTTGTTTAGGCAGCAACTTCTGCCCCGCTCTTTTAAGTAACCAAATTGCTCAGGAAAAAGTGGGCCCTAAAGAGCCACTCTGGTGTCCGGGGACTGGGAAGCAGGAGATTCCCTTTCACTATTTGATAGCCTCAGACCTGAAGCGGCTGTCCCACACCACTCATCACCAATGGTGTCAGAAGCTGCATCAGCATCTTCAAAAGGAATGCCAGTACACTTTCAGTTAAAATTAGCCTGTGTGAGCTGCACAGCCTTGCTGTCTATTGAAACTATATTTGACATGACCAACAATTCCTCACAGGTATAAAACATGTTTGCTTTATCCCGAGAATTCAGCAACCCCTTCAGTGGTGGTCAAAGCCTGAGAGGTCTCAATGACTTGGCTAGCACCCCAAACTGTTAGTATAGTCCCCGGGGATCTGTCATCGGGATAACATATATCCAGTTTCCTTTACCTTAATACAGTGACGTTTGCTCAGCCTATAAGCCTAGTGCTCCTGTTTATGTAATAAAACACAGCCGAAGAAAAGAGACAGCACAGAATAATTAGAGTTAATGTAAGTTAAGGGAAGTGTTCCGGAAAGGATTTTTATAAATGCTGAGACAGGTCCTAGACCTATTGGGGAGGGGTGGAGATGCTATTGGTTTGTTATTTAGCTACGAAAATTATCTATCATGCCCCTGAGAATTGACTTGATTTTTTTTAAAGATCTGAAGAAGTGGGGAAGAAGTGATGATGGCCTTTTGTTTATAAAAGACAACTTCCATTACTCTGTGACTGGATGGGGGGCGTAGAACAAAATGTGGTTTTAATTCTACCCTGGATCAAGCTCTGTACAAAGTGACACAGCCCCAGCAACACTGCCAACACATATTCTTCCACTCATATGGGCCCTCAAGTCAGGCTTAATGGGTTGCTGAGCAAGACAGCTGGGATGAAATGCATCCCATATCTCAGAGAAGTTAAGAAAAGAAGTGATTGTGATACAGGAAAAAGCAGATAATACGTCTTTACTTTCTAAGTTCACTTCCCTGTTTGCTTGGTTTTTACATGCCTTACTTCAAAAGAACATGAACACTGACTGCAGATTTGCATGTTGAGTCTAAGAGTGCTGTCATCCCTGAACCATTTGCATATTTCACTATTGCAAAATAAAATTCAATTCCTGGGGAAAGTTTAGGTGGATTCACAAGGAATGATGTATGTTAAACAAATAGACCTCAGCTAATAAACAGGGTCATCATCATTCTGATGACTTCAAGAGTGAACAATTCAAGTGGGTTTGGAACCCATTATGAATGAAGACTACGGCAGGTGCTTAGCTCAGTAGATTTTTATTCTTGAGACATAGAATCGTGGTATGGATAAATCAATGAGCAATACCAAAACATCATCATCATAGGTGGCACCATCAACACACTCCAGGATAGAAGGAAGTCCAGAATAGAAGAAAAAATAGGAGAAAGAGCTAGTATGAAGGGCATCCATATAAAAACGATTTAGGACCTAGAGGCGGCATCATGAGAGAGAATACCTAGTCACCATTGGGGGCCAGACTTCCTGGGCTGGACACCAGTGCTCTTGGCTTTGTATCTCCCAGTAGACATAGTCTATGATACTTCTGTCTGTTTGCATGGGACTAATAAATAGATGAATACGCAATAAGGACACTGGCAGCAGTGTCTATCCCTCTGGTGTTTATGATGCAAGAGGTCTACAAGGAAGCAACAGAACTCCAAAATCTTGACAAAGAAAAAGGAAGAAGGCAATTTGCCCAACCGCCCCAGCACAGTGAAAGCAGCCAGGGGCCACCACCTACTCAAGGCTCTTCCTCAAGGTGAGCCCAAGTCCATGATCAGATAGGACTGCGCTTTAAGAACAATAGTATGCCAACATGGGGGGAAAAAAACCCGGCTTGCTACTTAGTAATTTTTCATCCACTTACCTCAGCACAATGGAGTTTGGTTGTTAGAGACAAATGAAATAAAGTGACAAAACTTGCAAACAACATATGCTAAACACTGGATAAACACTGACACTTAAAATCCCATGGGTGCAAATCAGATTGAGGCCTGTCTTAAAAAGAGTGAGTTTTAGGCGAACAGAGAACAGGCACATTTTAAAAACACCAATTATAATACAAATGGACCAAAGTGAGAAGCTTCTAGAGATGTGTAGAGTCCTACACCACACAACAGGGACTTGTTGGTACCTTATAAGCAAGGATTAGCAACATTTGTTGATATTTTAAAGCCCTGCCCTGTGGGGACCTAGAGTAAGCTATGTGGCTTATAGGCCTGGGTTGATCCTCCCCAAATTTGGGGGTTGTTTAACGTAAGTCTTCTTGGGTTTTAAACTGGCTATTCCAGGACTATTCCCTTAACTAAAACAAGACGGCCCCCTACCTTCACTGAAAGACCTCAGAATCCCTAAAGTCTGGAGGCCTCCACTAAGCCAGCTGCTGTTTGCAGGATTCTGATGATCTGGGACTTCCCAGGTGTCAGAAGCAAACAATAGATCACAGCTGGCATTTAATTGGCAGAACCCTGGATGGCAGCCTCAGCAGCGAGAGGCCAAACACTGAACAGGCCACAGAGAGAGGACTCCCCTCACTCAGCTAATATTAATTGAAATGTCTTCGTGGAATGCTGTTTTGCACATTGCAATGAAAACAGTTTGTTTTTAGGATTTAAACATCCCTCCGCTGTGTTTGCAATCTGAACACTGCAGCATGTGTTAAAACATAAGATCCAGAGAGGCAAACTGACTATAAACACAGTGGTTTAGGAGTTGGTTGCGGGGGGTTGGGGGTGCCCTTCTGCAATTTTCAAGCTCACTGGAGTGTGCAGGGGTGATAACACAGCGCAGTGCAAGTGAGGAAAAAGAACCAGTTAAATTGCAGGGAATTTTTCACTGGATGTGTTGTTGGGAAGACCCCTGGAAAAGGAAGAGTGATTTAAATACATGACTTGTCCCCCTGAGACTGCCACACTCTTAAAATTATAAGCCACTGTGCTAAATATTACCCTGGTTTTCTGGGGCAATAGTCTCAATCCTTCTAGTTAAAAGATATCAAGGAATGTGTGTTCTCAGCCAGTGTTACAGATTAGTATGCTAGCGTTGTTCTAAGGGTAGCATTTTTAAATAAGCCTGCCATATCCCTGGAATCAAACTGCACGCACTGCGCCAAGCATGTGTATCTTTTAGGATTATATGCCGACTGTTAAGAATACAGAACAATTGCTCCACATTTCTCTATGCGGGTGTCATCTCCCTTTCAAATCTGAAAGCAACACCCATATCTTGTCATAGCGACATTTGTCATAAATTTCGACTGACCTTCTGAGGGGCTTGGGGATGACTCTCTTTTTATCTTTTTTTGCAGGCTTCAGCCTGTCATGATTCATCCCGGAAGCATTTGGAGCCCAGCACCATGCTGGGTATGAGAGAAAATGAGCAGAAGCAAGGAAATCGTTTCCTACTTGGGGAATCAAACCCTGTTTTCATGGCACACCTAGATGATCTGGAAGCCAGGAACCACTTGCTATAGAAGCTAACTCACCGAGGCAGAAGATACAAATAAGGTAGGCATGCAGTGTGCCCATCAACGGCTTCATGTAGAGCATACCTTGAGAACTGTATTTCGAAAAGATGAGAAATATGTATGAGAAAAGGTATTTCAGACTTATTTTAAGCAGAAGGAAAAACACAGTGTGCTAAACAAGCCACCGAACGGGAAACAAAGAAAGGCACATGCACTGACCTGGAATGGAAATGCTTGCCCGAGATCTTTTGCTGCACAGAGAGGATGTGTGGAAGCGGTGAGGCTTCTGCTGCTTTGTTCTCTCCGTGTTAAAACATTCCAGATTTTTCAAATAATCCTGCTGATGTAGAACATTTAAATAATTCTCCAAAAAGTGGGACTCCTACCAGTGCTGATAAATTGAAAGGGTAGAATTAAATGAAGCAATGAAAGCTGGCCCTGAAATGGCCTCAAGTCCTTGTCCTGCTCAAAGTGTTTGCTGACAGAGGTTTAGAGCTAGTTCACACTGGAGTGTGACATGCCCCCAGCCCTTCCACACCTTGATATTGTCATTTTCCCTAAACTCCAGCTTAGCCTTCCTGTGCCCCTCTGTCCTGTTTTTCTCTCACCTTCCCCTTCCCTTGTATTCAAATGGTTAGTGAAGACTGTCGAGATCATTTTATCCTTCTCGGAGCAGTCCTACTGCTGACTTCCCATGTGGTCAGCCTGCTGACACTTTGGGCTCAGTTTCCACGCCTAAGATGCCTAGTTATATTCCTTGAAGAGCAAGTTTATCCAACTTCAATATATGGAATACCACACAGAGAGAAAGCCAAACACCTTTAAATTAATTACAAGCAAGTCCCTCATTAAGTACAAACCATTTCAAGTAGGGATGGAATGCATAGCAAGTTGAAAAGAGAATCTCACTTAAATTAACTTCCAAGCCAGAAGTGAAGTTGCATTTACTCTTTACCATAAGACAAACTGCATTATTTAGGACACCTCAAATAATTGTCTAGCCAGTCATCCCCTGTGATAATCCTTCCAACCTACCAACTTTATGACTGATGAGGATCAGTCATAAAAGTGAAGAAATTAAAAGGACGTTTTGAAGTTAGAAGTACAGATACAGATAAATTGAAACAGGACCTGGGACTCAACTAGCTATTGTAGAGAGCTGGCTTTTTATTTCAGTTATGATATCTAGTGGTCAAAGTAAAGTCATTCGTTAATCTCTGTAATGAGCTTCGAGCCAATCAGTCCAGCTGATCACAAATGGGATTCAGAGAGAATGAATTCACTGGCTACATTGGCTTAGTGATCTATCAGAGGACAGGTGTGACAACCCTGTGATCTCACTGGTGGCACACACTCTCAGATGCTGCCTTGGGAGAACTGGGAAGCCTGGTTTTTTTTTTCCACTTGGTCTATGGCTCTGGTGAACTAACTCTGTGAACCTGGGCAAGTTCTTAAGCGCTTAGACCTCATTACTTATGACCTGATAAACACTAAGGTGTGAGAACCAGAGTCAAAATCGAGGCTTCAAGTCAATCTGAGAGATTTTGCTGAGGAATGGATCAGATTAAGGCAAGCTCTTACCAAACAAAGATAATGCAGGCAGGAAATCATACAATTATAGAATTTTAAAGCCAGAAACAACCTCAGAGCTTATTGATTCCTATCTACTCGGTGTGTAAATGATGGACTGGAGATCTAAAAAGAGCAAATAAGATGCTCAAAGCCCTGCAGCTAAATTATGCAGCTGTGAAGGGAGCCTAGAAACTGAGGTAACACACCAGCCAAAAAATGTTTAGAAACTATTTCTTCAAATAGATGCTTACACACCAAGAAGGTTACTAGAAAAAATAACACCCTGTGCTAAAACCTTTCTTCTCTCTTGCTTTCCCATGCTTAAATGTGTTATTGCTAAAAAATAGTTCTGATCCCAAGACAAATGAAGAAGGGTTGTCCCACTGGTACAGGAGTCCCCTGACCCCTTTGCTGGCCTTGAGGACATGAAAGAAACAAAGCACAGCATGAAAGAAAATCATCAGATACTGCCAGGGTCCCACCGCTCAGCAGCAAATCCTATCGACAAGACTTTAGGATACTGTTAAACACATTTCCTAAACCCAACTATTTTGTTTTGTCTTCTGTCAATTGGAAGAACAGGAAGAAGAGAGAGGAGAAGGGAGGTGTCTTAGTTGGGGTTTCTGTTGCTGCGATGAAACACCACAACCAAAGCAAGCTGGGGAGGAAAGGGTTTATTTGGCTTATGCTTCCACATTGCTGTTCATCACTGAAGGAAGTCATAACGGGAACTCAAACAGGGCTGGAACCAGGAGGCAGGAGCTGATGCCGAGGCCATGGAGGAGTGCTGCTTACTGGCTTGCTCCTCGTGACTTGCTCAGCTGCTTTCTTATAGTACCCAGGACCACCAGTCCAAGGATGGTTCAACCCACAATGGACTGTGCCTTCCCCCATCAATCACTAATTAAGAGAATGCTCTACAGCTGGATCTTACAGAGGCATTTTCTCAATTGAGGTTTCCTCTTCTCAGATAACTCTAACTTAAGTCAAGTTGGCATAAACTAACCAGCACAGGAGAAAGGAAGAAAATGACTCCTGTACTCATCCAATTTAATCAGTACACGGTTGCTATAATCATTTTAATTGGTTAAATTAATAATTAATGCTATAATAATTAATATTATCCATATTTGAGCCCATAATAAGGAAAATATTCTGTACAGGTTTGGTAAAGTAGAGGCAAGAGGATTACTGCAAGTTCAAGGACAGCCTGATCTAAATGGTGAGTTCCAAGTCATGCAGGACTATATGGTGAGAACCTGTCTCAAAAAAGAAAAAAAACAGAAGAGAGGAGAGGAAGTTGGGGAGGAAGGGTGGAAAGGAGAAGGGGTGGGTAGGGAGGAGAGGGGAGAAAAGGTTTTGTGCAGACATTTTCTGTTGTCCCAGTGGTGGGCACAGGGAACGGTTGCTGGCTACTGGCCCAGACTGAAGACAAGAATGCCAGTGAGTACCCCCACAGCACACAAGACGCCCTTCAAATCGAAGGATTGATTATGTCTCAGGCTTTTGGCTAAGATCAAGTGCAAAAATGAAGCGTTAGCTTCTAAATGTTGGCTGTGAGAGGAATCACTTCCTCTTCCTGCCTGTAATGCAAAGACACACACACAGCCCGCAGCTCTAAGCTAAGTCTCAGACCTATTTTAAACACCTCTCTCCTCCTTCCCTTTCCAGTAATTATTCTTCACCTCTAACCGCTCTCCCGAGTAAGAATCCATTCCCTCTGAGTGTGTGGGGAGCCTTGCTGGCTTCGCTACCCCCTCTCTGTCAGTACACACCCCATTTGTCACTGCATTCTATTTTATTTTATAACCCAGTAACCTCTGTGGTGAATGGCTAAGTCACACTTCTGCCATTCCCACTCCATCCTTTACAGCAGGCTCCATCCTACAGCCCAAGTCCGTCTTCTTCCTGCCTCACATAGGAATCCTCCAAGACTCTCCCCCCAGAAAGAGTGGCTGTTCTTAACAGCAACCCACGTCTGAGAAGAGAAAACAGAATGGGACTAGAAGGGTTTCCACATACTCCTATTTTTTTTCTTCCTCTGGGAAATAAGAGTAGCTTTCTTCAGAGGCAATTATGCTCAGACTTTAGTATGCACCAAATTCTCCTGAGAAGAAATAGGTTGGTGAAATAGTTTATGCAGTCATCAAAGTTCTGAATCTAGTAAGTCTGGAGTTTGGACTGAAAATATGCATTTCCAGATGGTACCAATGCTGTTGGTCATGGCTACTGTATTTTGAGGAACACTGTCTTGGACTGGAGGCAGGTAGAGATTTTAGAAAAGTACTAAGTCTCTGGCATCCTTCCAAGGGCCCTAGGAGGCAGAGCCTGGGCTTCTGTGGCAATTTTTTTATCTCTCCTGTGTGATTCTAGCACGCAGGAAAGAAAGCAGTGAACCCCTGTTCTCAGGCATCCATGATCCCAAATAGATAAAGAGCTTAGAGGAGAACTGCTGAGATTAGAACTTCCTCATCTGTGCTCCACCTGCCTTCCAGGTCCCTATGCCTCTCCCTCCCCTCACACTTGACTTTATGAGTGTCCACACTGGTCAAACTCTCTCAGCGGTACCGCCCACTCCTGCCTCCCTCTATGAACCGCTACTCCCTCAGCTTCCTGGATGAGCCTAAAGAGCTTTTAAAGCTAGCTTAGTTGTTACCAGCTCTGATTTTCTCAGACTGATACCTAACCCCAGCCACCAAAAAGGCAAAGAAAGCATCTATCGCTCCATGCTGACTGGTCCTTTAGCACTTGGTCAATACCTGTCTTTTCATGGGAAGTAAAAGTGAGTTGCTCATACGCTTATAAGACTCTGAGATACTAAGCTGAGGAGCTGTCCTGTGAGGAAACATTTGACAGAATGGGCTTCAATTTGATGGGCAAATTCATTCATTCAATCTTTCATTAGTTCCCTTAAGCAAGACCTCTTTTATCTAAACTTTCCCTACTTGTTCTCCTGAGATTTTTCTATGTAAATATTGTTTCTGTATTTTAAATACTAAACAAACTCCAACCCTGAGGGTTCTTTAACCAAGCCAGTGTCTTCTCGTTGGTTTTGAAAGTCAGACTGGGAGTCTCACAGCCAAGACAGACCTCAACAGCTTTATTTACTTAGCTGTCATAACTGAACACTTAACTGAACATAGTCAAATACTTAAAGTTCTCACTGGCAAACCTGCAAGTGAATTGCTTAAAAGAGTGTGTGTGGCAGGAGAAATGACTGTAAAACTGTCAAGTTACGAAAGCATTGATCTGCTTCTCTGGGTCTAATTGCTGCCCTGTGTAACTCAACGGAGATTCTCAGAGCGGATTACACAGGCTGTGAATCCAGCCCAGATGTGGGCCCCAGGATGGCTAGGCTTGCTTGCCCATAAACTACTTTTTATGGTTTCTTTTTTGTACTCTTCTAGCATTGCCATAGATACACAAGTTGCATTCTACACTTTAAACACTCAAAAACTATAAATTCGGTCCTTAACTTTGGAGGAACTGGAGATAAATTTCTCAGTATTTCAGGTTTCCACTAACACTTACTCAAACTACTAAGTGATTTAAGTTTTACATTAGAATTAAAGTATGTGTATCAGCCAAGAAAACATTTACAAAATGCAAAATAGCACTGAGTAATGGACAGAGTGTAATCCCTCCTGTGGCCCCCTTTCCTTGTCATGACCACAGATGAAAATAGAAAAATTATTTAAAGTTTTAAATAGTTTAGCCACTGTTACTTTCCACTGTAAAATTGTTGCAAAAATGAGCTGAAGTATAAAAGAAAAGTCTAAAAAATATTTCTAGAGAGTTTTGTTAAGAAACAGAAGGAAAAATTCACTTTCCTGACTGTAAAAATATTTGCTAAACAATATGAGTCAATGTGAGTTTTTGCAAATGAGCTGTTAACAAGAAATATTACAGTTCATTTAAAAGTACAAAAGACTAGCTTCATCTGTTTTTCACCTTTAGATGTTTTTAGTTTTACAACAGAATGTACATTTTATCACACAGAATTACTACCAAAAATCAAAAGAAAAAATGCACATTTCTCCTTTTGGGTCCCAAGTTTCTTAACTGAATTATGAGAATTAAACAATTAGAGTAATTTTGTTTTTAATGCTTAAGTGGTCCTTGTATGTCTAGAAACCTTTTTTTATATTTCTCTTTTAAATTTCTTCACCACCTTTTTAATTTGATATGTTTACTCCACTCATTAAAAATTAAGAAGTCACAAAGGATGAAGGCTTGTGCGCACACTTTGAATTGTGTGTGTACACATTTGCACATGGTCGAATGCTTTTGTGTTCCCTGCCAACTCCAAAACAGTGGATTCTTAAGAACTGTCATAATTTTGCAAGAGTAACATGATCTTACTAAAGATAACACATAGCATAGTTTTCACATTACTGCCTCCATGAGTAAAACAAATGAAGGCTCTCTTCTTGACAGCTTTCCTGGTTTGGAAACTTCTTTAGATGAACAAGACAGTTAAAGCAACATCGATAAGAACAGAAAATAAACAGCAAATTTACATGTTTTCCCCTCCCTGCCCCCCACTTCTTCTACCCCAAAGCAGCATAATAATCTAATTATTTAATTTAACAAATTAAATTACCCCACTAGAAACTTGCTGTGACATTATCCTCAGGCACCCTGGCTACCGAGTTACCACATACAAGTAGGTGAAAAAGTTTTCAATGGCGACTCATCTCTGGAATTTACACTAAACAAATTTTGTTGGACAAGGTCCAAAATGGACTCAGCTTACCCTGAATTCCTAGCAAGGCTACTTTAGTTTAATTTTGTATCAGGGAATCCAATCCATATATGGACATAACTCACTGTGGATGAGTGGGTGAGTGCTATGATATATTCTTTCAAGTCAAAAATAAATTATGGTGGAGGAAGTGTTTTGATGATCTTACTTATCTCTGACAGCTCTATAGATAAAAGATTTCTTCTCTGGGGTAACATTTGAATACTAAATGACACCACTCAGAATAATTCAGCTTCACAAGCACAAACAGGCATCTACATTTAAATCTAAGAAGTATACAGGTAACCTTTCATAATTGCAGGTAGCTATCCTGCTAAAGTTTTCTTGGCTTTGAAAAACCTTTAGTGAATAAAAGTTAATAATTTCATAAAAATTAGCAATTATTTCATATACCAGAATAACGTGAAGTAAAAAAATCAGAAGAGAAATATTTAAATACCACTAATTTGACATTATTTCCTAATTAGTTGCTATTTTATACAAAAATATAAAAATTATTCTAACTAAGTATTTATGAAATTTTTGTTTCCAAGATCTAGCCTCTTGATATAAAGAAAAACAAAACTGAATAATAGAGGTAGTTCTTCAATCCTGTTTTTCCAAATATCAAATTAACTATGCAAGAGCTTATTTTCTCTTTTTTAAACTTCTCTCATATATTACATCTTCACTGCAGTTTTCCCTCCCTTCCCTCTTCCCAGGCTTCCTGACACCTCCCCTCTACTCCAGATCCATCCCCCCTTCATCTCCCCTCAGAAAAGAGCCATCCTCCCAGGGACATCAACCAAACACAGCATAATATGTTCCAATAAGACCAGGTACATACCATCATATCAAGGCTGAACAAGGCCACCCAGGAGGATGAAAAGAGTCTCATAAGTAGGCAAAAGAGTCAGTGATTGCTCCAGCTCTCACTGTAGGAATCCCACAAGAACACCAATCTACTCATTTGTAACATATATGCAGGGGACCTAGGTCAGACCCCTTCATGCTCCACACCCCCAAACATCTCAGTCAGTTGTGGTATCCCTGACCCCTCTTGTTCCTCCGATCCTTCCTCCCCCTCCTCTGCAGGACTTTCCAAAGCTCCACGTAATGTTTGGCTGTGGGACTCTGCATCTGCTCCCATCAGTTGCTGGATGAAGTCTCTGGTCTCTTTTATGAGGATTCTGCTAGGCTCTGGTCCCACAACGTCCCACAGGTAGGATAAGCTGAAACTCAAAGGTTCTGTGTCTGGGTTGATGCCCCGGTCCCTCCACTTGAGGCCTTGCCTGGTTACAAAAGATGGCCAGGTTCACGCTTCATGTCCCCATTACCAGGAGTTCTTGCTAGGGTTACTCTAGTAGATTCCAAGCATGATATTTTAAATATTAGGAAATCTGCAAAGTTTACACTATATGGATAGTTTTTACTTATTTGTTTAATTGGTTCAAAAAAAGGCTACCCTC
Organism: Mesocricetus auratus; assembly: GCF_017639785.1. Classification (NCBI taxonomy): domain Eukaryota; kingdom Metazoa; phylum Chordata; class Mammalia; order Rodentia; family Cricetidae; genus Mesocricetus; species Mesocricetus auratus. The sequence continues at coordinate 29,297,270 of NW_024429193.1, read as the reverse complement.
AATTTACTTTGAAACTTAAACACAGATGTTAAATTTGTTGCACAAGTTTTGGCAAAAGAAGACTACATAATAAAAATGGTATTTTTTGCCGGGCGGTGGTGGCGCACGCCTTTAATCCCAGCACTCGGGAGGCAGAGGCAGGCGGATCTCTGTGAGTTCGAGGCCGGGCTGGACTGATAGCCTCCGAAACAATACAGAGAAACCCTGTCTCGTAAAAACCAAAAAAAGAAAAAAAATGGTATTTTACCCCTGTGGACCAAGTGTTGGTGAAGAGAAAATTCATAATCCTTAGGGAACACACAAAGAAAATAAGTTATGGTGCATACTTAGCAGGTGTCACATCCACAAAGTCCCAGTCACCACCAAAGTTACAGATTACTATCCTTGAGGTATTTTTCTCATTAGTGACTATGGAATTCTTGAACTGTTTTGATGAACCTGGAAATGCAGAAAATTCTGGTAATAATAGATTTCTCTGTAATAATGAACACAATAGCCAAACATAGAACTGACACCAAATTGTTCAGCAATGCGTTCTTTCTTAAGATGTACCTCACCCAAGATCTCTGAGCTAATTGGGAGCATGGGGGGAGGACAGGAGAGAGCAGGAAGATCAACTCAGGGGAAGAGTAGAGGAGAGCAATAAAAGAGATACCATAATAGAGGGAGCCATTATAGGTTTAAAGAGAAATCTGGCACTAGGAAAAGATCCAGAGATCTACAAGGATGACCCCAACTAACAACTAATAATCTAAGCAATAGTCAAGAGGCTACTTTAACTACCCTTCTGTGTGCTCTCTCAGCCTGGACTCTTTGGGGAGTGCCTGGACCCTGCCCTGAGTGAAATGACAGACTCTAGATATCCCCTATGTGGAAGGAAATGGCAATAGGGTGGAAGGCTGCGGGGGGATGGTGGGAGGGTGGGGCAGGAGGGGATGGAGAGGGAACTGGGATTGACATGTAAAACAAGCTATTTAAAATTAAAATAATAAAAACTACCCTTCTCTGATAATGAGATTGATGACTACCTTATATGCCATCCTAGAGCCTTCATCCAGTAGCTGATGGAAGCTGAAGCAGACATGCACAGCTAAACACTGAGCTGAACTCTGGAATCCAGTTGCAGAGCGGGAGGAGTGATGTGCACAGGGGTCAAGACCAGGCTGTAGAAACCCACAATAACACCTGACCTGAACAAGGGGTTGTTCATGGACCCCCAGACGGATAGCTAGGAAACCAGCATAGGACTATTCCAGACCCTGTGAACGTGGGTGTCAGTGAGGAGGTCTTGGCAATCTATGGGGCCTCTGGTAGTGGATCAGTATTTATCCCTGGTACACAAATGGACTTTGGGAGCCCAATACACATAGAGGGATACTCTCTCAGCCTAGACACATGGGGAGGGTCTAGGCCCTGCTCCAAATGATGTGACAGACTTTGATGATCCCCCATGGAAGACCCCCATGGAGGACTGAGAGGACTGCAAAAAAGCTCCCCCACAGACCCATGCATGTGTCCTTCTCAAGAGAAGAGGTTCAAAGTAACACAATGAGCTGAGCCTGAAAACAATAAGACCTGAGCAGATCAATAACCAGAAACCAGGGATGTGAGTGGACACCAGAAAGAAGAGGGGACATCGCCATATCCTGACACCATAGACACTCCCAATAGGCATGTGCAACCCTAGAGAATCAGGTAGAGATCATGACGGCACTGAACCTACTGAGACACATCTACCAAAGACTTCAGGGAAGCCATTGTGGACCTATGATGCCAATCATATACTAAAAATGAGCAAAAGATGTTCTCACCAAACTTGGCATTTCATTATGTAAGACCATAAAATGTGAGCCAATGTACTTTATTAGTGTACTGAAAAATAGCATCATATTAAACAAGCAGTGAGGCAATATGTACCTTAGCGTTTTGAAAAGAAAATAACTCCCAGTGCCAAAACAAATTCCATATGGATCAAAGACTTTTAGATTGTAAAATGAATCCATGAAATTAGTAAAATATGAAAAAATATTTCTATAATTTCCTAATGTGAAAGCTTTTTTAAACATGATGCAAAATTGCAAAACCATTAAAGAAAATGCCAAAAATGTAAACAAAACTAAAACTCCATAGCAAATAAAAGAAAGTGGTTATGTTTTGACATCAAGAACTCACTTTCTGGTTTACATTAACTCTGAATAAATGATCAAGAAAAAAATTCCACCCTCTTCCCCCCCAACAAAACTAGTAAAGAAATAAGCAATTAAGTGGGCAATTAAAAATAAAAACAGAAATAACATGATCTGAGAAGATTCTTCCATAGTTAAAGTTAGGCAGATGTAAGTTGCAACATCCCAGACAGGTAAACTTCTAAGTTTTATAATATCTCATTGTTGATGTGATTGTGGAGAAATAGATTGTGGAGAATTAAATACTTTTGGAAGGGGAGTTTAAAAACAGAGTTTCACTGTATAGCTTTGGCTGTCTTGGAACTCACTCTGTAGACTAGACTTGCCTCAAATTCACAGAGATCTGCCAGCCTCTGCCTCTCCAGCACTGGAATTAAAGGTGTTCACTACCTCTACCAAGCTGAAATAAATACTTTTAATGGGGGTCTATTACATAACTTTTGTTAGTAAAAATTTAGAAATGATTAAGATAAACAGAGTAAGCATCCTTTGACATAGAAATTCCATCATTGCTCTGCCCCCCCATCTGCTTGAGGTGACTGTGGGCTCTTCTCCAGGTCCCAACTCCAGACATCCCCCTGCTTGGATCTTCCTGAGCCTGCCCTTCATCTAAAGTGTTTCAGACCCCCCTGCACCCATCATGAGACCCATCAGAGTATTGGACCTGCTTGAACCCACCAGAAGAGAACCTTAGACCTGTACCCAACAGGAGAGGAAGAGACCCCAGGAGCTCCCACTGGAAGAAGGGATGGAAAGACCACAATATAAAAACACATTCGCCGGGCAGTGGTGGCGCACGCCTTTAATCCCAGCACTCGGGAGGCAGAGGCAGGCGGATCTCTGTGAGTTCGAGGCTAGGCTGGACCGATAGCCTCCAAAACAACACAGAGAAACCCTGTCTCATAAAAACCAAAAAAAAAAAAAACCACATTCTACAACAGAAAAACCAATATGACCCCACCAGAGTCTATGGACTCTACACCAGCAAGACCTGAACATCCCAACACAGATGAAGCAGAAGAGAATGATCTTCAAAACAACCACATGAAAATGATAGAGGCCCTCAAAGAATATATGAGAAAATCCCTTAAAGAAATAGAAGAAAAAACAAACCAAAAAAGTGCAAGAAATCGCCGGGCATTGGTGGCGCACGCCTTTAATCCCAGCACTCGGGAGGCAGAGGCAGGCGGATCTCTGTGAGTTCGAGGCCAGGCTCGACCGACAGCCTCCAAAACAGAGAAACCCTGTCTCGTAAAACCAAAAAAAAAAACAGTGCAAGAAATCAACAAATCTCTTAAAGAAAGCCAAGAAAACACAATCAAACAGATGAAGGAAATAATTCAAACAGTTCAAGACCTGAAAACCAAAATAGAGACAATAAAGAAAACCCAAACTGAGGGAATGCTGGCAATCGAAAAGCTGAGTAAGTGATCAGGAACAACAGATGCAATAAGATTAAGTAACAATTTGACCAAAATCAAACTCAGCTAATCAGAACTAAATAAATGATGTGTGTAACAATTACAGTTGTTATAACTAATAACCATATAGGGTACCTGTGCAATGTATATACAAAGTACATAGATGCTATGCTTTGGAAAAGTGTTTCCCATAGACATACATGGTAAAGGCTTGGGCCCCAGCCCCAGACACTTGGAGTACGTGGTGGAACCTTTAAGAGGTGGGGCCTCGTTGCAAGTCTTCACTCATATGGGAATGTGCCTTTGAAGGGAATATTAAGAAACTGGTACTTGCTTTTCTGTTCTCTTTGATTCTCAGCTGCCATGAGATGACACACTCCATCATGTGTTTCCTGCCATGATATGCACTGCGGGCCCAAAATGTAAAGGGGTCAACCAAGAATGGGTTGTATCCTCCAAAACAGTGAGCAAAGACAAATGTTTCCCTTTTGTAAGTTTGTCTCAAGTGTTACATTATAGTGATGGAAAGCTGCCTAACATAATAGTAGAAGTTTATCATTTTAATTGCAGCTTGAAACTAGAGCCTTCATCCAGTAGCTGATGGATGCAGAAGCAGAGATCCACAGTCAAACACTGAGCCAAACTCCTGGAATCCAGTTTCAGAAAGGGAGGAGTGACGAACCAAAGGGTCAAGACCACACTGGGAAAACCCACAGAAACAGCTGATCTGAGCAAGTGGGAACTCATGGACCCCATTCTGACAGCTAGGGAACAAACATAAGACCAAACCAGGCCCCTTGAATGTGGGTGTCAGCTAGGAGCACTGGGCAGCCTATGGGGCCTCTGGCAGTGGAACCAGCATGTAACGCTAGTTCACAAATGGACATCGGGAGCCCACTTCCCATGGAGGATACTCTCTTAGCCTAGATACCCTGCACCAAATGTCTTGACAGATTTTGATGATTCCTCATAGAAAGCCTCACCCTCCCTGGGGAATGGATGGAGGATGGGATGGGGGGTGGTTGGGGTATGGAAGGATGGGAGGGAGAGGGAACTGGGATTGATATGTAAAACAAGATTGTTTCTAATTTAAATAAAAATTATTTTAAAAATCATAAAGAAATGTAAATCTACCTCCAATAATTCACCAAATAAAAACATTCAATACTATTCTCCTTTGACACATAGGAAAAGCATGCCTCTTGAGAATACTAAAAATGACTTGTCACTTCTATTATTTTGCAAAATGTATCAATGCTGTCCCAAAGTGTAAATAGCTTTACAGAGACTACTTTTATATGGAAAATGAGGATCCCAGAAGACCCAAGAAGCAGATACCCATTCTACTTTAGGTATAGTACAACTGTACTTCACTATTCTTGTCTGGCATGTGGTTATGTAGTGTCACCATTATCGTCATCAGAAGCAACAAAAATAATTCTGAAGCATAGCGCCTGTTGTTCTCAAAGACAACATCAAAACTAATACCCTTTATGGTATAGATTTTTCAATAAAAGAAGGTGGTGTGGATGATAATATAAAAACATAGGACATTTTCTATGAAAGCTCAATGAGAATGAATTGATACAAAAGGATTAAAGCAAAAGAAAGATTAATTTACCTTGACAACAAGTATCCTACAATTCATTGCTGAATTCCCATTCCTAAAGTCTTCCTTTTGTCTTCAATACACATGGGGCATGGCTTTGTAAGCTGATATGGAGCCTGAATCAGACACACCAATTATAACAGGCTGTGAGGTTCTTTCTCATACTCGGTATCCACTCACAGTGCTAGGAAGGTCATGCTAGCAACTTCTTTTTTTTAAAGCAACTATAGTGTCTTAGTTTGGGTTACTGTTGCTGTGACGAAATATCATAACCAAAAGCAAGTTGGGAAAGGTTTGTTTGGCTTATACTTCCACATCATTAGTCCATCACCAAAGGAAGTTGGACAGGAGCTCAAACAGGGCTGGGACTTGGAGGCAGGAACTGATGCAGAAGTCATGGACAGGTGCTCCCCATGGCTCAGCCTGCTTTCTTGTAGAACATAGGATCACCAGTCCAGGAACAGGCCCACTCATAATCAATCACTAATTAAGAAAATGCTCTGCAGGCTTGCCTGCAGCCCAATCTTAGGGAGGCATTTTCTCAGTAAGGTTCCCTCCTCTCAGATGACTCTAGCCTTGTGTCAAGTTGACATAAAATTAGCCCAGCACACATAGCAACCCCTTTCAATGGTGCCCTTCTTTACTGACTAATTAACCCAGATACACATCTTATTATTAACTTGGGGGCCAGGGAGATGGCTCTAGCCGTAAAGAACACTTGCCGCCCTTCCAGAGGACCCACACAGGGCAGCTCACTAAAATCTTTAACACTAGATCTAGGGTAGCCGATGCCCTCCTCTGACCCCTGTGGCCACCCACACACACTCATGACATACTCTCACACAGAGATCTGTAAATACAAATAAATCTTTAAAAATAATATTAATTAGAATTAATTACTTAGATGTAAATTTAGTTAACATGAATGAAAGTTGGTAATTCATCTGCAGTGGGGAAACAATCAATTTTCTGAGCTTGAGGATTTGGGTTACATTTTTTTATTAGCTTATGATAATTTTCGTACAGGTATACGACATACCTTAATCAGACTCATCCCCTACTATACTCTCTGGTTAATGATTTGTTGCTTTTAATTTTTTAGCATTAATGATACTTCTAGAACCTTATTTAAGACTGAGGTCTGCAGAATTCTGCTTAATTCAAAATTTCTTCTATCTATCTATCCATCTAGATAACACCTACCATCTATCTTTTTTTTCATTTTATTGAAAATACATTTTTTCAGCTGGGCGTTGGTGGCGCATGCCTTTAATCCCAGCACTCGGGAGGCAGAGGCAGGCGGATCTCTGTGAGTTCGAGGCCGGGCTGGACCGACAGCCTCCAAAACAATACAGAGAAACCCTGTCTCGTAAAACCAAAAAAAAAAAAAAAGAGAATACATTTTTTTCATATATCATGCCCTGATTACAATTTCCCTTCCCTCTATTCCTCCCAGTTCCTCATCACCTCTCCTCCCATCTGAATCCATTCCCTTTCTGTCTTTCGTTACTTTCGTTATTTAAAAAAAATAGACTTCTAAGGGATAATAATAAACCATAACAAGGTAAAACAAAAACTAACACATCAAAATTGGATAAAACAAGCATACGGGAAAAAAGTCCAAGAGAAGGCACAAGAAATAGAGACCCACATGTACACACACTCAGGAATCCCATAAAAATATTACACTGGAAGCCATACTAGATATGAAAACAAACTGTAGAGTAAAAAAAGAGAAATAGATACATCTTTAAATAAATAAACAAAAATAATAAGGCAAAGGTTTTTTTAAGCCTTGACATGACATTGTGAAACAAGGAACCTCCAAAGATGCAACGGAATTCATTTTCTGTTGGCATCTACTGCTGGGCATGCAGCCTACCTTCCAGAGTAGTTTGTTTCTCCACTGAGACTCTCTTGGAAGAAACTAAACAATCACTTGCAAGTGGTTATCATCTGAAGACAGCCTCTAGACTAGGGATGGGGCCACGTGTCACCTTCTCCCTTCAGACACCAAAAGGAAAAAAGAAATATGACTTTGATGCAGTAACCAAGAAGACTGCTTGAAATGGGACTGGAAAAGGGTGATTTGGCCACAATGAGGATATGGATGCCTTCACAACTGTGACAGACAATCTTGAAAACACCAGTTATGTGATTGTGTGTGTGTGTGTGTGTGTGTGTGTGTGTGTGCGTGTGTGTGTGTGTTTATAAGGAAGGAAAATTAGAAATAGAGGCAGATACAGTAGTACTTTAAGGGAAAGATGATGGTGGCTTGTGCCAAAGTATAAGACATGGTTGGGTATTTAAAGGAAGAAAAGTCAACATTAACCCTTACTACTTGTGAACTACAAGAGAAGGGTGAGAATAAAGGATGATCTTAGACTTCAGGTCAACTGAGTATAAATGAGTGCTTGTAAAGAGAAATATGGAGGCATCTAGGGCCAAGTTCCAAGGAGGAAATTGAGAATCCTGTCTTACCACATTCAGGTTGAGAAGAGCCAGCGATCCATTTCAAAAACAATTAGCAATGGCTATGGACAACAGATTCAATTACAAGTAGCTTAAAACACATCTTTTCACCTCTCTTGCATAAAAGCCTGGAGGAAGTTGGTCACTCAGTTTCCTTCCCCATTATCTCTGTCTTCTAGCTAAAAATGAGCTTCTTTAAAAATCATCCGGAGAAGACAAGATTGACCAAAGCTGTCACAAGTGGCCACATGACACTCCCAGGCCCTTACGCCCTCTTAGGCAAAATTTTGTCATATAGGAATGGGTTGGAGTGGATGTCCAGGCTGTTTTCTGAGATGTCACAACAACTAAACTCCTGCAACATCCTTCAATAAGAGTGGACACTGGAGGACAGCTAATAGCCTCTGTCATAACATCCAGCAGAGCTCTCAAAGACTTTTCCAAATCCTGCTCAAAAACTCAGAGAGGAAGTCAAGAATGAGACTCTGAATGTGTCAAGCGTCAGTTCCTTCCGTTTTGAGTGTGTGGAACAGAGAGCAGCTTATAAACCTTGAGATAGCTTACACTTTGCAAAGATGCCAATGGCAGTATTTCCTATTCCATCATGTACAATGGGATATTGCTATTCATCCTTCAAGAAGCGGAATCTAGATCCCTTCCCCTTGAAAGTGGCCTTGTGAGTTACAGTCAAATGAGTAGAACGCACACAGCATGTTTCCAAAGCTAGGTCAGGAAAGGAATCACAGCTTCCTCATTGTAATTTAGAGCACTTCCGCTTGGAGCCTCAGCGATAAAGCAAGAAGTTCAGCTACTACAGGGCCACCATGTTGTGCAAAAGTCATGTCACAAGGAGGCAATGAAACGTATTCCTCCCCATCACTGAATGGAAGTGCATTACTAGAATGTACACACACACATACCCACAGTGGCAAGGCAATCCTGGCTAGAGATAGTTGAGAATATTTAGCAAAGAGACAAAAATGAAACTGAGTCTCATGTGATAACTCTTAAAATCGGATACCCAGCTCTCAGAGCTCAGTAACCAACTTCAGGACTTGTGAGGAAACTGGGAAAAGTTTATTTTCCTCCTAATTAGTTTGTAATTATGAAAAATAATAAGATTATTCCGTATTAAGAGTGACTTAAATTCCTAGCACTGCAAAGCAGTGATTACTGCTGTCCACGATCCCTACAATGCTTCCTTCACCCATCAGTGGAAGAACTGAGCAGTAGTAGGAGAGGATCTGCTGGTCAGACTGAGGAAAAAACTTCCTGTCTACCCACAGTGCTCTCTCCCTCACAGCACACACACCACAATGAGGAAGTCAGTACACACACCACAATTTTCCACTGCTTTGAACTAAAGCATGAAAGTACATGAGATACGCTCAATGGATGGGGTGCAAACATCCTGGTCCTAAAACTCCCCCTTCTCTATGCCCCTCAGAACAATTCATTCTATCACCACTAGCCCGCTCTAAGTTCTTTCATACAACACAAAGAAAAGTAAGATGGAAGAAAAAGTAGCTCACTCCTGTAATCCCATCACTCACCATGCTGAAAGGGGACTACTGCCCCAGGTTTGAGATCAGCCTAGGCAATGTCCTAAGCTTAAGTCAGCCTTGGCTCCACCAGGAAACCCCATCCCCCCAAAAAGTTGGAAAATAAATAGAAATTAAATTACCAGTTATACCACCCCTTGCTTACATTTTACCTATTCAAAAAGTAATTTAATCCAAAATAGTATTAGAAGAGATGATATTTGAGTGACATTGATAACAAGTGCCTCCTGCTGTCATCAAGGAAATGTGTTCTCTAGATCTATGTGGATATGTGATATATAAGCACATTAATGTAACAAAAACTAAAAAATTAAAATAAAATATTAACTTGAAAAATGAATGATACAAAAGTAATTCTACATACATTTTTTAACAAAAGTACAATAGGATGCTTTTTTCTACTTTTGTTTTATGTGAAAAAAATCTAAATATTTCTAATCCACAGGGAATGAGCTCCCAAAGCCCATTCATGCAATAGGGATAAATACTGGTTCCACTGCAAGAGGTTGAATAGACTGCCCAAGTCCCCCAATTGACACCCTTATTCAGGGGGCTAATGTTTATATTTTTAAACCATCGCCATCACCAAAAAAGTCGCAATTACAAGTTTCAGGACCTGGAAATGTGTACTGTTTAAATTATTGAGTACATAGTGAAATGGTCACAAATGTTAAACCACCTTATACGTATTTTATCACATGTAACAGTTGGGAATGCCTTCCATTTGAGGCAAAATAGGACTTTGTCATTTTATTTCACTTTTTCACAAGATGAAACTGGCTGAGGCAAGAAACGTTGTCCAAGAATATGTAACTCTGGGTGGCGACAGGCACGGATTCGATGTTCAGAAGAGGAGGCAACACTCTTGAATCTGACCGATGCAAGGAGACCCTTGGCTGGGCAGTAGTTTAACGCTTCAAAGTAGTCAGTGGTCTATTTATCAGGCACAATTTAACAACTCTAAATAGTGAATGTGAGAACTCAGGAGAAATTCGTTAACTGGAGACTGTTTTCTCCTTAAATCGTACATTCTATCTTTACAGCATCTTCAAGTTCCATTACATAGAATCATTGTTCAAATGGGTTTTCTTTAGCATTGAAATAGACCACAATGAAAACCCCTTTCTGTTTCTCCAGAGAAAGGTGCTCCTGGAATGTGGAGGGGGAGTAATGCCGGGCTCTCTCGTGGCTGTGGCAAGGCTTTGACTTAGCGCCACAGGATAGAGCTATCAGTGAACCGGAAACGCAAACAGGCTCACGCAAATGATCAGGAGCTGCAGAGCTATTGAGCGGTTATCATTGGCTCAGTGTCAACCAGGCGGGAAATGAACAGAAAATCCCAAATGTAAATTTGTTTAACATTTGCCATCAGTGACCCAGAGAAATAGAGAGCCTACTTAAGTTTGGCTGGATAAGATAAATGTTCTTTTTGGCCCTAAAAAAAAAGAATCAGAAATGAAGACAGTATGTACAAGAGAATCAGAATTCCACATGTTTGATTAATTGGGGGTGGAGGAACTAATTTATGAAATAATCAAGACCAATAGAACCAAAAATGGAATCACACCTTTGAGAAATGTGGTATTTATATAAAATGATATCTATCACTAGCCAAGTCCACAGTGAAGGGGGAGAGGGAGGGAGGGAGAGAGGTGGAGAATAACAAAAAAAGTAGAATTAAAGGAGAAATTTTTGTAGTGGGTATCCAATATTTTACATAAGAATTTTATTTTCTTATACTGAGTACTCAGAAACTTCTACTGAAAGTATGTTTTTCTCTTAGGTGTTGTTCTTGCTGTAGACTCCAATTTAATACAGGCCCTGGGGAATTATAGAGCCAACAGGATGAAACAAAAGTAAAGAGGCAGAGAGAGATACTGTCTTTTGGTGTTCTTTCTTCTTTTAAAAAAGACAGATATAAGTGATTAGGCCAAAACCATGTGATAAATAGAGTATATGACAATATGCTAACAATAAAACTAAACGGTTGTGCCACACCATGTATATACTCCCCAACTAAACAGCCCTACCTTTTCTGTTTAACTTCATTTCTAAGGCAGATTTTGAGTTTCAACATGGCAGTCCTTAAGCTATGAAATAGAATAATGTAAAATTAAAGAAACTAATCACTTAGTGCCGAAAAGTTTTCCTCTGTAAACTTCCTCATCATCTCCTACCATACTTTTTCACTCAGGATCTTGCAAACATTTTAGATGAAAACAGTCTGAAAAACTGGTTGTGGTATAAGCCAAGACCCTGGCCAAGTTAATTAGTTGAGTTAACAACAAAGCAAAGCAAAACAAACAAACAAATAAAGAACAGTAACAGCTTTTTGTTAAATCAATTTTTCCTTATGGGTGAGATTTTCTATTTGAAGAGTGGATACAAAGACAATAATATTTGTCTTTATCTTTGTATGTCATGTAAAAAGATTCAACTTTTCTGAAAAACAGTATTCCATAAGTGCTTTGTTCACTGTCAAGACAAACAACTCTAAAGTGTATCAGAGTTCTAAGAAAATGACAAATTGGGGTCAGCAAGATGACTCAGAGTTGAAGCGCTTGTTACCAAGCCTGAAGATCCGAATTCCATTCCAAGAACTGACATGGCAGGAGGAGAGAATCAATAGACTCCTGCAAGCTGTCTCCTGACACATTTGCACCTTATTTCCATAGATTAGCAAGCCTACAAATGTGTCCCAATAGTTTGGAAGTACCATCTGAAATCTATGATAGACCACTCTTTCATTTAGAAGCAGAACTTAATGGTATTCTGTGTGAGAGCAGATGTATACACAAACTCAAGCACACAAAGGTGCCCTTTAATGGTTACTGGCCCCTTGACGACTATGAGGCAGGAGAGCCATTGTCTTGAGTAGTATGAGACCACTGGTGAACTGCCCATGTTCCCATAGAAAAATCCACACCCATATCCTGGTTAGACTCAGTGTGTCACAAAACAAAAGACAGAGTAGTGTGAGGGAGACTGTTTGGAGGAAATCTTGGTGGTAGGTGGGAGGGAGTTAAGAGAGATGTGACTGGAATGATCAGATTACTATACGAATGTATGACACTGTCAAAGAATAAGTTAATTTCTAAAAAGAAGCTTAGCTTCATCAACTCCAAAACTAACTTCAGTTTGCATGTGTTTTCTTTTAAAGAAATTGAGTGGCTAGGGGAACTACTACTAATACATTAATAAAATTGTATGAATTATTTGATGATTAATCATACATTGATTAATATAATTGTATAAATTTCATTAATTGTGGCATAACAAGTTTTAAAGAAAAATAGTATTGAAAATTTATGAACATTGGATCTACCTAATACTGCTTGCATCTTTGATTTAAAAACTCCTGAAAGGCACTCCCTTTAATCCCAGAATTTAGGAGACAGAAATAGGTAGATCTGTACTTGAGTTCAAGGCTTATCTAGTCCACATAGAAGTTCCAAGCTGGTCACAGCTACACAGTAAGACCTTATCTGAAAAAGAGAGAGAGAGAGAGAGAGAGAGAGAGAGAGAGAGAGAGAGAGAGAGAGAGAGAGAGAGAGAATTTGCAGAAAATATAATCTGCAGCATAAGATGCCATATCACATTGCATGAGTTTTCTAAATATCTAATCAAAGTATAGAAACAGGAATTGTCCTTCTGCCTTAACTCCTATCGCCCGTGCTTGTGTGCTTACTGACTTGTATTAAGGACCTAGACCCTAGAACAAAATCGAAACTACATGTAAAAACATTTTGGTGATAAATGGACTACTTTTCCTAGCACATCTTAGGGTGTTCATTGTTCCTTGACTTCTCATATTTCCTACTGTAAGGTCAACCAAGTAGACACTCAAGATGTTCTCAGCCTTTAGATTTGTTGAGCATATTTGTTCATCCTCTGAGAGAAGACACAAGCTAAAGGATCATTACCAACTATAGTATGTTTGTGTGTATGTCTGTGTGTGTGTGTGTGTGTGTGTCTGTGTGTGTGTGTGTTTCAAAGTCAAGCTCCTTCCACCTATCTGCTCTGCTTTATGGAGGATTCTCTCTCTCTGCACAGCTGTCTCTCTCCTTCCTCTATTTGTCTGTCAAAGAAGTTTGGAAGAAAAGTAGAGAGGATGAGAGACGAAGCAAAGCAAGCACTTTGGACTTTCCAAATTACCAACTTGCCTACAATACACACCGAGGAACCAGCTGAAAATGGTTAGGAAGTGTCAGCAATTTTAAATGTGTTACTAATTATTTCTGTACCTCATCAACCACTCAGCGCTTTTATTCTTGGTAACCATGACTCACCCTCTTCATTCATTCATCACCTCGATCAGCGCTTTCTGCTATGGTTACTGCCTGGCTTCATCAGAAAAGTGATGGGGGGTGGGGTGCTAGGTCCAGGATATCATTGAGAGTCACCTTCCAGCCATATTTTCCCAGAACCATGGCCTGCTAGCTCTTACTCTGTTCCCTGACTTTGGTGGGAAGATGGAGCAGTGAGTGTGTAGTTGATAAAACTCTAACTCCAGCTTCCACCAGGCATCTGCTACAGTGTGCTATATGACCATTGATTTGAACAAAATGCTCTAGTACCTTCTAAAGATTAAAGTTATAAGACAATATGTCCATCATCATATGTAAGAATGTTTTTACTTTTTAAGTACATATCCATAAATTCAGGGTCTCCCATTGTATACCTAAGGACCTGGTACCTAAACCATAGACTGTGTTGAATATATAGTTGTTAAATACACAAGCAAATGAAAGAACTGACATTGTGAAACACACAGAGCAAAAGAATCATTTCAGCAATTATAACAGCGAAGTATCTCTCAGGAAGATGAATTTTATTATTAGAAGACAACTGATGAACTGATCACTTGGATGAATGTCTAGATTGTTTTAGGATAAATTGGATAACATCTAACAAATTTCCTAAACAAGACCCATAAGACTAGGGAGGTTATGGTCTCAAAGGAGATGCCAAGAAGCAAAGGACAAAGGAGCCTGGGAGGCAGCAGAGTCACAGAGGATCTAGAAGAACTCAGATCATACTGCTGAGTTTTATAATTCTTCAATATATAATGAACCCTTCTTTTGCCTCCTGTAAAATATTGAGAAAAATCCTACAATTTACATTCTCATAGAGTTTTCTGTTGGGGGACTTGAGAGTTATGCCACTTCTTTTCTTGTTAGACATGTGGCTGAGCAAAGACAGCCTATAAGGAAAATGAATTTCCATTCTGGAGAGTGAAATCAGAGAAATCTTAGGCGGCCTGGTAGATTAGAAAGGTCATGGCAGAGAGGGAACTATTCAGTTCTTTCCAGATTAAATGATACAGAAAGACCAAGCTGTCATCTGAGCAATCCCCATTAAAATCCCAGCACAATTCTTCACATACCTTGAAAGAACAGTAATCAACTTTGTGTGGAAAAACTAAAGACCCAAGATAGCCAAAACAACCTTATTCAACAAAGCAACATCTGGAGGCATCACCATCCCTGACTTCAAGCTCTATTATAGAGCTGTAGTCCTAAAAACAGCTTGGTATTGGCACAAAAATAGACAGGTAGACCAATGAAATCAAATTGGACACCCTGATATTAACCCATACATGTATGGACATCTGATCTTTGACAAAGAAGCTAAAATATACAATGGAAAAAATAAAGCAACTTCAACAAATGGTACTGGCATAACTGGATGCTGGCCTATAGAAGAATGCGGATAGATCCATGTCTATTGCCATGCACAAACTTAAGTACAAATGGATCAAAGACCTCAACATAAATTCAGCCACACTGAACCACTTAGAAGAGAAAGTGGGTGGTACCCTTGAATGAATTGGTATAGGACACTGCTTCCTGAACATACCACCAGTAGCACAGACATTGAGGTCAACAATTAATACACGGGACCTCCTGAAACTGAGAAGCTTCTGTAAGGCAAAGAACCCAGTCAACAAGACAAAAAGGCAGCCTAAAGAATGGGAAAAGATATTTACTAACTCCACATCTGACAGAGGGCTGATCTCCAAAATTTACAAAGAACTCAAGAAGCAAGTCTCCAAAACACTAAAGGATCCAATTAAAAAGTGGGCTACTAAACGATGTAGAGAATTCTCAATAGAGGAGTCTAAAATGGCTGAGAGACAGTTGAGAAAGTGCTCAACATCCTTAGCCATCAGGGAAATACAAATCAAAACAACTCTGAGAAACCATCTTACTCCTGTCAGAATGGCTAAAATCAAAAACACCAATGACAGTTTATGGTGGAAAGGTTGTGGAGAAAGGGGAACACTTCTCCACTGCTGGTGGGAGTGCCAACTGGTTCAGCCACTTTGGAAATCAGTAAGCAGATTCCTCAAGAAAATGGGAATCAATCTACCACAAGACCCAGAAATTCCACTTTTAGGCATATATCCAAAACATGCACATTCATACATCAAGGACATCTGTTCCATTATGTTGATAGCAGCATTATTTGTAATAGGCAGAACTTGGAAGCAACCTAGATGCTCAACTGAAGAGTGGATAGAGAAAACGTGGTACATTTACACAATGGAGTACTATTCAGCAGAAAAAACAAGGGAATCCTGAAATTTGCAGGCAAATGGATGGAACTAGAAGAAACCATTCTGAGTGAGATAAACCAGTCACAAAAAGACAGACATGGTATGTACTCTCTCGTATATGAATTTTAGACATAGATCTGGGGAGTGTCAGCCTACAATCCCATGGCCGGAGAGTCTGGGAAACAGAACCTTCATCCAATGGCTGATGGAAGCAGAGGTAGATGCCTACAGCTAAACACTGAGCTGAACTCAAGGAACCCAGTAACAGAGAGGGAAGACTAATGAGCAAAGACTGGGCTGGTTTAACCCCCAGAAACATCTGACCTGACAAGGGGTAGCTCTTGAATCCCAGACTAATGCCTGGGAATCCAGCATGGGACTCATCCAGACCCCCTGAATGTGGGTGTCAATGAGGAGGCCTAGGCAATCTATGGGGCCTTGGGTAGTAGATCAGTATTTATCCCTGGCATACAAATGGACTTTGGGTGCCCATCCCACAATGAGAGATGCACTCTCACCCTTGACTCTTGAGGGAGGGGCTTGGCCCTGCCCTGGATGAAATGACCGACTATGGACACCCCCATGGAGGGCCTCACCCTCCCTGGGGAAATGAGGAAGTATTGGGGGGCTTAGTGGGAGGGTGTGGAAGGAGGGGAGGGAAAGGGAGAGAGACCTGGGATTCACATGTGAAGCAACCTTGTTTCTAATTTAAATTTAAAAATAAAAAGGGCAAAAAAATTAATTATTGATTAGTATGCTACCTAACATGTATTAAGGTAACCCAATGTGACACTCATGTTATCAAGCAGTTAGCAATTGTCACATTTCTAGGTATTCATCTAAAGTACTCCCATGAGATTAAAATGCTATGCCTGTAAAGGTAGTTAATGTCCATTTGTCAATAAATCAGTGCCCTGAGTACCTTTTATGTATAGAGTCCCTGATAGGGGAAGTTCTTTTGTGTATATGTTTCTCTTATTGGTTAATAAATAAAAGGCTGATTGGCTGATTGGCCAGACAGGAAGTGACATAGCTGGGCAGAATCAGGATACAAGCAGGACAAACAGGAAATCGCTCTCATTCTGCAAAGACGCTGAGGAATCACAGGTCCAGTATTCCCCGGTAAACCAAGACCTGAATCTTAGGGCAAGTTTAACAGAGAAAGAAATTGAATCACAAAGATGCTAAAAGCTTGCTGGCAGTTAGTCTTAAACAAAGTGGAGTGACTCCAAATTCTATAAATTTAGCTATACTGCCTTCTAAATGCTTGACCTGAGGAAAACAGCACTTGGAAAAGCTAAGTTTATCCGGGATCTAACCCAACAAGTGAGAACATGGGACTTAAACTCAAGTCTGGTGGTCTTCAAAGTCCATAGTCCCTTGGGCTTTCTGAACGAGGGACCAGGGAGAGAATAACTAATTTACAACTGGGTCTTGAAGAGCAGAGAAAGTTTGTTTCTAATTTAAATATATTTAAAAAAGTGTTTCAAAAAATAACAAATATATGGGACTGGAGCATTCCGGAGGATACAACCTGTGCAGTTCCATGAACTCCGCTCTCTGGAGTCCTTCCTGTGGGATTTCTACCCTGCAGCCACCGTAGTGAAGCAATGATCTAAGGAAAACAGGGTTAGAGAAGTCAAAAACTTGGCAAAAGTTATCTCTCAAGTTATTGAATTTGATGTGTAAAATTGGAGGGGTCGATGGACCACAAGCGCAGGTGATCGAGAGCGGCTCACTGCCTGTCATGTCCCCTCCACACTCTGACACCAAACAACTTCACGATTTCCCAGACCAAACTCAGTGCCCTCCTCCTAACTGAAGCCGGTGACCTCTGATATCACTACCTTGGTCAAAACACACTCCTGCTCTGTGTGACCTTCCATCCTGTGGAGCTCTCCAGTGTGAGCACAAGAGAATCGGTGTTGGAAATCCACTTCAGCAACACGAAGCAGATAAAGGCAGAGGCTCTCCCTACTCAGGCTAGCAGCAACACAAAAACTTTAGTGGGCAGCTTGACAGAGGTTTTGTTTTGTTTGTTTGTTTGCCCAACCCAGGTACCAAATCCTCCTGACTATGTTTACAGTCCATATGACCTTGCCCATCGTGGACCAGCACAAGGGCCCATGGGAAGAGGGGTGTGTCTTCCTCCCACTTCAGCAACTGCCTGTATCTATTTCATCCTGGGGCCCACAAAGGTCTGTAACTACTGTAACTGCTACTACCCCAGGTTAGCATGGAGCCTTAACTAGTGCTTGAAAGTGTAATTCCCAACGCCTTTGTCCCCTGGCTTAGCATCAAACATTTATGAATTATAAAGTAATTTCATAATTAGATTTACAAATTTAAAAGCATTTCTAGAATTATGTTATTTTGTAAAAGCTATATTTTCATTTTTTAAAACTTAATGGTCTGGTTTATATGTACATAGCAATATTTTTTCATAAAAAAAGTTCTTCCAAAAAAATCAGTGGACTAGCTAGCTATAAAATACAATTTCTTTTCTAGACCAGAAAATGCCACTAACTGGCTTACTAAGGTGGAGGACATTTATTACTTATAGACTTCAAACTCCAAGACCTACAGTTTTAATTTCTCTAGCCTTGCTCATGAGAAAAACTTGCTCATGATTTTAACCACATACAGCTAAGAATACAATTCCAATTGGGTTTTTAAAAAAAAGCAGCGATTGTTCCTCACCAACAGCTGCTCCTGTGCCTTTTCTTTTAATTCTCAAGCTTTTACATTAAAAAAAAATGGGTGTTGTTCAATTTATTCCTGAGTAAGTGACTTGGTGTTTCTAATTTGTTCCTAGAATCAGTTTTGGTAGATTAGGTATTGCTGAGGAAGTAGCTAGCTTTCCAGGTTTAACTTTTGCCACATTTTCAGAGCTTCCTCTGCAGCACTTACAGTAACATCCCATAATTCCGTAGTGTCATACCACTTTCTTGTTTATGTTTTCCGCAGTGTTGTGAAATTTACGCAGTATTTTGATTTTCAAACAGCATTTTAATTCTGGTTATTTATCTTTGGGAGTGAGCATGTGAGGAGGTCAGATGACAATTGTGGGAGTTGGTTCTCTCGTTCTGTCCATGGGTCCCCAAGAACAAACTCAGGTCTTCAAGCTTGGTGACAGGTACCTTTACCTGATGGGTCATCTCCAGCCCTCACCAAGCGTTTTTAGCTAGATAGTTATACAGTTTCGATCTGAAACTACTAATTTTAACCTAACAAAATTCATCAATATCCATCCACTTTACAGTTCGTACTTTCAAATTTTTACTTAATAAGTTCTTGCCCATTCCTAGATCCTGCCCATTTTTTGTGTTAACAACATAGTTTTACCCTTTACAACTAGATGAAATGCCGTTAGCTAGCAACTCAACATTTTCTCTGCCTTGAACAAACCAAATTATAATCAGTAGTGAGGGCATATATATGGAGAAAAAAGATAATCAAAGAGAGAACTGATGAAAAACGTTAATCCAAGTGCTCTTAAACAATAGTTTGGAAAATAGTTCCCAGACCCAATGACTTTGCAACTTTCTTTTGTCCCTTCTCACCTCCATTCCCGAAAATAGCATGCTCCACAACTCCTTGCCACCATCTAAAATCAGAAGCTATGCAGCTCATAACTAGATATTGCCAGAGACTCCTACTATTTTCTTTTATACTTAATTTGTAGTTATGAGCATGATTTCTTTCCTCTAATGCTATCTTCAGTTTTGTTTAACATAGGAACATCTATACAAAGAGAACTTAAACTCTTGGCCATTTTGAGTTCCTACCTACTTGAATACAATATAGTACATAACTGTTTTGAAATTTTAAAAATCCTCCCCATAGGTATTCTGTTTCTAATATTTACATATTGTTCTCCTGTGCAACTGTCTGTTGATTTGACTTTATCAATAATTTAACCCAGAACTTGATTTTCATATTCATCCATCCACTGTCACACTTGCCCATGGTGAACAACTATACATGTTCCATTCATCACTTTCTCAGGACAGACATGGAGCCTATTGCCTAATCCCACTGTTGTGAATGCACTATGCCACATGATAGTTTCTTTAGTGTAGATATCATATGTGCTATTACAATCAATAGGTCACTGAGGTAGATATAATCATATTTGGAGAAATGGCTGTCCAGACTGGCCACTATACTCCAGTTCCCATCAGCAGGTGTGGCAGTCTCATTCCTCTGCCCACATCTGGAACCATGCATGTTTGAACATTTGCCAATATAATTATACTGATCTTTGTTTCAGTTTGGAAGTTTTATGGTGATCAATTAATGGATCATCTTCTCATATGTTTATGGTCTTTCAGAGTTTTGTTTATTAGCATCTCTACTCTATGTTATAAGTTGCCTATTATATTCTTTGTCTATTTTGCCTCTGAGATTGCTGCTTTTCTTGTTAAGCGGGAAATACTCTTTATGTAGCTTGAATATTCACCATTTTAGACATTAATATTGAAAACATATAGGTTCACTTATTCTGTTAGCTCTTAACATTGTCTGTAATATCTTTCATTACTCAACACTATATAACTAGATTTCATATGACTATATTCATCATATTCACCTTATAGTTTGTTTTTTAGAAATTTTATTTAATAATCCTTTCCCATCCCTAGGTGCTGCACACTTTTAACAATATAGTTTTCTCTTTATAACTAGATGAAATCCTTCATTAGTTATCAACTCAACTTATTTTTCTTCAGTTGACAAACTGAATTTCAGAGTGGGCAGTGATGGTATACACCTTTAATCCCAGCACTCAAGGAGGCAGAGGCAGACAAGTTTCAGTGAGTTGAGGCCAGCCTGGTCTACACAGCAAGTTCCAGGACAGTCAGCGCTACACAAAGAAACTGTCTCAAAAAAACAAAACAGAAAAGAAAAGACAAAGTTCCCCAGCATCTTCAAAATAACTCAACTTTTCCCATCACTTGTGGTGTCTCCTTTATTTTAAACTAAGTTCTGTTCCTGACCTTTCCATTCTGTTGATCAATTTGTCTGTTCCTAAACCAATTTCTCAACAGCTAACAGCGCAAGCAAACGTCATTCCCATATCCACTATTCTCTATTCTCGTCTAAATTGAACAATTCTTCTTGGCATGGAAAACAAAAAACAACTGTTATTTTTATTGGAATTATATTATGCTTATAGGTTAATTCAAGAAGTGTGGTATTTTCACACTATTTAATCATCTTTCTCAGAAACAGGAAATGTCTCTCTAATTAAGAAGATCATCATTTATACCCTTTAGCCCAGGCTTAATTTTTTCCATATAAAATTGTTGTGTGTTCTTGATTAAGTTAATTTTAGATGTCTTGAGAGTCTAATGCCACTTTGAATTATATTTTCTAGTTGATGTAAAGAATTCTATTTTCTCCCTTGACAGCAATTCATTCAGAGTTCTTAGGTAACAACACAAGCAGGTAGACACAACTTCAGTGTGACTGATTTGAATTCAGCAGAACATTGTCCAAGAAGAGCAGGTGATGCTGGAAAAGAACAAAACTTTATGTGGACAAATTAACTTGATGGTTATCCCTGATACATTTTTGCACTTAAACATTAGTGTGAGCTCCCAAGTGTCCAGATAAAGAGGAAACACAAATCAATGTTTCTTCAAAATCAATAGTAGGGCAATGTCTACTCTTTTTACCTAGTGACTCCAATATATAGCTGGGGAAACTGTCTTAGTAAATTCAGGCTGCTATAACAAAATTCAATAAACTGAGTAGTTTAAAACAAATAGAAATGTGTTTCTTGCAGATTTAGAACCAGGCATGACAAGGAGCAAGGTATCTGCAGATTTGATGTCTAATGAAGTCTCCACTTCTCACCAATGGTGCCTTTTGCTGTGTCCTTGCATGACAAAAAGGTCCAATATGTTTCTTTAACATGCTTTATAAGGACACTAATGCCGAATGGTCACCACTATTCGATTAGTCACCTCGTCACCACCCTAAAAGCTACCGTCACAATGGGAATTGAGAGACACAAGGTCAGACAATAACACTGACTATTTGAGTTTAAATTTAAAAATGGAAAATATGTGAGCACGTGTATAGCTTAAGGAAAACTAATCACTAGAAGAACAGAACATAAAGAGGCGTCAAAGTGACACACTGGAGTTTAAACAGAAGAGGAGGAAATGTTGTGATATACTGTTTATGATCTAATAAAGCTTGCTTGGAGATCAGAATGCAAAGCTAGCCACAGCCATAGAGGCCAGACAGTAGTGGCACACACTTTTAGTCCCAGGATTCAGGAGACAGAGGGCAGATGGATCTCTGTGAGCTCAAGTCCACCCAGGGCTACAGAGAGTGAATCAGTCTAAAAGAGAAATAAAGCTCATGTCTTTAATCCCAGCACAAAAGAGTTATATAAGACAGGAGCAGAGTCTCAGAGCTTAGAAAATTAGTCTCCAGCCACGTTGAGAACAGGTTTGCTCCAGCCTTGGTAGAGGTAAGAGCTCTCTTGTGGCTTGGCTGCTTTGCTTTTTTGATCTTCAGCTTGAACCCCAATATCTGTCTTTGGGTTTATATTATTCATACTATAGGGAGCTTGAGGGAAAAAGGAAATGAAGTAGATTCTTGGGAATAGAAAAACAAATGTTATCTCAAGGATCATTCTAAACCATTCCCTGAGGGTATGCTATACACCAGGGTCTGCACTCAACAACAAAGAAACAAATAGGGACTAAGAGGGTAGTCCAAGAGTATGTCCTGGACTGGGAAGAGAAGAAAAGCCTGACAGGAGGGGCATATCCTCTATGAAAACAATGAGAAAGAGAAGGGTAGTATACAAGGAGACTTTGAGGGGGAAGCAGCCATGTAAGGAGATCATGGGTCCCAGCCTTTCCCCATCTCAAAAGCTGAACAGCAAACACATCTATTGAAAGTGAAGTGGCTTGTAAAGGTTGCCTTGAGAAAAGAAGACAAATTGTAATTCTAACTCCAATGAAAAAATATAGATTAGTTCCCACATTATAAGCACTCAGGAAATGAGTGCAACCATAGGTCACTGGTTCAAACTCTACCCCAATGATAAGCAGTGACCAATGCTATCAAATGATATATAGGTTTAAATGCAGAATTGTCAGGTTCTACCTCTACCCAAAACTCTCTTAATGTTCTCCCTTTAGTGAAAACAAGGAAATTCAAATGTCTTAAATACGAGTTTTGCTGAAAGGCAGCTGATAACTGGACTTGGGAAATGTTGAGTCAGGAAAAACCAACAAGTCACCCCTACATACAGCCCCTGGGTTTCAGAAGCATCAAATGCCAGACAAAATGTCTACCATAAAAATCCATAGGTAGGTTTTAGACATAGATCAGGGGAGTGCCAGCCTACAATCCCATGGCCAGAGAGTCTGCGAAACAGAACCTTCAACCAATGACTGATGGAAGCAGAGGCAGACACCCACAGCTAAACACTGAGCTGAACTAAAGGAACCCAGTAACAGAGAGGGAGGACTGATGGGCAAAAGGGTTAAGACTGGGATGGTTTAACCCCCAAAAACATCTGACCTGAACAAGGGGTAGCTCTTGAATCCCAGACTGTTGCCTGGGAATCCAGAATGGGACTGATCCAGAACCCTTGAATGTGGGTGTCAGTGAGGAGGCCTAGGCAATCTATGGGTCCTTGGGTAGTAGATCAATATTTATCCCTGACATACAAATGGACTTTGGATACCCATCCCACAATGAGGGATGCTCTCTCAGCCTGGACTCTTGGGGGAAGGCCTAGGCCCTGCCCTGGATGAAATGACAGACTATGGACACCCCCATGGAGGGTCTCACCCTCCCTGGGGAAAGGAGGGCATATGGGGGGAGGGTGGCAGGAAGGCATAGGAGGAAGGGAGGAAAAGGGAGAGAGACCTGGGATTGACATGTGAAACAACCTTGTTTCTAATTTAAATTTAAAAATAAAAAATAAATAAATCCCAAAAAAGTTAGCATACAAAATAAAAAATAAAAATAAAGAAAGCAGTCTCTCTCTTTAAAAAAAATCCATATGTAACAGGACTCTTCAGACTGATACCCACCTCTTTCCAAAAGAACATTTGTCACAAGAAAATAAATGATCTTATATATAAGTACAGATATGTAAATATGTACTCCTAATGAAGTACAAACAACAGGGCATTTTCAACTCTACTCATGTCAAAAAGGAGAATTTAAGTTGGATAAATTTCCTAAATAAAATTTGCAGACATGTTTATTCACTAAATTCAATATACCCCCTTTCTTTATTCTTGCATACTAAATTTTAATGACAATAACTTCTTTAGAATACACTACATGTTTAAAGCATATCATCTTTAAATTCAAAATTTTCAGAATAAATTATTTAATATTCCATTAGAACTTAGCAAAAAGCATTTCCATAGATCAGAAAAACAGAAGAAAATGCTTTTTAATATCATGTCAAGGGATACATTGTATGTGATGAATATATTTAATATTCTAAAAGTATACTGGACTCTGATTTCTCTACACACAGTCATACCAATTTCCTAAAACATAGCCATTTTAAAGTGGAGATGCTTAAGCATCCAAAATAAAAATTTAATCCTGAAATTTCTCAGGAGAAAGACCAGAGACACAGGAATTTGTCCACTCAAGTCAACTCTCCATATGTTAATATTTCATAAACAAAAGATGTGCCTCACAAATTCAAGAATTTCTATGCAGTATTTCCAGTAAAGTCAATAGCTATTCTACATTTTGTGAATATCCTTATCTATTCATTTGTGCAACAGCATCAGTCAAATATTAGTGAAACCTTGCAGTAACTGTGCAGTTAGTAGTCACAGACTGGAGTTGTGCCTTACACAGGCGGGGCATCAGATCCCTGTTACTCCTGCCTGCTGTGCTTAGTAGCAGTCTCCATGAGCTTGTGCCTCTCCATTTTAATTCAGTCTTCATGAGCTTGTGTCTGTGCCCCCTCAGTCCTATAGTTGATCCCCAGTTTGCTCAGCTCCAAAGTCAGCATCTTAACTCTGGCCTGCAAGGTCACAGTCTACGAAGCTTTCCTTCCTTATCCTCATTCCTGATGATCTCACACAGTAGACTCCAGCATTTGTCTCACATGCCTAGCATAATTTGCCCTAGGTTTTTTAAAGTTGCTGTTGCCCATGATTATAAACACACAATGACCACATGGGTCATCGCCTGCCATCCTCCAGGCCTCCATCCCTAAATTGTCCCATCAGGAGTGCTTACCCTGTCAGCCATATCTAAAACTCCCATAACTCCACCCATTCCAACTCACCCCTGGCCTGTTTACCTTTTCATCCTTGGCATTTCTTGTGGGGATATATTTTTTCCTACTTACTTTTGCTTCCTAACTACAAAATAAGTACCACAAGAGTAGAGAATTCTATCTGCCTTGCTCATTACCAGTGCCTAAAGCATACATAGTATACAGTAGAAGTTCAGTAAATGTACTTTGGGTAAATTAAAGATCAGATTATCTTCATTAGTTACAAATAAAGACAGACTCATACAATCCTGAAGTACTGAAACTTTAAAATATTGCTAACAACATAGATTTTACAGGAGCATTCTGCCTTAGCATTTACTCCTTCCCAAACTGTGAAGGGAAGAGAAGTATCCCTGTATGTTCCCTTGTTCCTGACCCAAATTTGCCCAATTAGCTAATATTGGCCAAATTTGCAATATCTCCTGCTTTGTAGCATTGCTGTGTTTCTGCTTCATTATTTCACATTTTAGCATCCAGTCACTAGGCAATTTTGATTTGAATGTCCAACTTGATCAAATCTCAGCTTGGCTATTTCTTGGCATTATGAAGAATTTGGAAGACACAAGAAGTATATAAGCATGAGCACAAATCATCTACCACGAGTGGCCTCACTGGTATGGCATCTAGAACACACACTGGCTTAGGGTATTAATTGTCCTCAAAAAGATCATGAGTGTCAGCGCTGGCAATTAGTTCTCCAGAAGGCTAAGATCTTCTGTCTCCCACCATCACACTCCACTCCCCCACACCACCCCACTGTGTTCTCCTGCATCTTCAATTTTCCAGTCCTGGCTCGACTTACCTTCAGAGCCACCTGTTCAGGCACAGCTGTTTTCTGTGCCTTGTGACAGCCACAGCAAGAGAATTCCAATCAGTGGCTTGCCAATGATGGTGGAAAATTCAGCAACACCAGGAGTAGACTCTTAATAAATCCACATTAACTTCTCTTTAAAGAGTGTCCAGGCTGGTTTGCTGCCAGCATTGTCCCTGTGATGGCTTAGCCTGGCACCATGGAAAGTTCATGGACTTTAAGATTAGGCAGCCCTGGGTTCAAATTCCATTTGCAAGGTTTTAAAACTTAGCTCATGTTTAATGAAAACCGCTCAGCATTACAGACACTGATATCATTTCCCAGTCCTAATGAGATGACCCAAGTCCTATTATTCCCATTTTTACAAATGAGAAATGAAGATCTAATCATGATCTAGGTCACATAGCTAATAAACGGCAAAGCAGAGACATGATTGTGGGTATTCAAATGCATAATCCTAGTCACTATTTTATATTTTCTGTGTGCATTTGAAAGAGCAAAATCTACTTTATTGTCTTCTGAGGCATAAATGGAAAAAAACTATTATCCATTAACATAATGATTGCTCAATGCATGTGAGAAACCTGCCTTGCAACTCTGATGATGCAGAATGCTTAGATCTGGTTATTAATCCAAGAGTTAGTAGATTATTTTACACAGTGAAGGAAGATTTCAGCAACAAACATATGAATGTTTACATATGCAATAATATTATTCCTGACTTGGCTTAAAAGTAACCCAGAAATGTAGTGATTACAGTCATTTTGCTGACTGCAGGAAACATAAATACACTGGGAATTGTTAATGAGTCAACTAGTTTTATTTTATTTAAAAATAGTAAGTTTTAACAAATCTTAAAATAATTCAAAGAAAACTGTGTGTGTGTGTTTTTTTAGTATGTGTACATGTGTGCATGTATGTGTGTGTTTGTATTTATAAAACTAGATGGTTTTGATTTTAAGAAAGACTTTCCACAACCTGGAAATAAGCCATTTAAACTATTCCCTTTGCTATGAATGAATCTCACCCTTAGATACCAGCTCTTTTAATGAAAGGTTGTTGGGGTGCAAGGAAACGGGTGATCTCATATTAGAAAGGTAAATCATGCAGTCCCACGAACTGCACTGAGATGACCTCAAAGCTAAGGCTCCACCTCCCAGAGCACATGCCTGGATTTCCATGGTGACTAAACAGAGGAATTACATGGGTTTCGCTTTGCACACAGAGCCTTAAAACTTGATCACCTGCAATAAACAGAAGGCTTGACTCTTCTAGCCAATCATTCTTTAAATGTATGAAACACACATACTATTTTCCCCTGGGAGGATACTGGATTATAAAATTATCAAGAAAGGGCCAAGTAAATATTATAAATGAGCAACTGATAATTAGTCTGATTCATAAGCTTGCTATCAACATCATAAGCTTACTTATCAAAATTTAAGAATATGAGTTCTGATTTGTTGACTTTTCCCCCCAAAAAATGGAGTAATAAAATAAGTAATAGCTAAAATTCGCAGGAAGGCTCATTTAATGAATTTACTAGAAATTCATCTACGGCCTTCAGTTCTACTATGAAAATATAAACAGTAATTTGAATGGTGTGGAAGCACCTATTATGACTGAAATGAAAGAGATTACAAGCCTTATACAAGATGTTAGACACCAGGCTGAGTTTCAGGCTCCATCTGTCTGTTCCTCTAGTGTTGGGGAAACATTTACTGACCCTTTCTGGACTCACCATCTCTCTGGGAGGAAGACACTGCTTGTCAGATTTTCAGTATTCTAAATTTCTCCCTTTCTCAAAGAGCAATTTGTTGTCCCTAAGAGAAATAGCCAGCCCTGACAGATAAGAGAAATGTATTGCAAACAATTAAACAAATATTTGGAGGTCCTTGAGCCCATGTCCATGGAGTTACAATCTAAACTGTGGCCTCAAGCAGGCAGGGAAATATCTAATATACTCTTGAATAATTTTGTGAATCATTATCACAGAGGATAATTTGTCTTCTGTTCAACTAACCTAGCAGATGTACAACATGTTCTTAAAAGGACACTTAGAACTGCAGAAGAACAAAAACCAGTATCAAGTTACAATTAAAAATATTAACATATTGGAGAGGCTGCAGCCCTGAATGCCAAACTACTGACTGTTACTACTCCCTCTATTATCAAAAAAGACAACGGGATACGGAAAAGTCAACCACAGTACCCCAGAAACAAACCCACTTCAGTTCAAGTCCTTCGGCCACTTCCAACGGAGTTATCTACAAGCTGATGCTCATGATGCTAACATCACAGCTGACAACACTGCCTGAAAATGTAGCTGAGAAGTAGAGCATTTTGCATAGTTCATGAAAAACCCTGGGTTTGTTGCCTAGCATTGGAAAATAAAGGGGGAAAGAAAAGAAACGAAGAAAAGAAAATGTTCCTAGCAAAGAATACTGGAATTAGTAAGAATTCTTAGTAGGAATATATAGATTCAGTTACATATAGTTAAAACCTTCAGTGAAAAAATCTATACTTGTTATTCTTTATAGAGCAAACATTAATTTCAATGGAAAATTGACGTGTGAGCCAATGACGTGGAGTATTGCTCATGTCCTAGTCAGTGCCGAGAGTTACCTATTCCCTCTGAGAGGAGCACAGGAAAAATATCCTGTGGCACAAATGCTGCTTCAGTGGAGACAGTCGCAAGGAGACACTTTGCTTTGCTGCACGGCAAAAGTCCCCTTACCGATGGTACCACTCAGTGTTGTGTACTGTCCTCCTGTGTCTATCAAATCCAACTTCATTTGAGAGAGTTCACATTTAACATCTTTTCTTGCTCACTAAGGGCAAATAGCCTTCATATCTGCATTATTTGATTTGTGCAGATTCAGTCTTAAGAATGAAACTTATTTTTTAATGCTGGTTTTTGTTTTAACAATGACTTCCAGAATTTCAGATAAAAGTTAAGTTCATGCTTTTTCCCCCCATCATATTCTTTTCTTATCAGTAATATAGTCTCAGAAAAAAAAAATAATTGGGGCTAGAAAGTTTACTAAGAGACAAAAATGTATAATGTTGGAATGAAATATGTAAAGAATGAAAATAGCAGTAAGAGCTATTTTGAATTTATATTGTGCTAAACTTGTGAATTTTTTTTACTTTATTTGCCTATTGATTATTCTACAGGAGCCTAAACTGGAATTTAGAATTTAAAAATTCATGAAAATAAAATAAAAATATTTTACACAAACTTCCCTTGTAAGTGAGAAAGTTGGAGCTTTTGCTTGCTCGTGTTTGAGTGACTTTTATATTTATTTTTTACTAGGTATCTGGTGTTTCACTATGCCACTTTCTACAGACTTAACTCGTTAAGTACTGCATAAGAGAAGGTGAATTTGCACACAAATTCTGGGTGTTGATGACAGATCCCCACGATGCATTCACATTACCTTCCTGTGGGCCTGTTTGTGTGACAGAACGAGAAAAGAAAACAACGGACGAACAGCCTATCGCTGATATCTTCATCCGGTAAGCCCCCCGGCCCCTCAGAAACATGCTTTCAGAGACGCTCTGGCCAACTCGATATTGTTCTCATGGCTCCCGACGCCTCAGAGGCATGACTTCTCTGAAGAAACAGTAGATCTTGTAACAGAAATATCTTTAAATCTTTTAGATAGCCAGTCCACAGGGAAAGGTTTAAGAAAGGATCAAAGCTTGTCTTTTCAGCTTGAATTATTCCATTACAGCTGAATGTGACATAATTACAAAAGATGTTGCATGTGGAATCTCATCAGGATTATCTAACACTCATCTTTGTTGGCAAAGTCTCCCCAGCTGTTGCTCTGATCGCCCAAATGTGACTGGAGTACAGAGTCCAAAAGTCCTTGTAAGTGACCACTGCTCGGGCCAAGCTTACGTTCCTTAGGCCATTTTGGCAGTTTCCACAGTTATCAATAGCATTTATAGATTTTTAAAGTAGCATTTCCGACTAAAGCAGTTTTAGAAAACATTTCTTTTAAGCTTCAGTTAGGGGCTTATCTTTTGGCACATTTGTGTTCGATTCAGCCAACTCATTTAGCAATAAACATTTCCATCAGAAATGATCATTTGTGTCCCTATGGCCAGTCAGCCACGTTCTTATTTGTTTGTGCGATCGCATCTTAATTTAGTGCTCCTCACTTTTGATGCCTGTTAATGGCTCTGCGGGTAGAAATTCTTGTTATGGGGAATGACTCAGGAAGAGCGTTTATGACCCTGAAAATGAAATAAGCTGAATAAATATTTAATTCCCTACTGTGTTTAACAAGTTCTGGCCACACGTAATCACATTTAAAATTTTAAAAGGTGTGATTTCTTTCTTTCTTTCTTTCTTTCTTTTTTTTTTTTTTTTTTTTTTTGGCAGACCGTTTGCCAAAGTGTCTCTCTTTTTAAATCTTTTTAAATATCACTATGGAAGTTCAATTGTAAAATGTAACATCAAACATAAAATGTTGAGTAATTACTCATTCCAAAGGATTTGGGGAAAGCAAAAAAAAAAATACTTTTCTTTCCTTCCTTGCCATGGATTACATTTTCTTCATACATTATTAATGAAGTTAAACTACTAGTAACATGCCAAATGTGCTGCATGGGAGATTTGTGTCTAATCCAGCACAAAACAGGCCCAGTCACATAATGATAGAAAGAAGAACAAATGTCAACAGTTTCACACTGGGACTAGATTAAGCAGATCGTACTTACTGATTCCTTACACAGGGATTAGCTCACTTTTAGTGCGATGAGAAGGAAGGCCACACTTCTCTTATATTAACACAGAACTGCACCTGAGGAAAAAAAAGACGGAGAGAGAGGCTCCAGCCCTACTCCTACCCAGTCCCACGCCACGGAGGCTTGATTTATTAAATTCCACAGACTTAAGCCATTGTTTGGATAATGGGCTACATAAAAATGTCTAATGGTGATATAAACATATTAATGCTTAGAGATCAAATATAATATCGCTGTTCATTGAACTCCGATTAAATCATACTTAAAATAACTGGTGTTTACTGTTTACTCTCTGCTTGCTAGGTTCGAGAAGCTCAGAGGCTTAGGTGGTGGCTGGATTCCTTACAGGCAATATTAATGTTGAAAGAGTTCAAGGATTTTCCCCCTTTTAATCTTGAGCAGCTAAGGCTTGCAGACCTTACGTAAGCAAACTCCCTTGACTTCAGGGAAGACTTCACCAGTTGCATAAATGTCAAGGGGGCTGGCTCCATCCCTGTCGTTACTGTCCGTCAAAGAGTGCATACTCATGTGGAGTATAGTTTTCAGAACTACAGTCACCTGGGTAGATCTCTTATTCATGTCTCAATTAGGTATTACTGTGCATATGTAAAAATCCACCGATTTGCTCACCTATCATTAATTTATATATACTTAGGAATACAGATAGCCTGGTGACCATGGGACATCCATTCCCAAAGTAACCCATGTTGCATCCAAGAAAGCAAAATCTTCCAAGGTTTCTGTGTTAAACAACTTCCCAAAAGTGCCTCACCACTACCACCCAAAAAAATTAAATATATATAAACTTGATGCTGAAAAAAAAGTTTCAAGAAATTTTACTTAAGAGGAATTCTGTCTTCAGATTTGCTTCCATTTAGCTCTTAAACTGTCGCAGCTTAGAGTATTGGCTCGAAATCTGTCACTCATTTAATTGATAAGTGACAGATTCAATCAATTAGAAATTCATTATTTTAGGATACCAACCTGTAGTTCATTATATCATACATATGCAAATATAAAATGACTCCTTAGAAACTTTCGACCAATAACAATAAAAACTTGGGTATGCATCCCTGAAGCTCCATGTGTTGAAGGATTGGTTCCCAGCCTCTAACTATCCAGCAACAGTGAAACCTCTAAGAGTTGGATCTACTGAGGACAAGTTAGGTCTCTAGGGGTGTGCTATTGACACAATAGTGGGACTGGGAGTTATCTCTGTCTCTCTGCCTCTATCATCTCTCCTTCTCTCCCTCCCTGCCTCCTCCCTCTCCTGATTAGCTTTTTCTGTCACTGGAACCTGTCATGGTGCATTAACTCACCACTGGTTCCAAAGCCACAGAACCAATCAACCACCCACACATGGAAACTTCCAAATCTGTAAGCCAAAGTAAACCTTTTTTTTTCCTTCTTTTTATGTTGATTTACTTCCGGCATTTGTTACAGCATGGGAATGCTGACTAACACAGCCTTTATTCATGCAAACATAAAAAGTCCCACCTATCAAACACTTGTAGCTTCCTGATGCACACTTGGAGTCCTCTACATATTTCCCTTGGCTCCATTCACCCTTTTCTTCTAACTCATCGACAAAATATTTAGAATTTTAATCTAACAATGTATAAAATATTTGTTTACCATAAACTTGTAGGATTTATTCTAGGTAGTATAAGGTTGGTTCAACATTGAAAAATCAGTGTTATTCACCATATCAACAGAATAAGAAAAACCTTATAATGTATCAATAAATGCAGTGAAAACAATGAGCTAAATAGATGGCTCAGTGTGGTTAAAAGACTGCCTTCTCTTCCAGAGGACCCAGGTGCTATTCCCAACACCCAAATGACAACTCCCAACCATCTCTAACTCCAGTTCTAAGGTATCTAACACTCTCTTCTGGCCTCTGTGAGCACCAGGAATGCACACAATACACTGATATACATGCAAACCAAAACCATACACATATAAATTAAAAATTGGAAAAAAAAACCCAAAACCTTAAATTTACAATGCTAAGCAGAGCCAGACAGATTCTGAAGCAGGTAAAATGCTTTGCCTATGAGCCTGGTAACTAAGTTTTTTTTTATTTTAAATAGCTTGTTTTACATGTCAATCCCAGTTCCCTCTCCCTCCCCTCCTCCCGCATCCCCCCACCACCTCAAAATCACAGTGAAAGGAGACAACTAATTCCCAAACACTGTCCTCTGACACACGTGCCATGATGCATGAGTGAACACTTGCTCAAGCACACATACATATGCAAGTATTAATAAATAAATAATTTTTATTTTAATTCTGAGATAGACATTGTGGCATACAGCTTTAATCCCAGCACTTAGGTG
The DNA here is from genome assembly GCF_017639785.1 of Mesocricetus auratus. NCBI lineage: Eukaryota > Metazoa > Chordata > Mammalia > Rodentia > Cricetidae > Mesocricetus > Mesocricetus auratus. The sequence continues at coordinate 29,264,267 of NW_024429193.1, read as the reverse complement.
GCAGAGACAGACAGATCTCTGTGAGTTTAGAGACAACCTGATCTACATAATGAGTCCCAGAACAGCTAAGACTGTGTAGAGAGACCCTGACTCAAAAAAATAAAACAAAACTTAATGCAGGGCAAATCAGGAAGTAGAAGTGAGATCCCTCAACTTAATATTTAGAAATCTACGCAAACCCAAAGCTAACATCATACTCACCACTAAGAAATCATATCTAAGATCAGGAACAAAAAACAATCTCCTTCCTTAACTCCAGCTCAGTGTGTATGTGGGGAGATGTGTACATGGTGTGTACATATGTGAACATGGAGGCCAGAGGTCAACATCAGGTTGTCTTCCTTGATTACTCTCCACCTTACTTTTGGAGACAGGGTCTCTCACTGAACTAGAGCTCACTGCTTCTGTTAAGCTAGCAGGCTAGAGAACTTCTGGGATCTGCTTCCAGGATCCTCTCACATTCACCAACCCTCAACCCCAGTCAGCATTGTGATCACAGACACCTCCCGTCATGCTCAACTTTTACATGGATGCTGGGTATCTAAACTCAGGTCCTCATACTTGCACAACAAGCACAGTACTCACGGAGCAATCTCTCCAACACTCCTACTGGGTATTTTTTCAAAAGTGTTAGCTAATAAGTCAATAGAAAGAAATAAAATATGTGCAGATTGGAATAAAACAAATTAATCCTGTTCACTAATATTTCTAAATCTGTTTTCTATCTATTCAAGAGTTTACATTTTCCTAACTACTTAAGGTCAATGAATGATAAAGGGAATTAAGCATCTCAATTCCAGACAAAAGCAATTAAAATCTGGCCTGGGATTCTTTGTGATGTCTCCTCTCTATCTCCTGAGGAAGGGTATGTGGAAATGGAGGTCTCAAAAGAGAGCCTGGAAAACAGAACTCCCATAAGGCACAGCATTTTGAGTTTTGTGAGTTTTGTGTTGGTGAACACAGCATAGCATGCCATCACTGGGTCAGTATATGTTGAATTCACGTAGCTAATTCGAGAAAGCTGCATTTAGTGCTAGAAAATTTATTAGATGACAGGAATAAGAAAAGGAAATTGTTTTCTGGTTAGAGAATGGAGAAACGTCCTCAGGAAATAGCTTTTATGAGGGGTGGGTTAAAACATGGGAGATGGGGTGGGATGGGGCAGTGGGATAGAAGAAATCAGGAGAATAAATTCCAAAGGGTGAAATAAAGAGAGCTGGCAGAAAAGGGATAAGAATATAAGGCTGGGAGCCTGTAATGGAAGCAAACAATAGATACATGTTGTGATTTGATTGGAAAGAGTGACAGATGCAAGCCCAGCATCTTGGATTTGATTCTGTAGGCAGTTGAGAGGACCCTGAGAACTTTTCATCTGGGAGATACCCTGATTAGGGCGAAACCATGGGACAGGCCAGAGCCAAAAGCTCCACTGAAGGCAGAGAAAGAACTTGGAGGGTCTGCAGTTTTCTCACTGAAAAGAAACCAGAACAGATCAGCAAGAAGCCTCAATGAGTAAAGGCACTGTGGTGGTTTGAAAGAAAATGCCGCCCATAGGGAGTAACACTATTATGAGGGGTGGCCTTGTTGGAAGAAGCAAATCTCTGTGGGGGCAGGCTCTGAGGTCTTATATATGCTCAAGCTATACCCAGGGTGGAGGATGATTCACTCCCTGTTGCCTGTACATCAAGATGTAGAACTCTTAGCTTCTTCTCTAGCACCATGTCTGCCTGCATGCCAACATGTCCCACCATGATGATAATGGACTAAACCTCTGAAACTGCAAACCAGCCACAATTAAATGTTTTCCACTATAAGAGTTGCTGTGGTCACAACATCTCTTCATAGCAATAGAAATCCTAAGACAGGCATCTTAATCAAACTTAATGACCTGAGTTCCATTCACAGAACCCAGGAGAAATAAATGAGAGAACCAACTCCGCATGTACACACATAATAAATAAATACAAGAGAAAGGAAAGAACGGCAAAAAAAAAGAGCTAAAACTAGGCAATGTGGTTGGTAGTAGAAACGAACTTGGGAGTCTGAGAAATATTTGTGTGATGACTGAGAACATGACTGAACAGATGTAGGATAAAAGAAGGCAAGGTTGAGCATGTACCAAGTGAGTGGCTAAGCTTCAACCCATCCAGAGAAGACAGAAAACAAGGTTTGGTGCAACGAGGTTACTGAGATGATCGCTTTGATCTGGATGCTGCAGAAGCTGAGCTTTCCCATGCCTACAGTAGCAGCAGAACACAAGATTTCCTGCCCTTAGTTAAAAAGAAATAATTCCTTTTATTTATATATATTTACTATATATTATAGTAAAATTGTCTTAAGTGTCAAGAGGATACAATATAACAAAGTCACTAAATGCATGTAACTTTAATTAAAATTTATACATACAAGTTCAAACAAGTGTGTTTTTAATCAATGAGCAAATACCATCATTCTATAATCAAGTATTAGATGACCCCAGGTCAGCAAATTCAACATATAACATATGGGTCTCTTGTGAATTATTTGCATATTGGATAGCAAATACTTAAAGAGAGGACATTTCTTTGGCATCAAAAATGACGAATAAACTACAAAAAAATTGTCCTCTTGAATCTGTCTTAGGATGAGATAACTCCTACCATTTTGTTTTCACCATAGGCATGAATGCGAGAGTGCCTCTAACGGAGTCAGTTTTAAAGTAAAAGTGTTGGAAAATGAGAGACAATGGTGATTACCTGGAAAGTGAACACAATGCTAATGGTTAAGCAAGGTAACTCTGCTGAACTTTCAGAAACCCGGCCATTTTAATTTTAGCATCCTCCACAAAACACATTGTAGAAGAAAGGCAATGCGTGAAGGTTCTGGCTTGCTTGTCAGCAGAACAGAATCTTCCCTTAGCCTGTGTCCGGACTCACAAATGCCTCACCCAAGCTGCTTCTAGAGCCTTCCTCTCAGCTTGAAGTCAAATCCCCTTCCTTTAGATAGCACAAATAGCTAAAGCCTTGGTATTTACTTCCAGGGAGATTTGCCATAGAGTGGGAGTCTCAAAGTCCAAAGGAAGACATACTGCTCTGTTCTCCATTGTGAATCAGCTGCCAATGCCGTGAAACATACCAGACTTACTCTCCCCTCACATTTGTCTTCATTAGTTACCACAGTATGTTGCCTGCAGAGCTGGTCAGTAATGAGAATTGAAGAGAGCATCTTTGGGCAAACAGGGGGGAGGGGCTGAGGATGTTGCCAATTGTTCCTTGAATCATGCTGAATAGTACTGCTGTAGAACCAATGTTGTGTCTGCCCCTCCCCACCACCGAAAATTTCCCACCTGAAAATTTCCTTCATAAAGAGAGGCGCAGGAGACTCAAACGGTAAGCAAGCCTCAGGTGTCTGGGAAGTCTGAAACTTGAAAAGAATGGTGAGGGCCCTCACCACATGGCTTGAGAAGCAGAAATCAACAGTTGAACGAGGAAACTGACAAGCTGAGCTACTGAGAGGTTCTAGGACCTGTTGCACTGCCTGTTGTACAGAGAGCTCCAGGGCTGTGGCTTCCATGAGCCAGTGCCCATATTGAAGTGGGCCTTCTGATGATGCAGCTGTTTTGGATCATCCGTGCTCCTGTAATTAACTCAACTATGCTTCTGTCACTAACCACCCTAAGAACCCATTGGTTCAAGAAGTTAGACTCTGGTGCAACTGCTACTTTGGACTGTTACGGGTTTCCTTTCTAATGTTAGTAGATGTGTGTGTGTGTGCGTGTGTGTGTCTGTGTGTGTGTGTGTCTGTGTCTGTCTGTGTCTGTGTCTGTCTGACTGTCTGTCTGTCTGTGTCTGTGTATCTGTCTGTGTGTGTGCTTGTGTGTCTATGTGTGTCTGTATATCTACATGTATATGTTCCTGAGTGTCTGTGTCTGTGTGTATGGAGGAGGATGCCTGAGTCGCTGTCTCTGTCTCTGTCTCTGTCTCTGTGTGTGTGTGTGTGTGAGAGAGAGAGAGAGAGAGAGAGAGAGAGAGAGAGAGAGAGAGAGAGAGAGAGAGAGAGAATGCAGGTGTGTATATGGGGCATGGGATTCATCTCTGTAGAAAGATGGTACAAGCAGATGGTACCTGGAGACTGAGCTTTGGAAAGGTGATCATAGGCAAGAGCCTTCATGAATGGCATTAATAACCTTACCAAAAAACAGATTCCAGAAACCTCTACAGCTCCTTCCATGATGCACACTGCAGTCACCCATGACCAAGGAAGTAGTACTGGACCCATCACTACACATGTAATCTGAGATCCTTTGCTTGAGACTTCTCAACAAAACAAAAGTTCGGGTTTAAGTCACTCACCTATGGTATTTCAGTATACACCCAGAATGGAAAAACACAGAGGTCTTACAGAAAGACCGTCTAAACTATAAAGAGAACCTCTGGGACCTAAAGTATATCTTTATACAAAATCTGGATACTAACCAAGAGAGTTCAATGCTGCAAGAAATTGGAGAAAAAACTCAACAATTGTAGAAAACAGAGGTAAACAAAATGCCTTAAGGAAAAAAATAAGAGGACAAAATACCAGAAAAAAAGGAGGGAAGAAAAAAATGTTTCCTCTTTAGTTTGAAGAGAGAAAACCACTCTAGAGATATGGCTCACACAGTTTAGAAACTGCCCTTTGGCAGTTGTGCATGTACACTTGAATCTGACCCTCAAAGAGGACTGCCTCCATGGCCTCAGGAGCCTACTGCTTTGGCAATACAAACCCTAACCTTCTCACTTAACAGTCTCCCTGCTCAAGTAACATATCTGTGGCAAACAATGGCTAGAGTGTCTTGTTACAGCACACATAAAAGCTCAGCCTGTTATTTATTTCTGTTCCATGATGATATTATGGCACTGTTTAGAAATGAAATGTTCCCCTGTTGGGTAGTTGAACCTCCTCCATTTACAGCGGGCCTTTACTGTGCTCTGAAAGACCATTTTCATTATGTTCCTGGCACAGGTGGGATTAACATAGCTTCAGTGACATTCATAGAATGACTTTGCTCTCAGGCACAGTGTCACTGTATCTGGCTGTATCTGGTAATAGTACCAAGATGATTTAGCCCTGCTTCATGAGGTTTTCCTACCACTGATTGCCAGTTAGGGAACAGAGTCAAACAAATGGAAAGAAAAACTCTGCTTCATGATTCATTCTCTGATATTTTTGCAACTCTTTGGAGTCTTCACTAGATACAGCTGAAGAGCAGATTAGCTCTACCAACTTTCCTTAGGAATCAGTTTTCCAGTGAGGGTTTTCATGAGTGTTGGCTCATTACGTAGCTGACTATATAATCATACTAACGAGGTCAAAGCTGATCTTCAGTTCAATACTCATGTAGCTCATTCAAGTTGTTCTGTTCCAAAGATCCCAACTGAATTGTTGCCTGAGTAGCAAAGAGTTATAATTCATCAGGCAATAACAGATCATCAGTCACCCACAATTCTACTTAAAAACAGCATTCAGATTTTATTTTTATCTAACAATTCATATATTAATATATGGGATAAAGTGACTTTTGAGCATGAAATTAAGCTCCATCTGTACAATGAGTAGCATATCAAATACTCCAACATTTGTAAAAACTGGAGATAGACAGTCTCTGTGAATAGTGATACAGACAAAGGATTTATGCTAAATAGGACTGACCAAGCCTTTCCATAAACAACTATCCATAATAGTAAAACTGAAGCATTAAGTATTGGCAAAACAAGATTACAAAGAGATAGAGACAACTTGGTAAACCACATTGATTTTTTAATAGATGAATTTTCATCTTTTCTAGTATACAAATCAAGATCTTAATTAAAAACCAGCTACATGCTTCCAATAACATTTTTATGTATTTGATTGCTTCACACTCAGGAAATACAAATTTCTTTTAATGTTAATTTAAATAGAAAATAAAGAACTATGGACAACTAAGAAATGTTGAGAGTTGGGAAGATCTTCTCCACAGAAGAGTGTACCAATTGGCTATCCAATCCCAAGTGGTCAGTGTAACGTGCATTCTTCCCGTCAGCCACCTGAGCCCCAAGCTGTCTCAGCCCTCAAATAACACACAGGAGGCTATATTAATTATGAAGCTGTTGGCCATTTGCTTGGTTTCTTATCGGCTAGCTCTGACTTAATTATTAACCCATAACTGCTAATCTGAGTATTTCGTGGTCTTTTCCTATCCGAGAAAGGGTCTGGACCTCTTACTCCTCTGGTGTCCTACATCATGACTCACTGTGCCTCTGTTTCCCAGAATCCTTCTCCTCTCCTAGTCCCACCTAACTTGCTTCCCTATTGGCCACCAGTGCTTTATTAATCAGCCAGTAGGACAATGTATACACAGAAGGACTTCCCCCATGAGTCAGTCCTAAAAATATGCATACATGTAACATAATACCAACTGAGAAAGTTACATTTTGTATTTAGGACTGGGGGAGGCCATGAATTTAAAAGAGAACAAGATGAGGTTCATGAGAATGTTTGGAGGAGGGAAAGGAAGCCAGAAATGATGTAAAAGAAACAATTTTCTTCTTAAGAGGAGAGTCATGAAACAAGTAGGTAGTGATTTGTTCTGAATTAAATAGTGAGGAATTCTGCAATCATAATTCCAAGGCAAACTCCAACTCCACAGTGAACTCTATCCTCCTGCCTTATCCTTCATTGAGTTGTTACAGTAAAATCAAATAAAATTTGTTATTGAAAACTTTTAAAAGACAAAATTATCTCAGGTTATTGTCTGAGTAAGGGTGAGTTTAAGAAGGGCATCTAATTGTTTTTCCTAAACTAGTACTTGCTTATGATTCACCATGAACTTTGTACTGCCTATATGGACATTTTTTCATTTTATTGTTTCTGCATTTCTTTGTTACAAATAGAAAAAAGTAAGAACTGAAATATCAAATCTTTGACACAAATTATACAGAAAATATTGGTGGGGGAACTCTTGGAATGCCATAGCAATCACTAAAGCTTGGAGAATGTGTTCTCACAGGAAGACTAGAAGTTAGAGCTGTGGTACCAAAAAGCACACATTCAGAAGTTGCATTAGTTCTTTTAGAGCACAAGAGAGATCAAGGGCATCTGTTACACTGTTCCCTTTGACTTGTTATTTCGCACACACAGCAGCTTCTGGTGCATCTTTTTTACGTCTAATAATCCAAATAAGTTCACCTGAGAGTAGGAATAAAATCCAAAGGAACTTATGACAAGCAAAAGGATCTTTGACTATAGTCTCTGGCAAAGGAATAGTTATCTACCATGAATCATGGGTATTGTTAAGCAGCATGAATCTACCTGCAAGCTACAAAGGCAGCCTTTCTAGATCTCTGCTATAAAATAGTAAGGTATGCGTCAAAGAACAGAAGCTTTGTCCAGAGGAAATGTACCCACATCTCTTCTTGTCACTGTCATTCTGATTGTTACTCCCTGGCTACTGTGTGACTCTAGCTTTGGGACAGCAACCAAACCTTCTAATATTTGGGGGACGTATTTCTCTTCTGGAGAAACCATTGTACTAGATGCTGTTCAAAAATAACTGTAGGTCTAAAACTGTATCTAGCTATTAGTGACACTTATCTCTAGGTCAGTATCATCTGGTACTACAGAAGACAAGGACAAAGTACTAATCAGTCAGTTCTATAGAGAATATGTTGTTTTCCTATTTTTATTTTTGTTTTGGGGGCATTAAGACAGGGTTTCTCTGTGGCTTTGGAGGCTGTCCTGGAACTAGCTCTTGTAGACCAGGCTGGTCTTGAACTGACAGAGACCTCCCTGCCTCTGCCTCCTGAGTGCTGTGATTAAAGGCATGCACCACCACTACATGGCTAGAGAGCGTATGTTTTTCTCTGATCTCTTTCCTTTGGGTCCCCATGAAAATTGTAGTTCATGATATTATTCATATTAAATGTACTTGTTTATGGAACAAAATGTTTGTGATTCTGTCTCCTTAATAAAAAATTTTCACCATTCCCTTTAAATAAAGTATAAAAGATCAAAAGGCTTAAATTTGCCCTCCCTCCGTGTGTGTGTGTGTGTGTGTGTGTGTGTGTGTGTGTTTGTGTGTGTTTGATTCCCTTTAGGGTGCTAACTGAGTTTTGAAAAGAAATTGTGCCTGACAGTTAATTTCAACAATCACATATTGAAGGACTGCTTGATTGCATGCTTTGCCAAGATAGAAACATAAAAATGGTTCAAACATAATTGCTGAACTTAAGAAAGTCAAGGTCTAGAATTTAAAGCTAGTCATTTCCACTGCATTTAGAAAAGTAAAAGAGAATACCCCTCATTCTTAGAGATCGGTTCAAGATAAGAAATGGGTGACTACACCATCATGGGAGGCAACTTGAAAATGGGCTTTTTCTTCAAGCACTTCTCACTCCTTGTATGGAACTTCCATGTAGAAAGGTATGCCTGGTGACAGAGGCCCTGACTACACCCTAACGGGCAGTCTATGGGACCTCTGGCAGTGGAACCAGTATTTATCCCTAGCCCATTCCCTATAGATGGATACTCTCTCAGCCTAGACACACTGGGGAGCGCCTAGGCCCTGCCCCAAATGATATGAAAGACTTTTATGATCCCCCATGGGAGGCCTCATCCTCCCAGGGGAGTGGATGGGGATGGGATGGGGCATTGGTGGGGGGCATGGGAGAATGGTAGGGAGAGGGAACTGGGATTGGTTTGTAAAATAGGATTGTTTTTAATTTAAATAAAAAAGAGAAAAATAAAATGCATTGTATACAACTTTAAAACAAAAGACTGATTTGCATTTACAATTTGGAACCCATGAAAATGTGGTCTTATTTTCTTTACCTAAAATGCTTTCCATTTTTCAGCATTTTGCCTATAGGAATAGTTTTCAAATCTTCTGACTTGATCAGGAGTGCATTCTCATACAGTAAGAAAGTAGTTAATGATCAAGGAGATAGTCTTGATTGATGCTGTATTCTTCAAGTGCTATGAAACTATTAGGTCCTGAGCCCTAATGCAGCTATTTATTTGGATTATACAAAATGTAAAACACACAGTATATGAGAAAGAAGCAACCAACCTTAAGTATATCACACATTTTAAATGAAGTAGGATAATCAAATTGTTTTGCTGTGGCTCTTTAGTAGATTTCTAATGTAAATATGAACTTCTTATGCCATTGCAATGCCAAGTTGGAAATTTTTATGACAGATTACAAATTATTAAGGGCAAGTGAAATTTTATATCAAAATTAAAATCCTGGGCTAGCCTATTAACTGAAGTAATAACTGTCCTGGTAAGATATGCCCACTAAGCTGATCAGTTGTGGCCGACTCCTTTAAACCCACCACTTGGCAGGCAAAGGCAGGAAGATTTCTGAGTTAAGCTACCCTGATCTACAGAGTAAGTTCCAAGACAGCCAGGGACACATGGAAAAACTCTGTCTCAAAGAAATAAGAGACCTAAAATAGTGCCCACTGGTACAACAGCGGCACAGATATTATGGGGGTCGTCAATGGCTTTCTAACAGAATTTGAGTCATGCTCCATGAGATGGAACCTGGCACCAGTAAAGGGGCCAAGAGCTTGTGGCTAGTTGGGTAATAGGCCCTAGGGAACAGCCCACTATTATTCTGCTATATGGACATAGCATTAAAGTGACTCCTAATGACAGTGCAATCCCCATAGATAATGTATTCCTCTGCCTTTATGACAGAAGCTCACAGATTTTAGTTAACACCGAGACCCACAACTGGCCCATGTGAAGAGAATGAAAGACGGTGGAGAACTCAGCCCTACATGTTGTCTGTGTGGACATCCCTCTGTGTGTTTCCTTGTGTCCCGTTGCTTTCTTTCTGTCTGCTCTTTCTCATCTTCCATCTCAGTTTCTTTCTCTCCTTTCATCACTCTTTGGGACAGAGTCATTTGGTACCCTGTCATACCCTGGTGGGACTCCTCTAACAACTGCAAAGGTTTTTCTAGGAGGAAGTAAAACAGAAATTGCCTGTAGATATACCAGGGAAGCCTGCAGGAATGGATCCACTTCCTTTGCAGCCTGGCAAAGGTGCCGTTATCTGGTGGTGATGAAGCTGGTGGGCTGCTTGGACTGAGAGCTGCCATTTTCTGTCTGTGGGCTATGATGGTTTTTCCTCCTCTAGTTGCCCCCCCTTGTTAAAGGAGGAATCTAGAAAACCAGTTCTCTGCTTCTCTTTGGTAAACACAGGAATCTCATCCTATGGTTGGAATTGAAAGTTCCATTCCTGACCTTAAGTAAAGACTTGCTGTTCTCCAGGCTACGTGGCTCCAGCTAGGACTTCAGCCCTTATACCAGTTTGATCCTGGAACAGATTTCCCAAGCACATGAGGATGCCTGAAAGGGTTTCTTACGCTTCGTAGTGGCCGATTCCCCACACCTGTTACCTTTTTATCCTAGAAGACTTGGTAGATGTGGTTAACTTTAATTGTCAACTTGAGTGAATTGGCAAACACCTAAGTCCTTAATAGGACACACCTTTGGGTATATCTGAGGCATTTCCAGAAAAGTTAAACAGAAAGGGGAAGACCCATGATATTAGTCAATGTTTTCTAGAGAAACAGAGCCAAAAAATGAATATTCATTATAAAATGGATTTATCAGATTATCTTATGATACAGTACAACAATGGCTGTCCAGATATTGGAGAGGCTGAGAACCCAGTAGCTGGGATCCTCAGCAGTCCCATTCTGGCTCTGAAAGTCTGGAGTATTCCTGGAGAACTGGTCTTCAGTCAACATTGGAGAGCAAAGAAGTTGGGTTCCAATACTGTAGAACAGCAGCAGAAGTGACAGAGCAGTATAGGCACACCCTGAAGGTGAGCAGGCGAAAAAGCAGCCTGGCTTCCCGTCAGGACCCCTTCTATCTGGGCTTCTACTGGCATTCTGCAGGAAATAACTTCCCTCCTCAGGTAGTTCTTCCAGGAAATCCCTGTACAGAACCACCCAGAGATTCATATCTTCTCGATCCCAGATCCACTCAAGTTGGCCACCAGTATCAACCATCATAGCCACCTTCAATGTGACTATCACCATCACGTGGGCTGGAGTCCCGGTGTGAGCACTGCTTTTCCTGTTCTCTTCTCTTTTGTTTGGGCATTGTGGACCAGCCGCTCTCACCACCATGCTTTCCTCCCCATGATGGACTGCATTTCTCCAACTGTGAGCCAAAATAAGCCCCTCCTACCCCTAATGTCTTTGGGTATGTGGAGGAGGAATGTTGGTTTATTTGGTTTTAGGTGATAGTTATTTACAGGTTCTAGTCCTTTGTGGAAGGATATCATGGCAGAAACTCAAGCAGAATCTTGAAGCAGAAATCATGGAGGGATGCTATTTGCTAGCTTACTCGAGGACTCATGTTTACAGCCCAGGACCACCTGCCTAAGGATGGTGCTGCCCACAGTGGGATGAGCTTTCCTTCCTCAAGCAACCATCAAGACAATCTCCAACAGAAATTTCATAAGGCCCCACTACTAGATAAAGAGATATAGGAAATTAATGATTGCCAAGACAGGGAGACTCAGACTTCTTCAGGGATGAATCTGCTTATATTGGTCATTCACTTAAACACATATACACAGAAGCAACACTAAATGGACTCAGTATGGTTGTGTGTGTGTGTGTGTGTGTGTGTGTGTGTGTGTGTGTCTGACTGTCTGTTCTTGTGTCTGTGTGAAAATAATTAAAGAAGTGGTCATGAATCTGAAAGAGAATGAGGAGATGTAGAAGGAGTTTGGGAATAGGATAGAAATTATAAAAATACCACACTCATGTATGACATATATGTATATATGTTAATACATGTAAAGTTTTCAGAATAATGCCTAGTTTGTGATTGTTTAAAAGACAGCCCCTAAATGACATGACAACAGTAATTCTTAATCACTGTTGATGGGGTCACAAATTAATACAGCCATAGTGTAAATCAGTTTAGAGACTTTTCAAAACCTTAATAATAGAGATACCATATGACCTCCATATACCTAGAGAATTCCATATCCTTCTATAGAGCTATATGCATCCGTGTTTACTACTGGTTTTTTCACTGTTGCAAAGAATAATCAACCTAGTTGTCCATCATAAATGAAAAGATGATGAAAATTGCTATAAATATAAAGAAAGGAAGGAGGAAGGGAGGGAGGGAAATAATAATACTTTTCTTAAAAAGAGGAACTGACAGGAGCATATCGCGAAAGCAGCAGTTCTGACTTGTGTCCTTGAATGGAAGCTGGAAAGGTTCTTGATTTGGTGCCAGCCAGAAGCTCTGGTCCTGGTCCTGGTGTGGTGTCTGACATTTCTTCAATTCAACCAGTGCACTACTGAAGCTCTATGTGAGAACATGACTAAATCTCAGAGGCACCTGGACAGCACAGGACGAGCTGCCTGGACTGGTCAGTTCATTTGCCTGCCCTGTGTTTCTGTTCAGGAAAGCTTTGTTAACCCCACAATGGGTACCCTCTATAGAAGCCCATTTTCTGGATCCTGCCTGCACTGTACAACAGCTCTACCCTCTTTATTCTGCTCCCACCTATAGTCCCATCAGAAAACTCCCTTCTAGACTCTCCTCTAAATATCTGTTGCTCTTGGAATTCCCTGGGCAAGAACTGAAGCCACTGGCTCATGGAGGCTCTTTGGGACTGTGAACTTCTAACACCCAGACTCCTGACTTAAGTCCCACCTTGGCCTAGGAAGCCTGAGTGGCACTCAAGGACCCACTGGTTCCATACCACGGTGATGGTGTACAGATTACTACTTCAAGAAGTCTAGCCAGGTTCAGAGAAATACTTCGTCTCAAAAAATAAGGTAGAAAGTGGTAGAGAAAGACACTGACATCCAACATTGAACTTGGGCCTCTACATGCATGGACACACCCAGATATGCACCTGACACAGACAAGCACATGCAAGAACACATATACACAAAGAAGTCAAGCCAGGAAGAGTGACAGAAATGAGGCAGTAGATTCAGCATGGGAGATGTAGGGTCATCGGAGTATTTCCTAACCAAGAAAAAAAATTCAAGAACATCTTTTTTATTCAGTTGAGAATAAGGCTGCAGTATCTGTCTACTTTCACATTCATAAGATCACTAATCTCTCCTTTTCATCCCAATAAAAAGAATAGTGAAGTGTTTAAAAAGACAAAATGGAGCAGGGCATTAAGAAAAACTGCATTTGCCTTTGACAAAAGTAGCTCTTTCTCCATAAGAAAGAAAACACTGCTGTTACTTATGGAGTCAGAGGTGAGGGTTCTTAGTGACTATCATCTACGAGGCAAAGTCTTCATCTGAGAACAGGTAGGAAGGAGACAGAAGAATAATGTGAGCTTCAAGGGGCAGGTAGACAGACCAGTCACTGCAGAATAGAAAAATAAATGCGGGGCATAGCAAGGGTGACAAACGCTGATGGGTATTAGTGTGATTCTCTGCTTTTACTTCAATGACATGCCCTTCTTTCTGCTTGGAGGCATCCCTCTACACAGGGGTTAGAGAGTAGACGTCAAAGAAGGATGGGGCTCAGAGAGTGGCTACCAGGACCAGTAGAACAGTAATGGGAAGAAAGCATTCACACTTCACAAAACCCTAGCTATAACACAGATTTAGAAAGGGGGTATATATATATTAGTGCTCTGTCTTCATGCACACCAGAAGAAGGAATTCATTACAGATGGTTGTGAGCCACCATGTTGTTTCTGAGAATTCAACTCAGAACCTCTGGAAGGGCAGTCAAGTGTTTTTAACCACTGGGCCATCTCTCCAGCCCTTAGAAAAATAAAAAGATTTTCTAAATTCCATAAGCTAAAACTTAGATGTACCAAAAGCCAGTCTGAGGTAGGTGTAGTAGCTCACAGCTATAATACCAACACTAAGGTAGATGAGGCAAGAGGATCACCGGAGTTGAGTTGACTCTGGGCTACATAGTGAGTTCCAAACCATGTGTGGGCTATAGAGTGAGACCCTGTCTCAGAAAAGGAAGGAAAAGAACATCGAGTTTCATTATCAAGTTTATTGCTAACACAGAAATTTCAAGGTAAGGAGCAGGTTCTGTATGGGCATAGGAAGATCACAGGAAATAAACAATTAACACAATTACATTCCCAAAATGAAAGCATGTTTGCAAAATGTTGGTGATTGGGATTGAAGTTATCAACATGGTAATTCTATCACTAGAAGAAGAAATTCCATTTCCTTTCAGGAAAATTAATGGCATAAATATATTCTTATAATTCAAGCTGAAAAGTAATGTTTGATTTTGAACCGTGTAGGCAGCTGAGGCAAGAGCCATCTTTTCAGTTTTGTGTAAGTGGATGACCACAACACTGAGAACAAAGGCTGCTCTGACCTTCCCAATTATGCTAAGCCACCAAAGTGCTCCAAAATGATTTGAATTTGAATGCTGTTGGGCACAGCAAGCCACTGTGAAGTTCCCACACTCTTCACCCCGTCTGTTTTCCACCTAGTAACTCTACCCCCACCCAAAAAAATCATTTTTAATATTTCACCGTTTCTCACACACGCTGTTCTCTGCTTTTGTAGAGCCCACATAAGTTTTATTGTCCTTATTTTAATTTTTTTAAATATCAACACAACTTTAAGTTTTTAAATCTAAGCTTCTCTTTTTCATTTAAAGAAAAAATGTCCAATATGCTTGGATTTCTTCTAGCAACTATTTGACCTGAATTCCTTGAGTAAACACATTATTATCGAAGGAGTTGAAAGACAAGGTAATTCTGCAGTGTCTTCCAGTTTCAACCACAAAGAAATTAACCCATTTTTGCTAACATTTGAAATATATATATATATAATTTTCTTAGGTTCAAATTCCTTGGGGCATCATTCAAACTTCACATGAGGTTCAGAGTGTAATAATTAGCAGTGGGCTGCTTACATTCGCCAATATATTTGTACAAACATATGTTGGCACTCAGTTTCATATCAGCTACACATCAAAGGAGGACGCTGAAGAGGAAGTATTCCACCCCAGGGCTGGATTAGTGTCTCTGCCTCAAACAGACCTCATTGAAGGGTATAGTTTGGGGAAAATTAAAGAACTTGTCTGACCTGGGTATTGGAGGGAATCCATTAACAAAAGGCCATGCAGAATATCTCTGCCGGGTTTTTTTCCTGCCTTGCCACTGTGTTCCTGCAACAAGCTGTAAGCTCTTTTATCTCCAGATTGCCAGTCTGCCAAACAGGAACCATACAGTTCCTTTCCTGCCACCTTACAGAAGGATGAGTGTGCCCACAATCTGCATGCTGGAGTTTCTTCCTATCAACATACTTTTTCCAATGTGCACAAAGCTTATTGCCCAGTTATTCACCACTTCTCGTGGGTGTAGAGAATGAAGACCAGAGTCCCTGGTACATAGTAGCCAACGGCCAAAGATTAAGAGATGAGTGCTGAATCTCACCTCCATAGAAAGCTAGCTCTTCTTTTGTTACGAGCATCAGCACCGCCAAAAGGAATCTGGGTATTTTACATGAAAACCAAACAATTTTAATAGCACAGCTGACATACACACACTATGACCATTTCCCCTTACTCAGTCTCCACACAAATTTCTGTGTGTGTGTGTGTGTGTGTGTGTGTGTGTGTGTGTGTGTGGTTTTTTATTTAAATTAGAAATAAGCTTGTTATACATACCAATCTCAGTTCCCTCTCCGTTCCCTCCTCCCCTGTCCTCCACCAACCCCCCGATCCCATCCCCTTTCTGCTCCCCCCGGGAAGGTGAGACCTTCCGTGGGGGATCATCAAAGTCTGTCATATCATTTGGAGAAGGATCTATTACCTCCCCTGTATGTCTAGGCTGAAAGAGTGTCTCTCTATGTGAAGTGAACTCCCAAAGTCTATTCTTATGCTAGGGATAAATACTGATCCACTTCTAGAGGCCCCATAGATTAACCAAACCTCCAAACTGGCATCAACATTCAGGGGGTCTGGGACAGTCCTGTGCTTGTTTGCCAGCTATCTTTCTGGGGTCCATGAGCTCCCCCTTGTTCAGATCAGCTGTTTCTGTGGTCTTGACCCCTTTGCTTATTACTCCTCCTTCTCTGCAACTGGGTTCCAGGAGTTCAGTTCCATGTTTAGCTTCTGCTCTAGGATAGTCATCAATCTCATTATCAAAAAAGGGCATTTAAGGTAGCTTCTCAACTATTGCTTAGATTGTTAGCCTTGTAGATCTCTGGGAATTTTCCTAATGCCAGATTTCTCTTTAAACCTATAATGGCTCCTTTTATTATGGTATCTCTTTTCTTGCTCTCCTCTATTCTTCCCCTGACTTGATCTCCTTGTTCTCTCATGTCCTGTCCTCCGCTCCTCTTCTCCCCTTTTCTTTCTCATAACTCCCTATTCTCTTCCCTCCCCTCCATGTTCCCAATTTGCTCCCCTTCGCCAAGTGACCATGTATGTCTCTCTTAGGGTCCTCCTTGTTTCCTAGCTTCTCTGATGGTTTGGATTGTAGGATGGTAATCCTTTACTCTTTGTCTAAAATCCATATATATCATGTTTGTCTTTTTGTGACTGGGTAACTTTTTCACTCAGGATGGTTTCTTCTAGTGCCATCTATTTGCCTGCAAATTACAAGATTCCATTGTTTTGGGTTTTTTTCCTTCAGCTGAGTAGGGTCATTGCCAAACTCTTTTTACGAGACTTCAATAACCTTGGTACCAAAGTCACACAAAGACACACTAAGAAAGAGAACTACAGCCAGGCGATGGTGGCACACGCCTTTAATCCCAGCACTCGGGAGGCAGAGGCAGGCGGATCTCTGTGAGTTTGAGGCTGGGATGGACCAACAGCCTCCAAAACAATACAGAGAAACCAAAAAAAAAAAAAAAAAAAGAAGAAAGAAAGAGAACTACAGACCAATATCCCTCATGAAATGAACATTTATGCAAAAATATTCAATAAATACTGGCAAATCTAATTCAGAAACACATCAAAAAAAAATCATCCACCATGATCAAGTAGTCTTCATCCCAGAGATGGTTCAACAATGTAATCCACCATATAAACAAACTGAAAAAGAAAAACCACATAATCATCTCACTAGACGCTAAAAAGGCCTTTGACAAAATCCAACATTGCTTCATGATAAACGTCTTAGAGAGATCAGGGATAGCAGGAACATACCTAAACATAATAAAACCAATATACAGCAAACTGACAGCCAACATCAAACTAAATGGAGAGAAACTCAACACAATTTCACTAAAATCAGAAACAAGACAAGGCTGTCCCCTCTCTTCATACCTCTTCAATATTGTACTTAACGTTCTAACTAGAGCAATAAGACTACAAAAGGAGATCAACGGGATACAAATTGGAAAGGAGGAAGGAAAACTTTCACTATTTGAAGATGATATGATAGTCTATATAAGTGACCCAAAAAACTCTACCAGGGAACTCCTACAACTGACAAACACCTTCAGCATAGTGACAGGTCACAAGATTAATGCAAAAAAAAAAATCAGTAGCCCTATTATATACAGACATTAAATGGGCTGAGAAAGAAATCAGAGAAACATCACCCTTTACAATAGCCACAAACAACATAAAATACCTTGGGGTAATGCTAACCAAACAAGTGAAAGACCTGTAGAACAAGAACTTTGAGTCTTTAAAGAAAGAAATTAAAGGAGATACCAGAAAATGGAAAGATCTCCCATGCTCTTGGATAGGTACGATCAACATAGAAAAAATGGCAATCTTGCAAAAAGCAATCTACAGATTCATTGCAATCCCCATCAAAATCCCAGCACAATTCTTCACAGACCTTGAAAGAACAATTGTCAACTTTATATGGAAAAACAAAAGACACAGGACAGCCAAAACAAACCTGTACAATAAAGGAACATCCAGAGGCATGACTATCCCTGACTTCAAGCTCTATTATAGAGCTGTAGTCCCGAAAACAGCTTGATATTGGCACATAAATAGACAGGTAGACCAATGGAATCTAATTGAAATCCCTAATATGGACCCACACACCTATGAACACCTAATTTTGACAAAGAAGCTAAAATTATACAATGGAAAAAAGAAAGCATCTTCAACAAATGGTGTTGGCATAACTGGATGCTGGCATGTAGAAGACTGCATATCTATCGCTATGCACAAAACTTAAGTCCAAATGAATCAGAGACCTCAACATAAATCCAGCCACACTGAATCTCTTAGAAGAGAGAGAAGGTGGTACCTTTGAATGAATTGGTACAGGAAATTTCTTCCTGAACATAATAACGGTAGCACAGACACTGAGATCAACAATTAATAAATGGGACCTCCTGAAACTGAGAAGCTTCTGTAAGGCAAAGGACAGAGTCAACAACACAAAACAGCAGCCCACAGATTGGGAAAAGATATTCACTAACCCCACATCTGACAGAGGGCTGATTTCCAAAATATACAAAGAACTCAAGAAGCTAGTCACAAAAACACCAAATAATCCAATTAAAAATGGGGTACAGAACTAAATAGAGAATTCTCAATAGACGAGGCTGAAATGGCTGAGAGACACTTAAGAAAGTGCTCAACATCCCTACCTAGCTATCAGGGAAATGCAAATCAAAACAACTCTGAGAAACCATCTTACTCCTGTCAGAATGGCTAAAATCAAAAACACCAATAACAGTTTATGGTGGAGAGGATGTGGAGAAAGGGGAACACTCCTTAACTGCTGGTGGGAGTGACAACTCGTACAGCCACTTTGGAAATCAGTATGGAGATTCCTCAGAAAAATAGGAATAAGCCTACCACAAGACCCAGCAATTCCACTCTTAGGTATATATCCAGAAGATGCATATTCATACAACAAGGGCATCTGTTCCACTATATTCATAGCAGCATTATTTGTAATAGCCAAAACCTGGAAGCAACCTACTTGCCCCTCAGCTGAAGAATGGATAGAGAAAATGTGGTACATTTCCACACAACTTTTTAAGATAAATAAAAGTATTCCTATTTTTCATAGAAGGCTACAGGATTTTACTTACCTAAGGTCAAACCTCCAATAAGTCAGCCACCCCAGATTTTAACCCAACTGTGACTTCAAAACCAGACAGCTAACTGCTCTGCTCACTAAGTCACTGGGGTAAAATCATCACACACTGGTCATGACTTTCCTTCTCAAAAGTTTGATATGGTCCTCTGTTAAATAAATTACAGTAAGAACAAAGATAGGATATCTCAAAACTATTTGCATAGTTGGCAGGTAGGTAAGAAAAACTACTTCAGAGTCTCTCTGAAGTCACACAGCCAACAGGAGTAAGGATCCTTTTAGAGACAGGACCATGCTTGGTCCATGCTTTCCTCAAACTTTCAATCCTCCTGCCTCTACTTTCTGTATGCTGGACGTACTGGCACATACTAGTACACTCATTAAGGGTGAAATTTTTACAAGGTATTTCAATTTTCTATTGCTGCAGACCAGACTACTTCAAAATACTGTGAACTCCACCCCCACCCTTCCAACCCTCCATCCAAATCCCACTCGATTCTCCAGGGAGGGTGAGGCCTTTCGTGGGTGATCTCCAAAGTCTGTCATATAATCCAGGACAGAGTCTAGGCCCTCCCCCATGTATACAGGCTCAGAGAGCATCCCTCCATGTAGAATGGGCTCCCAATGCACATTCAGATGCCAGGGATAAATACTGATCTAGTGCCTGAGGCCCCAAAGATTGCTGAGGCCTCCTCACTGACACCCATGTTCAGGGCTTCTGGATTAGTCCCATGCTGGCCTCTCAGCCATCAGTCTTGGGTCCATGATCTCCCCCCTATTCAGGTCAGCTATTTCTGTGGGTTTCACTCGCCCGGTCATGACCCCTTTGCTCATTACTCCTCCCTCTCTGCAACTGGGTTCCAGGAGTTCAGTGTTTAGCTGTGGGTGTCTGCCTCTGCTTCCATCAGCCACAAGATGAAGGCTCTAGGATGGCATATAAGGTAGTCTCATTATCAGGGAAGGGCATTTAAGGTAGCCTCTCCACTATTGCTTAGATTGCCAGTTGGTGTCATCATTGTAGATCTCTGGAAATCTCATTAGTGCCAAATCTCTCCTGAAACCTATAATGGCTCCCTCCATTATGGTATCACTCACCCTGCTCTCCTCTATTCTTCCCCCGACTCAACTTTCCTGCTCCCCTATGTCCTACTCTCCCCTTCTCCTCTCCCCCTCACTTTACCCCAGCTCCCTGTCCCCTCCACCCATGCTCCCAGTCCACTCAAGAGATCCTGTCCCTTTGCCCTTCTCTGGGGTACCATGCATATCTCTCTTAGGGTCCTCTATATTTCCCAGACTCTCTGGTGGTGGGATTGTAGGCTGGCACTCCCATATTTCATGTCTAAAATCCTTATATGAGCGAATGCATACCATGTTTGTCTTTTTATGACTGGGCTACCTCACTCAGTAAGGTTTCTTCTAGTGCCATCCATTTGCCTACAAATTTCAAGATTCCATTGTTTTTCTTTCCGCTGAGTAGTACTCCATTGTGTAAATGTACCACATTTTCTGAATCCACTCTTCAGTTGAGGGACATCTTGGTTGCTTCCGGGTTCTGGCTATTACAAATAATGCTGCTATTTCATTGCTTTTGAGTGGAGAATGCCTTTAGAGCCAGGCTGCACCACTGGTGTGCTCTACACATTGCTTCCTGAGAATGCAGATGTGCCTATCTGGAGCATGCAGGACAGCTAGACTCACACATCTGGTGCCTTCTCAGATGTGGCTGGTAAGGTGAGCTCTAACACTGTAGAAAAATAGCATGTGTCTCTGTGCTCCTGTCTCCAGGCACTTAGACATACATAAAACCCATGTCTTCTAGAATAGTCCAAGAGACATAAAAGAAGATCTGTAGGACCCAAACTTCATCACTTCTGCCATATTGCAGCCACGAGCCAGCCCAGATCATAGGAGAGGACACTCCTGTTGACAGTAGAGGTCAAATCATGTTTGCCATCTATCCCCAGTCAAATTATTAACTTTGTATCATATTTGATCTAATTGTGCATTATAAGCACAAAAAAGTTAAAGAGAGAATACAAAAAATACACTTCTATAAAAATTAGTCTCACCAATAATCCTTGGATAAATACCAGATTCTAATAATGGGGCAGCAGGGTCACATGAGCCTAGAGCTTCTTGAAGGGACAGAAAAGTAATAAAGTGTTCAGCACAGTGACAAGAGATTTTTCAAAGTGAATGGGAGTCACAGTGGTCAAAGCCAAAGTGAAAACTAGAGGAGCAAATAATAGTAACAACAACAGCAATAATATTAAAGCAATGTTGACCTACAGCCCAGGAGTTCACACTTAAGAAGCAAACAAGCTTCCTGTGCAGAACTTGGAACAATTAGTGCAGTCTAACAGTGGATCTATTTCTCCAGTTCTTAAAGTGGGGGGATATTTACCATGGCTTCCTCACCGTGAGCACAGTTTGAAATGGAGGGGAAATGAGTAATTCCACAGTTTAGAAAGAACTGCTCGATCAGGTGATCACAGTTAGTAACCTCAGCGGTGACAAGTAACGTCAACCACACGTTTGGTGTGGTGTCCTTGTGAGGGGAGAGGCATCAGCTGCAATATCCATGATCCTACAATAAACATAAGAAAAACAGTAGGATCTTAGCCCACAAGTGCTGCTTCAGCAGAACATAACAGAATAATTTGTAAAGAAAGGAAATACATTCTCTACATTTCTGGAGGTCCAAGAGCAAAGCTCTTGCAGACTTGGTGTCTAACGGTGAGTGGGAACCGTGCCTCCTGACTGTGACTTCATATGGCAGGAAAAGCTAACCAGTGCTCTTAGGCCTCTTGCTAACACTAAGCCACTTATAAGGGTTCTGCTCTCAAAACATAGTCATTTGCCCATATGTGGAACATAAAACTCTAACTTAAGATTTTTGGAAAAAAAACCATAAGCATTCAAACTTCAGTGTGCAAAAGTAAGAGAATATTAATAAAAGCAAATTTTGTGCTGGTTCCATTTTGTTAATTTTAACAAGTATACAGAATTATCAGTAGATGTGGTGTTAATAACAGTCAATGCAGTGAGGGTTACATGGGGACTCTGTAACATTTTTATAAGCCTAAAGGTATATTAAAATTAAAGTCATATTTAATGACAAACTGGCTTTACAGACTCAACCAAAATTTGACAAGAGTTGAAGGAGCTCCCTCTGTTCCTCCAGAAGACACTAGAACTTGGTCTCAGAAACCTACACTAAGCCCCCGCACCAGGCTGCTAATGAATATAAGGGTTGACTGAGACACGTTCACAAGAGACACACAGCTCGACTAAGCTAGTGTATTTATTCATTTCTGCCCAAAGGAAGAGAGAAGCAGAGATTGTCTGTTACCAACCAAAGGATATTCAGGAAACATAAAGAAATGTATCCACTCTCCACAATGTCAAAAGGTCAGATTGTTTTACAGACTCTGGAAGAATCTGTATCAACATGTGTCTTGGCATCTTGAAATCATTCCTTTATAAGTGTAATGATTCATTTTGAAGAGACTTTTTGACAATGCCACAGATCCTCTTAAATAGGTCCACACAGGCATCTGTTCCGTTCCAGAAGAAAATGTCCTGACCCTAGGGTAGTCCTCCTGTCTGGAACATTTCAGCATGCCATTGCAAGGACATTCTTGTTTCTCGTTCTTGCAGTTGTGAGAGACACTCACTAGACAATCCAGGTATGCCCCCCTTCTTTTGGTGCCTTAATGGGCTTTGAAGATGATGACCCTATCCAAGTCTCTGGACAAAGTAAACCTGACCCTGCTGCCGGAGTTACTGTTGACCACTGCTTACAGGAGTCTTTCTGCCCCAGACCTCCAAAACTCCAGAACATTCTGGGTCTAAGTCTATTCCTCAGCTTATTCTTCAGTAAGCACAGCCTGGAGGTGCCTTAACCACCTACACATCTTACTGATGTGTGACAGTTATGTTAACCCCTTAAGAGCACTGCTTCCAGTAGCAATCATCCACTGAAGAAGCTGATTCTCACCCAACAGTTCACCAGCATGGAGTCTTATGCAGTCACCCGACATGGAGGCCAGATTCTACATCACCATTATACTATAACACATCAATTAAGCTGTACTGCTCATCCTTAAACCCTTATGCTTTCTTTTAGCTTGAGATGATAAATTCCCTTGGATACAATAATCAGAAAACATAATTATGGTCAAGTATGTGAAATTAAGTTATAAGTATGTTTGTTATAGAATATATTTCTATTATCCCTATCAATGCAGTAGTATAGTGACACATTTCAGTCTTTTACTGGTGAGATTCTGTAAGTTTTGTGAAGTAAGCACAATTGTGGTAGTTAATCTGTATTTAATTTTTATTTAAATTAGAAATACACTTGTTTTACATGTCAATCCCAGTTCCCTCTCCCTCCCCTCCTCCCCTGCCCCTACTAACCCCCTATCCCATGCCCTTTCTGTCATATAATTTTGAGTAGGGCTTGGACCCTCTCCCATGTGTCTAGGTTGAGAGAGTATCCCTCTATGTGGAGTGGGCTCCCAAAGTTCATTCTTTTGCTAGGGATAAATACTGATCTACTCCCAGAGGCCCCATAGATTGCCTAGACCTCCTCACTGACAACCACTTACAGGAGGTCTGGATAAGTGCTATGCTGGTTTCCCAGTCATCAGTCTGAGGTCCATGAACTGCCCTTGTTCAGGTCAGCTGCTTCTGTGGGTTTCAGCAGCCCAGTCTTGACCCCTTTGTTCTTTATTCTTCTTTGCAATTTCACATATGTATACCTTGCATATTGTTCACCCTCATTCCCTACCTCCATACCATCTTTATCCTCTCTTCCTACTCCCCACAATTCTTTCACGTTCATATCTATTCTTTGTGTTTTATGTCCCATCAAGATTATCCAGGACATCATACTGTGGGATGAGCACTATTTGTTGGACCCTTGTGAGCTCAGCAGAGTATACACAACTAAAGACAGTGTGTCCCTCTTTTCCAGAATCTAGCAATAGCCAATAGTTCAGAAGTTGAAGGTTAGGGCCCCATGACCTCCTCCTCCTTCCTTGACTAGTTGTTGATAGAACTGGTCTTGTGTGAGCTCCATGCAGGTAGTTATTGCTAATGAGGGTTAATGGTTATAATAGTTGTACCAGATCTAGAAAATAGTGTTTAGTAGCCCTTCATCCTATCTTCTGGCTTTCTGCCCTTATAGCTCCTGCCCTCATACACTTCTCAACCCCTCTTTTGCAACATTTCCTGAGCCTTCAGAGGTGTAATCTAAGTGATTCCTCTAGCCTGGGCCCACATCTGTTGCTTATTTTCTGCATCGAGGGCAGGCATAAGTCTCTGCAATCACCACTCTTCATTACGGACTAAGGTTGGGAGCTGCTTTAGTATAAGCACAGGTATTTAGAAAGCAGATTTCTGCTGTGCCTAGTTAACCATGTGATGGCTAATCTTGTCAATTTGGTGGTATTTAATATCACCTTGGGAAAGAAGTTCTGAGCAGGAGGATCTCTGCCGAGGAGTTCTACAGAAGAGTTCCAGGATAGGCAGGGCTACACAGAAAAACCTTGTCTTAAAAAAAAACAAATAAATAAATAATATAAAATAGAGTAATATGATTTTCTATTTAAGTATTGTTATGGCTTATCTTGGTTGTCAACTTGACACACCTTGGAAGGAAGAACCTCAGTTGAAGAATTGTCTCTATCAGATTGCCCTTGGGGCAGGTCTACGGAGCATTTGCTTGATTATTGATTGACGTAGGAGGGCCTATTCCACTATGGGCAGCACCATCCCTAGGCAGGTAGGTCTGGGTTGTACAAGGAAGGTAGCTGGCCATAATCCTGGAAGCAAACAAGAAAGCTGCCTTCTTCCAAGTTTTCTGCTTCAAGTTCCTGACCTCCTGGGGTTCTCACCTTGCTTGAA
The DNA here is from genome assembly GCF_017639785.1 of Mesocricetus auratus. Lineage (NCBI taxonomy): Eukaryota > Metazoa > Chordata > Mammalia > Rodentia > Cricetidae > Mesocricetus > Mesocricetus auratus. The sequence continues at coordinate 29,239,342 of NW_024429193.1, read as the reverse complement.
TTATTTTTGTTTTGACTTCAAATATAGTTTTACTGAAAAATTCAAAATCAGAAAAGATCAAATGTTTAGCAAGTATAGTTCCCATTTCACACCTGTAAAATATTTGTACATTTACCTTTGTATCCTAACACATGATCATGGGGTTTTGTTGTTTTGTTTTGTTTCTTGTTTTATTTTTTGGTTGTTTTGGGGGGGAGAAGAGGCTATTTGGCTTACATGCTCCAATCACAGTGCATCATGAAGGACTGTAGATTCTTACTGTGATTTTCCTTGACAATGGACTGTAAACAGTAATAGGAAATAACCTCTTTCCTCTCCAATTTTGCACTTGGTTGTGTTGTTCCTTATGGAAACAGAAAGCAAAATAGGAAACATATTAGGAAAAAACAAAGTAGGAAACACCACAAACACAAGGAAAGAGTGTTGGGTTAGCTGAAAGGTAAGTGTCTGAGACCAGACATCTAAACACACTTTCCTCTGTGTTTAGAGAAGTTAGACTCTTATTGGTGGAGTTAAGCCCGACTGGTTCTGACTCATCAGAAATGGCCAGTCAGAGGAGGGAAAAAATTCACCATTTCAGGAAAGAAATACATCCATAAATTTCAAACTTGATTTTATCACCTAAATTCAACTGCTGTTCTTTGGGTTGCATCAACAGTTTTATGGTTGTGATCTGCAGACTTCAAAAACTTCAGAGAGTCGTCCAGTAACCAAAGAAACTCTTATGACCAAATTGCACTTAGTTGGGAGGCCCCAGGAAACACTCAGGAATATATTGTTCCAGAAGCCACTCACTAAGGCAGATGTGAAGTAAAATCTAAAGAATTGTCTCTCCGAAGACATGAAGTAACATGAACCAGAATCAAAGCTGGTCAGCACAGGTACATAGACTGTCAGTAGGCGTCCCTTCCATTTACACAGTGATGGAATCTTAATTAGGCTTTATTAAAGAGCAGATCGACGGTATATTATACAGAGATATATCTAATTGACACTTTTAAAGTATTTGTTTTGAAATAACACAGAAAGGGAACATCTATCTGCCAGTCGAATCAGTAAGAGAAACTTTACTAACTCAAATGAATGACTTTTTCTTAATGTAAACTCTCACAGGGGTGATAATTAATTCTAAACTGATCTTTCAGAAATGTTTGTGGTGTTCAAGGAAAATAATCCCTTTAAAAACCTTTCAGAGAATGCTTACTGGGAAAATTATTGTGTCCTGTCCTGGCCATACCAAGGGCATCAGTTATTTGGAGCAAGTGGCTTTGTGAGGAATTAAAACTGCCTGGCTTTTCCTCTCCTCAGCATTTCATTTGGATAGTTCACAACCTAAAGGCAATCATGGACAGATTAAAGAAAAGCAATTTTGTATTAATACTTTTGTCTAAAAACTATCTCAAAATGCTTTTTTTAAGTAAGGGGGCTCATAATTTGCTCCTCTTGTGTTTCTGTTGCATAATACCTACTGCTAGCAAGAATTGATCCAGAGCCCCACACATGCTAGGAAGGTGCTCTGCTACTGAGCTATACACCCAGTCCATGCTTAGGGTATTTTAAACATTGTACTAATTGTTAGCTTTTCGTTATTGTAAATTCTACTTCTCAGTGCAAAATTCACCTCCTCTAACAACTGGATGTGCTTTGATGTTTCATAATGTTACCTGTCTTCTATTCTATAATTGGAAACCAAAAATAATAAGATTATAATTTCATTTTCAAAATACAAATAACCAGGAGCTGGGATTGACACGTGAAGCAAGCTTGTTTCTAATTTAAATTAAAAAAGAAAGAAAAATACAAATAACCATAAGCTGACCAAGCCCTAGGCTTAGATGTTAAAGCTACTGAATATGTGCTAGAACAGATCACAGGTATTCCTTAAATCCTTTCTTTAGACCATAATGAGTCAAAATGAAAACTTCATGCCAGTGACTGGAACAGGCTGTCACTAGGGATGTGAAGAGCAGGGAATGATAGGACAGGTCAAGGGGGTACACATGAAAAGGGTTGAGGTGGGACAGGAAAAAGAGCTGGGAAGCAGCCTCTCTGATTGATGCGTCTCACAGCTCCACACCTGTCTTCGATTGTTCATCCAGCAATGTCAAGAGGTGGGGGCTCTTCTTCTGCCTTCTCTACTCCCATAAGTCAGGTAGTTCTTCCCTGTGTTGTCATCAGACAAGTCCTCATTCTCTCATCACTTTCTCCTATACCAGCTGAGTCTCAGATCTGCCTGTGGAATGTTAGACAGAAACACAAGCCATACACATTGGTAAAGGGCTTCTCTAGACCCTGACTGTGTTCAACCATGACACTGACCTTGTAGAAAGTGTCGGTGCCATGCGGTTGGCACTAACAGTAAACAATCTGAGAATCACATCAAAGACGTAAATAGTGAAAACTGTGCCTTTTGTTTGCTCCTATGACAAAATAACTAGCATATATTTTCAACTAAAGAAAAATCACATATAAGCTAGATGGTGGCGGTGCACATCTTTAATCCCAGCACTCGAGAAGCGGAGGCAGGTGGACCTCTCAGTTCGCGGCCAGCCTGATTTACAGAATGAGTTCCAGGACAACCAAGACTACCAAGACTACACTGAGAAACCATGTCTCAAAAAAAAAGGAAAGAAAGAAAGAAGGAAGGGAGGGAGAGAAGAAGAAGCAGAAGAAGAAGGAGGAGGAGGAGGAGGAGGAGGAGGAGGAGGAGGAGGAGAAGAAGAAGAAGAAGAAGAAGAAGAAGAAGAAGAAGAAGAAGAAGAAGAAGAAGAAGAAGAAGAAGAAGAAGAAGAAAGGAAGGAGGAAGAAAGGAAGGAAGATAGAAGCCACATCTGATGTCAGCATGCATACTTCTTCATCTTCTGTTGAAAGTAATCTGAATAATTGTTAAGTTACAAAAATCATCAAATACCGACTTATTAAATTAAAACACTAACAGATTTTAGCTGATGAAATTGCCCCACAGAACAGTGTCGCTGAACTGAAGAAATGACTTGTAAGTAGTCTCAGGCCGATCTCTTCCTGAGTGTGAGCTCTGTCCCACAAAGGCGCTGCACAAAGACGCTAGTTTTCATGGCAGTGGGCTCTCCTGAAGCATTTGCAAGCTGGAATTGGCCAGCTACAACACGGTGGGAAGGAAGGAGGTGATACTGTCTTAAAGGAGGCTCATGTGCAGGGTCTTGGGGAGTTTTAGTGTGTCCTTCGAGAGAGTGGAGAGTCCACTCACTGGCTCTTAACCTGTGTTTAAGGGTGGCTAGCCACTAGGTCTCTTGAACAAAAGGTTACTTGGAACCCCCTGGTGGCCTATTTGCTTCTCTTTTGGAAGCTACAGGCTCTGAGACCTAATGAAAATGATTTTGTATCATATCCATATGACAAAAATGTGTGTACAAAAATGTCTTTCCAGCCTGTACACTCCAGTTTTTTTTTAAAAAACTATTTTTATTTACTTATGTGTGTCTTCATGAGTTTGTGTGTGCTTGTATCTACACCACATACATGCTGTTGCCCCCTAGAAGCCAGAAGGCATTGGATTCCCCTGGAACTGGGATTACACAGGTGAGTTGTAAGCCAGCCCCTGAAGTTACTGGAACCAGTGCCAGGTCCTCTACAAAAGCAGTAGGAATTCTTCGTCGTTCATCCATCTCACTGGCCCCTGCACGTTTGGTTTTTGGTTGTGCTGTATTGTGCTTTGTTTTGCTTGAAACTTGAGTTCAGAAAACAACTACCCATCTCATTACTCGGTTACCTCAGGAGAAGTTGTCTTGTGAAAAGGCTACAGGACTTGCCACTCAAAATTCCACTTAATGAATGTTTCTCAACAAATCTAGCCTCTTGAAAATCTTTCACAAAAGGTCACTAATAGACCATCAGCCTTTTTAAGTTGTTGAATGATTAGCTTTCCACTTTGCATATAATCCAAAGGTGATTGCTGAGAAACATCATTTCTTCTAAGCCCTCAGCACTTGTTGCCCCTTGTCCTTCAGAGCCCTGAGAGACTGTATTTCAACAGTCATACTGACAATATTTTAAAGTTGCTTAATTAAGTGAGTAAGATTTTTTTGGTTTCCTTGGGAAAAAAATCCTTGGCCCATATTTAGATCTTATTTTAAACCTTGGTATTTTAAGAAGTCTTTCAAGGTATTTGGAGGATTCTTAGTAGTTATTCAATTATTATCAAATCAGATTTCTATTCTTCTGATCCCTGTAATCAAATCTTTACTTTGGTGATTTGCAAGTAAGCCTCTATTTTAGAATTATCTTCTTCTATGACTTGTACCATCTTCAAGATGAAGGTGGCTGTAAATTCACACATTCTTAGAGTACCTATGTTTATTGGGCACACAGTAAGAATAAAATGTGTGTTGATGTTTCTATGATGCTATTGAAAAAAATTATGGAAAGTTTAATACAGAGAAGATAAACTGATTGTATTACAAGGGGGATGGGAGCCATTAACCTTGTAGATGTGTTAAGCAATGAAGCACACAAAATACAAGAAACATGGGCAATCTGAAGATGCCTATTATCTGAAGGATCTACTAGGTCTAGGATAGGAACCACAATACAGATAAATCCAAAGAACTAAAACACAAATTCAAAGGGCAGTGTTTTTTTTCTTTCTTTGGTAACATTTTTCTTTATTTTTTTATTTTAGAAACAATCATATTTTTTATATCAGTCCCCCCATTCCCTTGCCCTCCCATGACCCCCGCCAACCCTCCAACCCACCCCTATCTACTCCCCCAGGACAGTGAGGCCTTCCACAGGGGATCATCAAATGGGGGAGGGCCTAGGCCTCTTTCATGTATCTGGGCTGCGATAGTATCCCTCCATAGGGAATGGGCTCCCAAGTCCATTTGTGGTCTAGGGATAAACAGTGGCTCCACTGTTAGAGGTTCCATAGACTGCTCAGGCCTCCTAGCTGGCACCCACATTCAGAGGGCTTGGTTTGGTCCAATGCTGGTTCCCGGGCTTTACAACTGGGATCCCTGTGCTCTCACTAGGTCAGGTCAACTCTTTCTGTGGGTTTCTCCAGCACGGTTTTGTCTCCAAAGGGCAGTGTTTTTGATGAGTCATATAATGTCACTATAATTAAAGCTGCTGACTTAAATAGTTGGAATAATGCATTTTATAAGTTTGGAGTTGAATAAATATTCCCTAATCTATATTATAATATTTCTTTATCAGTACATCCATTGGTGGGTACCCATGTTGATGTCTTGATCCTTAGTAGGACCATGGTAAGCATGAGTGTACAAGTATCAGTAGTGTGCAGACTTGGAGCCCTTCAGATGTAACAGCAGTGTATTACAGTGAATTTTGTGAAGATCAGCTTTTGTATGGCTTTCTGTGTTTCTAATCTCTCTCTGTTCATCTTGTGAGGACACTTTTGTGATAACCCATTCAGAGAGCCTGTGATAATCTCTTCATCACAAAACCAAAGACATTTTTCCAAATATTTAACATTAACAGTTCCAGAGATAATGGCAAAAGTGTCTCTAGGGACCATTTTCACCCTATCACAAAGGCCAGAGAAATAGGGACTCTAACGCCTGACTGGATCTCCTGACTTCAACAACCTGGCAAAATAGTAAAGATGCTACCATGTAAATTCTGTTTATTTCAATCTCTACTACTCTTTTAATTTTAATAATAATGATAATAATAAATGACAATAAGGTCAGTCATGGTGACACATATCTAAAATCTCTGAACTCTGGAGGTTGAAGCAGAATTCAAGACTTCAGATCTATGGCTCCATGATAATGTGTCTTATACAAACTAGATAAGTCTTAAAGTAGAAAAGAAATTGCTACTACAACAATACTAAGATGAAAGCAGAGCCAGGCTTAAGGATTCACACAGGTGATTCCAGCACTCTAGAGGCTGAGGCAGGAGGATCAAGAGTTGAAAGCTAGGGGCTAGAGATATGGCTCAATGGATAAGACCACTTTGCTGCTCTTGCAGACGACCCAGGTTTGGCTCCCAGCAACCAAATAGTGGTTCACAACCATTCTTAACTCCAGTTCCAGAAGATCTGTTCCCACTTCTGGCCTCTGCAGGCACCATACATGCATGTGGTACACAAACATACATGCAGGCAAAACAGTCACATAAAATAAAATTAATACATCTAAAAAAATCTTAAGAGTTGGAGACAAAGAGAAAATAGAAAACATGAGTTTGTCTCAAAACCCACTTGAAAAACAAAAGCAAAACAAGGAACTATTGTCAAAAGACTAAGCAATATAATAAATCGAAACAACTTAAGGGATTCATCTTTAAAAAGTAAAATACTTTAGAATCATAAATTTCATTAGCATTGATGTAAATTTTCCTAAAAGTTTAGTGACTTGTATAAAGAAAAAGTGAAGAGATGATTTTTTTTGCGCTTCTGTGTTCTCTCAACATTTCTGACCTTGAAAATGTATGCAGTTTTCTGCCACACCAAACCATCCTTCAATCATTGAAGACAAATGGGTGTCCTACAGCTTGATTCAATTCAGACAATAACTGGAGTTAAACAGGTCCTATAGTGAAGGCCTCAGACCCACAAGATGACCCCTCCTCTTTGCATGACAATCACAACTGGTAGGTTTTCTTACATACAGGTTACCCACAGCATCTGTCTATCATTGCTCCCCATTCAACAATGTATACCTAATTAAAAATACCATATATTTTATCCAGAATAAATTTATGCACTTTGTCCATTAAAAACAGTAGAAATACAAATATTTATGCACAATAAATGTATTTTATCAGTTAAAAATTGATTCAAATATTTCAAAAGAAGATATGCCTTTTTATTTTTATAAAACTATACTTGAATCAGATATCTGATATGTGAAGAATTAATTCTTAAACCAAGATTGGAAGGAAAAAGTCTAAACCACCAAACTGTAATGTAAGAATTTGAGCATTCTTAAATGTTAAATTTTGAACAGTGGGTTTCCTTTTTCTTAGTCTAAAAGAAATGGGAGAAAAATAAACAGGCAAGAATTGCCCAGAATTAGAGATTTTGCATTAGACAAAATATATACTACACACTCAAATGTTAGCACTTTGACTCTTGCTTAACACAAACAAAAGTAAAAATTCATTTCCTTGGTTACTACAGACCAGAACATTTAAGCATTATTACACTCCATCAATTCTGTTTCACAGTATACCAAATACATGAATGAAATACATTGCACTTGAAATTTTCAATTGTTCTGTCACATACCGTCTTTACACATAAGTTCAGCAGAGTGGTATTTTCTTTTAAATATCACTTAAGATCACTCAATTATCAGAGTAGAAGGAAAGAGCCCTTTAGTAATAGTATTGTTGAATATTGGAATGAAAGTCCTTGAGCCCCTTGTCTTATGAAATAAGTCTTTTTGTGTGCATAAAATATAGTTCACCATTAAGTATTTTCTGCAAAATGGGGGACAAATCCCAGTGTAATCTTCATACAAAGTTATTTCAGGAGCCTAATGCCTGGAAAATTATGGCTGTGCCTTGTCCTAAATTTGAGGGTCTTTCCACATTTTCCTGATAAACCCCATTTTTCAGGGGCTTATGACTCAACTATAGAAATTTGCTTCTGGATGAAGCTTGGAATACCCAATTTCAGCTGATCTGGTTACAACCAGGTGAAGCAAAGACAAAAGTTTGCATTATCTCTTTCTCGTTTGACTCTCTGGATCTTCTGGTTTAAATAACAAAATACTTTCAGGTGTTTCTACAGTTTCTTAATTTTTTGAAAAGTCTTTACCTTTGCCATTTTTTAGAAATATAAGAAAAGGGATAAAATCAAAATACAATGAGTAATTAGTGTCTCAAGAGAGGGCTAAGGAGGTGATGAATTGCTCATAGCCACCTCACCCTTTAAAATCCAGGCAAAGTCCGGTGGCTACTGAAGCTCATTACTGCAGAATGGCATTTATTTTGAGCCAAGAGCTTTTATCAAATGAGAACAGAATGCCTAATGGAAGCCTATAGCATAGGAAATCATGAGAAAATGTAAACCTAGGCGTTCACTTGAGAGGGTGTTCAAGATTACAAACCTTAAAGAGAAGCCCAAGTAGTTCCTGTGTGAAACAATGTGGTAGTGTATCCTGCAGATATATTTGATCTTCCCTGAAGAGAAGTTTCATTTGGCTGCCCTGACTAAACACAGAACCATGCTGAAGATCAGAAGAGCTATGAAATGTCGTTTTATTATTTGTTGATGCCAATACATTAGAACAGGACCTGGTGGCCAGAGGTGTCTGACTGTTGCAAGTCTGTACAGTCAGACACACAGGAGAAAATAAGGACAGAGAGTTCTGCTGACTCAAACTCACTTGTAAATTTGAAGTTAACCTGTTGGAAAAGCCAATGTTCTTTGTAAGTTAGCTGTATGGGTGGACTGCAATCTTACTTAGAAGAGAAACCACTACTTAAAATCTAGTGCAAAGCACATTTAATGTCCTTCTCACCCTCCAACAGAACGCAAAGACGGGCCACAAAGCTTAGAAAAGAGAAAACAATTCCATGTGAATTTGAATTAATCTGAAGTCCTTATAAAAATGAATTTTAAATTGATAGAATCCAGGGTATTTTTTAATGGCATTTGGCCACTTACTTTGCTGATCACAGACAGTAACTATCCACATATAGAATGATAGAAACTAAACAACCCACAAAACATTTTTTCATATCTTCAGAAAGTGGCCACACAGTACCTTTGTCATAATCTCCTGCCTTTCTACCAATGGGAGCTGCTGTCAGCCTTGGTAAGAACCCAAGGACATCCCCAACTCCATCAATTACTTCCATAGCAGAAGGGTATGATTACTGTATATTGTCATAATTCCAAGTAACAGGACAGTTAGAATACCATGGCAACATACAAGGATCGGGTTTTTCTAGAAAGCAGAAGTTCCCTCCAAAGAACCTGTTACTCTGCCCTTTTGAGATTCTACAATACGAGCGAAGACCCTTGCCCATTATGCATGCTTCTGAAGGATAAGGCATTCCTCTTCCTCCCCCACCTTTCTTCCTTCACTCCCTCCCTCTTTCTTCCTTTCTTGCTTGTTCTTCCGGAGGCAGGGTCTCACTCCATAGCCCAGACTGAGCTTACACTCACAATTGTCCTGCCGTGCCTCAGAATCTCATGCTCTGGGGTTACAGCCAGATGCAGACATGCCCTGATGCAAACCCTTCCTTGTTCAGCATATTTAAGGGCTATGAGATACAATTCCAACTTGGTATCATAATGCACAACTTCATACCCTATGTGTAATTAAAACAAAATTTACTATGAAGAATTTATATAGGACATAGAACTGTTGGTTTTTTTTTTTCCTTTCCACTGCCCTACAGTTGCCCAACACTGTCTTCTGTTACCCAAACCAGAAGTGAGATTGTGACATGGGAGCCTGAGAAACTTGGCCAACTGCAGTTAGCTTTCCCAAGGCCTGAAGTAGAGCTGAGGAAGAGGGAGGAGTGGATCTGACAGGAAAGGAGTCATGGACCATGATGACATGCATGCTCATCTACTCAGTAGCAAGCACAATGAGCACTGCTGCAGCCGGTCGTCACCACACCACAAAGAGCCAGAGCCAGGGGCCACACACAAATGAAAAAGGCATAGACAGACATGTAAGGGCAAGTTACAGTCCTGTGCATGAGAAGGGAAAATGCATGTGACTGAAGAGGAGGGCACAGGTCCTCTCCATACAGCCACTAGCCGTAGCTCCTTGGTGAAAAAGTTAAGACGGTGTGTTCCAGCCTGGAAACAGAGTCTCTATTCTTATCACACAACTTCTTCTCTTAGAAATCCAAAGAACAGATCCGAAAGAATTCCTGTTTCTCTTTTTATTTCTTGCCCTTCCAGATCAGATGACTTCTGTCATCATTTAGGGATTTTTGACTGTCTCTGGGAAATGACGGCTGGAGTAACCCAACCAAAATAAACTGTGGTGTGGAGGACATTAAACTGGAAAGATACACAGCCAAAAGTGCCTTCACAGAGAGCACAAGTCAATGAGGGCGTGAGGAAATGAGCACACTTTCAGGTCTTTGCAAGTAGAAGGAGAATTCCCAGCAATACTTTAATTACAAGATGCTTCTGATATCACTACCCATGAAACCTTTCTTGGCGAAATGATTGACAGAAGATGTACAACAAGCTAAGTGATTACCGGTAGGTCTGGATTAGAGCCAGATTAAAGGTACTGTGCTAGCTTTCTTTGTAGAGCGCTTGAACAGCAGTCGAACATTCAAGTCTGAGCCCTCCCCCTAGTGTACCACGTAAGGTCACCAGGCTCTGTCGAGGCACCCTAGCAAGGTTTAAGTCAGTAAACTGAACAGCCACAGTTTTTTACGCAAATCTATACATCCTTAGTGCAAACTATTAGTGAGTCTGATTGGTTTCTAGAGGAAAACCAGCCGCTGTTGCCACCAGTCTATGCTACAACCCTAAAATGATAATCGTTTTAGAGTTTATTTAAAGACAAATCTCACTCACCAGGAAGAAGCCCGGTAGCATTTCAAACCTTCATTATTCTATAGTGCTGTGTGTCACAGTCAAAGTCTTAACATCCTGGTGAGAGCAGATAGACACCCAGGGTTTAACAGCAGTCAGTGGGTGCAGCCATCACTTAGGGACTTTCAAGTCAGGGTGGGGCTCCATTTGTGTTCAATGAGTCTTTAAAAAAAAAGATGCTTTGTGTTTTACTGGTAACTATCCAGATTTTTATTTAAAACAGAAACTCAGAAGGGGGAAAAAAACACTGAAAAAAATGCTACACAGTTTCTGTTCTGAGCCATTAATTTTTCAGTCAGATCTAACTATCATTTAATTGGTTCCTGATGCTAAAACTTGGATTCCACTTTAAACGCTTGAAACTAGAGCATATAGAATAATTTGTTATGCTGAGCTATCCATCCCAAATGTCTAGGGAAAATAAAACAATCTCAAAATAAAACTAAGCTACCCTCTGTGATGACACAAAATTAATAATATAGACTAAGAAATAAACCTGAATCTGTTTGCCAAAAAAATATCATTAGAGTTCTCATGATGAAGTAATATTTAATTCATATTAATGGTCACCGTAAAAGGGGGTTCCTTAACAACACAACAATTCCATGAACATTAATTTTGGAAATTTGACTTCATTTCATAATATTCAAGTCATAGTTCAAAGGATATGCTTTCTTTGACTGTGTAAATAAACTTTGACTTCTTATTTCTCATACTTATGGATTAATTAAAATGACTAGTAATTCTTAACATTATGATTTATTTCCAGAAAATTTGGACATTCCAAAGATTTTAATGTTGTTCATGATGCTATTACTTTTAGGAAGGAAGGAAGCAAGGAAGGAAGGAAGGAAGGAAGGAAGGAAGGAAGGAAGGAAGGAAGGAAGGAAGGAAGCAAGGAAGGAAGGAAGGAAGGAAGGAAGGAAGCAAGGAAGGAAGGAAGGAAGGAAGCAAGGAAGCAAGGAAGGAAGGAAGCAAGGAAGCAAGGAAGGAAGGAAGGAAGGAAGCAAGGAAGCAAGGAAGGAAGGAAGGAAGCAAGGAAGGAAGGAAGCAAGGAAGGAAGGAAGGAAGGAAGAAAGGAAGGAAGCAAGGAAGGAAGGAAGGAAGGAAGCAAGGAAGCAAGGAAGGAAGGAAGCAAGGAAGCAAGGAAGCAAGGAAGGAAGAAATAAAGCTATGTAGCCCATAGATACTTTTCTTTTGTAAGAATGAAAACAAGAATATTGGATAATTAACAAAAAAAAAGAAGTGGCTATGGAAATCTGCAGTAAAAGTGGTCCTATTCATACTGCACTGAACCAGTTAGTCCTCTGACTCAACTAACCAGCTAGGGAAACAAGCCCTCATCAGGAATTCCACACATGCTGATAAGCACCAGGTTGGGTAGGGGGACTTAAACAGTTGTTAGTTAGCTCAGCATGAATCTAGCACAAGCGTAACCAGTTCTCTGGAAAGACATCAAATTGATCAAATAATTGATCCAGTCTGAATGTAGCCCCAGAGGTGTGGTGCATGGATTCTCAGCACTTGTCACAGGTAACTTGATGGTCTGTGCTGACTGTCACAGTTACTATCCAGGGTCCTGCAACCTCCTTGGTCACACGGCATCTTGCAAAGGACGACATCTCTGAACCACGGAATTGAAGCTTAAGGGCCATGTAATGGAGCTGTTTGCTGCCCATTGAAGCTGCATGAGGAGTACAGGTCTATAGTTTGCTTCAGAGGAGCAAGGCATGGAGTTTCCTGGGCTTCTAAAACTTAGCACAATAATACTGATAAAATTCCTAATTTGTGTTATTTTAAGTCAGCCAGTGTTACAAAGTGCTCGCAATACGTGTATCACCATAGTCTTCAGTTCTCCGATTTCTCATCAGTTTCTTTTCCATGGGAGTTTTGAGGTTTCTCCCTTAGAGTAGAAAAATTGTGTTAACTCCTTTCCTTATTTTTCCTGGAAATAGCTTGTCAAGGCAAGGTGTCTGGTGAGTATGCAATGACACAGTCTATCTAACTAAATTCCAAGAAGTCACCATCTTTCCTCCCTGAAACCTCCACCCTCCAGTACTCCCTGTCTCAGTGGAGGACACCAGATCACACAAAAGAAAGCTCCCTAGGCTGGGAAACTCCTCCCGTCTCTCAACCACACATGACCATCCAAATGTTTTAGGCGCATTGCTTCATTTCGTCTTTGCCCTCTGGCTTCATAGAGGCCTGGACTATTGCAGTGCTTTTGATTTCTCCATCTGTATCCCTTCTCTTTCTTTGCTCTTTCCCCTTAACTCCGGCAGGACAGATTCCTGTGATGGCAAGACTCTAGGGCCTGTGCTCTGAAGAATTAATTTCATTCACAGGCAGCAAAGACCTTTCTGGCTCCACCTGTTGCCAGCTCCCTGATTATTCCAGTTTGCATTTCCCAAGTCCATTTTGTTTTTATTCTTGAATCTGTTGCTTCTTTTCCACATGAATATAACCCTTCCACCATGCCTTATAAAATCTACATCACGATTCCTTGCAAACTTAGCTTTCCCTGCCTCTCCCTAGGGAGCACCATCGAAATCTTCTCTGAAGACACCTATCTCACTGAAAAAAGGAGAAAAGATGTAGCAGTGAGGGTCCCAAAAGTGGAATTTCAGCTCATCTCTTGTATGCTAAACTCTTAATCCAAGGAGTATGACTCTGAAAGATGGGCAGATGGGGGTGGTTAGGAAAGGAAAGAAAAAAAGGTAAATAAATAAATAAATAAATAGGGCAAGGGGAAACTCAGATCTGATTTTTAGAATACAGGCTTTCAGTTAACTGAAATAACCAACCACTAGAAAACCCACACAGCGAAACCAAAAGGAACCTCCCTTAGCCTATTCTTGGAAGTATGTATGGGAGGTGTGAAAAGACACCTAAAAAAGAGCATGAGTCATACAGTGGTGGCACACGCCTTTAATCCCAGCACTTGGGAGGCAGAGGCAGGTGGATCTCTGTGAGTCTGGGGCCAGCTTGGTCTACAGAGCGAGTTCCAGGACATCCAGAGAAGCCCTGTCTCAAAAAACAAAACCTAACAAACAAGGCAGGGTATGAACCTTGCCAACTAACTGAATTATTTGTTGAGATTAGTTTAAAACCAATACTAAATAAAGAAAATAAATGCCATAAGAGGGTGAGGGGGCCTTATTCCAGAAAAAGTGCACCCTAAAAACTGAAATGGGACAGGGAGAGGATAAAGGCTGACTAGATATGATTGCAACAAAGTACTTCCTTCCCCCTCAAAGGGCACCAGGGAAGAAATGGAGAGGGAGATGCATTAATAGGAGGGAAAGTTGACCCTGCAATTAAATAAATGGGACACATTTTGACTCACTCAAATTCCTGGGGCCAGAGGGACAGGCAGAAGGTGTGTTTTCACTAATGATTAATCTTTCTCCTGTGTTTCCCAATCTGGCTCCATTGGAGTCGGGGGAGGGGAGCTCGGCATGAAAGCAGCAAAACTGAGGTTTTCTCTGGCCCAGCAACTGTGAAAACTTCCTCTGACTGTTTACTTTGCGGTGCCAGATGAGATCCCTAACTTGGAAGCATTCACCCTGTGGGGCGTGGCATCTAAAAACCTAAACATCTAAATATCTACTCATTAATAAGAAACATCAAATAAAGATGGCTACTGAACAAGGTTAATACCCCATACAATCAAAAGAGCAATGTGTCAGAGGTAAGGCACACTCGATTTTGTCTAGCTTGAGAGTAGAAAAACTAGCAGTGTGATTCAGATATGACTTATTAAAACATTTGGAAAGTGAGAAAGTTACAAACGCCTAGCTCTAAGGAAGCCACTCTTCGTATATAATGGAGTGGGGGGAGAAGAGTAGCCTCGAGAACACAGCAGGAATAAATAATCCTCAGTGATTTATTTAGGGAGCCTGAAGTGTACAGTTCTGAACAAGATATTTTCCAGAGCTCGGGAGCTGGCCTGACACAGCACCGGCCTCGCCTCCTCCTCTCACACGGCTCTCCCTCCGTCTCTGGTTTCCAGGCTGCACCCCAGGGCTAGTGGCATCACTTCTTTCCTTTACTCTTTCATCAAGCCCCTTATATCTATTCTATAGTTTTCATATCTGCTAGATACTAACAAAAGACCATTTAATGCCAGTCAATGTGAACACGAATCTGCATTTTATCACAGACACACTGACTGCCCCAGATAAGCAATTTACCTTCATTCGTTCATTCCCTCGGTCCTTCATCATAGTTCAAAGGTCACCAAGATTCCAGTCCCTTTTCCTCTTCAGTGTAAACTCAAGATGGCAATCCCAGATGTGGGTCTAGAGAGGAGGAAACCCGATGGAAGGGAGTAAAGGAACGGCCAGCTAATTCCTTTCTCCTTACATCCTGAACTTATGAAATATTCCTACATGCTATTGGATAAGCATTTGTGCTGCTTCTTAATGTCAGTGACATCACTGTAGAGAAAACTTGAAATTATCTGGATGAATAGATAGCTAAAGGGGAAGACAGCAGGGAGAACGTAGGGCAGAGTATAAACATATGTAAATTACTGAGAGCCTTGCTTAGCAGACATGGGATCCAAGTCCATATGTGTGACTGGGAATTAACAGCCCATTTTCACCGGAGGACAGCTGGAACACATCCGTTCAGATGCCTCTTAACTCAACACGTTGCTGGCCTCAGTGGTTGCTGGTCTCAATGGGTTTCCAGGACTTCTCATCACTTTTTTCCTAGACTGAAAGAATGTGATGAGAGGGTTCCAGGAGATGTCTCAGTCAATAAGGTGCTTGCTGTGAACGCATTAGGACCTGAGTTCAGATTCCGAGCACCCACATAAAAAGCTGGATGTGGAATGGCGAGATGTGCCCAAGGCTCAAGAGTGTCTCCGATGTTATGATAGTAACTGACCACTGTCTGATTGGATTTAAAACCCACTCCATAGGAGGAAACATATGCCTGGTACTGTAGATCTGGCCAAGACCCCATGAATGGGGATTTTATAGACTCCAGGTGGGTAAAACTATTACTACCAGTGGGCTAAATGGACATAGTACCAAGCTACCTTCTAAGTTCCTACCTCTCTACCCATAGACTAGTGCAGTCCTTGGACCTCATGAAAAGTTTCTTTATACAATGGACACAACAGGCACAGCACACTCATGAACTCAGAGCAGCTGTGGTTGCCTGAACAAGATTCGCCAGTCGATCATTATTCTGTGGGTTTGGAGGGAAGGCAGTGTTTCAGGGAGAGAAGAGGGTGTGGTTCCTGAGTTCCCACAACTATCTGAGGAGCTATTGACACTGATGGCTTCTTGGGAAAGAAGAGTCTGTTTGATTTAAAGGTGTAGTCCCTTAGAGACAATCACCCTCCAACAGATGTCCCCGTACTCATTTAGTACATTGGGAGCACAAATGTTCTGGGAGAAATTAATGAATATGGTCAAAATACATGAATGTATGTTTGAAATTCTCAACAAATTAATTTAATGGTCTATATACTTTTAAAGTCAGAGAGTAAGTACAGCATGAAGAATCAGGAAGATCCCGGGAGCTTGGTGATCAGCCAATCTAGCCAATCCATGAATCCATGAGCTCCAGATTCAGTGAAAGACCTGTCTGACAAGATAAAGAGTGTCAATCTCTGGCCTCCACTTATGAGCATACCTCATATCCATACACTCCCACACACAAGCAAACACACACACACACACATACACACACACTTGCTCACATGCACCCAAGAGCATCCATAAAAGGTGAAAGGAAGGAGAGAGGGAGGAAGAGAGGGAAGAAAGAAAGAAAGAAGTATTGGTTTGTTCATTTGTTTGTTCTTGTTGTTGCTTATTTGGAGACACTGGGCAGGAGGCAGAAGAAGGGTAAGCAAATCCTAATCTGACTAGGGAATTGAGCCACACTAGTAAACAGCATGCCCAGGATTATTAGTTCTCTGGTTCTCAGACTCCTAACTGGTACTCTTCTATCAAGACATGACCTCTGCATTAAAACATAAACACCAAAACAGACTTTGGCTTAGAGAGATCAGATATATTTTATTGCATCAGCTGGGGATGATGCATGTAAATCTGATTTTCAATGCCTCCCACACTCCACTCAATGTCTAGACTGAGTTTTTTTCTATTTCAGATCTCAGGCTGAATAAAAATAAAATTGAAAGATGGGAGTAGTCCTAGTTGAAAGTACCTCCTGGTGATGACAAAGTAAATTCAACTATTCCTAATAAAAACAGCTTCTGGCACTGTACCAAAAGCTTTAGGATGGCACCAAGAAACGATGTGTCCATCCCAGCCCCCTACTTGTAGAAACACATAGACTACAGATAACAGTAACAAATGGAAGTTTATTTCTTTCACGTGGTAGTCTAAACAGTCACACAGGAATGAGAGTTCTGGGATGCCAAGAAGCCAGGATCCTTCCAGACTTTGGTCCATTGCAAATATTCTAGTTCTAGCCCTCCTTTGCATTACAAGCATCAGAGAGAAGGTGGGAAAAATAAGTTACTGATAGATCCCAGGTGAGTGAACCTATTACTAATATTTTGCTGAACTGACATACTATCAAACTGTATCTCTCTATATTTGTATCTCTCTATCCACAGTTTGTATAGTTCTCAGACCTCAGAGAAGATCTTCTTCAACACAAGTTGCATATCTGATCATCCCTTCATCCCAGAAACACACGAAAGTGTACAATCGGTTCTTCTTGCACTGAAGGAGACACAGAGCACAACCAGCTGCTGCTGCCACAAATCTAGAGAATCACTTGGGACAGGACTGCCCTACACCCGCCCAACACTCAGTGGTGAATTTGCTGTCATTGTGGGACTCCTGTTCAATCTAAACTACACTCCCACTATGAGGCATTGTCACTGGCCACTCCTCAGAGACTGAGTGAGAACCACAAGCTCAGACTGGCTGACAAAGGGTCTGCCATGAAGAGACCTACCCCTGAATGAATATACATCCGGTATTTTTTTTGTTTTTTACGAGACAGGGTTTCTCTGTATTGTTTTGGAGACTGTCGGTCCAGCCCGGCCTCGAACTCACAGAGATCCACCTGCCTCTGCCTCCCGAGTGCTGGGATTAAAGGCGTGCACCGCCACCACCACCCGGCTACATCTGGTATTTTTATGTACGTGCTCTCACCGTAATACAAGGCCAAGAAGTGATGTATGAACAAAAGAAGCATTGCCTACTTTACAGGAAGATGTCAGTCTGTGAGAAATACATGGTCCCTGTCCCCTTCTAGGAATTCGTGTAGCCTTTGGTGCAGTGAGAATATTATGTCACTTTAATACTTGAGATATGAGAAAATGAAAGTGATCTTTCTGAGCATATTTCTCAACACGAGTTCTCACTCATGTACCTACCCTAAGCAGTCACTACATTAATAAAGGAGAGGAACAGTAAACCCAGGGTTAAAATGAATTGTACCTGGCCCCAATTAAAATGGCATTGAATGCACGCATGCGATTCATTTAGATTAATAATACTAGCATCAAAGAGCACAAAAGACATTCCATGTGACAAGAGATCTGAGGTCCTCATTGCTGTCCAGAGCATGTACACATACCATCCAGTAGTTATATTACACTGAAGGCACTGTCAAACATCTTGTATAAGGCAACATTAAATATGGGTCTGGAAGCCAGTCAGAAAATCCCTAAGTTGGGTTTACTTGAGGGTTTAACAATATAAATCGCCAAAGGAGAGAGTGTCTCCTGGAGAAACTGCTCCACAGTGTAACACTACAAGCAGCCATGTGGATCATATTTCATCAGCTGAGTGAGATCCCCTGGCAGGCCATCTCCCATGGGGAAGATGTAACATCTGTAACATCTCCAGCTCTGGGAAAAAGATGACATCGAATCCTAGAAGAACAGCATTTCCCCTTAGGACAGAGCTGCATGCAAAAACACGAGCCTCGGCAGCTGTATCACAACTGCCAAGCCCTGCTGTCACCTCCTCACCGGTGTATGCCTGCACGCAAACACACACTCACACACACACACACACACACACACACACACACACACACACACACACAAGGGGTGGGGTGGAGAGTGTAATTTGTAATGAGAAAGATAGCTGTATTCCTCATTAGTACATTTTGTGGTCAAATGAATAAGGCTGTTGTGGGAACACCAGACCTTGAGCAGAGACCCACTTCCCCTTCTGCCTGGGAGTAGGCAGCTGTAAGACAATGTTTACTAAAAACAATACAATGCCTGGGGGCATTAAGTTCCTGGAAAAGGCCTGCCCGCAGAAACCATCCTGAGCTCGACCTTGTCCAGAGACTAACCGCCTCTTCTGCCACGCCCAGATCAGTTTCTGGGGTCAGAGCAGAACCAGCCAGGAGAGAGAAGAGAGCAGAAGCTTCTCTGGTGGGAGCCTTTCTTAGGAAGTTTTCTTGAACCTTTTTGGAGCCTGCTTAAAGTTTTCTTTACATCGTTGAACGAGTCTCTGTGTTGTCAATCCCCAACACCCTCCGCACGTTCTCGGACACAGGCCGCGCAGCAGACACGACAATTGGAGGTCCTACCGAGATCGTGAAAGCGAGGTAAGTGGACGGGGTCGTCCCTTTTGCCAGCTAGGGACAGATGGAGGAAAATAGGAAAAGAAACAATGGGAAATAGTCCCTGGAAGTTTAAATTACAGTATCACGTAAAAAAGTTGCTTGAAGAACAGGGGACTACAACCATGGCAGGCTTTTTAAAATGGATTGAACGAGGGAGCCCATGGTTCATTACTGGGGAAGGCTTAAATGTCCCAGATTGGGAGGATGTTTGCTATGATATTCAGAGAGCCGGGTGTTGGTGGCATACGCCTTTAATCCCAACACTCGGGAGGCAGAGATAGGAAGGAATGAGGCCATCCTGGTCTATAGAGCAAGTTCCAGGACAGCCTCCAAAAGGATAGAGAGAAACCCAGTCTCAAAAAAAAAGAAAGAAAAAAAAAAGGGTGAAATAAGAAATAAAATAAAAAATCTCCAGTCTTTCGCCTGATCCACTGAGGTCAGGAAAGTAAAGGGGAACTGAGAGATCTAAAAGGCTAGCCAGTAAGGCTATGTGGATGTGTTAAAAAGGGGTACCAAGCTAGGGGTACCGGATGAAAGGTCAGGAAAGTAAGGGGACCCTGAGAGATTGCCCTCAGTTGGGGGGTGGATTGGATTAAATCTCTAGGCCTTAGCCTGACACTAAGGTCGGGAAAAAGGGGAACCCAGAGATTGCCCTCAATTGGAGGGTGGATTGTGTAAATCTTAAGGCTTTTTGCATGAGGGAATATCCTGGGTTGAAAGTTGGATTGAAAATGGGTGAATAGCCGGGCGTTGGCAGCACACGCCTTTAATCCCAGTACTCGGGAGACACAGGCAGGCAGATCTCTTGAGTTCAAGGCCAGCCTGGTTTACAGAGCAAGTTCCAAGACAGCCTCCAAATAATACAGAGAAAAAAAAATTGGTAACAAGCTGGGCGGTGGTGGCACACGCCTTTAATCCCAGCACTTGGGAGGCAGAGGCAGGCAGATCTCTGTGAGTTCGAGGCCAGGCTGGACTGACAGCCTCAAACAATACAGAGAAACCCTGATTTAAAAAAAAATGGGTGAAAAAAAATTTGTAACAGTAAAGAGGTACTGGTATTAAGTAAAGAAAAAGAAAAAGGTATATAGAATGGAAATTTTTGTTTACATTTAAGTTCTATTTTGTGAGTCATCTCTAAAAACTTATGGCCAAAAGCTTGGCCTCTCCACCTCACATCTACAGAGTTACAAGGAGTAGGTACAGCTGTACCCCATGACTGTAGTTCAAATGGAGGAATGATAAAGAACATACAGGACTTTTTAACCTCTTAGTTCAAGGATTGGCTGGAGTTGTTCTTTTACATAGATTTCAATTAAGGTAGCTTCATTGCAACAGACTAATCATGACCTAGGGAAAAAGGATGACTGAAAGATGCATGTATGTTCTGAATGTATGGTGTGGCCACACCGGTATGTATGAAATGTGATTGTGAATGCATGAGTGTGAACTGCTTATATGATTAAAAGGATACTTAAATCCCTTCAAAAATAGTTAAGAAGCTACCTAGATTGCTTTAAATATAGACAAAAGGAACATCCAGCCAGTCTGTTAATGTTTTTACAGAAAAATTTAAGATGCAAATGAGGCCTTGTCAGCTAGTGAGAGCTCTACAGGTTAGATTGGGAAAGACTGCTCACAGACTTCAAATAATTTTCACAAGTTATTTGGACACATTATAGTTTACAAACTTTGAGTGATTTTCAGAAGTTTTTGGGAAATATTTAATGGATATGTCCTTTTTAATGGTCATCTACAAATAATCTAAATTTATCTAGATAGTTAACCAAGGAGGGTAAACAAATCCTTCTACTATTATGGTCCAGCTTCAACAGTTCAAAAAAAATTTTTTTTAGAAAATAAAAAAGGGGGAATAATGTCCCCAGTCCCCATATGACTCATCAAATAATACACTCCTCATTTAAAAAATTTATAATGTGAATGCCAGTGAGCTTCAGACAGATTCTGGCATGATGGAACTTGAGCAACCATTGCTCAGGTCAAATGGAGACATCCATGCACTAAACAGTGGAGAAGACCCTAATTTGGGGTCGAGGGCATGTTTGTGTTTTCTTGTAGGAAAAGAATAAAAGCTTCAGCATGGAGCAGAGAAAAACTGGACCTGAGACCATGGGAGCCTACCTAAGCCAGTTTGAGTGAGATCTCCTAAATCAGTGTTCCTGACACTTGCTGTCATCGAATCTAGAGCCCAAGAAAGAAAGAAAACAGTCGGTTCGAGATTTCCAGTTTCTCAACAGACCTGCTGCATCAACCTTCCAGACCCATGAGTTTTCATTGTGAAGCCAACAGAAAAAAAAAAGGACCCATTTAAAACACTTGGACATTGGTATGAACTGTGATGAGGGGCAAAAGCCTCTTTTCAGTAATTGAACAGGACATGGTCACTTGAAATATCAGACTTGATGGTTCCTGTTTCTGGAATCACGACTAGGCCAGTGTATTTTTCTAGAGAGGTGCAACTTGTCCTAATGCGACAAAAAGGAGACTTTGACTCAAGTCGCATAATCAGCTGACGTTGAATCAACAAACTGCATCACCACAGGAACAAATTGGTGCTCTGTGGATAGTGCAACAAGCCTATTGTTCATATTTTTCATAATGCTACATGTGTAACATCAATGATTGTACCTAATGTATCTGTGCAAGTGCACTTTCTAAATGCTTTCCTGAGCAGATCTTGGAACAATTGTAAACTTTATCAAATTGTAAATGAAAATCACATGCGGGTTACCCTTGTAACAGAATGTAAATCACGTGTGGGTTACCCTTGTAACAGATGAAGGCTGGTAGAATGTTATGGCCCAGATCTGGTGATGGGTACGGTGATGGAGAGGCGCTATGTCAATGGGGGTCCTGGAAATGGTGGCAGTGGCAGTAGGCATTCTGGCTTTATGCCGAGCTCAAACGTGCCTTGTTCCAGAGGCAAGAGATCCGTAACCAAGTATTGCTTAGCCTAGCCCATGGCAATCCCGATAGCCATGAAGGTTGGTTACAGATGATTTAAAGTTGGGGTGCTCTGATGTCGGGCCACCTGTGGGGAAGACCCCTCCCGCCTAAGACAGGGGTTCAAGGTCCCCCAAGGACGGGAAAGGGAGGGTGACCCTACATGACCTAAGCCAGGAGTGCCTCATTTAAAAATAAAAAGGGGTGAATTGTGGGAACACCAGACCTTGAGCAGAGACCCACTTCCCCTTCTGCCTGGGAGTAGGCAGCTGTAAGACAATGTTTACTAAAAACAATACAATGCCTGGGGGCATTAAGTTCCTGGATAAGGCCTGCCCGAGAAACCACCCTGAGCTCGACCTTGTCCAGAGACTAACCGCCTCTTCTGCCACGCCCAGATCAGTTTCTGGGGTCAGAGCAGAACCAGCCAGGGTAGAAGAGAGAGCAGAAGCTTCTCTGGTGGGAGCCTTTCTTGGGAAGTTTTCTTGAACCTTTTGGAGCCTGCTTAAAGTTTTCTTTACATCGTTGAACAAGTCTCTGTGTTGTCAATCCCCGACACCCTCCGCACGTTCTCGGACACAGGCCGCGCAGCAGACGCGACGGGGGGGGGGTCTAGGATGGGAGTCTGCGCCCCTGGCGGGGCCTTTGGAGCCCCACTCTGTTTTCCTCACCTTTACACTGCTTTTGATTGAGACAAAGTAAAGTTTTTGTATTGTTACCAATTTCATTGTGAAGGGTTGTTTTCCCCCTTTGGAATTAAAGCTAATTCTAAATGGAGGGCTATTTTGGCTTGAGTTCAAAATACATGTGGTCCTTTAACATATTATTTAAGCTATGAAGATTTGTTTAACCATAACTTTTAAAATATAGGGGTGCTGAGATGCCTCCATGGGCAAAGACATCTGAGTTCAATCCCTGGGGCTCATATGGCAGGAAGAAAGAACCGATTCCTACAGGTTATCCTCTGACCCCAACAACATGCACACACACACACACACACACACACACACACACACACACACACACGCACGCACGCACGCACGCACTAAATAAATGTATTAATTAAGATGTGACTTTTCTTTTTTCTCCTCCCCCTTCCTGGCCCTTTTACTGTACAATATATATCATGTGATTCTTTTGAGCCTGGATACTAGGAGCCTTGATGTAAATCCTAGATTCACCTGACAGAGTGGCAACAATTTCAGATTTGGCAGTTATCTCATGGGTGACAGCTCTTTGATCTACATTGCTTAATAAGCCATCAAGTCAAGTCTCAAGGCTCCATTTTTGAAATAAGATTTTGAAAGTGAAATCTTTTATCTGATGAATAAGATATTGTGAATTAAAATAATAATGAAATAAAAAAGCAAATGTACTGAAGCTTTTTAAGTGATTTCAAGCAATGTATACTATTTCGTGTGATAATACAAAACTTTTTCTTGAGGCGGGTAAAAAAAATAGAGGTAGATCATGGTAGCTTGATAATTCTGATTAGTTTTTACTGTTCTGTGTTAGCTTCTGTTTGTTTTGTTTTGCTTTTGAAATCCTACCTCCCATGTATCACCAATGAGCTATTTACACTTGATCTAACCATATCTTTTCAAAGAGCTCACATGTGCACATATATTTCACAAAGAAAGGGGAAATCATTAGATTTTATGACGAAAAACTGCCAAAACGGATGCTCTTTAAGGCCTTAATCAGTATCGGCATCCTGCCCAGGGGCTAGCGCTGAGCTTAACACCACATGCTGCAAAACTACAGTTAAAATGACAGAAATTTACTCATTAACTTCATGGAGAGTTCTGAATATGGGAAGAAGGAGACATGGCTTCTGGTCTTTCTCACCATATCTGGTCTGCCCATCTTCACCAGCCCTTTAAATACTGTTAGCATAATTTTCCTGCTCATTAAAGGAACTGTTTGAACAACCTCAAAATTCTTGTTCTATTCTGTCAATTATTTCTCTAGTTCTAAAGTCCCCCTATCCTGTAACCCCACAGCTCTGCTAGCAGCTAGGATAGCAAACTGCCCAACCTCATAGTAAAAGTGCTTATGAACGTGGGAGGAGCCTTTGAATTACTCAGAAATGGCTATGTGATTGCATAAGTCATAGTGCTGTGTTTTGCGCCATCCATGACAACTTTTAGAAACTGCTAGTTACCTTTTTACTGGGAGTTGGTTATTTGCCAGGCACAGTGCCAAGTGAATTACACACAATATCTCAGTTAATCCTCTTGACAACTCCATGAGGGCGGAGATAGTATCCCCATTGCACAGATGAGGTATCAGAGGCTTAGGGTGATTAAATAATTTGCCTGGGCCATGCACAGTATCAAGTAGAGCCCATGGCTGCCCAGCTCCAAGCGCAGGCTCTGCAGTCCTGGGAGAGATGCCTGCAGGAGGTCAGTTCGTCCTAGCCAACTCTCTTGCCCCCACTCTTGGCCATGCCCTCTGAGTCACCCATATTTAATTACACCATGAAGTCTCCATAGTAAACATTCTTTGTGTCCCTCCCAACTCCATCCCCTTACTTCTCCTAATAATAGATGCAAACATTAATTGAGCATTTGCCACAGTTCTCGGCTCTTTAAATAGATCCTCTCACTCAGTCGTCACAGCAGTTCTCTGAGGTGGATACTATTAGCTCCTCCATTTTCCAGGAAGGACACCGAGGCACAGAAAAACTAACCAACTAACCAGTTAAAGGCAAATATCCGAATGTAGTTCTAATTCCAAAGCAAACAAAAATTGATAACGCTGGTAAGATTCTAAATTAACATTTATTGAACCTCTTACCACATGCTGGGCCCTGTCCTAAATGCTGCATATCACCTGTCACATGTAATCCTCCTGACAATCCTACAAGGTCGGTATTATTGTGATTAATGCCATGCTCCAGAAGGATGCCAAACCCTGGATGTCTTGGTTAAGTCATGAGAGAAAGACATCCTGAGCCTGTCCAGGACCAAACCTTCCCACCATGAGGGTGGCATGCCATACAGCTTTCTTGTTAGAAACACTCATGTGTTTTCCTGACAAACCACCCAACTCAACTTTGCCTCGGTTGCTCTGGATTTGAATCCAGGGAGTTATGGAGATGTAATGATACTGTATGAAAACCATCTGGAGCCAGAGCTCCCATTGAGTAAAAACTATAGAGCTGTCAAGACAAAATAAATGGGAGCCCAGAACTCGCCTTTTGTTTATCAAGGCTAATTTTTCCCCTCTTTCTGTGCCTCCATTTTATCATTTATAAAAATACATTCTTTAAAAAATAGGGATAGAGAGGTAACTTGAGTACTTGCTTTGTAAATATGAGGACCTGGGTTTGATTTCCTAGAACCCACATAAAAATGCAGGGAGTGGTGGCATACACTCATAATCCCAGCACTAGGGAATCAGAGACAGGAGGTCCCCTGGGACTCACTACCAACCAGCCTATCTAGACTGGTGGGTGAGCTTCAGGACAATGAGAAGGCCCATCTCAAAGGAGATAGATGATATTCCTGAGGATGGCACTTAAGGTTCTTCTCTGACCTACACACACACACACACACACACACACACACACACACACACACACGGGTGGGGGGAACAGTAACACCTTATATTGTTACTGTGAGGAATAAATAGGTAAACATGTGCTCAGGGGTTGTGTGTTTTGCATAGTGGTGTGTAAGTGTCCAATAAGCGTTAACTTTTATTCTGGTTATAATGTGGAAGTCACTTTTACTATTTTGACCCTTTTCTTGGTCACACAAAAATCTCTGCTCTTCCTCAGAAGTTATCAAGATGGTCTTTCTTGAACACTTTGTCCTAAAAAGGAGTAGCAAATGTAGCAGCTGAGACATACATCTTTTCCCACACAGCCTGCCTTTGGATGTTTTCTAAGAGTGTGCCTGGCTTGCATGACTGACAGGCTCACAGAGCACAGCCTTGACAGCCACTGTTTTGATGATCTAACAGCCCAAAGCTGTAGCTCAAAGTATCAACAGGTTCCTGGTTGAATGGTTGAGCTAGGAGCTGGTTTTACTAGCTGCCTCTCTGAGTGCACAGGCAGCCCTGGTTCCCCAAAGGAAGACCATGTATGAGTCTATATTGCAAGAAGACTTTGACCACTAGGACTTGAAGTATGTCTCTTCCATTTTCTGACAGTGTAAACTTGGGCAATTCATCACATTTTCTTGTGTCTTCCATATCTCTAAAATTAGATTCATGGCTATCTCCACTCTGAACATCAATTGCATCAACTATGTAAGTGCTTAGAAAAATGTCTAGCTACAGTGAGAATATAGTAGATGTCAGTGTGGTGTATGATTGAGTGGCTAGCCCTTATGGTTTAAAGTCATTTGGATTGTCCTGGCATGCTAATCCCCGTGATGTGTCCTCATCTGAATGTAGAATTGAAGAGAGCCTCCCTCTTTTGTGGGTATAGACAGTCCAGTAGTTCCTGGGACAGCTGTGCCCTGCCTGTCACACCAGCAATGAATGTTTTCCAAGCATGCATACCTCCATGAATCATTTTGGCTGTTAAAGCATCATTCACCACCATGACCTTCTCCCTTCTTTTTGGGCCATGCTAATAAGGCTGTATCACTTACCACACATGCATTTACATGTAAAAATAATAATAACCAGGCAACGATCACATCTGTAGACTTGTCCTCAAACACCAAGAACAGTATCTGTCCTTCCATTCCTTTTTCTGAAGCTTGTTCTGAGTACCTATACCTTGCTACAAGGCTAAGCCCCACAACTAACTGCAGTGCATTGTAGTTTGAGGTAGAATTTATAATCTAGGAGCAAAGGAGAGAGAGGAAAAACAGAAAGAAAATAAATCAGAAAACCATATGGTAAGTAAACACTGAGTTTCAGGAAGGAGTGGAGGGATGGAAGTCAGTGAAAGAGGTAAATTTTTATAAGTTAGGCACAGAACCAAAAGGAAAAAAGAAAAAAAATCAGATATATCGAGGGATCATCTCAAGAGAAAGTAAGTCTTCATCTGAGACTTTAACTGCAGATACTTTAATTCCACAATTGTTTTACCCTGTACACAAAGCAACTGAGGCAGGAAGACCACGACCTGCAGTGGTAGAAACTTGTGGCATCAGAGGATAGAGTCAGCATCCTGAGGGCGTGGAGCTCTGTGCTCTTCCCTCCCAAAGATCTAAACATTAGAAGTTTATGAGTCTGACAACTTCAATGGCATTCCTTACCCAGGCTATAAAATTCCAGTCCTGCCACCACAGAGCTGCTCTTTCTGAATTTCACAAACTTAGAGATAACACTGACTCTAGTTTTCTAGCCAGCAACAGTAAAGGAGTCCAGGAGTTAGTTTATATTTGAAGACCAGCTTTACAACTGCATGGAGGATTGCTGGTTGCCTGGGAAATCCAAACCAGTGCTAAGAGTGGACAGGAGAAAACAGCTTCTTAATTTTTTTAACCAATTTTTCTATCTCCTACTTTGGGAGAGTCAGGAGCTTCTAACCCTTTAATTAGTCTTAGATTTTCCTTCAGAGTATGTTTTTGGAGGTCTTTGCTTATTTCAAAACACTATGTTACAGTAATGTGTATGATATGGCAATGCTTTATCTATTCAAAAGCAAATTATCTGTGAAAATGTTAAGGCATGATAATGAAATTATTTGTCACTCAACAGTAGTTAATTACCATAAACAAAGATTGAACCAACAAGCCACTTTGGTACAATGGCATCAACACAAAGCTATCATTCATCAAACTGAGAATAAAGTTTTTTTTTAAGAAAGCTCTACTCATATTTCACATATATGTCTATGTCCATTTCCTTGACTTTGCCAATGCTCAGTAAGCATTCATTAATCAAGAAACTTGGTGTGCCATGGTTAAAACTGCTTCAACCAAAATACTCTATGAAGATCCTTTGCCAAGCATGTGAGCACTAACACTCCACAGCCAAACCTGCCTTACTTCCATCTTCACTGTCTCCTAACTTGACACACGAAACTTTTTGCCACCTCACTCTAATTCATTCAGTTCAACCAATTCAACTGTACCAGTGCACATCTGTCACAAAAAGGAGAAATTTTATTAGACGGAACAAGAGAGCATTTGACATCATTGAATCGGTAACCTGAGGCATGCCCCCAAGTTAAGTCAATAAAGGTTATTTATGAAGCATGAGGTACCACAGTACTGTCAGGAATAAATAGAATCCAAGGCTTCAACTGCCAACTTCAGCTACGACTTCTTGCTCAACTGACACAATGACCTCCGCAGTTCTGAGAAAGGAACCATGAAAACATTGTCCCCCGTAAAGAGGGTCTTCTGCATTCTTTATTTGAAGATTATTGCCAAAAAATGAGTTATGTATGATTATCAGGTATTTACTCCTGCAGAGAATGAAATCCTATCAACTTCTGCTCTCATCATCTGGTTTTATAAACTACACTCATGGAGCTGTGCCCGGAAAAGGGCACGGAAGGCGGGGAAAGAGCTTGAGGCCGAAGAGCACGTCCACTCAGGGCCACTCCCTTTGCTTGCTGCTCAAAGAGTTTTCAGAGCTCCTTTTAATTCGGCCGATTTCATCTAGTGCCTTCTACAAGCTGGCGCTGTCCCAGGCTCTCTGGCGTTAGTAAGGACAGGCTCATCAATATCACATCTGTGCTCTGTGGTTTAATCCTCCAAATAAACTCACGGGAGGTAGATGTGATCCCTTTCGTAGATTAAGGGGGGGAATGAAGTTTAGCAGGGGCTAAGTGATTTTCCCAAGACTGTAGAGCCACACAAGCTGAGAAACTTGCAAGTATCCAAATTGCAAATTGACTCCCAGACCAGTGCTCTGTAAAGTGTCTCCACCTCTAGGGGGTGCCCTCAAGCCTGTTTGTGGCCAATCTCAGCACTTTCTCTGTATCAGTCACACATTATCTGGCCGACAGCACCAGCAGTCAGCCAACTGACCTTTGAACAAAGAGACTGGACTCAGAAACTGGAGGTGAGGAGGCAGTAAAGAGAATGGAAACCAGTAAGGAGTGCCAGAGTCTGCTCACCCCTAGAGAGTGGTGAGTTGAGTTCATCACTGTTTTAAAGGGCTTGAATTGTGTTCAAACGTTAACACTCCGTGTGTGTGTGTGTGTGTGTGTGTGAGAGAGAGAGAGAGAGAGAGAGTGTGTGTATGTGTGTGTGTGAGTGTGTGTGTGTTATATTTTTTTAATTTTCTCCCTACATAATATGCCAAACCAACAACATGGGTATATACAAAACCTTTCCTTTCAATTTAGTATAAAGAACATTTCAAATAATATAGACCCTGTGATTACAAAAATGGTACAACTGGTAAAAAAACTAAATGATAGATCTACCCCCCTCACAGTGAGACAAGAAGGAAAACAGGATGCCTACACTGATGGAGAGACTTCCTTGCCAGTATTGTTTCATAGATGCAAAATAATTCACATTTGGAAATTTTTATGATAGAGAAATCTGCAGAGCTGGTAATCTTTACACATGTGGAAGGCCTTATATAATATAGGTAGCACCCATTTTAAAACAAATTTGGCTTCCACCAAACTACAGTTGCTTTCAAAAGAAAAAAATTTTATGTGGTTATATGCCAATGCCAAATTGTTCCTGATTTCAGCTTCATTTCCTATTCAGTCAAATCCTACCCAGTGAGAAATCCCATACCATCAACCAGTCTTCACACAGCTTATCAGCACTGCCTAATGGACATTTAGAGTCACTAGAAGACCATTCTTAACACTGCCCATTCCCCAAGACCCCTCACAGGCAACAGTGAGAATCACTAAAGCTTTGACCTCAACTGGACCTGATGGAAAGTTTCTTCAAGCACATCAGAGGCCAGCAGGGTTCCCCTTGCTTGGGTGTGATCATGGAAGCCAGCAGCAGGGCCCAGTCTGGGGACTTGTGAGAAAAGCAGAGTCTCAGAGCCCCACCCAGAGATGTAGAATGAAAACTGCTGTGTTTTAATCTCCTCCAAGGAGAATCTCGGCATGTTCAGAAGCACATTTTTATTTGGTGACACAAAGAACTGCCATCCACCTTATTCTCCCACATGTTGGGGCGTGGGGTCGGCTTTACATTTGAGAAAAATGAGGATCTCAGCACACAGATGTAGGAGAAAAGCCTGGGATGACGCTCAGTGGTCCCCCACTCTCCTAGTATGTGCAAGGTTCTGGGTTCATGCTCCAGTAACATAAAAGGGGGAGGGGTCATTCTTTTTGCTTTCTCAGTTCACTCCCTGAATTTGTATTGAATTTTCTTCCTTCCATTTCTATTGATCAGATGCTGCAGTTTTCCAACTGCTAGCCTGATGCAAATGAGTTCCTTTCTCTTTAATTGCATGAGACACATTCAAGCACAGAAATATGAGTTGCAGATTTTCGTGTATTAATCTTTGTGAAGGAAGCATTCTCCGAGGATCATGCAAGCCCCTCGTGACAGCCTTGGGTGCCACAGGCAGGCATAAGTTGTTTACATTAGCAAATACATTTCAACAAAAACACATGTTGGCAGTTAGCACTCCCTCAGCTCCTCATACAGGCCATTCTGTGGAGAGCTAGACTCTGATAAAAAGGATTTGAATTTGAAAATTGCCTTTTTTTGTATTTGGCTTCCAAAAACCATGAGAACATCTCAAAACATTTCGAATATGATTGATTTTCAATTCTCCACATAACACAAGGAGTTTACCTGGCTGTTCCAAAGTTGTAACATCATAAATGTAGAACTCTTCAGGCCACACTTAAAATGAACAACTTACTGTCAACACTGGGGAAGGCACATGGAGGAATGTTGACACTCAGAAACCTACAAACAAGCTGGGGTGTAGCTACATACATCTGCAATAGTAGTCCCCTGGAGGCTGAGGCAGGAGGATATTGAGTGTGGGACCAGCATGGGTACATGGTGAGACTGTATAAGGGTGGGGGTAGCTAACAAAGTGAGACTCTTAGGGAAAGGGGACCTCAACAGCAATAGCCTTAGCTCTGTGCAGTCCTAAAGTGCTGAGGAGATCATTGCAGTGACAAAGGCTGAGGACGAGCGTCCTGTCTCATACGGTAGAACTAATACTCAACTAAGTTAGTGGACTGATAAGTTGGTACCAAAAGGAAAGAGTTCACCAGTGTTGGGTAAACAGTTGATGCATTAAGCTCTCACAATGTCGCCTCACCATCTAATCACCCTGATGCTTTCCTGGCACATCTGCTTCCCCTAACCCTGTTGCTGCAGATGCAGTAGCACCAGGCATATCAGGCAACTCCCGAAGCTGCAGTTGACATCTCTTCGATGGCCACAGCTTTGGTGACACACTGTTCATTGTTTCGAGTATCCTCCCATGTCCAGCAAGGTATCAAAAATGATTTATCAGGAGCTTGGGCGATAGCTTGATGAGGAACATACTTGCTATTCAATCATGGAGACTTGAATTTGATCCCCAGTGCCCACATAAAAAGCCAGGTGTAGAGCTGTCCCTCTGTAACCCCGGCTCTGGGAAGGCAGAGACAGAAGCATACAGGAGTTCACTGGCCAGACAGAGCAGCCAAAAGGGTAAAGTTCAGATTCAGTGGGATACCTTTTCTCAAAATGCAAGACGGAGAACAAACGAAGAAAACAGTACACACAGGTGCACATACATGCACCCTTATATACAAACACATATGCACACACAATTTTTAATGACTTTAAGAGACTGATGGTGTTGATTTCACGGGATTACACACGCCACTGCACCTGGCTTTTTATGTGGGTGCTGGGGGGTTAAATTCAGTTCCTCATACTTGCACAGAACAAACGTTCCTCACCAAGTCATCCCACCAGCCCCTTAAAAGACATGTGCTTCACACCATTTCAGCTTTGTTCTTCAATGAAATATAGACACACTGGTCTGGGTTCCCTCCCCGGAGTCGTTGTTCTTACAAGTAGCACTGGGACTGTCAGCCTTTAACATGGTGGTTGGGTTCATCACTGTGGTCACAGTGTGCTAACAATTCTGCTGCTACCACCGCCGCCACCCCTCACATTGCACACGTCTCTGCCAAACTGCAGTGAGAAAGTAGCCTTGGGAAACTGCATAAAAATCTTAAGTTTTACAGTTTGAGTGTGACGACTTGCACAATCTCTTTGGGGACCTTT
Source organism: Mesocricetus auratus (assembly GCF_017639785.1). NCBI lineage: Eukaryota > Metazoa > Chordata > Mammalia > Rodentia > Cricetidae > Mesocricetus > Mesocricetus auratus. The sequence goes on along the minus strand of NW_024429193.1, from coordinate 29,207,140 downwards.
ACGTCAAAGCTTTTTGCTTCTGCTGAAATAAAAAGTCGGTTTAGTGCAGGTATGCTGAGGGAATATCCGTGAACAGCACCGCGGGACTTGCCTTGCTCCCAAGCCTTTGTGGACAAAGCAGGAAGAAAAGAGTGAGGCAACCGGAAACCAAACACAGTGAAGTCGTGCTTGATGGGAAGACCTGACTCGAACCAGCTTCAGCGGTAGCTAGGTGACCTCTAAATGTTACAAATAAGTCCCCGCCTCCCAAACCTGCTCATTTGGTTTGACCAGTTGTCGAGCACCAGTCCTGGCCAGCTTCCTAAACCGGAGCCTTCAGTACTTCCTGTTCCGTCCCAGTGCCCTGTGCCCTACAGCCTCGGAACAGTAGCTCCCACACACCCAGCCCCAGCTCTTGGGAAACCAGCCCGAGCATCTCTAGCCCCCAGACTGGCAGGAGAAACAGAGCCAGGGCAAGTTTTGTCTCATCACTGTGGCAATTTCACCTGGGCATTGCGGACCTCACGGGCGTTCATGCCCCTCCATCTTGTATGTCCATTAGTCAGCTGCTGGGGAGCAACAGTTCTCTACAAATTACCTTCTGAGAGTGTTGCAAGCCATGTCTTACTGTGGCTTAATTGCTAATGGAATTAGAGGTTAATCAGAACAAACTTAAAGAATTATGTAAGACTTGTGCAAATAAAGATTCAAATAAATGCAATTTTCAGCATGGGAGAATGTGCTTTTTGTGCCTCCTGTGTAGCTACTAATAAATAATGTGTACACCAAGCAAGCCCCTAAGGCACACGCCCTATAGGAAGCTGGATTTTCTTCATTATTCAGGTTGATTTCAGGAAATTCGGGGGAGGGGATAATTAATTTAGTACCCATGACTTTCCTCTAGCCTTGCGTCCTCTCATCCAAATTCTGGAGAGATGTGGTATGTGAAGAAATTAACTTTAACATTTAAGTGCTCTAAGAATTACATTACCTGCAAATGTAGATTAAGTAAACTCTTTATCTTTTGATATACAGATGTCACCCACCCCCACACTTTTTCCCCAGTGACAGTTGACAAGGTAGGTGTAGTATACAGCTTTCTTTAAATGTGCATCTGCTAGCCAAGCAGCGGTGGCACACACCTTTAATCCCAGCACTCAGGAGGCAGAGGCAGGTGGATCTCTGTGAGTTCGAGGCCAGCCTGGTCTACAGAGTGAGTTCCAGGACAGCCAGGACTACACAGAGAAGTCCTGTCTTGAAAAACAAAAACAACAAGAAAAAAGTATGCATACACTATTTGATCAGGTTTAAATCCCCGCATGAGCTGGAACCCATATCTGACACTGCTTATGTGCCCAAATCGAGAAATCACACTGGTCATAGGCCCTAGGGGAAAACCTACTATCACTGTTCTGCTAAAGTAGCATAGCAAAAAAATGACTCTTAATGACACATTGCTATACCCATAGGTAAGTGCATTGTTCAACCTTCATCAAAGAAGTTTCTTCTTGCTGTAGATGGTAATTAATACAGAGACCTATGGCTGGAGTGAGTGAGAGACTGGAGGACTCAGTCCTGAATAGAATTTCTTTATCCCAACCACCTCCCCTCAAGGATAAAGGATCTATGGAGAGACAGAAAGATTGAAAGAGCCAGAGGTAGTAGATGATTCCAGAGAAACAGCATCAACTATACAGGACTACTCACAGAGACTGTGGTAGCATGCACAAGACCCATATAATCTCAAGCCACAAAGTCCCAACACTGAGAAGGGAAAGCAGATTCAGAGTACCACTGCTAACCAAGAAGCTATTTGCTCATGATATCTGCTAAAAAGAGATAAAATCAGTTTCCTACAATGGAGTGACACTGGTTATAGCAATCACATTCCCCGGCAGGCCCCATGCTCTGGAATAGTTGGCCAAAACAAAACAAACTGAGCTTTTTTGTATGGTCTTTAGTTTTTTGTTTTGCTTTGTTCAAGCTTTTTTTTTCTAAGAGAAAGAACAGGAATTTCGTTAGTAAGAAGATAAAAAGGATCTGAGGGAAGTTATATGATGGGAAAGAATGTGCTCAAAATGTACTGCATGAAGAAAATTTTAAACCAATAAAGACATCAAAATATCATCTTCTGGGACTGAGATTCAAGGGGCTATTTTTGTTTTGGGGAGGTTAGTGATTGGGTTTAAGATGAGCCTCAAGTACCTGAGGCTGACTGTGAACTCCTAAACCTCCCACCCCTGCCCCCATCCCTTTGAATGCTGGGATTAAGAATATGCACTACCATTCTGGTGTGTGTGTGTGTGTGTGTGTGTGTGTGTGTGTGTGTGTGTGTGTGTGGTGCCAGGAAGCCAATGATTGAAGCCAGGGACCTCGTGCATACTACTCCAACATTTTACTGGTCATTTTCTCCAACTCACTCTGGGTTTGTGTAAGTTCTACCTTCCAGCTAATTAGCCTGACAGCAGTCACTGAAGACAACTGTGTCTTCTGGCTTGTGCTGCTGTTCCCTTATCTGAATAAGACTTGCTACAGCTATAAAAGAAACGTTAATGAGACTTATGTTAGCAACTCTGTGTAGAAAGCGCTCTCTTCCCCTTTCAACTCAGTTTGTGCTTTACATTTTACAACTTTGTGCTTCTTTCCAATCTTATTATCTCATTCCTTGGCATTTTTCTTATGATTCTATTAGCAAGTCTGGTTATGTATAGCTATCAAAACTTCCAAATTTCATTATAAAGTCTATCACCTCTCTCAGAAGTCATTTATTGCCTACAGCTCTTCACCTAGGGACAGAGCCTTGTGAGATTTCTTCTGTCCACATCATGTCCTTTGTCTACATCAACTGGTGTTGTCATTGTTCACGTCCTGTTTAGGCAGTCATGTTGAAATTTAATTGGGCTTCCCAAAGGATAAGCTCCTAATGGGTTATCCAACCAACTGGGCAGTCCTAAAGACATATACATGTGAACAACAGTATATGGACCTGGTAGATTGTATTTATAAATGTATATATGTAATAATAGTAACTAAAGAAAAAGAGAAAAACTGTTTTACAATAAATGGCTCAATATTAAAAAAAATAAGAGGGCACAGGAGGAGGGGAGGGAAAGGGAGAGGGACCTCGTACTGACTTGTGAAGCAACCTTGTTTCTTATCTAAATTTAAAATGGAAAATAAAAAAAATATTAATATAATAAAAAAAAAATATTCACTCATCCCAAAGGAAAAAAAATAAAATAAAATAAAATAAAATAAAAATTCATCACTTCAGGCAGCCGCTATTCCTAAGACTCGCTTCTACTGAAATTACGGACTTAACAAGGAAACATTCGGCTGCCAACATCACCCAAAGGTCTTGCCATTGTGATCAATTATTTCATTTTAGAGTTATATTACAAGACAGGCATGCCTCAGGTGGGGCTGATGCTACTCAGTGTCATGTGGAGAGCTGTGTGTCCTACTCTTAGATACATGCCAAAGATATACTGGAATCTAGAAATAAGAAAGGAAGGGACAGGAGGGGAATCACAATCCAAATTCTCCCAGGTACTAAGTGAAGGAAGGCTCCTCCTTGACCCTTCAGGGTGCCCATAAGCCAGTGGTTCTCTACGTGATGGAATGAGCTCATGAAAGTTTTATGAAAATGAAAAATATGTTTGTAAATCAAGTTCTCTCTCTCTCTCTCTCTCTCTCTCTCTCACACACACACACACACACACACACACACACACACACACACACACACTGCACTGTCACCTGATTAAGGCTTAGTCATACTGATTGGTGAGTAGGAAATCAGTTCAGGATGCTCCCGTTCGCAAGCCAATACTCATACGGATTGTTTGTTTAGTGGCTGTTTTCAATGCAGTGTTTGCCATTCTGCAAAGCTGATGAATGGTGTTCCTTGTTATTACAGAGGCTGAGCTCTCTCTGAGAATGGGGCGCCTCACCCGACTGTCCAGAAAAGCAACCACCATAAGTCAATGCCAGTAATTTGATTTGAATTCATGAGAATCATTTGATCGGTTTTCAAAGGAAAACTTCACCTACATATGAAGAGAATGGATTTTCAGATGTGATAATAGGATTGGTCCCTTGAATAGGGTTAGTCATTTGTCCCAATTAAACAAATGTGCTCTGGTGGAAAATGGAGTCTTTCTATATGACAACGATTTTGAAATTTTTTTATGGTCAGCATAACTACGGTGCCCAAAAAATTTTCTTAGGCTGTATTTAAATTATCAGCTTTATTACTTTGGTTGCCAAAAAAGAACTCCAATGGCATGTCTCATTTGCATGCAGATGACCTCTATTCCTTTAACTTGAAGTTTAAAAGATAAAGAAGAAAAGAGACCCGGGCGGTGATGGCGCACGCCTTTCATCCCAGCACTCAGGAGGCAGAGGCAGGCAGATCTCTGTGAGTTCGAGGCTGGGCTAGATCAACAGCCTCCAAAACAATACAGAGAAACCCTGTCTCGTAAAAACCAAAAAAAAAAAGAAGAAGAAGAAAAGAGAGAATTTTTCTTTAAAAAAAATAACCTCACGGAAATGTCTCTTACCATTATCATTTACATCCTGTCTACTTGGATCTCATTACATGGCAAGTGTGGCAGGGTGAATGAAATTGGCCCCCATAATCTCATAGAGAGTGGCACTATTAGGATGTGTGGCTTTGTTGGAGTGGGTATGGTCTTGTTGGAGGAAGTGTGTCACTGTGGGAGTGGGCTTTGGGGTTCGCTATGCTCAGGATGCCACCCAGTGTCTCAGTTGACTTCCTGTTACCTACAAGATGTAGGACTCTCAGCTATTACTCCAGCACCATGTCTGCTTGCAAGCCATCATACTCCCCATCATGACGATAATGCACTGAACCTCTGAAACTATAAATGAGCCACCCCAACTAAGTGGTGTCTCTTCACAGCAACAGAAACCCTAAGACAGCAAGCCTAGCTGTAAAGGAAGATGGGAATTAGACACCTCATTCTGGGAAGGCATTTGCCCATCTAAAACGGAAGAATTCCATTGTTAACAAAGAACTGGAGAATATTTTGAGGAACTCCAAGATATCTCTGCACTGATACTAAAAACCTATCTCAGCATTACATAAAATAATTGAAATCTTTCATTGTTTACTAAAGACTCAAAGCCTGTAGAAAACCTGTATTTACTCTAATTTAAAATGAACTTTACAATAGCTGCTCTATATTTTTATTCTCAGTACCCTCAGTACTATCTGTTTATTTGGTCTCCATAGACTTCTGTGACATCTCCACCAAGTGCATCAGTTTAAATGTTACTACAATTTTTTACTGCTACAACAGACTTTCCAGTTCCTTCCATTGCTACTCTTTTATGAAGAAAATATTCAATTATTTTTATATGTGTTTCTACCAAGTTCCTTTGAATACAGGTGCCATACTAGCAGAAGGACAAGATCCAAATGAGGGGTCACATCTAGAAGAAGGAAAAGCATAGCCTGGGGAGAAACGGCAGTGGTAGCAGCTTCCGTTTTACCAGAAATGGAGCAGTCCCATTTTAACTCAGACAGTGAAATGAAGAAGCACTGATCAACCTATGCCCAATGTAGACAGTAATCAGGCACAACCAGCATGAGCTGCTGGGGCAGAGAAATTCTTAATGGACTCCTCAGTGGCAATGCTTGGAGTCCATTACATACCAGAACATTGTCCAGAAGTATTGTTTAACATAATATAAATCAGACAAGGAGGAAACCCCAGTCTAGGAAATAAAGTGTATGGGAACAAGGCCAGAAAATAATCCCCATTAAGATAGCTTGAGCTTGGGCTGGAAACCTGGATAAAATTCCCATTGCCTACATGGATGCGCACAGCTATCTGTAATACCACGTCCAGAGGATCTGATGCCCTCCCTCTTCCAGTCTCCAAGTGCACCAGAATTGCACATGGTATATAGACATATACGCAATCAAAACACCTTTAGGCACAAAATAGTAAAAGTAAATAATAAAAATTTTAAGACAGCATGAGCAGTGAACAACAACAAAAAAAAAAAAACAAGCAATATCAAGAGAGGGAAAAAAAGGGCCCATGTGCCAGGTGGACCTTGACTATAACAAGAGTAGATTCAAAATTTCCTTGGCAGATACGGTGAATCACAAACACAGGGTAACCAAACATTCTCCAGAACTTCGCCCTAAGAAGCAAGGAGGGAGACATCAGTTACCAAATGTAAGTGAGAAGACATATACTTTGGTGAACCCCACTGTGAAGAGATGAGAAGTTCATGTTTAAGTGAGGCCAAGACTGACCATGACTTTCTAACCTATGCTTTGATGACATTAGTAACTTTTAAAATTGCTTATTTATCATTGTCAGGTGTGGTGTGTGTGTGTGTGTGTGTGTGTGTGTGTGTGTGTGTGTGTGTGTGGTGAGTGTGTCGGTGTGCGTTAGGGGAGTGTGTGTGGTGGGGGGAAAGCACATGGACTTCACAGGACAGCTTTGCGAAGCTCTCCTTTCACTTTTATGTGGACACCAGGGATCAAACTTCCATCATCAAACTTGTGGAGTTAGTGCCTTTACCGTCTGAGCCATCTCTCCAGCCCCACCAGTTCATGATTTTATCAACCCACACTCAGGGGTTAGTTTTGTGCTAACACTTAAAGTCATAAACTCACTTGTTCTTGTCCTAACCATCTATCTTCCATCTTTGCCAATGGAGTCATCGTCTTTATTGCACCCAAGTACTTCTTGTGAGAAACAATGCTCTTATTCTGAATCGCTCATTTAGTTAAGCAAATCCCAGTCTCCCATCAACAATCCTGCAAAGGGAAATCCTCTGAGTCCAGGCAGTAGTGGAAGAATATGTCTGTTTCCAAAATGGCAGACCGGGCTAGAGGAATAGCTCAGCCGTTAAAGGCTAGGCTCACAACCAAAATGGCAGACCATGGATTTTTTCTGTTATAATGCACACAAGATATTAAAAAGAAAAAGTGACTCAAGTATCACACCCAAAATGACCAAAGCCACTGTGTGCTCCATGGAACTGGCAGCACTGTTGGCTCCAGACCCAGGCTCCTCATCTTCCCCATGTTGATAATCAAGGAAGCAGTATCGAGGGCAAGTACCACACAGTCAGAATAGGAAAATATATAAGAACGTGCTAATGCGTGTTGAACAGTAGATTGCACACAGGCTCCATGTCAGTGTTTCTATGGTTGCAAGTGCTTCCTTCTTGTTTGTAGGAGTATTGTCACCCTGACTCACTACAGGGCCAACATAATTGCCAGGTGTTGAGAGGATTTGGTTTTATGTTCATTGTTATATAGTTCAAGTTCCTGTTTCGTCTTTTGAGTCTTTATCTTGCTTCTTCGATTTGTTTGCTGAATTTTCATTTTGCTTGCTCAGGAATAAAAATCTTCTGTTTATGATCCCTGCACTGCACAGCTCTGCTCATTTCCACAGCATGGCATTTTGGGTATGTCTTTAAAGGCTCCCTTTCAAGGGAGCATGTGGACTCAAGGAAGGAGGAACCGTGGGTATTGTCTCATTGTCAGCTAACTTAAAAAGGTATTTGAACAAGATACCTTCAGCGGTGTTCTGGGGGAGAGGCATATGTGGCTTCTAACCCCTCAGTTCCACAGGGAATGCATCTGAACACCTCAGACACAGGGTCTTCTCTTCAAACAAGAATCCCTCTGCCAAAGCTAAAGTCCTACCCAGAAATAACAGCTACGTTGATGTCTTTCAGGGTCCCCAGTGGGAGCACAGAATCAAGAAAAGGATGAAAGAGAGGGCTGGCAAAGGAGGAAAGCCTGAAACTTGATAATAGTGGCTACCTGTTCTAGTATGGAAGAGGGAGGAATAGAGAAAGGTTGGGTGACAGGTGGCTTCAGGATAGGAGGCCTCACTTATGGTATTCCACAGCACAGTAGGCGTAGGGACTGAAGGAGTGACTGGGGATCTTCCCACTCATGATTCACTTTGAAAGAAGTTTGTCCACCTGCTTCATCAGAGCGTGAGAGAAGTCTGCACTGGCAAGTCTTATGTCAACTTGATGTCTAAGAGGAAGGACTTGAGAAAATGCCTTCATAACATGGGGCTGTAGGCAAGCGAGTATATAAAGCATTTCCTTAATTTGTGATTGATGGAGGAGGGCCCAGTCCATTGTGGGTGGTGCCACCCCTGGGCTAGCGGCCTTGGGTTCTACAAGAAATCAGGCTGAGCAAACCGTAAGGAGCAAGTCATTGAGCAGCAGTCTTCTACCGTCTCTGCATCAGCTCCCGCCTCTAGATTCCTGCTCTGTTTGAGTCCCTGCTCTGATTTCCTTTGATGATGAGTAGTAATGTGGGAATACAAGTAAAATAAACCCTTTCTTCCATAAGTTGCTTTTAGCCATGTTGTTTCATCACAACAATAGTAGCACTAAGACAACATCTAAGATAATAGATACATTTACTCTGACAAGATAATGCTGTGTATACATACGTATAGAGACACACACACACACATCATTACCTATCTCTTACATATTTGCAGTTACTATGCAGGGGGGGTTCTAATTTAATTTTAATTTATTTTCTCTGAAATATATTTTTAAAAATTAAAAGAAAACTAACAACTTTATTTCTGATCCAGACTAAGTTGAAGGACTTGGCGTACTTATTCACTCTTATTTTCAGCCTACTGGACTCCGAAGAGATTCCTAGAAGGAAAATTTACAGCCATGGAGCACACATGTCCACGCTGTCACCCCTCTACAGCTCTGAGTAACACAGGAGAGACACAGGATTGCCCCATGCTCAGGACTATCATAGAGCTCCACGGTAATTGATTTAATTAAACAAGAAGGATGACTGTCCCTCCCAAGCAAGTCACCGAAGGGTAAGGAATGAGTCAAAAGCTTTGGTAGCCATAGGAATGGCCCCTTCTCACAGAAGCAGGGTCCAGTAGAAGGGTTTCATTCTAATAAACAATGGCTAACATTTATGGTAGTCTCAGAGTGCACAGGGCACTGCCCTGAAAGTTTATCCAGACTCACTCCTTCAACCTCACAACAAGATTATGATGAAAGGAGGTACCAATATTGCACCTATTGTACATTTGAGGAAACTGAGGCACAGAAAGGTGAAGTGCTTGAATAAAGGAAAGAAAACCATATCCAAGTAGGAGGTTCACAAGGAAGCAAGTAGCATTTTCTCACGGTTAGAAATTCAAGAGAAAGCCACACCAGGGGAAATGCACTCATCTTCTGCTAGACTTGGGGTTTCTACTCCTCATACTTCTTGGGCTACAGAAAACTCTTGCACACAAACTGGGCTGGCCTTGACAGGCTACATCAAGGAGACAAAGACTGCTTCTCTGTCATCTACAAGTTTTCTGTCCCTTCGACTGTTGTAAAGTTCACACAGTGCTCACTGGTTTCCCTCCTGAGTCTCACTAAAGCAGGGTAACAATGAATTACAATCAGCCTTACTATATAGTAATTTGAAGGTGGGGGTGAGCTCGAAGAGCCCGGGAGAATGAGTCAGAAGTTAGAGGAGCTTAGAAGAAAGACAGGAGTGTTCTCTGGTGTGCAGCTGGCCTTAGACAGCTCAGAGAGGAGGAGGCAGCAGGAGAGTGTGTGCATAAAACAGGGCTGGTCTGCCTCTCTGTTCTCCTTCATTTTAACTGACACAATGTTCTCAAGTCTTCCTTTAGCAGATTTTCTTGTTCAGTCCCTGTCATTTGCTAAAGGCCACTTCCCTAACTATCATAACCAAAACCTTCATGTGGCCCCTAAGGCTCTCCAACTATAGAAACATGTTCTCTCTTTAATGCTGTGAAATTAGACATTATCAAAGGATGTAGATTCCGTAATCTGCCTTCCCCATCCGATGCTGGTTTTCTGTGCCTGCTGAAAGAAGTCATGACAAATCTGGCTACTTAGACAACAGAAACATATTCATATTCTCCCAAATATTTTGAGGCCAGATGTCAGAAATCCAGATGTTAGCTGGGAGGTGGTGGCTCATGTCTTTAACCCTAGAACTCAGGAGACAGAGGCAGGTGAATCTCTGAGTTTGAGGTCAGCCTGGTCTACAGAGCTGGTCCCGGACAGCCCGAGCGACACCCAGAGAAACCCTGTCTTGGAAAACCAAAATGAAAGAAAGGAAGGCGGGAAGAAATGAAGGAAGGAAAGAGGGAGGGAAGAAAAAAGGGAGGGAAGGAAGGATGGGAAGAGGGAGGAGGGAAGGGGCAAAAGGAAGGAAGAAGAGAGAGGAGAGAGAGAAACAGAGTGAGAGAGAGAGAGAGAGAGAGGGAGAGAGAGAGAAAGAAATCCAGGTGTTAGCAGGTCCTACCCCTTGTTCTAGGGAAAAGCCTCTCCCATCCAGCCTCTGGAACGATTACTTGGCTTTCATTGGCTTATGACCACCACAACCTCTAAGCTCCACTTCTGCCTTCCCATCATCTTCTTCTCCACTAAGTCTTGTCTCCTCTGCCTTTTGGTGCTAAAAAGCATTTGTTGCTGGAGTCGGGACTCATCCAAATAATCCAAGATGATATTTTTATCTCTAAAATCAAATTTTTCATTCCATCTATAAGTGCAATTAGAAGTTGACATTCCCAGGTTCTAGAGAAATTGGGAAGCTACCATTCATCCCAGGACATCCCATTAGAAGCACAAGCATGGGAAGAGGCCATGTGTAAGGGAGCAGTACTCCTTCAGAGCCATAGACCCTTCAATGTGCTGAGACAAGGATTGCTCTGTGATCCCTAGACAGGCGCCCCCAAAGCACCACAGGCTCCTTCTGACGCTGGGTGACTCACTGACCCCTTCAAGGCCTCTTATCTACAAACAAGGGCTTGCTCAGATGTTTCTTCAGGACCCTTCCAACTTTGGCATCACGAGTCTACAGAAAATTCCAAGCATATTTTAAAGGCTTCTGCACAGTTAGAAAACTGACCAAAATAATGTTATCACAGGCAGCCTTGCACTCCACAAACACTGCTGACTGCTCTCTTTCTTCCTGGGAAGAAGGAGGGCTCCGTGGTCCATGAATAAACCGTTGCATTTATTATTATTATTATTATTATTATTATTATTATTATTATTATTAACAACTCTCAAAATCTTGCATGGTGCTAAGAACAATGAGCCTGCCAATGCTGAGCCCTTTTGTATATACAGAGCAGTCCTACCAAAAACAGAGAAAAGGGAAAGAAGGAAGGAAAGACCCCAGCATAACTAATTTAAAGCAGAGATGTCCGCTAGCTGCTGATGGCGGCTTGATGCATACTAGATTTTGAACTCTGCTAGGAAACAGCATGACAAAATGGAAAATGCATGAGTTCTGGTTTCTGTCCCATCTGAGATCAACACTCACTCCATGAGATCATGGCTGGGGATGTAGCTTAGTGGTACAGTGCTGGCCTAGCATACTTACATCCCAAGGCTTGACGTCCTATTCATTGCCAGCACCCATGTGAAAAGCCAGGAATGAGCCTGCACATCTGTAATTCTAGATCAGGAGAGGCTGAGACAGGGGGATCCCTGAAACTTCCTACCAGCCAGTCTTGCAGAAGCAGGAAGTTCCAGGCTGAGTGAAAGACAATGTCTACAAAATATACATATAGTAAAAAAATAAAAGGTAGAAAATGATTGAGGAAGATACCCAGTATTAACCTTTGCCCTCCACATGCACACTTGTGTGTACATGCATACACACACACACACACACACACACACACACGGACACGCACATGTGTGCACCACACACATATGAGCATTCACACACATAAAACTTTCTAGAACCTATATACTCATATGGAAAATGGGGAAAGCACAAGACTGGAACATTCTATAGGAAACAATGAAGACTCAACTCAAGTAGGCACCATTGAGCAGCTGCTGGCCGTGTTTTCATTCCTTGTGTTTGCCCTGCCCAGCGGAAGGTAAGCAAACCTGACCTTAAACCAAGTTACAAAATGTCTGAAGTTCACTTTTCACCTGCTTCCCTGTGCTCTTCTTTTCCCTCTCAACAGCAACCTTTCCAGGGAAAGAACTTGTCACCCACAGTTGTTAGAGGTGGGTTTTTGTTTGTTCTGTTTGGTTGGTTTTGGGTTTTTTTTGGGGGGGGGAGTGAGACAGGGTTTCTCTGTGTAGCTTTGGAGCCTGTCCTGGCACTTACTCTATAGACCATACCGGCCTAGAACTCTCAGAGATCCTCCTGCCTCGTGTGGGTGCTGGGATTAAAGGCGTGTGCCACCACAGCCCTGTGTTGTTTCTTGATTAAACACAAATTATTCACAGCAAGATGTTGCCTACACTAGCCGTTCAGTTAAGGGACCTCTGACGCAGAATGCCTATTAAAGAGTGTGAGCACACAGACAAGGAGAGGTTGGGAATGGAAGCACGGAAGCTTTCTCTGAAGTCTGTGGAAATAAAATAAGGTCCCCCGTTTGATTCAGAGGGTGAATGGGAGTAATGAAATAAATGCGGAAAAACAAAACAACAAAACCCATTTCTAACCAAAGGCAGCCTCAACGTCAGTGTCTCTCTTAAATTCACAGTTGCAGGTGATTTAAATAAAGTGGTGGGAGAATGCATGGTCTTGAGAAGGAGAAACCCAGCCCCCTGTCAACGTCACATCGTTAAGATCAACTGCCCCCAAAATATAAAAATGAATAATGGATAATTTCTGAAGGGAATTTAATGTTTAAGGTTTGTTTTTTCCTCTCCAACATTTCCAGTAGTTATTATCCATGAAAACATATTGAAGCCAGTCTCAGATATCCAAAAGCCTAGCAAGCGAGCAGGAGGGAGGGAGGGGAAATGACAAAATTAAAGAACTTATTGAACAAGACTTTTTTTGAAGTTTGGCTAAATACATGTGGAATCATATGTTATGTTTTCATATCATGGTACTTCATTAATACTACAGCTATTTTTTAAAACCTTTACAACACAGACAATTAGAATTTTTAAAAGATTTTATTTATTTATTATGAATACAACATCCTGCCTCTACATATGTCTGCATGCCAGGATTTTATAACTATTTATTTTATTTTACATAGATGGGGGGTATGCAGGTGTAATGCTTGCGTTCCTGGTGCTGAGAAGGGGACATAGAATGGTTTGTAACAGGAGTTGCAGGTGGTTGTGAGCCACCATGTGGGTGTTAGTAACCACATTTTGACTAGGGACTGGTGAGATGGCCCAGAATGTAAAGGTGAACTGAAGCCAAGGCAGACGACCTGAGTTCCGTTCCCAGAGCCTGCACGGTGGAATCGACTCCTGGTGGTCTCCCTCTGACCTAAGCACACACACACACACACACACACACACACACACACACACACACACACACACACACACACACGATAGAGAGACAAAGAGAGAGACAGAGACAGAGGGAGAGACAGAGAGAGAGAGAGAGAGAGAGAGAGAGAGAGAGAGAGAGAGAGAGAGAGAGAAGAAAATTGTACTTTTCCAGGCCAAAACAATCTAGTGATTGCAACTGATGCATTATATCTCCTCTAAAAATATTTCAATGTATCATTTTATAACTATCAAGACAATACAGTCTTAGAGAAGTTTTTTTTTAATTGACCCGAGACAGGAGGTTTCATTAACTCTCACCAACATTACTCCGAAGAAGAGTCAGCTTCAGATAATGCAGTATACTTTTTTAATTATGTGTAACTATGCCAAGGTATTCTTGGGGAGGAAAAATAGAAGGCTCCCTCATAACCCTTACTAAGAATCTTACCGTGGGGACTTTACTCTTATTTAAATTAAGAGGCAATCCTTTATTAAATATATTCTAACTAGGTGCCACAATTATAGGAAAATCAGCTCTATGAATGAAGAGATTAGGAACAGAAGGAGCAGGGAGGATGGGAACTGGTTTTCTGGGTTCCTCTAAAACTCACCATTCCACCAAATGCTTTGTAAAAATATAAAGTGCTCTTATTATCACGCTTTAGCCCTTTTTTATATGGCATCTTATACAGTTAAGTTTGGCCCTAGATTTTGAACAAGGATTACATAAATTTAAAATACTGGAATTTGAAAAGAATTTGTATAAGTTCTCTGTATGAGTCCGAGGACCATCCTATTTAGATTATTAAGTAATAATTCAATTCCTACTCTTTGCTTTTGTTATTAAAACTATAAGCAGATGGAACATAAGGGAAATGTTGATATATAATGTATGTATATACATAAATATTTATACGCACATTTTTGTGGGTACCCTATTTAAAACTATAATGCTTCACATAGACACATAGACACACAGAGAAAATAACAGGTCTAGATGCAGAGAACACATTAATAACGATGTGATCATTTTAAGCTGCTTATTTTGGTTTTTTGGTGGGGTTTGGGGGGTTGGTTTTGTTTTCTGAAATGGGAGAAAAGTTAAATGAGGCAAAACAAAATCTAATCATTTCACTTCTGTATTGGATAGGCAGACTCAGCTTATCTTTCTAGAGCATTTCAACTCTGTTAAAACGCATGTGTTTATGTTTGTGATAACGTCTTTGTCTTGCAAGGATGGGAAATGACCCCACAGCATTAAGCAAACATTATTTCTTTTTCTTTTTGGGGGGGTTCATACAGGGTTTCTCTGTGTAACAGTCCTGGCTGTCCTAGAACTTGTTTTGTAGACAAGTCTGTCCTTGAACTTACTAAGATCCACCTGCCTCTGCCGCCCAAGTGCTGGGATTAATGGTTTATACCACCACCGCTCTGCATTTATTTCTATTTTATGGGTATATGAACTAAAATATTCTCAAAATATGATTAAAAGTGGTACCCTCAAAAACTTTTCCAAGTAGTGGTGACAACTACAACCACTTCAGAAATACTGAGGTATCCTTCAAGTCGTTAGTAATGTTTACTGAGAAAAGTCTGATGTTAAGAAAGAATATGCAGTTGTCAAGTCATGGTCCCTTCTCTAGCATTATGGTCTTTCCTCTTTCATTTAAAAGTTTAGATTTGGGGCCTGGAGAGATGGCGCAGAGGTTACGAGAACTGGCTGTTCCTGCAGAGGTCCTGTGTTCATTCCTAGGACATACATAGGGGCTCACAATCACCTGTAGCTCCAGTTCCACAGAATCCAACGCCCTCTTCTGACGTCTATGGACACCAGACACACACGTGGTGCACACATACATGTTCACGCAAAGCGCCCATACATGTAGAAAAAAATAGTCTTTAAATGAAAGTTTTGATTTATATCAGTTTCAGAGCTTTCGCATATTGGCTTATATCCTGACATGAGTTAATTAAGGTTAATGAATGTTAATCAGTTCAGTAACTCATTCACCTTCTGTCAGAGTTAAATTATTGTTATTTACACACACACACCAGAAGAAGAGAGAGCTGCTGAGTTTTATTTTCTCCTCTATTGTTATTTACACACACACACACCAGAAGAAGAAGAGAGAGCTGCTGAGTTTTATTTTCCCCTCACCCTTCAATGTGGGAGCCTGTGTTTCCGGGCTGTAGTCGGAGCCAGCTGACTCGCCCACGGCTCCTGTCTGAGAAGGAGAGTGTGGATAAAGGCTAGCTAGAGGCGTTTAAGGAAAAGATGGGGACACAGAATAAAATCAGGAGGGCAATTCGGTCAATACTGAATGCCATGAGTTTATTTTTCACCATTCTTAAATACCTTAGCCAAAAAGGGGAGCATGGTATCATGTATACGGAACAAACAGACATTTCTTCCTCAATTCTCCAAGAATTTGGTAAACACATATTATATTTAATTTCTGGCCTTGAGGGTCAGGAGTCACCACATCTTATACCAAGTCTGATGTTATTTAGATAAGACACCCAAGGCCAAGATCAAACATCCTACTATAGCCATGCCTTTGACCTGTAGGTCTTAGGACTTATTAAGGACAGTTTTAAACTCTCTGACCTTGAGTTAAGATGAAGTGGAGCCATCTTTATGGGCCCCAATTCTTCAGCTCCATCGTCATCTTTTAATCTTTCAGGCAGACACAGGTCAATGCTCTACCAACAGACAGTATTCACAAACAGGTCACTGATGAGCAGTGACACTCTTATACATGCTGACTGGGGGTATTTAGAAGGCTCCGTGGCATCTACCTCAACCTGAAGTCCCTCTTGTACTGACCATCACTTTATGACGTTTATGATTGCTCAACTTCTATGACAAGCCCCCTTTTGGGTAGCCCTCATAATCCTGCTCCCCTCTGGGAGATCCAGGCCATTGGCTTGGAAAAACAAACAAACCAGTCAGGGTGGGCTCTAAGTCCCCGTCATATGGTTTTCAACCCTCAGTAGCCCTCTGAGGTCTAGACTAACCCAGTGATTCTCCTGCAGCTGTTCAATGAAATCATCTTTGTGTATATGTGAAAATGATGGACTTGCCCAGTTTTCCCAACTTCTTATAAGGTTTTGAATGAAAAAGCTAGGCTAGAAAAGGCACTTAAACTAAATCACTGCATTTTTTCACAGTATGAAAGTTTGTTTCTAACAAATTGTTGGGGACGGAAGAAGTTAGCGTCACCCACAATTCAGAACAAACATTTAGTTTACAAGTGTAACTCTAAATTCAATTTAGGATACCAAAAGATTCAAAAAGGTCTAAATTCATATTAAACCTGTTCTAGTCTTTCCTCTGTCCTCAGTTCTATTACATCAGTTTAACAATCTACTTCTCTTTTGTCATCTGTGTTCATTTGGATAGGATTAAAACTCTTCATTAGCCGTGCAGTTGGCTGCCGACTGAAGCCATGTTGATATTCTGCTCCATGCTGTCACTGAAGGCCATATTGGGATCTGCGGTCCTGCTGGAACTGCAGGTCATGTTGATATCCATGGCCTGCATTACCATGAAGGTTTGTGTGTGTGTCCATGGTCAGTGTTGCCCCCGGGACCATGTTGATGCCGTGGCTATGATGGTGTCTGAGGCCCTACCTGTGGCAGAGGGCTGTGTGAATGTCCAGTCTATACTGCCACCAGAGACCACGCTGAGGTCCAGGGCACCTGCTGACGCTAGAGACCATGTGAAGGTTGGTGATCCATGCTGTCACTGACTGTACAGGGCAAGGAAGTTACTTTTGCCACGGCATCTATGACTGCAGATTCACAGTTGAGAATGAGGGACATAGAAGGCTTCTGCGGCAACCTCTACCCCCACCCAACCTCACCCCACACCCCCAAAAAAGTAACAGCCTAGACAGAAAGTCATGGAAGAAAACTCTTAAAAATTGTGATAAGGTTGCTGAAGTGTAGCTCTCCACAACTGATGGTTTCTGGCAGAGGTGTGTGTGGAGATTGACTCAATTTTCTTTAAGGGGCAAGTCACTGAGAGTCTGACCATGCTCCAGTGGGCATACGGGCAACACAAATTGGACTTAAAAATTGGATCTGTTTATTTTTAATCTTCTTTTTTATTGGGGGGGGAGTCATGAGGCGGGGCAGACCTGGGAGGACTGGGAAGTGAATGTGATTGGTGTATATAATGTGAAATTCCTGAATAACCAGTAAAATATTATGTGAAAAAATATCCATTAGCTACTCTCTCTGTGGGGTAATAAAGATAATACAAAATGCTCTTGGTGAATATAACTATGAGACAAACAGGTGATATTTCTGGGAGACTACAAAAGAAAGTATCCGCTTCATGAAATTAGCAGTACAAAAAACCCCTAAATACACCTTTGCAAGAGACACAACTGAGCAGTCGTAACCTCAGAGTGACAGAAGAAAAGTAATCAGCCTCCTTCCGATACTGAGCAGGTACCCAAAGTCCTAATGAGTGGAGAAGGTCCCCTTGTGACAGGTGTTGAATGTGCACAGTGCCCAGATAAAAACAAAACCATGACAGGTGAAGGGCATCGCCAATGATATCTGAAATATGACATTTGTGATCCCTGAAAATGTGACAACACCCTCAGTCTGTTCCAGTAGCACTCACAGGAATGGTGAAATTTATCAACAGTAGCTAACTTGTGGTGCGTTAGGAAACTGCCAGGAGATAAAGTGATGGATTAAAAGATAAAGTATTCAATGGCAAACAGAAGGACAAAGAGACATGATCAAAAGGTGTGCTTACCTGAGGCAAGAAGACCTAGTGTGCCAACTAGGACAGCCCTGAACCTGGAGTGTACTCTACTTGTTTTATTATTTAGTTCATCTAGTATAGAGCTGTGTAAGTGAGAACTCCCTTAAAATCTCTATGGCACAGATTTCCATCTGTTAAATGAGGTTAATAAATACTTTCGTTATAGCTTTGATGGAAGGGGTAAAAAATGCTTAAAGTATTAATCGTGTCAACTACTCATTAGAACTATGTGATGTAATGTCATTTATTTTGTTATTGGAGTTGATAGACAGATAGAGTGTATGTGCAAAATTAGGAAGCATTGGAATATATTACCAAAGTAAGAGTCCCTTGCTAAAAATGATAGCTGGCTTTCTTTCCAGAAATAATTGAAATGTAGACTAAGAGAGAGGGGCTGTCTACAGCCTGTCCAAGCCCTTGATTTCTGTGGGCACTGATTTCCCCATTTGGAAACTACCATGAAAGCCCCAAGGCAGAGGTAGAAAATCAGCTACAAAAATAACTTTCAAATCTTACTTTTAAAAGTAAGATCTGGGTGGTGATGGTTCAGGTCTTTAATTCAAACACTTGAGAGGCAGAGGCATGCAGATCCCTGTAAGTCTACAGGATGAGGTCTACAGGATGAGGTCTACAGGATGAGTTCCAGGAGAGTCAGAGCTTTTACACTGAAACACACGCACACACACACACACACACACACACACACACACACACACACACACCTTGGCAGTCTGGGAGTGTTAGCCTCAGACTCCTGTAAGGATGTCACAACCTGAGATCCCCCTTGAAGTGAATTCATTAACCCTTTTCTATTATGTGAGTCAGTCATCTGTGTCACAGGAGTCTATGCATTGCAGTGCAGTAAACATGTTTGCCAAAGAAGGGGACATTTGATTCATCTTTCTTCTCTCATTAGCCTACACTTCCTCAAACTGAACAGCAATTCACAACTTATATGTATCTGTCCTTTCTGAAAAGAGCAAAAGGGATCCAGTTCGGGGCCATTTCCAGTAATGGGATAAACTTAAATAGAGGCTAACCTTTGCATGATTGGCCAGCCTTTTGTAATGAAACAGCCCTGTAAAAGAATACTTGGCTCTCTCCCTGGCTGGCTTTCAGTGAAAACGACTGGACTGTGGTGCAGCAGCTCCCCTAAAAGATGGTGTCCCTAGAAACATTGTCTTTCTTCTGCATGTGTGTCCTGACACTCCTCACCTGAAACTCCTTCTTCAACACACAAAGCCACTCCACTTAGCCTGTCATATGACCTACAGTAATAGATGTACGAACTTAATGAGCTTAATATCTCATTTTTCCCTTTCAGATTGGCATGGTTTTATACAGTAGCCAGATTCCTAACAGGTTTTTCTAGATTTCACTCTCTACTCACCTACGCGTTCCTGCAAATATACATGTACTTGTTACTTGGTCCTGCCCTCCCTCTCTGTCTCTCTGTCTCTCTGTCTCTCTCTGTCTCTCTCTGTCTCTCCCTGTCTATCTCTCTCTGTCTTTCTCTCTGTCGTCTCTCTCTCTCTCTCTCTCTCTCTCTCTCTCTCTCTCTCTCTCTCTCTTTAGTTATAACATAAAACCATTCAAACCCAATTCAGAGGCTTTACTCTCCCTTGGATGCCTCCCTCTCTGTCTCTCTGTCTCTGTCTCTCTGTCTCTCTGTCTCTCTGTCTCTCTCTGTCTGTCTCTCTGTCTCTCTGTCTCTCTGTCTCTGTCTCTTTGTCTCTGTCTGTCTCTCTGTCTCTGTCTCTCTCTCTCTCTTTCTCTCTTTAGTTATAACATAAAACCATTCAAACCCAATTCAGAGGCTTTACTCTCCCTTGGATGCTTTGGGTCAGAGTCCTTACAGACCAGAATCCTAAAATCGTGTACTAAGTTCAGGGCATCTGGACAACCTAATTAATTCTCCTATGGCTCAGAAATATACCCAAAATAACTCTTCTCTTCTTAAAATGATTGACCCAGGACAAATGCTGCAAACCAGGCTTTCTCTGTTCTCTTTCAAGCACTGGTTTCTCCTTTCTTCCTTTCTAACATTTGCAGTTCTCATTTTACCCATCCCAGGGGGTTTGTTTGTTTGTTCATTTGATAATTTAGTCTGTGGGGGGGTTGGTGTGGGGGGAGTTTATTTGTTTAGTTGGTTGAGATTTGTTTCGTTTTTGTTTTTGCTTTCCTTGTCTGCATTTTTCTCTCTTTTTTATTTTTCTTAAAATATTCTAAATTAATTTTCTCCATTTCTTGACTTTAGAGGATTCTGACCTTCCATTCCTGACTATTCGGAGTTCAGCACACAAGTTAGAGTGTTTGGGATGTCAAAGTTAGGCAGACAGATCGTGAAAAATAAGTAAGTCTATATTCAAAAGTCCGCTGTACCACTCACCAACTTTGTGGCCTAAGCAATTTTTTACTGCTCTAAGCTCCAGTCCTTACAAGTTTGTGCTCTAACCCGCTGGACAATCATATGCTGGAGGCATAGTCACCTGCAGACTTCATTATCCACATTTAAAATGATGCTCTACGCTGTGTAATGTTGATATAAGGAAGAAAGGTGATCAACAAATAGCTGGTGAGCACAATGGCTAAATAAAGTTTTGAATACTTTATCACTGACTCCAGTTACTAGACTCTCCTTTGAGTAGATAAGGTTTCCTGACTTCGCATTGTTCTAGATGAATATTATGCTTAATACAATCGCCATACATTTCCTAGGATTCTATTTCAAGTCCCTCCAGAAATTGAGGGTTACCTCATACCTAAGAAACAATTGCACTCATGTCCAGCTTAGTGAAGTGATGAGATTCCTGGCATGACATATAGCAGCTTCAGTAACTCACCAAAAGTCCTCCACCAGCAGGGATCACAACCCATGAAGTACATCACTGAGTGCCACCTGTTATGCCACATAAAGTCTCCTCTCCCTTCATCAAAATGTAATCGCTCCTATAACAAGAGCCTTGTTCCTCTCAGTTTCTTGTAAGTTTCCTGAGCCTCCCCTTTGCCTCTAAGAAGGTCTGCTTCCAGTCTAGGAAAGAGCTGCACAAAAATAGTCAGGTGACGTATCTTTTTAGCTTTCTCTCATGGTCTGAATGAAGCGTAGCATAAAATCAGGAAGAAAGGGTGCCGCCCGATACAAGCAAAGTAAATATCTCTTAAGGTGAATGTTGTTGAGTCCTTACTTGTCCAGCTCTCTTCTGCATGAACCAGCTTCCCTTCAACAGCTTTCACCTGAATACTAACCACTAAGACCATGATAAGCATGAAAACAATGACCACAAAACATCACTACATAGACTCCTTGTGTGATCACAAGGTGAGGAGGCAGGAAGGAATCACATAGGCCAAGAGCCTCAAGATCTCACAGTGGGCAAGTCTGTGGTGTAAATAAGAGATGCTCCGCTCCGAGTGAGAGGTCTGACAATTGTCCCAGATCCTTCCTCCAACCCTGACAGGTTCTAACTGAAGCACTTGTCAGTTTATCATGCCCCTTCCTCTCTCTTTGCTTTTAGCCCTTCCTCAGAAGCCAAGGGCCCCTCAGAGAGATATCTATGGAAAGAGGAGTTTGCTGAAGTCTTGCTTGGCATTACAAGAAAGTTTGCAAGGAGCATTTGTAGGATGTTGTTGAAGAAATCAGAAGCAACCCAAGTACCAACTATTATCAAAAAAAAAAAAAAAACAGAGTTCTAGAGTTTTTTGTTTATGGTGATGACAGTCACCTTCTCTAAGATCCAAGCTTTTCTCTAAAAGTGTAGAAAGAATACAAATATGAATCATTACAACTTGTAGTAGTTTAAATGAAAACTATAAAGGAAGTAAAAACTAATATTTCATATTAAATTAAGGGCTTTTGGTATTTGAAAGCCAACATAATGATGACAGAACCATCTGCCTTAAGACCAGCATTGGAGGCTGTAGGGAATGGCTTAGTTGGCAAAGTACTTGCAAACAAGTGTGAGGACCTAAGTGTGACCCACAGAACCCATATGAAAACGGTCACAGCTCCGGAGGGCTGGAGACAAGAGGATTCTTGGGCTCACGGGACAGCTTCTAGCCAATGAAAGATGCCTGCTGTACCACGCACATGCTCACACTGGAGTGTTCACAAACACACGTATACACTTCTAAGGATGAGCATAGTAATAGAATTTTCACATAATGAATATGAACCCAAATGATATCAAAGCTAATAAAGACATCTAACGCTTAGGAGACTGTCCAAAAAGACCAACTGGGAAGAGTATTACATTCCTGAATTTGCAGAAACAGTCTGCTCATTGGATTTACTAGTTCAGATTGTCTCTTGCATTTCATTTTATGAATTTGCCATCAGGAGCTAAAAGAAATGGTGTATACCTATTTCTGATGCAAACTCAGGCTAGCAGTTATAAAGAAATACAATTAGCAGTTCATGTCTAATTCATCTCCACAATTATAAATTAACGCAGGGTTAGGAAATGGCCAGCTGTTAAGATTACATACTAATCTCCCACTGGACCCAAGTTTAGTTCCCAGCACCCAGCTGGGGCAGCCCACAATGGCCTGTTAACTCCAGCCCCAAGGATTCTGGTGCCTCTGGCCCTTACAGGTACTAGCACTCCAGTACACACACACACACACACACACACACACACACTTAAAATAATAAAGATAAAGTCTTAAAATCAAAAATAAATTCCGAGTTACAGACCCCAAGGTCTTTTTTTTTCTATGATGGTCCCTCTCTCACACCAATAACTGTATTGACATTTTCCCCATCTAGTTCTACATATGCTAAAAACACGGTGATGACAAAAACCATGAAACGTAATTTGCATTCTAATGAAACGATTTTGAAATTATCCTGCATTTTGCAGCAGCTTCACCTGTTGTCCCACAATGCAAGGTTCCCGTGAAATCCTTCTTGCAGCGCCTCACTCGATGCCAATAGTAGCCAGAGTTGGCTGGAGAACCCCAAAATGAGAACAGATTTCGTGGTTCCATCTAAATAACAGGATGTTACATTGGCCCCTCCTTACTTACAGCGTGTTTGATAGTGCGGATGGCCCTGGCACACTTCACACATGTTCAAACTGCTTTGAGAAAGAAAAGGCAGTAGAGCCGCATCCACGTTGAAATTAGGCAGACATTTCAGATTTCCATAGACAACCGAAAAGCTAACATCTGTTAGATACCCCCCCCCCGCCGCCGCCCCCGTTGAGGGCAGTCTGTGTGTAAGTCTTCATATCTCTGAGTGTGTGCACACGGGCGGAGAGAGTGTAGCCTTGCATCCTCACATCTGAAAAGATTGAGAGATTTCAGAGGGCCCAGATGTGCCAAAGGTCAGGGAGATCAATAAACAGGCCCTACCGCAGAAAGGAGAGGGAGTCGGATGGAAACACGGCTGGAGAAGTGAAGCCACCGAGAGGTAAGGGAGTTTCTGAATAATTAAAAAGTTAAGAATGAGCAAACTCGGTTGCCATGGGAGAAGGAGGTAGAGTAGGGGATGAAAAAAAAAAAGGCAGTTGATGTGGTAATTAACAATTTGGTGGGAGCCTGGGCAGGTCACCTCCTTTCTCAGATCACAGCCCCATCAGAAATTCTTTCAAGTGTCCTTCTGAGTCGCCAAAGATGACAACAGCAAATCGATAAGTGCTTGAAATGAAAGGGGATGTTGGCGAGCCCCCAGGCTACAGATTTCCCACCGCCAGCCTTTTCTGAACTCCTGTAGCGTGCCTTGCACCGCCCCTCTTAGGATGAGTTACCTTTTATTCCTAGTCTCGGGACGAAGGTGAATGCTCAGTTAGTTTATCTATTAAATGTCCGCGCTGCCTCCAGCCTTCAGATCGCTCTGAAAGCCGCGCTGCGGTTCTCTCAGGCCAGCCGGCGGAACCCCAGCAGTGGGAAAGCTTGGCCTGCAGACTCTAGCAGACCCGCACTTCGGGGGCAGGCCCGATTCTCCCGCAGTAGCGCTTCTGGGTTAGGACTGGGGGGGGGTTCCAGACGGAGCAAAGGACCAGAGACATTGCGGCCAATGGCGTTCTTTTCCACTTCATTTATTTGCAAACAAACACAAAATCACTAACCACAGAGTAAGACCTGTACTGCAAAATTAAGAAAGGCTCGGACTTCACGATTCAGAATTCTAGATCCTGGTGTGTTATCTCCCAGTATTCTTCCTCCTCCTAATATGTCTTGATTTAAGACAGCCTTCCCCGGACGTTTTAATTAGGTAATTCATTAGTGAGTCAATACAGACTTTTATATATTCTTTTAGCTCAAGTGGTTAAGTACTAATTTCAAAATGATTATAAAAAACAGGAATAGACAATGCATAATAAATTTAATTTATATGCAAATCAATCAGGTCATCTTAAATGTCTTTTTACAAACAACAATTACTATACTGTAGCATCAAACTCACTGATCGAACGTCTCGGATAATTCGAAACAAGATCTGGACTGCGAAGAAAATTTAGAAGCACCAACAAATCAATAATTTGTGAGGCAGTTAAACATCACTAGCCATTGGTATTTACATACTTGCTTGTAGTCAGATAAAGCTACTGGGGCAGTTGCTTGCCCATGCTGAAGACAGAAGAAAGTAAAGGTAGCATGTAACCTATCACAGCCGGATTGAAAAGAATAGTGTGCCTTTTCTAAATCCTGATTGGAGTAAATGAGTCTCCTGGGGTCACCCCAGATCTGTCCTTGGTTTTGCCCTCTGTGATCACTGGCAGGAGCACCTCTTCTCTGAGCTTCTCATTTTAATTTCCACTCTGACAACCCTGGTGATTGCTTCCAAACATTGTTGGGAAGGAATAAAATTCAAAATTTCCCTAAAAAGTATCTGGTTCTGTGGAACCAGCACCGTCTACCGTTTGTATGTCCTCTTTGCTTCCCCCCTTCTTAAATGTGGTCATCGAACGTTCACCAGAAAGTATTGAAGGAAGTGGCCCAATGCCCTGCTTTATATTATCTTTAGATACAGCTCAGATTTGGGGGGAAAGTAAAAGGGATGTAAGCTTAAAGGTGTGGTGTACGGCTAGGATATATTGGAGCCTGCTTCTTCTTCTTCTTCTTCTTTTTTTTTTAAACCAGGGATTACCAGGCTCTCGCACCGGAGTTGTTTATGTAAAAGTGTAACACCCTTGAAATTCACAGATACATAGGTCAGTGTCTCTGCAGCCCAGGCTCCCAGTCCAGACGACCTGGCCCTTAAGGAACTAGAACCTTTGATGCTACAATCTTGTTTACATCTGCAAGGCAGAGAATTGCTGGCTTGCCTTGGACACCCCCTCTAGCCCCTTCTACTTCGAAATAGCCATCAGAATCTAAATACAATCGCTGTGGCCCACTATGGCATTGCTGCTTTGATGGGGGGGGGAGAAAAACCCTGAAATCCATGTCTTAAATCAGCTCAGTGGTTTGTTACCCACAGCTACCCCCCCCAGCACCCTGCCTCCCTGCTGCATGTCTAATGTATTCCCTGGTGGTTCTGGGCATTAATTAGTTGTTTAATGGGAGTATGACTAAAAATGTAAAAGAAGGATTAGGAGCGTGAAACGTATGTCCAGCTCCTTCCCCACACTCGAGGAGGGAATGAGAATCATTCTGGATCTTCTATTTCTCCAGGAACCATTTGCATTTCTCACCAGCTGCTCACTTCAGCTGCACTGGTGCTGGGCAAAGCCGAAGACCCAGCTCAGCACGAAGGGACTGCAGCCGCGTGGACTGGGGTTAGCCAGGCAGGGCGGGGGAAGACTCCCGACAGACGAGGAGCTGTGGATCGGCCCACTGCGCTTCCCGGAGCCCCTTCCCCCAGCCCTGGCTGCAAAGCTCAGAATCCTGAAAGGGAGGAAAGAGTTGCCTGGGCAGATAATGCGCGCTTCTCCAGCGCAGTTCCTTTCTCTTTTTCTCTGGTCTCAGGCCGGTCTTGATTTTCACATTCTTCCCACTTTTCTGTGAGGTTCCCCAGCCTCACAGCTCCTGGTCAGGCTGATCTACTAGGAGCACCTCTTAATTTCTAAAATGCAAAGGGTTGGGGGAAGGCAAAGTGGGACATTAGCCCATTATTTAGGAGGGTGAGGAGCTAGCAAAAATTGTGGATGGGCAGAGATGAAAATGTTGTCCAGGACATGTTCCGGTGAGGTAACAACAGAGTTCAGTTGGAGGACTTGTTGTAGATATTTGATTTTTTAAAATTATTTTAGAAGATTTAGAAACAATGAGGAAATAAAAAGAATATGGTCATTTTCCCCGTTTCTTTTCCTTTAAATAGCACCGGTTTGTGTTTCCATTAGGTAAGAAGAGAAAGTTTGGGTTTTCATGGATGTTTCAAGGTTAGAGATGGCTTAAAATGCAGATCTCTCGTCAGTTGCCTCCGAGGCTGAGGAGGCTAACTCTTTCCATAAAATGAGTCCATCTGTCGACTGTGAGCTATTTCAAAGTGAAGGGATTTGGCACTCAAAACAAATTGAGCAAGTTTGTTTGCCTGTTTTTACTGCTAACACCAATGAATTGAAAACACCGAGTCATTCAAAAAAAAAAAAAACAGCATAATCCAGACAGTCCCCAATTTCAGAGAAAGCTCAGCATGTATGCAGTAGCCCTGGGTTAGAGTTCCTCGTGTATACCTCCCGTGAGCATTCTTCAGAGGGTTCGTTGTATTTTCCTCAAATTACAAGAATTGGTGCTAATTTAGGAGGAGCAGTATGGATTCAGTGGAAACTTTGCCTCCTGCTAGGGACCAAGGACAAATGAGCTTTAATGCCGGGTCTGATTAGGTTTGTTCCCAAGCAAGAATTAATAATGGTGGGAAAATGCAAAGGCATGAGGCACGGTTGGTTTTGTTGTTGTTGTTGTTGGTGGTGGTGGTGGTGGTGGTGGTGGTGTTTTTTCTAATATAGTTTCCTAAAACATGCATTGACAGGATGACCTTGAGATCGAACGAAATTTGTCCCACATGCCTGGCAGACGCCTTCACACCTGGTCGTCCAGGCGAGTCATATTTATAGTCCAGGCAAAATATCCTGTTCGTTACCAAAATGCAGGCTCCTTAGGAAATCAGAAAATGACGATTTAGAAGTAGGACATAGTTTTGGAGTAGGAATGACCCCTCCAATCTTAAATACTCCCGACTTTTAAGAGCAAACGCTCACTTGAGGGAAAACTTCCTCCTCCTTCCCCACCCCCACCCCATGCAACCTAATACCACTCTCAGTCAGGAACCTTAACCTCGTCATTTTAAAAAATGAGATATCCGTGACCCGGGGTGAACTTATTGAGTGTGGGTACAGCAGAGGAAATTCTAGACTCTGAGAGTCCCAGGCTTGAGCAGGAGAGCCCATCCCGAACACTGGCAGGCCGGTGGCCCTGTCTACCTGCTCTTACAGTAGGAGCGCAGGGACCCACCCGCCTAGACCTCGGACACGGCGCCCTGTCAACCACCGCTGGGTGACAGTCCAGGCCTCCAGCGATGATCCACAGCCCCCACCCCCTCTCTGCTGTGGTCCTCCCACCTTCGGCTAGCTCACCCCATTTTCCCAACCTCTCCACGGAGATCTCCTCGCCACCGCATCTGCTGCCCTCTGTGAATCTCTCCCTCCCCTCCCACAGGCCCTGTAGTCACTCTGTGCAGTAACCAGGTTTCCCCTACTCTGCAGGCCCAAAAGGAGGTCTCGCGCTCGCTCGCACACTCACACCCACACTCCCGAAGCCTCACCCGAGTCAAACCAAGGCATACTGCCCTTTGTTTCACACCATGGGCCACTTTCCTTGTCCCTTCCTCATAAGCAACACAGATTTTGCTCTGCGCGCTGGTAGGTTTACTGTCTCCGGCCCTCCCACGCAGATTGAGAAGGGCCCGGGGTTTGAAGCGAGATCCTTTTCCTTCCCGTCCATCCTATCCTCCCTCTTCGTCCCCCCACTTCCCCACCTGGAGTTCTGGCTCCTGCTAACCAGGCCAGCTCCGGTGGAAGCCTCCAGCCCGGCTGCTCGGCTGCCTGCCCCCACCCCCACCCCCTGGGCTCTGTCCCGGGCCGCAGCCACCCCGGCACGAGGGCCTCACTTCCCAGCCCCCGTCGCCCCGCGTCCCCTCGGTAGCCCCTGCACGCTCGCCCCCACCCCACCCCCCGCAGTGGCCCAAGCCCTGTGCTCGCTCCTTGATCGCCCAGCGCACAACAGGCTCGGCCGCCCGCCCGCGCGCCACTGTGCACTGGAGTTTGGTGGAATCTCTGCTGACGTCACGTCACTCCGCACACGGAATCGGAGCCCAGGGAAGAGAGAGGGATGAGAGCGAGGGAGGGGAGAGAGAGTGCGAGACCGAGCGAGAAAGCTGGAGAGCAGCAGCAGACAGAAACTGCCCGCGCCCGCTAGCTTTCGCAGCCCCCCGCGTGGATCCTCTCGGAACTTGGCTCCCTCGCGATCCGGGCGGTTCCCCCCCAGGCCCGCTCCACGGCGCTGGCTCTGCAGCCCGAGCCCCCCGCCGCCTGGCAGTCACCCTGGAAAGCGGTGGGACGCGGAGACAGCCGCTCTCTCCGGTAGCCGGTAAGTGGAGGCCCTCTCTCCCACAGAGCTGTGAGATAATGCGAGTCTGGAAATTTGTTCCACTTTGGAGAACCTCCGCCCTGTGTGATTTGTGGCTCTCCGGGCTTGTTTCTCCCGAGGTAGCACAGTTGGCAAACAGATCTTGCAGAGAGCCCTGCTCTTTTCGTCCTCAGCCGCAGACACTAGAACAATCCTGCCGGGGCGTTGAAGTCTAGGGGAAGCCAGACATCATGGCTGGCATTTAAAACGAGACATCTTCCCTGAAATTTCGATGCCCACAGGATAAGGAGAAATCCTCCGGCCGAGAATTAGTCCACCCAAGATAAAGGGCCGGCTACAAAGTTTCGGCTACTGGAATAGATTAGTCCCTTCCCATCATTACCCATTGGAAAAAAGAGATTCTATCTTAACTGGCAGTTAGTGACCTCTCGGGCCCAAGCGAATTACCTGGGAGCCAGGCCTAGATGCCAAGCCCGTACAATTACTTCGGATTATAAATCCTTTAAATTGATCACCAGTCAACTCCAATGTTGTACACCAGAAGATTCATTTTAACTGTAAGCAGGGAGGCAACTGTTTTGCAACTGGTAACTAAGTAAAAAACGTGATTCCAAACCGGAGAAATATGATATTTTTATTCCAATTCAATCATCTTCCCTAGACAATTTAAAAATCAAACTATCCTAGGAGCTGGAACATTTTTTTTCTGTTATGTCGGAGTCCTGTATTTTATTAAGGCAAATTAAAATGCGGGGAAACTTTTGCTATTATGAATTGCAAAAATAGACATTTATACATTCTAAACTACCTGATTCTAAGACATCTCCTTGTATCCTTTTCAGACCATTAATCACAACTAAAGATATTCTGAACAAATGAACTATCATTTGAAGACAATTCCACCTAAAATGCATATACCAATAATTTCACAAAAACAAAGTTCGTAACCAAAATGAATTGAGGGTTTGTTTTCTTGTTGATGAGATTGAAAATGAGCACAGGCCTCCTATAATCAAACTTTAGGTTAAAAAAATTAAGTAGCTACTTCATTCATAGGCTGTTTTTGCTTTGCCTCATCAAAAGTAGGTTTAAGTTATTGCCCTGCTTTGTCCTGTGAGTTGAGCACGGTCGCCTCTTCCAGTGCTCCAGAAGCACACATTCCGCACAGCATTCAAGCCTTGTACATGGTCAGATGCAGAGCTGTGTTAAAGTGGTGTCTTAATTTCCTTAAATGATTACCCACTGCAAATTAATTTACTGGCTAATCACACCAATTTAGTTCATTTAAAACATATGTCCTCGTGCCTTTTCGTTTTCAGCTTTCCATGAAACGGTTCTGCTCTGGGATAAGAAATGGATGGGGAGGGTGAAATGAGGAAGGATTTTTTTTTTGAATGATCAGGACCTTAGCTTCTTCTACAGTTTCATTCTTATGTTTGCTCATCGGAAATTATTTGTAAGCAAACTGCTCTATTTCTTACTGCTTGCCTGTCTGTCTGGCCCTAGTGGTACTGTGCGTGCTAATTGCTGTGTAGTGCTTTTTAACATGATCATGATATAGAATGGAAGTTGACCCGAACCAGATTGCTTGGCATGTACATTCCAACCAGGATATGAACTTCTGGCATGAGAATAGCTTCAAATCAGGGAAAGTCTCCTATCTGAAACGCTGAGATTAGCCATCAAAACCATTGTTGTAATCTGGCAGTGAAATTTGTCACACGTTAGCTGCCTTGATGGGGCAAGTTTAAGTATCATCAGATAAGGCTTGAAAATCCTCCTTAAAAAATTATTCCTCAATTATTTAGACTAGACTTATTTATTAGGCCTAGTCATTATATGGAGTAGAAAATTAAAGTCTCAGGACTCATATTGCTGCAAAATGCATCTAAAGTGACAAGGACATGTAGCAAGGGACTAAGAGACACTGACTTGGCCTTCTTTTCATTCCTTGGGCTGAAGCCCACTGGTTGTTGAAGGTTTGCTTACTATTGCTTTGTTTGGTCTTCAGCACCAAAGCATGGGGGTGGGGGAAATGTATAGTAACTGACTTTACACCCAGGGTTCAGGTCTTTTTCTTCTGCGTATTTCAGCCCCTAAAAAATAAATAAATAAATAAAACTATTTGCAGTTGCCATCTGCAATGCTGTGGCTACTGGCTAATAATGCAGCCAGTTCAGACATATAAAAAAAAAAGATTATCGAAATGATGATGACATGCAAATTTCCCCCGAAATTATCATAAGTAAACATTTGAAGTCTGGACTAATAAAATCCCATCTGTGTTACTTCATATCGAGTTAGTAGAAAGCTGTGATAATGAATTTTGTAATATCTCCCGAACAGACATCTCAATCAGGGACTAATCCTGTGATTTTACTGCAGAATCGCTAAATCTGGAGCCGCCAAACTGCTACTTCTGGGCCCACGGGTCCACAAGGATCCGCAGAGTCCCCACCCCGGTGCTCGCTAGCTGGTGGGGGGAACTGTGTGTGTGGCTCCCCACTCTTGGATCCCCAGGTCACCACACCGGCGGCCCCTCCTCCAGGCAGTGCGACCTTGGCCAGAGTCCCCTAGAGCTTGGGTTGCTCCAGGAGAGGCTGAGGAGCGCGTGGAAATGCAACTCAGGCCAAAACTCGGCCCACTGCTCCTAGGCCTGCTTCTGCCCCTCGACCAGTCTGGCAAAGCCGGCTCCCATCTCCAAGCCCTGGGCTCTAGGGGAAATGGACCCTCCGGTTGCAGGAGAAGCCTGGTTAGCAAGAGTCAGGAGCGGAGATTGCAGGGGCCTGAAAAGCCCAGCGCCTTCTTCCCTTTCTTGTCCTGAAAACAGCCACTCCATCTAGCCCTCCGCCACCCGCCTCACCCGGTTTGCCTGTGGCAAAGGAAAGGGGCCTCGTCAAAAGCCTGGCTGTCTGAGCTGCGGTTGGAAATTTGAAAGGGATCTAGCTTGCCTGAGACGGGAAAGGCAGAAACTGGAGGAGCAGCCTTCCAGTGCTGTTGCTTTGGGCTTGGCGGTCCCTCCAGAAACGCTTGCCCGGGTCTCCCTGCTCGTTCAGCCCATCGCGTATCTCAGCTCTGCGATCTTAAATCATACTTTAGGGTAAATAAATGGCTGCATGAGTATCTCCAGGGAAAAGCGTGGCTAAATATGGAAACGCGACTCTTGGTGGATGAGAGGCCTTAATTCAGCTCGGTCCTGGAGCACCCTTGGCCGAGATTTCCTCTCTTTCCGAATTACAGAAAACGGAGGGAAAGTTGCTTTGTAGGACGGGGCAAGCTGTCTCTGGCCTTCTGCAAATGTTTGCTGAGCTCAAACTGACTAACACCGTATTGAATGGTGATCTTTCTAAAGACAAGTCCATTCTACCCACCCCAAATGGTGTAGAAGCTTAAGGTTGTTCCCCGGCCTAGGCGCCCTTGGACTTAGTTCCCACAGCTACTCCAGAAGCCCGCGGTTTTAATGGCCTCCTAACCTCTGGGCCTTTCCCCTGTATCTGGGGATATAAATCCCTCAAGGTAAACATCGGTGGGAGTCCTGGATTCGAGGCTGGGAAGAGCTGCTCGGCCCCCAGAGGCTCTACGGCTGGGGAAGCATGCGGAACCCCAGCACCTAGCAGTCAGTCAACAGCTAGAGTTGATCCTGACCTCCCACAGGTAGCTGCCTTTGAGCCTCAGGCTCCCGACGGCCGCCAATTCTCAAAGCCGTGCCTCTCTTCTGTTTTGCAGATAACGGGGAATGGAGACCAATTGTCGCAAACTAGTGTCGGCGTGTGTGCAATTAGGTAAGAGCCCACTTCTCCTGCTCGGGTCCCTGGACGGGAGACTGCGCCAAGCTAAGGCGACAAGAAGGCACCGTCTCTGCAGAGAGGCCACCCCCGCATCTGGAGCTTTCTCCGGGGGAGGGGTTGGGGGCTATGCAAAAAGGAAATCAAACTAGTACAGCCGCGGCCTTGTCCTCTTGGGGAAGTTTGGGATCAGGTGAACGAGCGAGCGACGACTGCCCTGACACTCTTCCCGGCTGCCGAACGGGTGGCACAGGGACAGATCACCGCGCTGAGTCGTCAGGGGTCCCGGGGCTGGGCCTGCGGTCTGTCCTTCTCTAACGGGGTCTTTGCTCTCTGTCCCTCTTTCTCCTCCGTCCCGCCTCGCCCCCTAACCCTGGCCCTCGCCCGGGGCTCCTTTCCGCCGCCCTTTGGCGTCCCCTGCCACCGCACGTGGGGCGGGCGCACTCGCGGCCCAGGCGTGCAGCCGGCGGCCGTTGAATGTCTCTTCTCCAAAGACTCCGAAATCAAAAAGGTCGAGTTCACGGACTCTCCCGAGAGCCGGAAAGAGGCAGCCAGCAGCAAGCTGTTCCCGCGGCAGCATCCCGGCGCCAATGGTAAGGGGGAGGGAAGCGCAGGCCGCGCGCCGGGCTCCCGCCTCCGGGACTCTGGGCCTCCCGTGAAACACTGGAGGGCGAAGCCGCCACAGCCTGTGTCCCCGCTGCAGAACTTAGACAATTGGCTTCTGGGTAGAACGCGAAGCAGCCGTCCCAGGGACTTTAATTCCTTTCCACAAATTATACTGCACTCCTGAGACCCAACACCTCTCCCTTTTCTCTCTCCCTGTGGTCTGATCCCCTGCGCACGGCCCAGCCTACCGCGACCGCTCCAGCTGGAGTGCAAAGTGGTCCAACAGCGACCTCTGTTGCTCACCCTGTCCCACTGCACGCAGCACCGTCAGGGCCCACCCTGTCCCTCGCAGCTCAGAGCCATGCCCCACCTAGGCTGGTGGGAGCAGTTTATGGCGCCAGGCAAAAGCCTGCAAAGTTGTATTGAAGGCTCGCTTCGGAGGGTCTGGGTTCGGACAACAGCCCTGCAGAGCCCGAGCCAGCCAACTGCGCGCAGCACACGAGGGCCGCTGGGATTGTGAGCTTCTGTTGGAGAGCCCCAGCTGCTGTACTAGCTACTAGGTCTTGGGCTTGGATGATGTGGTTCTTTGGTTGGCTGATTTCATCCTAGACCAGTATGCAAGCTTGAGCACAAGGGGGGAAAATGTCTCCGACGTACAGCCAAGGCCTTGAGGAACTAGAAATGTGTCCTTAAATAATGTTTGTGTGTATATGGAGAAGCCTTCATTTGGAATGCATGTAAAATTCCAATTTACGCTTTTTCTATTCTCCGGGTTTTCCAGCCTCCGTCCTAAGTGCCCAACCTTAGGAGCTTGTTGACCTTTGATAGTGTGAGGAGATAAAACTCCCCACAGCTCTCTTGGCCCCTAACCCCCTCCTTCCGGATTAAAGTGTAAGGACACAATGTAATGTGTGCCAGAGGGGGTAATTTGGAACTCCCCTGAAGTAAACAAAAAGTATTACTAAGAAAAAAAGCAAAGGCTTTCTGTGGGCATCTGAGAGAAAAGCATCATTTGTTGAAATAAACCCCATAAGACAAGCTGCAGTTTGGCTGCCGGACACTGCACACATCCCTGGTCGTCCTGCTGGGCCAGTTAAACGCTCACTTGTCCGGGATTAACCCCAAGGGGTTAAATAGGGGCAATGCAGAGATAATGTCGGGTGATTTCTGTCATTAAGATTGTGTTAAATTCTTCTTCTGTTTGATAATAGGTCGTAAAAATAAATTATTAGACCGGAGAATGTTTGGTATATGGTTAAAAATCAAGACCAGAGATGACTCCCAAGCAGAATTCTTTGTGTAAACTCGGCCTCGGCTCTGACGGGGGAGCTCGAATGTGACTTCGCAGGGGGCAAGGCTGACCTTGCGTGGGGCAAGTTACATCCTGCGGGTTGTGACCCGAGGACTCGACCCCACCCCCAACTCTGATTTCCTTGACCCAGAGAACTGTTTCTGAGGCTAGGTGGCCTAACTTGTAGCTGAGAAGAGAGGCGCAGGACCCCTTCAAAGAGTCCTTGGTGATAAGATTCTTGTAGGTGAGCAGGATGTGTCTGGAGCCTACGGAGTCCAGTCCCCACTGTCAAGCACCCTGGCGTTCGCTTTTGAGAATAGGAAAAAGAAAGGAAATAGAAAATGGTAGGTGGAGAAATATGGAGAGCAAGAGAGAGAGAGAGAGAGAGAGAGAGAGAGAGAGAGAGAGAGAGAGCCTTTACTTTCAGTCCCGATTATTTTAGATAGTATATGAAAGGCCCTTCCCCCCATATTGCCAACCCAATACGTTTTCCTATCCTTTGAATCAAAGAGAAAAAAAATTGCTGCCCAAACGCGTTTAATGGCATTAATTTAAAAAGAGGCATGTGATGGAAAGAGATACTGAAAACCTTAATCTCTCTCTCTCTCTCTCTCTCTCTCTCTCTCTCTCTCTCTCTCTGTGTGTGTGTGTGTGTGTGTGTGTGTGGTGTGTGTGTGATGTGTGTGTGGTGTGTGTGTGAATTGATATATTTTTTAAATGACATACATAAGTAAGCAAAAGTCCTCAATCACTGCAGGAAGGTCGCCAGAGTTAAGTACCTTTCAGGTATTATCAAAATAGTTTATGGAATAGGCAAACTTCTGATTAGTATTTATTTTTTGTGCTTTTGAGGTTCCTTTTATTTTAAAAAGGAAAACATGTTTTTAAATGGCATCGATGACAAAGAGAGAGCCTTGATATTCAAGGATGCCGCCTTCCTCTCCTCCCTCAACCACCCTGCCTGCTCCTTAAGGGAGACCCCAGTTCTATCCACCTGTCCCAGGGTTCTCAATACCCACCATCGGGCAGTGTATGGGTGAGAGAGCCAGGAGAGGAGAGAGTTGGCCCTGCACCGGGAGAGAGAGGCTTTTTGGCCAGTCCTTCAGAAAGGAGCAGAGGCCAGTTGAGGACTCTGCAAGAGTTTTTTAGGAACTCTTACAATGGTCCTGACCTTCAGGAAGAGAACAGAGTGCAGAATGTTTGGGAGTAGCTTCTGTAGAGCAAAAAGCCCACAGCGCTGCTACCCGCTTGGCCTCAAAGCCTGTCCACTTTGCCCTGTGACAAGTGGCCAGTACGTCACCCTCTGCCCCCTACCCCCAGCCATGCTGTTAATTTTTAAATAGCTTTGACAGAATGGCTGGACTGAAAGTATTCTTTCTGATCACACCTAGTCCCAGATTTCCCCGCCTGGAAGGAAACTAAGGTCCCTCCTGATACCCTGGGTCCCCGCATGCCCCTTCTCCCACTCTGCCAACTCAACCCCCCTTGGGGGATATGGGTAAACTCTGGCTCTTGACTGGGCACAGTTTCCCTCTTGGACCCCCAGTCACTTAGTCAGAAAATGTTGGTGAGCCTCCTCATTTTAACTACAAAAGAACATGACTCTCTTTTCCTTCAACATTATGAAGCTGCTTAAATGGGAGATCTTCTAACAGCAGCCACTTAAATCTCTGTAGCAAAATGCAGAATGGTGGTTCCTGGGGCAGGGATCTGAGCCCTGAGAAAGAAGGTTACACACATGTGGGAAAGTGGAGAGACCGTGGCTGTGACGAGGAGGTAAGGTATAGGTGCTAACTAAGGAGAGCGGAGGCTTGCAAGAGCAAAGCCAGGAGGACTGGGTGGTGGCAGGTGTCTATTTTCTTTTCCCCCCGCTGAACACCACCTCTACCACCATTAAACCTGCAGTGACACTGGCAGAAGCCGCCTCTCTGCCTGTGGTTTGCAACCCCCAGTCCCAGCGGGAAATTGTACCAGATGTCCAGGTAGTTAGTCCCTGGTGATCGGTGGCACGAGCGGCGACCAGCGTTCTTTGCAGGAGAAAGGACTGCCTCCTTTCTCAAAGTTTCTTTAGACTGCTTGGGCTGTTACTGCGCACAGGCTGCTGTTAATATATGCAGCAGTTGTTAGAGCGACTCCGGGGAAAAGGAAATGTATAACGAAAGCTTATTCGTGAGCAGGAATATACTAATGGAACAATCTGATGTCTTCTTAATCCTATGTAAAAAGCTTTGTCGTCTTCCTAATATTGACTGAATGGGTAATTAATGGCTCTTCATCTAGGCGAATACCCTGTAATCCAAGATAGGCAAAAGACAACAAGCCCAAGTTAGAAGACAAAAGGCCCAATGCAGCCACAGGCCCCTCCTCAGGGACTCCAACTGGGAAAGTTTCTTCTGCTGGGGAAGAAAGCAGGAATGGGAGACAAGACCCACCCTTTCTTGGTTTTGCTAACCACGTACTTGACTGCTCAACCCTCCAAGATGCAGCTTTGCTCTCTCCAGCTCTTCTTCTAGACTTCTCTAAGGCATACCCATCCAAAAGCCATCCGAAGCTCACCCACCCCCAAATCGATTAAATGCCCATGTGCAACACAAAAGGTCCCTAAAAAGCCTTAACGGGGCACTCACTCCCTTCTTTTACAAACCAGTGATTAGAGTCCATTAAGACTGAAGTAGTTGAGGTGCAGGCAAGAAAATAGTAGAGCAACACACGCACGTGTGTGTGTGTGTGTGTGTGTGTGTGTTGAACAACCATTGGGAGTGATGGAGTCAACTTCTTTGTGAGAATCTGATGTAGAGTGCCCAAGATTCTGCCAGCATGTTTTGAACAGGCTGACATTTTAATTTAAACCTTTAGAGTAATACATTACTAAGGTTACTACAATGAGGTGGGTTCCTTTTTTTGTCAGCTGACAGCTTTTAAAATATTATTTCGCTAGGGAAATAAAAGCTTCATCTCAGATTATAGGTGGGTATTTTTGGATTTATGTGATTTATGGTCACCATGGCAACTAATGCTGAATGTTAGCTACCAGCATGTCTGGGAGAGAAAAAACAGAAAGAAGAGAGAGGGAGAGAAATAGGAAAAGGAGGTGAACATGAGCTGGAGAGAGGATTGATTTAATCCAATTATTTTTTAAGTGACTTCAGTTAGTTCCTTGCACCTCCTTTTCTCCAAACCTGCATATCTATATTTATTTTCATTTTCGTTTTCTTCCTGCCCTTGCTCTTCTCAGCTTCCTTCTCCTCTCCTGCTCACTGTCTGTTTCCTTTCCTCCTTTTCTCTCTTCTCCATGCCTCTAAGTCACATTTAACTATACCAATCTCCCTGTTAAGGAAAGTGATGCTTTCTAGAAATGAGATGAATGTCTAGTGAACCTGCCATGCTCACATGCAAATGTGGGGGGGCATTAACTGCTCTTGGGTTAGTAGTGCCAGCACCCTCTTCCCCTCGGTCTCTTCCATTTTTCTCACTGGGAAGCGGGAGATAGGGAGATACCTCCCAGTGGCACCCTAGTATCCTCTTAAGTTATCACCCCAAAACCGCTTCAAGAGGTTGAGCAATTAGAACAGAGATGAGGGACTCTACCGGCTCTGGTCTACCGAGTATGTTTTTATAGGACTGCAGTGTTGGTTGATCTTCGGCCTTCTGATTTACAGCCGAATCCTCTCTTTTAACAAACCTTAACTTTTGTTGCGTTTAGGGAATGAAAAAAAAATCATCCACGCTGAAGAAGCTTTTAAGTTGGGAGGGGTAGTCACTTTCGTGTGTGTGTGTGTGTGTGTGTGTGTGTGTGTGTGTGTGTGCACTCGCATGTGCGCATGTGTTAAGGGCAGGGTCTTTTCAAGCCTGGTATGTGAAAAAGCCCACTCAGTTGAAAGAGAGAGTAAGAGGCCACTTCTCTAGGTGCCAGATCTCGTCTAACCTTTGTGCCTCACAGCACCCATTCACACATTCACTACCCATCACATGGCCAGCACCCCCTACACACACACACACACACACACACACACACACACACACACACACACACACACCTCCTTATGGCCTGATAGCTCAGGGAACCCTCTAACTTCCAGGTGAGTTCTGAGGGCAGAAGCTTTATAAGATTTGAGGATTGGTTGATTAAGTCCCAGCCCATACTCCCCGCAACTACTGCCCAGACAGACTTACTGCTCACAGAGCTGGAATAGCTGGAGGGAGTTTGCTCAACTAACACTAAAGAGTGTGAAATTAAATAAGACTTTAAGACAGTAATCGGGTAATCGGTGGCAAATACCAGCTCAAAACACGCCTGACCCTGTGTCACATACTTCCCTCCTAGAGAGTCTTTCTTTGAAGGAGTGAGCAAGAAAACCCAGTTGATGGGACCCTAGTGCCTCCTAACACTAGGTTTCCTCTCCTTGGCCCCAAGGAAGACACACAACAGAGCACAGGTTTCACACACACACACACACACACACACACACACACACACACACACACACCTTCTTCTTTCTTCCTTTCTTTCCTTTTTAATGTTTGTTTCTTGAATAGAAGACTTCTCTAATGATGGCTGTGGTCACCATAATATCTAGAGTCGACCAAGAAGAATCCACTTGGATTCGCAGTAGTGCCAAACTCACTGAAAACACGATTTGACTTCAAACCTCTTCTTCATCTATGTGACTGTCTACAGATCTCAAATAGTTGATTACAACTCCAAACTTGGTTACCACCCTGGAATCTTCATTTCAAGGCCTTTCTTGGTCTCCATCAAACACCTCCACAACCTACTCTGGCACGAACCCTTTGGGTCCTGAGAAGGCTGACGTCCTATCAGGACTAGTTGGCATGTGAAGAGCAAGTAGGAAAGGGTCAGATGACTGTGAAAAGAATGTTAAAACATATTTGCATCAGTTGCTTGTGTACGTGTGTGCCCACATGCGTACACATGTGTGCACAGGTATATATATGGACATGCCTCAATGCTATGCTATTCTGTTTTTTACTTCAAGCAGCGTTCTCCGAATACTGTTCAAATGTCTTTATTCTCTTGACCTCAGTGGTTCCATGCAATTTAAATTTATTTTTTAATCTATTTAGACCTGGCTGTTTGTACATCTATATCTTTCCCAAATCTCCCATAATATGGCAACCACTTACCCTTGGGCTTTCCATCCATTTGGGGGTCTGGCTGAGCCACGCCCCACCCCCACCCCCATGTGTTTTTCCATATCTGAATGTTCTGCTAGAAGCGTGGAATCAACAGAGCTTAAGCTGAAAGTCTCCGGGCTGAATGGGAGATGATCTGGGAACTCTATGTGGCTCTTTGCACCTGCTCAGTTCTGCAGGAAAAGGAGCCTTGAAAAAGATCTGTAGTCTCAAAAAAAAAAAAAAAAAAACAACCAACTGGTTTTGATGCTTCCCCATTCGAATCTTGAGGCAAAGAAGAGTATGCCCACCAAAGTAGAGATTCTTCCATGCTTTGATGCAATGGAGTCTATCATGAAATGAAGCACTCTGGGCGATGGTATTGTGACACCCACAGTGATGGTGAGGTTTATAGAAGAAACTAGAATATGACTAGTAAACATGTTGGGCAAGAAAGATTCATATTGGCTTAGTTGTAGGTCATTCGCTGGCAAGTGCACAGGAGAAAATATTTACTTTACACATATACTTTATGATCTTGAGGGAATTAGAGGAAATTCAATAAGAAAATGGCGAGAAACATTTAAAACCCTTATTTAAGAGACTTAGGCAAATGAGAGTCTTATCAGATTAAAACCCACTACAAATGTAAGAACATTGTCTTCAGTGAACCGCTGTGGGGTCTGAGAAGGAGATTGGCCCTCCAAATCTCAGGGATAAAATGCGTCATCTAAGCACCAGATAATGAGTAGAATGTAAATTAATTTAACCTTCTTTACCAACAGGCTGATGGTGTAATGTGTGCAATTTAGTGATAAGGTTGGAGGACCTAATATAGCTGGATGCATGAGCCTCTGTTAACGCAGGCATGTGTTCTGCTCTGAGCAGGTGTGTGTGTGTGTGTGTGTGTGTGTGTGTGTGTGTGCGCAGAATAATGTGAGTTAGAAAAAAAAAGGTTAAAAACCAACAATGCTGACCTAAAGCTTATGAAGAAATTTCTCTAGTACCTAAATTCTTAAAATGGATTGACAGTGGTGTGACAAGACTGGAAGCAATTCTCCTGTTGGTCCTTTGGATGGCCTTGTGTATTTAAGATGGGAGGAATTGTTGATAGTGTGTTGGGAAGGGGGAGTAAGGGTAAAAGAGACAAATGTTATAAATATATCTGTAGTCAGTTTCATCTGCTTAGTGCCAGGGTCCCCCAACCTTGTGAAAAGGGCTGGAAGGGGAGTTTGCTGAAGATTCCTTATACTGGTGTTGCAAATCATTGACTGTAACGTCAAACAAATTACGTTCCACGATGATAACACTAACTCCACAGTAAAACAATCACCAATGCAGAACCCAGAGGAAAGGGGTAGATTACTTTGTGTTCTTCTGCTGACCTAGGCTGGGGGACAAAAGGTGTGTGTGTGTGTGTGTGTGTGTGTGTGTGTGTGTGTGTATGTGTGTGTGTGTGTGTGTGTCTAGATCTCAAACCCAGAACCTCCTGAGAGCTAGGTAAGAAGAACTCCCTGACTGAGCGCGGACTCCTCCCTTCCAGTCCCACAACGAATTGAGAAAAAAAAATGAATGTATCTAAATGTATTTCTTTGAAACTTAAATTTCCTTTGGAATAACGCTGCACCATGCTGATGCCTTCATAAGTGATCTGTTTTGTTTTATATATATATGAAAAAGACTTTGCTTGTCCTAGTTGAACAGTCCTCTACCCCCCCTCCAGCGCAAACCTACTGTTTCTGCCTGTGTTTTAATGATTCAAGACAGCCTTGAGCTCCCTAGGAAAAGAAAATGACTGTTAAAAATCATCCTTGAAATTGGTCATTTGGCAACGTCCTTAATTGTATGGAAATTCATTAAGGCATATTTTCTATATAATTAGCTCAAGGTTGTTGATTCTACGGGCTAAAGCCTGGATTTGAATCTGATTGATAATAAAGTAAACAAGGGAGTCGAATTTAAAGCATAGCTCTCTCTCTGGCTAGGACGAACTTAATACAGTGTACAAGGAATTTGAAAGATCTAGGATGTGTCTTAATCAACGTTAAGTAGAATGGATAAGCTTTCAGCATTTCGAAAGCGCTGGGTTAGGGTTTCTACTCTATTGTGAGTTTTCTGTCTGGGGACTAATAAGCATTACAGCGAACGTGATTTGAGGCGACTTTTTATTCATGTATAAATCCAGAGTGAACCACCAAGCAGTTGTTCGACTAAAGTCAAGGTAATTTCCTTTTGACGGGTCCATTTTCTTCTCGATTTCTAATTTATTAGCCTGCATTTTCAAGACTCTGTCTTCTTTGCAATTAAAGTAAAGCTTCCTCAGATTAGCGCGACATTCACCTGACAGGCGAATGGGGTGGGGGCGGAATTAAGATGGGAAAGGTGATTTGCTGATGTTTTTAACTTCGTAGCTGTAGGTAGCACATCTTCTTTCTGTCCTGGCCAGAGGTGGTGGTGGAGGCGGGGGGGGGGGGTTCTGGTCTAGAAATGGATGTGGTGAGACACAAAAGGAAGAGTACCGGGTGCTTGCTAAACCTTACACCTTTCGGTCCTCGACTTCTCTTCCTTTTCCCAAACCATCCGGCTCCAAGCCTCCTCTCTCCACCTAACCCAAAGCCAGGTCGCCTTTGGCCAGGCAGGAGCAGAATTCCCAGGAGCGCGCCTGTGTAGACCGGGTGGGCACAGCTAGGAATTAGTTTGGGCCTCGCACTGCTGATAGGTGCAGACAGAACCATCCCTCTGCCGCGGCTCGGGGCCTCGCGATTGGTGTGGAGCCACGTCACTCCGACCCCGAGAAAGGTCTGGGAGGAGGCGGAGGCGGGGAGAGCTGGGGAGGGCCTCCGCAGAGTGACGTCTCTCCACCAGGAAGCCCGCCTCTGGTTTTAAGATGTTAGGCCAACAGGGAAGCGCGGAGCCGCAGAGCTTGCCCGTCGCTCGCCAGGGTGTCTGGAGCTGAGCTGCGGCGGGGCCCGGCTCCAGCTCGACGGCCCGCGGGGGTGTGCGTGCGCGCCGCGGAGGGTGTGCTCGGAGGCCAGCGCGGTGGCCGTGGCGGCTGCAGCCGCCGCGGGGGATCTAATATCAGCTACCTGTCCCTGTCACTCTTGACACATCGCTGTCAGGGCTGCAGCGCCGGGGGCGGGCAGAGCGCGCCCTTAACTGTCCTTATTGGAGGGGTATCTGGGGGGAGGGAGGGAGGCAAGAAAAGGG
The DNA here is from genome assembly GCF_017639785.1 of Mesocricetus auratus. Lineage (NCBI taxonomy): Eukaryota > Metazoa > Chordata > Mammalia > Rodentia > Cricetidae > Mesocricetus > Mesocricetus auratus. The sequence goes on along the minus strand of NW_024429193.1, from coordinate 29,164,539 downwards.
TCTTTGCCCATTCTTGTTTCGCTTTGGATCGTGGAAGTCAGCTCCCTAAAGAGGCTCGCAGCGGTTCCCTCCTGCCCACGTCCCCAAGTCTCTGTTGGCTCCCTGACTTTCGGCTGCCGAACACTTTTGGCTGGAACCTGCAGCTAGAGAAGACAGGGGGAACTTGGCTCGAGGACTCGGCAGGGGTTGCTTCCCCTAGCTCTACCGTCTCGGCTAACGCGGGGACACTCGGTGCCTAGAGTGCTACCCAGAACCGGCGACTGTTGCGGCACGGTGGGCGCTAGCCCGGGACTCATAGAACGCCGCACTCCCTCGTCCATGAACTGCATGAAAGGCCCGCTGCCCTTGGAGCACCGAGCAGCCGGGACTAAGCTGTCGGCCGCCTCCTCACCCTTCTGTCACCATCCCCAGGCGTTAGCCATGGCTTCGGTCCTGGCTCCAGGTCAGCCCCGCTCCCTGGACTCCTCCAAACACAGACTGGAGGTGCACACAATCTCAGATACTTCCAGCCCTGAAGCCTCAGGTAAGGCGCCGCGCTGCCCCACCGACACTTGAGCGCAGCCCCCCGGCGCCTCCTGGTTCTCTTGATCCCCGAGGAAGTCGCCCCCTCCTGGGGGAGGCGTGGTGGGAGTGGTCGTTCTGTTAGCTCAACGTAGAACTTCCGGGAGCCCGGATTCTAGTGACCCTGTCCCTTCCATTCGGTCTACATCGGCTTGGTTCCTGTGGTTCAAGTAATCCGGCAAACGCCACAGTGCCCACCTTGGTCTTCCTTCAGTTTCTTAGATCACAAATCCCTGAGCATTTCGTTCCAAGGACGTTCAGAGGCTGCCCACCATCCTATCCCTAGTCTCTTGTTGGCCTTTACCTCCCAAGGAGACTCACTCTCTTAAAAAGTATTTCTAAAGCTACTTAGAAAGGCCCTTGGCAACGAGGCTTACCTCCCCACCATTTGAAGAGCTGGCCAACTTGCATTCCTACCTGTATCCTAACATCCACTTTCCTGGCCTTCCAAAACCGTAAGGAAATCTGAGGTTCGGGGGTGTTGTCTGTAAACCACGCACATGTGCGTGTATTGAAAGATACGTGTCTTCTCAGGGGTGTATGCTTGTGAGCAAGGCTATAAAAATGAGTGTATCGCCTGCCTCGGTGAGATAAACGTGTAAATAAAACGTGCAGCGCTGGGGGAGGGGAGGAAATGGGGCGCACACACCCACGCTTCCACCGCTCACCCCCAGACACAACTGCTCCCTAAGGAACTGAGCTGCTGCTCACTGCCCTGTCCTCCTCCAGCAGCCTGGCTACCCGATTCGGTTAAGAGCTCACGTTTTGCAAACAGGAATCTGACCGAAGCCGTGTGTTTCTTTTTGTTTTGTTTTGTCTTGTTTTCTCAGAGAAAGATAAGGGCCAGCAAGGAAAGAATGAGGACGTGGGCGCCGAGGACCCATCCAAGAAGAAGCGGCAACGCCGACAGAGGACTCATTTCACTAGCCAACAGCTACAGGAGCTGGAAGCCACTTTTCAGAGGAACCGCTACCCAGACATGTCCACTCGCGAGGAAATCGCCGTGTGGACCAACCTTACGGAAGCCCGAGTCCGGGTAGGAGACAGCACCCAGTCTGGAAAAAACTAGGGGGAAGGCCTTGCCAAGCTTCAGACCCTGCAGATCGGGGCTGGTGGTAAGAGTGGTGTTTGGAAGGCAGTGCCGCCCTCCAGGGTGACAGTGGGAAACAATTTTACAAGAAGAAAAGGCCGAAGGCCTCTAGGCGGCAAGTGTGCCCGGAGTTATTGCTCTGGGTTCCCAGGCAGAGCGGCTTGCCTGGCGCAGGCGCCGAGAGCCTCACCCGTTCTCTGCCCGGCCATCCGGCGCCCTCCCAAGCTGAGCCGCGCGGGCATTCCTCAGTAAAGGGCATTGTGTTCCCGGCTTGCCTTCTCCAGACGAGCGCCAATAAAATCCATCCCCTCCAGGAGCTGTGAACAGGCTCCAACCTGTGCGCCTAGAACAAGAAACCCCTCCAGAAACACGCTAGGGTTGGCCCGGCCCAGCCTTTTCTTCCATCGGCTAGCAAGAGTTGCTCTCCGACCTTTTCCCGGGCGGGGTTTTTAGCCATTCAGACTTCTCTCAAACTCTACTCCCTAGTTTTGTAATCCTTGGAAATAACGACTATTCTGCTAGCACTTTTAGAAAGAAAGGAGAAGAAAGACGTTTCAATTTGGTTTATTTATCTTCTCGAGGAAGTTCAGCTCTTTGAAGGTTGTACTCACACCCCTCGCTTAATTATAGTTATAGGTTTATAAAGAGGGCTTACCTTCACTCTGTAGCAAATCTGCCCCTTTACGGACTGGCGAAAAAAAAATAAAAAGCTTAAATAAATTACCAAGTAGCAGCATCCTGGTTTAACACCGGTCGGTAGGCATTTCCAAAATAGTTACGACTCTGAAAGAGGAAAACAGAACCCAGCAGACTCCAGAGACCACCGTTTTATAAAACGCGGTCTGTGTAGAAGTGTAAGAAAGTAAGGGGGGCGAAAAGAAAAAGAAAGAGAATATTAGACAGCAAGGAAAGTAAAAACTCAAGTGCATTCCCAAAGCTAAGAGAAGGAAGACCCTGTCCGGGCGGCACTGCTTCAGGCTAGGCTACGCCGGTAGATAAAGGAGCCCGGAAGAAGTGGGGAGTGGTTTTAGTTTAACTGCGGGGAGCCAGCGCTCGTGCAGGGGCCGCCTGGTTTTGAGCAAGGTCAGACTTCCTTTAGCTTTCCTTAGCGTCAGGGAACAGTGGGTCTTGCACGTTTTGTTCTCGCCTGGTCAAAGTTTAGAAGGCCTGGAGTAGAAATGACAAGTCATTAAAATAAAGACACAATTTGTCTTTCACTGAAATCCCCGGGGAGAGCCCTCCCACCACACCCGCTTTTCGGAGGCCCCGTTCCCCCGCAGAGGGTGCTCGCTCCAGTGGTCTCCTTCCAGGCGCTTAGTTGTTCAGCCAAGTGCGTGAAGCTTGCTTTTTATAGCAATCGGGTGCAAAGAGGAAGGGGGAGAAAAAAGGAAATCTGGACTAAAAGGAAAAAGGAAAAAAAAAAGCGGATTAGACGGCTGGGCGCGACAGAGATGTGTAATGTGGAACATCACCAGTGTCAGCTCTGGGCTGCTGGGCCAGGCCTCGCTCCAATACACAAAAGCCGCTGTCTGGGGCGACCGGCGGGCTGGGTGTGGATTGGAAGAGGGGTTGCGGCGGGGCCACCGAACGCGGGCCGGGGGCTGGCCAGCTTGAGCAGGCAGATGACTGCTCTGGTCTCGTCCAGAGCTGAGCCCGGTGCTGGCGAGGCCCGAGTGTCAGTGGGGTGCTACAGAGTAAAGCGAAGCGAGGTGGAGGGCTACAGACAGGCTGGTCCGGGAGCCCCAGTTTGCCCAGCTCCCGAAATTTACTTTTTATTCGGTTGTTTTTCTGGGAGGGCAAGGGTATCTTGCATCCGGGTCCTAGCGAGTTGGGGCAGAGGGGGTGGAGGGGGCAGCGTGGAGGTACTGGGGGCAGGGGAGGGGCTGTGTGGGAGGAGAGTGGGTGCTCCCCAGTGCCTCTAGTCCTCATCACTATCTGTGGCTTTCGAAAGGAAGCAAGTTTGCAAGGTCCGGGAAGGGTCCCGTTTATTTTACAGTGTGTTTGGACCCCAAATAGGGCTTAGGTTGGGGAGGGGGGAAGTCAAGCGACCTATAGACAGTTAGGCGTTTGGCTGGGCATTGTGGCCCAGCTCAGAGGCCAGAGCTGGAGCAGCGGACTAGGCCTCAGAGCGTTGCCAAGGCCTGGGACAAGCCCCGGTGCTGTTTTCACTACTCTCAAGGGGCTCGCACGCCATGTAGACTGCGGGGGATGCGGGGGCGGCCAGAGCGTGACCTGGGTTGGCTCCTGGTACTTTGTGTGAGTGAGTTTTTAACTGTCTCTGTGCCCTCTGTCTCATCCTTTATCCCCACCACCCCAGGTTTGGTTCAAGAACCGCCGAGCCAAATGGAGAAAGAGGGAACGCAACCAGCAAGCCGAGCTGTGTAAGAATGGCTTCGGGCCGCAGTTCAATGGGCTTATGCAGCCCTACGACGACATGTACCCCGGCTACTCCTACAACAACTGGGCCGCCAAGGGCCTCACGTCGGCGTCCCTGTCCACCAAGAGCTTCCCCTTCTTCAACTCAATGAACGTCAACCCCCTGTCGTCACAGAGCATGTTCTCCCCGCCCAACTCCATCTCATCCATGAGTATGTCGTCCAGCATGGTGCCCTCGGCGGTGACCGGCGTCCCGGGCTCCAGCCTCAATAGCCTGAATAACTTGAACAACCTGAGCAGCCCGTCGCTGAATTCCGCGGTGCCGACGCCCGCCTGTCCTTACGCGCCGCCGACTCCTCCGTATGTTTATAGGGACACTTGTAACTCGAGCCTGGCCAGCCTGAGACTGAAAGCGAAGCAGCACTCCAGCTTCGGCTACGCCAGCGTGCAGAACCCGGCCTCCAACCTGAGTGCTTGCCAGTACGCAGTCGACCGGCCGGTGTGAACCGCGCCCAGCGCGCGGGGATCCGAGGACTGTCGGAGGGAGCAACTCTGCCCCAGAAAGACTGAGAATTGTGCTAAAAGGTCGTGCGCACTACGGAAAGAAGAGGAAAAAAAGAGAAGATATCGGAGGAGAAGAAACCACTGAATTCAAAAGGAGAGCGCCTTTGGTTTCAAAGGAACGCCCCCAAGTGTCTGACATCTTTCCCTAAAAGTATTTCCAGCAATTGCAAGAACGCGTACACCAACAAATGTTTGACTGGATATGACATTTTAACATTACTATAAGCTTGTTATTTTTTAAGTTTAGCATTGTTAACATTAAAATGACTGAAAGGATGTATATATATCGAAATGTCAAATTAATTTTATAAAAGCAGTTGTTAGTACTATCACGACAGTGTTTTTAAAGTCTAGGCTTTAAAAGAAAGCATGTTATACAGAATCGGCTAGAATTTTTCGCTTGCAAGCAAAGGAATGTATATACTAAATGCCACACTGTATGTTTCTAACATATTATTATTATAAAAATGTGTGAATATGTTTTAGAATAGTTTCTCTGGTGGATGCATTGTTTCTGAAACTGCTATGTACAACCTATCCTGTGTATAACATTTCGTACGATATTATCGTTTTACTTTTCAGCAAATATGAAAAATGTGTTTTATTTCTTGGGAGTAAAATATACTGCGTACAAATTGGTCTGGATTCTTTCTCCCTTTCTCTGTCACCTGGCCAGGGTATCTCAGTCACTGCCTCCTAAACAAACCAGTTTCCTCTGCCAGCTCAGTCAAACATACAGGGTAGTATTTAAATTCAGTAGAGATAGTTTCTAGCCATTCATCAGAACCTAAAAGGGGGGGCAGCAATGGAGAGGTGGGAAGCTGCAACATGTTATGTGCCTAGGATTTTTCTTTGGCCTAAATCCATAAAATGCCATTGTTAGCAAATAATACCAGAGAAAGAAGAGAGGTGAAAGAAATTTCGAGGTATGCCAACCAGCTTGGAATGATTCGGAAGCTTACTCAGTCAGAAAGAAACCACACCTCCAGTAAACTGTTCTGGAGAAATATAGGAGTGTATACTCATGTACAGTTTATATACATAAACTTCTTAGAAGGGACACAGCTATAATAAATTTACAAGGAAACACCTCAGTTCAAAATATTTAGGCCTCTGCGTTTATCTTGGAGGCTTAAGTAGAGAGATCCTTCATTTATATTGTATTACTATTTCCAAGTCCTTTGGAGACATTAAAAGAAACAAAGCCCATTTCTAATAACTACAGCCGTTTCAGTGTGTCAAAGAACCCAGGGGTCGAGGGTTAGACTGGAGTTTCCTGAGCCTTGTAGAGCAATATGTAGTTGAGGCAAAGGTCATGCTCCCTGTGTTTTGTTTTAAATAATATTGACCCATTAATTCTAAACCTGCTTGTTCCTGAAATTATACAGGATTATAGTTTGCACACTGCAGGACAATGAAGCAAATCAAGATGAATTACAGCTTGGGCCCTCCCCCCATCCTCTGACATCTAAACAGGGAATGAGATCCATGTGAGTGTTTGAAAGAACCTTAAGCCCCGGCCTCGTCCAGCGCAGCGTTTTAGCTCCTTTATGTTAAACGTGAAACTTGATTTCGTAACCAATAGTGGCCAATAAGGCTTACTCCCGAAGACTTGGCGGCCTAGGCGCTGGGAGGGTCACCAAAGGGTGTGCAGAGGTCTTTTGTTATTCTTGCCCCAGCCCCCCACGCAGTACGCTAGGACAAACACCAGCTAGGGAACCGGTAGAGAAAAAGCGGCCTCCGGTTTTCTGAAGTCGAGAAAGCCGGCATCTTTACGTTTAAGTTCTTTTTGTCTCGCGGAAACTCTACCTAGGAGCTTTCGGAGCTCAGACACCGAGTCTTTGTTCTGCGAGGATCTGCTGCTGCCACTTAAACAGACCGCAGATAATATGCCCGGTTTAAGATCAAGTGCTCCGAGCACATTAACTTTCTTTTTCTTTCTTTCTTTTTAAAGCTTTGCTCCTGTCCCGGGCCGGGATCACGCGGCGGTGGGGGCAGATAGAAGAAGGCCTTTGGACGAGGGTCACCTCCGTCCTTGTTCACTTGAGAGCAGTGGAGAGGAAAGTGGTCACCCAAGGCGGACTTTGCCTTCTGGAGCAGGGAAGGCGGGCGAGGGTGCCTCTCTGCTCCTCAGTGTGGTAGGGGAGAGCTGAGAGGGCGTTGTAAACTCGGTGAAAGATTTGGGGACCCTGCCTCCAAGTGCGGGAGAGGGCAGCTGGCTCCTTTTGCTTCTCCGGCAGGACTGACCCAGGGTGACTTTGGGAGCCCACGTTTAAAAAGGCGAATCTTGGCCTGCTTTGTTGACTTAACTAGAACTCTGTTGGAGGAAATCAAAGTGAAAATAAATAAATAAATAAATAAACAAATAAAAGAGTTATCACTTCCCCGACTTTAGAGGTTCAGACCGGGGGCGGAGATTTGGGACAGAAGATATAGGCCTTGTCTCAATCACACCTCAGCTACATTCTGTGGACTTCCATTTCGCCTTCCTCCGGGATTCACAGGCAACGCATCCTCCCGGCAGCTCCTCTTTTGCCCCAGGAGGGAGAGAAGCCTAGTTCCCGAGCGAGTGGAACCCGTCCCCATCCCCCCTCCTACCCGGACCCCCCCCAACCATCGCCACCTCTACCAACTCAGTTCCACTCAATCGATTTTTGCTGCATGTCAACACTTATTACCGGTGAGTGTGAGGGTATTTTTTTTCTTCTTCTCTAGGTCTCTTAATGATTTCTGAGCTAGTTGTGTATTAAAGTGCTTAAAGGAAACTTTAAGGTAATCTATAGCATGAAGATCAACCTCCCCCGCGTGAGTTCAAACATGGCGAGCGCTTAGCGGCAGAGCCAGGCCTCGGTGGCCTGGGTGTCCAGCAGCACACCTCTGGGGAAGCCAGAGCAAACCCGGCTTAGAGCGAAGGAGGCCTTGCTTAGACCCGCAGTGGGGTAGGCTCTAGTTCCTACTCACCCATTTGCTACACACTCGAACTTTCACCCACCTTGACGGCTACATTTAAACTGGGTTTTTATTTTATTAAAAAAAAAACTTTAAAAATCTTAGGGTCTCCAAACTCACCATTCTTCTAATACGGGATTCGGGTTGGTGGAGGCTGGAAGAAAGGTGTCTACAGCCCACGTTCCTCCTCATCACCTCCCTAAATCTCAAATGTAATGCCCACAACTTACTTACAAATGTGATTGGAAGGGAAATATGGTGGCAAGCACCAGCCCCACAGGCAACCTGAGCAGAAGGGCAAGCCGCTCCTCCATGACCTGGTTTTTCCCTTCCCACGAGGTTCTGAAACCTGGAGTCCTCTTAGGAGTGTAGAAACACCACCAACAAATTAATGGGGAAAAACAGCATCTTTAAAGTCCCAATATTCCTCGAAAGCCCTAGAAATTAACCCGTGGAGAGCAACGAACCCTTTCAAGGAGTGTCTATAAAACGCGTTCAGGAAAGAGGACAATCTCCCCGCCCCCTGTCACGGAGGTGACCTAAACAAAGGTCTGTCCTGCAATCCACATCCAAATCCACGAGTCGCAGACGCCTGTCGCCTGTCGTCCAGCTCAGTAGGCCCACGACAAGACCTGAGCTAACTGGGAAGCCCCGGCTGGGAGGTTTAACTTTTTTTTTTTAAGAGGTGAGGAGAGAGGGAGGGGTGTAACCAGATCAGAGTCTTTATGAATATAGACTCCCCACTGATTGATTTATAAACCCCCAGCGAACTGCAGTTAACGCAAGTTAGCACGCTGATATTCGAGACACAGGGTGGGCTCGGTGAGGCAGGTCTGAAAAGAAAAGGACAGGAATCTCGTAGCAGATTTTTCAGAAGAAATTAAAAAAATACCCTTCTCCATCCTCCCAGACTATTGTGTTTTAATTTAACCTGAAAACAGATAATTCTAGAGGAGACTTTTTTTTTTAAATGAGCTGTTAGAAATGTCTCTGTGAACACAGATTTCACACTGGTCTTCAAAGTTTTCACCTCCTCCTTTCTCCTGGCCCCCCCTCCCCAGACCTTTACATTGTTGATTTTTCTATCTGAAAAGACAGAAAGTAGAATTTATTGTGTTCAGGATGCATACCTTCACTTCTGTACTGAATATTTTATGTTTTATGTAAATGTTGGTTTTAGGTGTTTAAGGACTAAGGAAGTCCTGCAAGAAATAAATGCCCCATTAAAGTAGCTAATTCTACTTAATTACTCTAAAAAAAATCACAGACACTCCTTTCCTGCACTGTAGCAGTTGTGGAAAAAGTCAGATACTCAAAGCTTAAGCTACTTAGCTCAAGAATGCCTAATAGAACCATCTAGCTTCCTTTTAATTTAAAACATGCTTTTAAAAACATTCAATGGCTATGTGGAGAAGGTATTTACTTTGGGGTGATAGTGTTGCAGGATTACCTTTCTTCCTCTGTCTTTTTAAAAGGAGGCTAAATGAAGTTGAGGCTAATTAGTTGCTCCCCAACCACTGTGTTGTGTGTGTGTGGGGGGGGCTGCTAGTCTGTGATTTTGATGGATCTTTTCCCGTTCCTCCTAATCTTCTGGTAAAAATGTTTAACGTCTCCTTGTTTATTTTTATTTTTATTTTTCTCTCCCTTACCATCTTCTTTGGACCCAGCCAAGGTTTTGCTTTGTTTTGCTGTTTTCTTGCCCTCTCCATTTAGAGAGGTAGTGCTGAAGGCTGATGCCCCAAAATTAAGTCTTGGGTTTGGGTGTTTCCTTAGAGACTCGGCCAAAGCTTTGTTTTTCAAGATTTTGCATAGCTTCTTTGCTTCTTTCAGTGAGTAGCAGCGCTAACTGTCGGGAGCTGGAACCCTTCTGCTAGTCGCTTGGACATGAGAATATCTAGAACTCTCCTAACTGTCCCCAGTAGAACAGTGGGGCAGGGTTTCAGTTGTGACTCGGAACTCAGCCAAGTAGCAGCCCAGTTCTCCTGCTCTGCACCCAGCAACTAAGTATCACCGCTGGGTTGATTCCTGCACAGGAAGAAAAAAAAAAAAAAGGAAGAAAAAGAAGAAGAGGAAAAAAAAAAGAAAACTTTGATGCCATCCTTTCCTGTTCTTCAAGATGGAGAGGCAGGGCTTTCTTGGGAGTCACTACACACCGATGCCTGCGTTTGGTTGACCGCCTGTCTCCCAGACGGCTTCACCTCGCGGTGTGCGGGCCCGGGGGGCCGGGGAGGGGAAGACTGCGGACAGAGGTGGAAACCCTGCAGGCCATCCTCAGGACAGGGCTTTGCCTGCCAGAGCCCAGGGCTACAGATCCCTTTGAAAATAAAGTAATATCAAACAAAAGAAAGTGAAATAAAAGCCTTCCGCGTGCTCTGGGCCTCAGGCGAGTGTTCATTCCCGGGACTTCATCAACCGCGGCGCCTCGGGTCCCCGCTGAAATCCAGAAATGGGGTGGGGGGAGTTGATCTTATCTGATGAGGTGGTGTCTTATCTGTTTCAATGACAAAGGGGTGGATCCCGCCTGCGACTGCCGGACTGCCCTTCCAGGCTCCAGCTTCCCCGCTCGGAACTTCCCTGGCTTAGACCTCCTTCTGCATAGCTGGGCTAGTTTGCCAATTCCCGGACTCCAGGCCCTGGGCAGCAGGACAGGACCTTTTGGATCCTCGAGTTCCGTTCCGCCCGGCCCACTGCCACGGCTCCACCTGAGTGTGCCCTCCAGGCCAGCTACTAGGGCCTCTAGACCCGGTGGCTCGGTACAGCCCAGCGTTGTGGCTGTCTGTCTATTCCCGCAATCGCTTTAATCTCAACGTCCTGGCGTTTTTGTTTTATTTTGTTTTGGCCAGGAGGTAAGAGCAAGGGACTGTGGTAAGAGGTCTGACCTCCCTTTAATCTAATCGCATTTTTCTGATACAGTAGGAGGAGACTATGGAACCCTAGGGCCACCTACGCACGTCCAGTTTCGCTCTGTTGGGTCTCAGTATAGTTTCCACGTCCCTCCAGATAACACAATCTGACCTGGTCGGTAGCCGGACCCACTTCCCTGCTTCCCTCTCGCGCCCGCAACCAGTAGCCCCGGATGCGGGGTCCAAAACCTTTGGCTGGAGCACTTAGGGTGGCCGCGGGGTTCAGAGGTGGAGGTGAGCGGACCCTAGCTCGCGCGTGCCTGGGTGGCCCTGAAAAGGTCGGGACCGCAGCCTGGCAGGCGGTCCCCACACAGCCAGGGCGCGACCTTGTAGCAGCCTTCCCAGAGACTGCAGTCTGGGGCAGGGGGAGCCCTCCCCTTTACATCCCTTCTCACCCTCTCCCGGCCTCTGCGTCTTCGCTCCTGAGCGGCCATATACCTTGAGTGGGTCACCCTTGCCTGCCTCCTTCAAGATGCCTCAAGCCCGAGGCTTAAATATTAACTGGCCAGAGCTATAGAGTGAGGTAAAACGTTACATATAAAAATGAATCATCTATCCGATCCCAGGAGAGACAGCCTATAGCCAGCTCGGCATCTAGGAAAAGTCTGGTCACATCCCGTGTACCCACTCCACTGACTGCTTCGACCCACAGACCACTCTGCCGCAGGTGGCCAGGGACAGACACCGGACAGCCAATCATTCTCCTCGCCGAGCCTGAGGTTAATTGAGGGTTTTGAACACAAGCAAAAGTCCTTTCGAGAAAGGTCAGGGACAGCATTTCATCTCTTATAAGAGTTAGTGGAGACAGCCTTTAATTTAAGAGGACTCCCTGGCCTCAAGGTGAAGGGGGAAACCCCGCGGTCGCTTCTGGCATAGCTGGGAGACTGGGCTGAGTGGGTATCAGAGTGTCAGGCAGAGGAGATCAGAGGCCAGTGGTGGGTGGCTACAAGCTCATAGGGCTGGCCTGGGCCGAGTGTCCTGGCCTGAGGTGCTTCAGGAAAGCACTCAAACGCCTCTCCCCACACCCCTACCCCTCATCCTCCTGCCTCTGGCTTTACCTTTTCTCTCTCTGACCTATTATTTCTATTAACAAAAAAGTAACCAATGCTCTATGCTGAGTTAGGAGGTAGACCAGGCATCCAGTCACTCGAAACACATGTAAAGATAGCAGAAATTGAAAGAATAAGAGACACTACTCTCTCTAACTTCTTTCGTCGTTACCTGGGAAACACTAATGACTCTGGCGCTGGGCAAATTCCTGAGTAGGAAGGTGATTTGGTTTCTTTCTCTGGTTTTCCCTCAGCCTAATCCTCCCTTCCCCTCCCAGTTGAGAGAGAGAGAGAGAGACAGAGAGACAGACAGAGAGAGAGAGAGAGAGAGAGAGAGAGAGAGAGAGAGAGAGAGAGAGAGAGAGAGGTGGTGCTCCATGAAGCTCCCAAGCATTGCCAAGAAGCTGCACGAAAAGTGCCTGCCTCCTAAGAAAACTGAACCATCCCTACCCCCGAATACTGGTTTGATTAAGAATGCCTGGCTTGTAGCATTTGTTCAGCATCTTTGCCCTGGCAGGTGGCAATCACCATTCTCCTCAACTTGGACTCTCCTTTGACCTGGTCACTGAAGCAACCCCATTTTCACTGAGAGCATTTCCCTGAGTCTTTGCACTTAGTGGCTACAAAAATAAATAACTAGAAAGTGGCTTTGGTGGTCTAATGTGAAGCCTGCTCCACTTTGCATCCTCAGACCCCCTCTTAACTTCTTCACTGTGTTCACAGCCTGTATCACTAGCGGTCCTGTGTAGTTCTGGAAAGGTTTAGAGGCTGGCAGCAGGGATGTCTAGTTAACAGGGTTTTTCAGAGACTCCCCAGGTGTACCCATGATGTTCTGCTGAGTCCTATGCACAAGTATTAGTGGGATGTTGCCATTCAGTTAGTTATTAGCGAATACGGCTTGAGTTTAAGATGTGGTTACACACTTAATCTCATCACTCCGTGGCTTGTCACTGCTCTTACTTCATTGCACACAGTGTCCTATGTCACTCCAGTACAGCCGTGACAGCCCAGCTTTGTCATCATCCAATTTTGTGTTCCATCCCTTCCCCAGGAAAAATAGAATTGACTCAAAGGTTCCAGCAGTTTGCTCCAGAAAGATAATGAACACATCAAAGCAAATAAATACAAGGAGGTATGAATCACGCACTCCATTGCCCTTCTCAAAGTGAATTTGAGACTGAGGAACAGGTCGGGAAGGGCATTTACTCTTTAAGGTACCCGGTGGCAGGGGAAGGGGAATTATGGAGGGCATAATAGCCTCCAACAACCTTCTTCCTCACCAAACTACCGTGTTATCTGACACCCTCGATCTATTTGTGTCCTGGGTAACAGGGTTTGACTGATAGGTCACAGACTAGAGGGCTTGGGTGACTGAAAACAAGTTTGACAAGAAAGGAATCTGGGTGGGGTGCCACCATGGAGGTGGAGAGAGGATGGGCCTGGAGTTCCAGGAGCAGCCTGACAGCCAGGGTTGGGCTGGATCCTGATTTACACAGAACTCTTCCTCAGAGAAGTTACAGATACAACATCATGGAGGAGACAAACTTCAATCTCTGTGTACATACACATTTACCTTTTCCCCATTTCCCACTTCCGCCGAACCTTCCTGCTCAACCTCGCTCTGACCTCCCCATAACCGGGGCTCCTCCTGGTTAACCCTCTGCTTGTTCCCTTTTAAATTAGACTTTGGGTTAGTTTCAGTTTTCATTTCTTTTTGTATAAAAAGTTGTTTTGTGCAAATAAGAGTCTACCTGTAAACTGTTCGTTGTCAAGAATCTGGAGCATCCGTTTGAACCAACCACAGATCTTTTGGGATGAGCAGACTCTGTGCACATTACCCTTGTCTTTTAAGAGCTCAAGAGAGACCATGGCTGTTCTTCAGTGATGCTCCCTGGCATGCTGGATGTCCTGGGAAATCATGAGCACAGTCCTTCCAGGGGGCTCCGAGACCCTTAGAAAGAACACCAAAGTGAGACATCTGCCTCCAATTTATCCTCTTGATTTTAAATAGCAACAATAACAGCAAAAGCAAATATTTGTGTGTGTACATGTGTGCACACATGTATGGAGTTCAGAGGACAACTTAGGATGTACTATTTAGGAACACCACCCAACTTTTTTTTTGACTGTGTTTCTCTGTATGGCCCTGGCTGTTCTAGAACTATCTTTGTAGACCAAGCTGGCCTCAAACTCATAGCGATTCACCTGTCTCTGCCTCCCAAGTGCCGGCATTAACGGCATGTACCACTCCTGCTCAGCCCAACTTATTTAAAAAACATATTGCTAGCGTGTCTTCAGTCATGCATGTCTTGTCATGTATGTGGAGGTAAGAGGACAACTTTTTGGAACCAGTTCTCTCATTTTTCTCTTTCTACTTTTTGGTGAGTTCTGGAAATCAAACTCAAGTTGTCAGGCTTCATTGGTAGGCCTCAAGCACCTTACCATTGAGTCATCTCTCTGTCCTAGCCTAACTTATTTCAGAGTCAGGGTTTTCCATTAACTTGGAACTCCCATTAAGATAGGCTAGTGGCTAGAGAGCCAGGTACCCCCTGTCTCCACCTCCCTAGTTCCGGTATTACAATCCTGTACCACCACACTTGGCATTTTACCAGGGTTGGGGACATGCAACTCAGGTTCTCCTGCTGTCAAGGTTGGCACTCCACTGACTAAGCCTGTCTCCCAACCACAGTTTGCTGTCTTACCTTGGAGGTTTCCTCCATGGAAATTACCACTTGTGGACTTGTAAGTTGTCTTCCAGGAAAACACACACAGCCTTTGTTGAGCTGATATGTGCTCATCAGCTCCTCTGTCCATCATCCTATACAAAGGCCCTTGGTTTGTAGTGGTACATACTTATTGGATTCTCCTTTCTTTTGTGATGGAAAAACCCTTGCATCTTCGTGCTGTAACTCAGACTAGAACTTGATTAGAAGATACCCTTCCTCCATACACAAGCTGCCTGTTCCCCTTTCCTCTGACCTCTTCTCTGCTTTTCTAACTCCTTCCAAAGTCTGAGCTGATGTCATTTTAAATCAGTCCCACACTCTTTTTGTTAAACCTAGTTTCTAGAAAATTGCTGTTCTCATACCGTATAACTACCTTTTGACGAGTAACTCCTTTGGTGATTCCTATATAGGGCATTGTATTGTGAGCTAAGATTTTGGAGGTCATTTTTTAGCTTTTTGTTGGAACTTGGCACCATACTTGACATGATAGTAGATGTCCAATAAATGCTTATTGATCAAATGGTATAATTAAAACCTTTGTGCACAGGAATAAAACATCAAAGACATTAAAATCTATTTGGTTTCATGAATTAAATCTCAGATTAATTCTAATTAATTTTTAATCTTTTTCTCAAATCAGATATGTAAAAGTATCCTGTAGAAGTTTCTCCTAAATCTTTTCATCATCTTCTTGATGCCAGAGTGTTTCTAAGATGTTGAGTCATAGTCTAGGTTCATAAGATGCCAGACAAATGCTAGCATATTGGCTTTATCTATAAAGATGTTTCTAGAAAATTTAACTTGAGAAATAGATGTGATAAGTAGGTAGAGAAAGATATTATGACTTGTCATGGGGGAATGACGCTTGTTGCTAACTGTAGGACCTAGGAGGCTGAGCCACAAATTCAAACCAAGCTTAGGCTATCAAAATGAGGCCCTACCTCAAAATGAGAGGGATGGGAGGTGTTGGAATGAGAGAAACAGAGACAGAAACCCAGAGTGTGTGTGTAAAGTGAGGAGCAGACAAGGCAGACATTCTCAGCTTGTCCAGCTAGAGGGTTGGTTATAATAGCTAATCCTTAAAATTATTTTACTATTTAAGTAATTTTCCTATTTACAATAGTATGAACAAATATGATGATTCCCAAGAATATAATGACAAATCCATCAGCAAAGTTGGTCTTTCTTTGCCTTTTTTCTCCCTTTTTCTTCTAGTGTTTTGAATGAGTCTTGGTTTATTTCTTTATTGATTTTATGTATATGAGTGCTCTGTTTTCATGTACACCAGAAGAGGGAGTCAGATCCCTTTACAGATGGGTGAAAGTCACCACATGAGTGCTAGGAATTGAACTCAGAACCTCTAGAAGAATACACAGTGCTCTTAACCACTGAGCCATCTGTCCAGCCCCCAAGGCTTCATTCTGTCTAGATGTTAGACAAGTGCTCTTTCACTTAGTTATGTTCCAAGACCCTGATTTTTCATTTTTATGATTAGAAACAAGAAAATCTGTGCGGTTAAAAATACTGGCAAAAAGAACAACAAAGATATTTTACTCAATCAGATTGGAGTTGCAAACTAAATCACATTTTATTTTTCGCTAATGCAAATATGTGTTACATGTAGTAAGACTCTTTGCTGTTGATTGTTTGGTATATGGTCTTGCCATGTAGCACTAGTTGTCCTAGAACTTGCTGTATAGAACACGTGACTAGACCAGCCTACCTCTGACTCGTGAGCAAGATGAAAGGAGTGTACCATCATGCCTGCATGCTCACATATTTTCTTTCTCTTACTGGTGGCAACATACTCCTTGGACCAATCATATGCATTCCCACTTTCCAGAAGCTATGACTGACCTTGCCTGAGACATGGGAACTTTGATGAAATATCTATGAAGCTTTGATAATTCTTGATAGTTACCAGAAAAAATCACCTTTGCACAAAATAAATGGACAAAAAATACATACATAAATAAACAAGTAAATGGTAAGGTCCAGAGTTGTAAAGGATTACAGTGAAGTGTGTCACTTCTAATAATGAATCTGTCTTACAGGACTCTGAGAGAGAACTCACTGTCTAGAGAGTCAAAAACCAAGAAGATAGTTGTTGGAAAAGCAGAAAAAAATGTAATCTTGTGAAGTAGGTACTATCATTTTCTTATCTGCTGGATTGATGTTGAGGATTAGTTTGCTTCAGATTGCTTGGTTAATCAATGGTAGACTCAAGCCTAGAATAGAACTGGTTGATTGACAACATGATTCCCAGTACACTCTCCCAAGAGGTGTTTCCAGAGATGATTAACTAGAGAAAGACCTATCCTGCCTGTAGATGGAGCCACTCAATGTATTGAAAGCCCAGATGAAACAAAAAGAGGCAGGAAAAAAAGAAACAGTACACTAATGTGGGCATTCTCTCTCTGTGTGTCTCTCCCTCTCTCTGTCTCTCTATCCCTCTGTCTCTCTGTCTTTCTCCCTGTCTCTCTGTCTCTGTCTCCCTCTCTGTCTCTCTCTTTCTCTCTCTCTCCCCCTCTCTCTGTCTCTGTTTGTCTCCCTCTGTCTCTCTCCCTCTGTTTCTCTCTCTCTATCTCCCCTACTTCCCTCCCCTTTCTCCCCCTCCCTGCTTCCTGACTGCCATGAGGTAAGCAGTTTCTTCCATACGCCCCCACTCCCTTGCTGGTCCGAATCACTATGGCCTAACACTGAAACCAGCTGTCCTCCAAAGCCACAAGCTAATACACACATATCCTCTTTAAACTATCTCTCTCAATATTTGCCAAAGGTTGAAAGAGTCTAGCCCAGGCACTAAACAATCTTGCCACCCTGGAATTATTACTATTCTTCTCTATTGCCCTTTGATGACCTGATTGGAATATATAAGATCAAAGACTGATATGGAAAGTGACATGAACACAACAGCACCTACCTGTCTCCTGAGAAGAACAAGGCTGGGAAAAGTGATGATTACAATGACCAAGCCAAGGATTAAGTCTTACTCTTTCTTGTGCATTTCAACACACATTTTTTTTCTTTTTAAATTTGCTTATGGTGTTTTGCCTGCAAGCACATCTGTATGAGGGCGTCTTATCCCCTGGAACTGGAGTTATAGACAGTTGTGAGCTGGCATTTGGATCAGGGATCTCTAGAAGAGCATCCAGTGCTCTTAATCTCTAAGCCATCTATCTCTCCAGCCCCTCAGCACACATTTCTTGGGGCAAAGAAATACACACAGTGTCTCCTGATATTTGAACATGGGATATTTTATTTTTTTAAACATTTATTTAATATGTATACAGCATATGTTTATATGCCCACAGGCCAGAAGAGGGCACCAGATCTCATTACAGATGGTTGAGAGCCACCATGTGGTTGCTGGGAATTGAACTCAGGACCTCTGGAAGAGCAGCCAGTGCTCTTAACCTCTGAGCCATCTCTCCAGCCCCATGGGATATTTTAGATACAATGGGAAAATCAGTCCATTCTCCCTGGCATCCATCTATCTATTTATCTATCTATCTATCTATCTATCTATCTATCTATCTATCTATCTATCATCTCTCTATATATGCATACATATAATTGTGTATACATACACAAATGTGTAACAATCAGAAATATGGTATTTGATAGTTATTTTTCCACTTCATTTTATATGTATGTTACACCTCTCCCACTTTCTTGCTCCTCCTTCCCTGTCTACACTGTCCCTTCTCAAGGCTATCTGAAGGTCTTAGCTTGCTCATCCCTACTCTGGGAAAAGCATCCCTACCACCCTGGCAGTAACTTGGACTGGACTACCTCTCCTTTGTCCTTTCATGGTGTTTTAGTTCCATGTCTTCTTGATATGACAAAAGCAATAGAAGAGAAATGATTGGTTTTACATCGCAGTTTTCCACAATACAGACCATCGTAGCAGAGAAGTCACAGTGATGGGGGTTTGAGAGAACTGGTCACACTTTGCATCCATAGTCAAGAGCAGGGACCAGTGAATTTAAGCACTGCATGCATGCTTACACTCATCTCTCTTTCCTCATTCCTATATAGCTCAGGATCCCCGGCCTAGGGAATTGTGCCACCCAAAGTGGATGGGTCTTCACATCTCAGTTAACATAATCAAGGCCTCCACCACAAGCATGCCCTCTGACCTAGAGAATCTCCCTTTGAAGTCTCTTTCCAGTTGATTCTAGACTGTGCCAAGTTAACAAATATGATCATACCAAAGCAGTTTCATAAACTTTGGACTTTTGAAGAGCATGAACTGAATGATGAAGTTTAGAATGTCACATTTGGGATTTTCCACTAATCTCACATATTCTGATTACACATTTTCTATGATGCTCAGGATATCAAAACTACAGTTCACAAGCATGTTCTTTTGTGTAATCCTTCACCCAAGTGGCCCACTACCTACGTTCTATTAGCAACTCCAAGAAGCTCATTCACTCACCAAACTAGACTGAAGGAGAATAGTTTATTTTGGCCTGTTGCCAGTGTCCTGTCTGGGTGAGTAGATATTGTCTCTCCAGGAAAATTCACCTAACAAACTATGTGATTGAGCTTGGGACCAGAGCCTGTATCTCCTTAAATCTATACTGCTATGATCAACAGCTTGACTCTTCTCTTCTCAGAATGCCAGTGAACACAGCTCCCAGACTATAAAACACTGGATGGCGTAAATGAGAGTTAGCAACTGCTTCTTCCTAGCTGGGTTTAAGGCCTGCAGAAGGGAACTGACATTTGGCACCGGAGAGTGTGTGAAAAGTCCAAGGCTGGAGAGGTCAGAGGCCCCAGTGATAAAGCTATTGCTGTTGTTTGGCTAGATGGACACAACACGCTAGTCAGATTACTCTCTGGATATGTATGCTTGTGCACATAGATCAGTACCAATTTCAACTCTGGTCAGAGAAGCTGCTTTTTAAAAACTAGCTTTATGTATTCTTTATGTCTTTCACATCATGCACCTCAAGCCCACTCATTTCCATTTGTATCCACCCTCGGCCCTCACAACCCCCCCACAATAAAAGAAAATTTAAGAGAAGGGGGGAGGAAAAATCGCGAAGCTGCTGTATGACACAATGAGTCACACAGTATACCATTTTGTCCACACATCGTCACTTGCAAGTGTTCATTACAAAGAGTCATTGGTCTGGTTCGAGGCTCAAGTTTCTGCTACACTACTGATGCTGGGCCCTCACTGGGACTCCTCTTAGATAGCCTGTTGTTGCCCTGTGTCATGGAGATCCTGCAGCTTTGGGTCTACAGCCCCAGCCTTTTCACAGGCACCGGCAGATCATAGGTGGGATGGACGTTGGGCTGGGCCAACTCATAACTCTGCTTCTGGGTCTGAGTAGTTGCAGGATTGGTCAGCCCATCAGTTCTTCCCCATGCTCACTCCCAAGATGAGCTCTCCAGCATTGCCCTGGCTAGTTTACCCATTGCAGTGATGAGCAAGGGACAGGACCAGTTTTCCTGCTTTCGTGCCAATCAATGCATGGACCACACAGATGGACAGGGCCAGCTCTATTTACTGTGTTGCTCAGGCAAAATGCAGCTGGTGAGGGACAGGGACAGCTCTTTCACTCTTATGACCTCAGGGCCAGCTTTCCCACCCATCACAGGCAGCAGGGGATATGTCTATCACACCACTATATGGCAGATGAGGTGTGGGGCCTGATCTCCTGCTCAGGTTCTCAAGGCTGGTTCACCGATAGTCCTGTCAATAGGGTCAGCTCTACTGTGCCGCCCAGGTGGGGTGCAGGGCCCACTTTCAAGAGTGCTGCAGCTAGTAAGGGGGAGGGTCAGTTCCCTTGTTCACCACAGGTTGGAGAAGCAAGGGAGCGAGGGTGTCTTTCTCTCAACCTCTCCACCATACGGCAGACGAGGGGGGTGGGGCTAGCTATCCGGCTCTCACACCCTCAGTGCCAACTCACCTGCACCTCTTCCAACAGGATCCGCTATACTGTGCTGCCCAGACCGGGAGCAGGCAGACCGGGAGCAGGGTCTGCTTTCCTTAGTGGTATGGTAAGGCGGAGGGAGAGCCGGCTCCCTGGTCTGCAGAGAAGCTTCTTTTGCGCTGAGTGACAGCTATTGCAGAGACAAGTGTAGAGAAAGCACGACTGCTGAGTGCTTAGCCCTAAAGCAGATGTCTGTACTGACCCCTCCAAGGCTCAGAGAACATTGTGGAAGGGGGTCTGGAAAGAATTCAGGAGCTGGAGGAAGCCACAGAGTGCTGCAGAGTACTCCAGAACATGCCACGGCCTTTGCACTCAGTGTTTACCCTCATGAGGGATTTGACCCGTCAACATTCTCTCACAGAGGGAGGCAGGACTCAGGAGACCCAGTGCCTCCCTGAAGACTTATCTATAAGGAGTTATTGGTTACTGGGGGTGGAGACATGCATTCTTCAGTGGTGTAGCTAGTGGCAAGTTGCCCCTGCTACTATAGATAACTTCTCATTGAGACCCCTGTAAGCAACCTTAAATCAACTGGGTAGCCCTCTCAAACTCCTAAGAATAAAAGACATTAAAGTAGAAACGGGACTAATTGGGAAGAAGACTGGGACCATTAGGAGTGGAAGGGGAAGAAAAGAGAGCCATAGGGGGTGAAGATGATCAAAATTATTATATACATGTATGGAGATGTCTGAATGGATCTTGTTATTGTGTATAACTTATATACTTATATATGCTAGCACAAACTTTAAGAATTAAATTAGGGTCGGGCGTTGGTGGCGCACACCTTTAATCCCAGCACTCGGGAGGCAGAGGCAGGTGGATCTCTGTGAGTTCGAGACCAGCCTGGTCTACAAGAGTGAGTTCCAGGACAGCCTCCAAAGCCACAGAGAAACCCTGTCTCGAAAAACCAAAAAATACAAAAAAAAAAAAGAACTAAATTAGGAAAACCTGACGGGATAGGCTTATGATCCCAGGTACACAAGAGGCTAAGAATGGAAGATTGCAAAGTCAAGGTCTGCCCGGATTAGGGACAGTTCACTGCCAGCCTGAGCAATTTAGTGAAATTCTGTTTCAAAATAAAAAGTAAAAATATAATGGGTGACAGCCTCATTGTTAGAGTATCTGCCTAGCTCCTGCAAAGCTCTAGGTTCAGTTTCCCAGGAGAACACACACACACACACACACACACACACACACACACACACACACACACACTGGGTAAGATAACTTTTTAAATAATGCTATATTTTAGAATGATTTATTATGTTACAATAGATAACTAATGCATTATATACCTTTTATAGTAAAATATTTGCCACTTTTCATCTTTTGCAATCTCCTTTACATTTAGTGGTATGTTCATTTGTTTGCTTTTTGTTTTTTAGTGCTACTTTAAAAGCATTCTAGGGGCATTAGAAGTAAATAAATGTAGTCAAGTACCACACTTCAAAATATGTCAAGGAAATACATCTCAAGCAGCGTTGGAATGGGGAAGAGATGGGAAGTAGTCATATTGTGCTTGACACAAAAGAAATACAAAATCAACGACAGTGGACAGAGTACCGTGACATTTTATAGAAACAAAAACAAGCTTTAGGAAGGTGTCTTGATTTCATAGTTGATAAGACTATCTCTTACAGTGCCAAGATTGACCTTTAACTCTTAAGCTCAAGCAATTCTTCTGGACTCCACAGCTCAGAAGACACTGTGGAAAAGGGGCTGAAGGAGAGCTGCAGGGGAGTAGCTGGGCTCTAAGAGTGCCTCACCACCCTGGCTTCTTCCCGACTGTAGCTTAACAACACTTTTCTCAGTGTCTTTGGTTCTTCTGCAGATAGGTGTCTTCCACTGGGACAAAGCTGCCCTTCCCTTTATTCCAGCCATATTGGTCTACTGAAGGCTGCCAATTAGACTGGCTCCCAGGACTAGGCAAGTGACCTTAGTGGCACCTGTACCTTCCTCACAATTTCTCAAGTGGAACTTTAAAAAAGAGAAGCAGTTCACGATGAAGAGATGAATTTTCAGAATCTATGTCCCTGAAAAGCAGAAGGCTGAAGGGTCCTGATCCCCAAGACAGAGAGCTGACTTTGAGAGAAGCATACTTGAAAGAATGAAGAAGACAGGACACTGGGGAGTACTGTTGTTAGGATGTGTGTGATCCCCTTAAAGCCATGCCCATTCCTAAGATCCTGCTACTTAGGTCCATATATATTTGCCTGAAGTAGGACACAATGAGTCTCTGCCACTTGGAAAGGAAGAGTTCCTGTTTCAGTAGACACAGCCCTTCTCCTTATTCATGGATTTTGGAATCAAAATTTGACACTACCTGTTGGGGTCCTCAGAAGTTCAGTGAGAAGTAGATGAAATATCTTCTAGTGACTCTCACCTAATGCTGCCTGAGTGGTATCAAAGGGAAGAAGGAGGATCATGCATATACACACATATATACACAAACACACACATACAAACACATACATTCCCACACATGCACACACATGTACAACTCACACATGAATAAACACACACATACACACACAAACACACATGTTAAGTTACTTTTTTTTGTTTTTGTGATTTCTTTTTTTTTGCTGTAACACTTATTGAAAGTCTATTATGTTTCCAGGACTTTCAAAAACGTCTGCTCTGCATTAGTTCAAGACACTAGATTTTCAAACTGTATCTAATTATAGATAAGATAACATCTTTAAAAATGAAACAAACTGAATATTATCCTTTACAAAACTGGAAAATCAGGGGTGAAGGTCCTCTGCACCTCTCCACACCTTATCTGGGTTTGACCCACTGCTTAAATGTCTTTTCTGGAGTTTTAGGAAAAGATTATCCCAAGGAACTTGAAACATGATCTTACATGTGAAGTCTGTGCAGCGCTGCAGTGTGGGGGGACTTGGTTCTAAAGATATTTTGGAGAAAGGTTATTTAAAAAAAATAAACCCAAACTCTGAATTAACTATAACTAAGTAGCGTGACGTGCCCTGAAACTCTAGCTTTCCTCATGGGAAGTTTTCCTCCTCCCAAGAAGCAGGCTGCTACAAGCCAGCTCAAACCTATACACACAGGCCTACACTTAGGATCCCAGCCATGTTAAAGGTATTAATCCCAGCTTTGGTTACTCCCTTGAAACAAACAAACAGCGTTTGTCCAGTAGTCCCTCAGGTGCCTTTCTCCCGGAGTCTTCCTGAAGGCAGATGGCTACAACCATTTAGAGGGCAGAAAATACTCATGCGGACAAGGAGGCACACCAAGGGTTCGCTTTCGATGTGGGTGGTCCAGCACAGCCCTGTCCCATGGCCAAGCTCTAGAGCTGCCTAGACTTCCCATAAGCCGGAGTGTTTAAACATCTTTATTTGTAATTGAAGATGCAAGCTCTTGGAAATAATAATAGGTAACTGGATGTTTCCCATTAGAAAAAAATGTAAGGATCTCTCATCCTATTCTGTAGTTAAGACTTTGCTATAAATTTATACAAGAAGTTAGAAGGTGAAGGAGGTAAGATGTCTCAGAGGGTGAAGGGGCTTGTGATCAGGCCAGATAACCCAGGTTTGAGCCCGGGGACTCACCTCATAGAGGAAAGAACAGATTTTGGCAGGTGCCCTCTGGCCTCCACCAATGCACCCTGTGCTGGAGCCCCTGTTTTTGGTTTCATGAAAGGGTTTCATATTAGCCTTGAACTCACCAAGTCGCTGTCCCTGGCCTTAAATTCCCACTCCCTCTGCTCGTACCTTTTGCAGGCTAGGATCACAGGTGTGGACCACCAAACACAGTTAAAAAAAATAACAAGCAAGATTAAATTTCTTTTTTTTTTCTTTAAGATTTATTTATTTATTATGTACACAGTTTTCTGTCTGCATGGATCCCTGCAGACCAGAAGAGGGCACCAGATCTCATTACAGATGGTCGTGAGCCACCATGTGGTTGCTGGGAATTGAAATCTGGAAGAGCAAATAGTGCTCTTAACCTCTGAGCCATCTCTCCAAACCAAGATTAAATTTCTTCATGCTTACTTTTAAAAAGTCTTGGAGCTTGGGCTCAGTGGTTAAGAGGACATGTTGCTTTTCCGAGGGCCTGGATTTGGTTCCCAGCACCTACAGAGAGCTTGCAACCACCTGTAACTCCAGTTTTAGAGGATCTGATGCTCCCTTCTGGCCTCTGAAGGCAACAGGCACAGGTGGTACACACATATATATGCAGGCAAAACATTCATACACATAAAAATAAATTAAGACAGTCTGGTGCTGGTGGTACACGCTTTTAATCCTACCACTTGGGAGGCAGAGGCAGGTGGATCTCTGTGAGTTCGAGGCCAGCCTAGTCTACAGAGCGAGTTCCAGGACAGGTTCCAAAGCAATACACAGAAATTGTGTCTCGAAAAACCAAATAAACAAATACTAAAACAAAAATAAATTTTCAAAAAATCTTCATTCTTTGCCTTGCTCTGTCATCTTTATGTTTTCCCCGTATGTTTCCAATATTTTTCTTAGTTGTTCTGCAATTCAGAATTCTTAGTTTGTTTTTACTTTTGGACAACTCATTTTATTTTATAAATTATTTATTTGTTTGCCTTTTGAGACAGAGTTTCCCTGAGTAGGCCTGGCTGTCCTGGAACTCACTTAGTAGACTGTCTGACCTCAAACTCAAAGACCCGCCTCCCTCTGATTATTAACCGCTCAGATTAAGGCGTGTGCCACCATGCCTGGCAGCATAAATTTTATTCTAATTGATTGCCATTTTATCAAAATATACAGAGATCTCTTACAAGATTTCTGCTAGGCACAAGAAATGAAGATAATAATTACTTTTTAGCACTATTTGTTTTGGAAAAGAGTCTCACTATGTAGCCCAGGTTGGCCTCGAACTCTCAGTTCTCCTACCTCCTCCTCCTGCCGAGTGCTGGGGTTACTGGGATGTGTCAGGACATCTGGCACAGAAGCGACTTATAGAGAGCATGCTATTTAACTATGACAGCAGGTTATGAGATAAGGCACACTATACTACTTTTGGCGACGAAGAGCCTGAGGTGTCAAAAGATGAATTGATTTACCCACGATCATCCAGTTTAATTAGCCCTGGGATGGTTTGGACTTCAAAGATTTTTCTCCTAACCACACACAATACTGCACTACTACCTACTACCCCAAAAATGACAGGCAAGGCTTATTTAGTTAGGCCCACTCCATAACTCACAAAGAACCTCTACGTAGGGCAGATGTGCTAACTGCTGTTCACGGAATGTTGCTACCCAAGTCCTAAGAATCTTACAATATACAAGAAAAATCACGCAGTCAAGTGACTGAATCTGTTACAGCATGGTACATCGTTCCATGAACCTTCAAGGGGAATAAAAACAGCACTTTTAGCAGAAAAGATTATGTTTTCAAGTCCTTCTGCCTTTTTCATAAATTTTAATGGAAGTAGAGGGAGAACATTTAGAGCAGAGGCAGAAAATGCAAAATAGAAACTTGATGGTGTGTGGGGTGAATTTGGTGAACCAAAAATAATATGGTGTGGGGAAGAGACATTTTTGGAAAGCTAAATTGTGGCTAGAATGTGGCAGACCCTGAAATATAAACTGTACTGGCAGTTCATCACAGGACTGGTGAGGCATTGGCACTGAGGTTTCTGGGAAACAAGATGAGTGTTGATTTTGTGTTTTAATGTGGTGAGGACGTGTGGCCGGATGACCTGCTGTGAGAGGTAAGCTAAATAATTTAAACTGGGGTCACAGTAGAAAAGAAAAAAAAAACTATAAATTTTAACTTAATAGTTTTTTCATTTTAAATATTATTATTATTATTATTATCAATTTTTATTTGCTTTTTGAGACAGGGTTTCTCCTTGTAGCCTTGATTGTCCTAGAACTCACTCCGTAGACCAGGCTGGCCTCGAACTCACAGAGATCCACCTGCCTCTGCCTCCCAAGTCCCGGGATTAAAAGCATGCATGCACCACCACCACCCAGATAATATTTATTATTTTAAATTAAAAACACTCTTATTTTGCATAATATTTATTTTGTATGTGCAAGTATTTGTGTGTGCCTGCATGAGTTCATGTATATCATGTTTATGGCCCACAGACTCATGGCCATAGGAGCCCTAAGAATTAGACTTACAGCTGTGATGGTTGGGGGAACAGAATCAGGGAACTATGAAAGAGCAGTAGTAAGTACTCTTCAGCACTGAGCTACCTCTCCAGCTCCAGAGTGGGGTTTCAGAAGATGACCAGGTCAGAACGGGGGGCACTTTTGGGGTATCTAGGGTGTGGCCCTAATGATAGGAGAAACTGGGTACCAAGAAACCAAAGAGGGAGATTTATATACATTAATAGTTATTAACCAATTTAGCACGTAAGGAGCATCCACTGGGCAATAGTTATAGCTTCATGGCAGAGCACTTGCTTAGCCTGTGTAAGGTCCCAGGTTCAGATCTGTGGGGGGGGGGTCAGAATGACAACAAAAACCCTGCCTCTGCTCTTAGGAAATTTAATGGGCAAAAGATAATCAATTTATCTTACCTTGTAATTTTGTCAGAGAGTAGTACTTGGTATATAACTCTAGTGATTCAATCATATGTTTATAGATTCCAAATTAGAAATCTACACTTGTAATCATTAGTACTCATTTGTTGAGGGCTTTGCAGCCTAATCCAGTCTTTGAAAAATGTGTTAGAATTTCTAAAGAAGTTAGGGCTATGGCATACATGACATACTATAATGTAAGTTCATTCCTGCAAATCGTTCTCTGACTTCTACACATGTACTTTGCCAAGTGTGTGCCCCCACAAATATACCCCTACAAATACAATAATAAATAAATTCCATGATTTACTACACTAATCATTCAAAGTTCAAGAATGTTGTTCATATAACAGAAACACAGTTCAAAAAAATCTGATTAGGTTGGAATATGAAACTGAATTTGATCAGACTTAAGTGTCTGACAGCCATGAAAGGTGTCGGTGGTTGAGTGCCTGCCAGTAGGCATGAGGCCTTAGATTCAATTCGCAGAATTACACAAAGTAAAAATAGCTAAATGACAAAGAAGGGTGAATTTAAACAGTAAAAACCAGTGAGTACCTAAAGAGGTAAAGCTGGATTAATAGAAGCATCTAAACATTAAGGCATCAGTGATTTCATTGAACATGGCCACTCACTCCCATGATAATGCCAATGATTCCTGGATCCTATGATCGACACTCTTCTGCAGCCTTCTTTCACAAGGATTAAGAGTTGATAGAGTATGTAGAAAACAGTAAGGGTGGCACAGGCATGTGTTTTACCATAGAACACATGCTTAGTATGTACACGGTCCTTGGTTCAATCCCCAACATGTTAACTGAAAAAGTGATATTGAAGAAATGACGAAATGTCACTGCCTAGGCTAAGACATAAGAGACACGCAACTTTTACTTAGCTTTCCTGTGAATAGATCTCTGACAATGGGACAGGAAGCAGTTGTCATGTCACGAGGTCACTCTGACCACTCTGTGAAGAAGCCCGTAAGGTTTAGGAACTAAGACTGCCTGACAAGAGCCAGCAGGAGCTTACCAGCCATGTGAGAAGGTGTCTGGGAAGCAGACCTACAGCCACTGTGACTTTATAGATGGTTGCAATGGCAGTAAGTGTCTATGAAAGTCCCTGGAGGACCTCATGAAAGACCCCGCAGCAGAACCACTTGGGATAAGCTGTTCACCAATCCCTGGCTCACAGACACTGAAACAGCAACTCAAGGAGCCTGGTGATTTGCTGTGTGTTAATAGTTAACTAATATATCTGGAAATGGGCTGCTGCCAAACAGCATGACAATAAAGGCCAATCAAAAACCAAACCAAAGACAAAGCAGGACCAGGGAAGAGCTCAGCGGTAGAGGATTTCTGCCCGCCTCCCCAAAGTTGAGAGTCCCATCTTCAGTACCACAAGAAGAAAAGGGAAAAAGAGAAAACCGGCTTGTTTAGGTAACAGATTTCCAATTAGAGTTTTGAAGATGGTCCTTGGCTGATTTTGCAATTCACAGTGAAATGTGAGAAGAGGAAGTCAAATGAATGGAAGGATTGTCAAACCAACACGAGCCAAGAATTGTTGACTTTCAAAGTGACCAGACTTTCCAAGATGGAGAACATGCCAAAACAAAGACGTGGCTTCTAGACCAAAATTCAGCGCAGGACTTCCAGATAGTCTCGGCCTGAAAGTGAAGCTGAGGATAGGACTGTGAAAGTCTCCGTGAAAACCTTAGGAAGATCCACAGTACTGCTTCAGACAACCTCTGAGTCTAGTGTGGTGTGCTTCATTAGTTCATTGACTTCAGCAGGATCTCTAAGTAGAGAAGGAATGATGCTGAAAGACCTTGTAGTGTGTGTGTGTGTGTGTGTGTGTGTGTGTGTGTGTGTGTGTGTGTGTTTAAATGGAATCAGCCCTAGTAAAACTCACAGGATACCATCATATTTCTCTGAGCACAGTGTCATCAGGAATGTCATTAGGGTATATGGAAAGGAATGGAGATGGCAGTAAAAGGAAAACATTTGGACTGTTGGTTTTCCATAGGCGGTGACCAGACTTAGAAAAGCAAGGTGTGCGTCATTGAAAAGAAGTCCCCTCCAAAGAGGAAGCCTGCATGTAAAGAGCCAAGATGAATACTCAGTCCCAGGAAGCACGAATGAATGAGCATGCATGAAGAACGTCTGATATTTGCCCAGCCAGATTCCAGAATTTCTATGAACCAGTGACTCCAGCACGTCCAGCATTCACTGTGTTCTGAATGGGAGTGTGTACAGTGGTTACTGCCATTCTGTCCCATTGTTGTGTGGTATGCAATACACGGGGCAGGGTGGGGGGGAATCTTATCTATTTAAGCCACACTGAAAAAGCTTCATCTACATTTAGACCTGGTTGGCACGTAAGACTTGGGATGCTCTTGCTAATGGGATGAGGCTTTTGGGAACCTTGAGAAGATGAAAGGATACTTCACACATGGATGATGATGGTGGTAGAGGGTAGTGGGGGTATAGGATTAACTCGCATGTTAATGAGAAATATGTTCCCCAAATAATTCTCTCTCCTCATGCTCCTATATAGTCTTCTCCCACAGTAGATAAAACTGACCTGTACCACCCATGGTATAGAACATGGAAAGGACAGTGTGTGGCTTACAGTGTTAACACATAAGAGATACTGTGGTTTCTTGATTTTTCTCTGTTGTATCACCAACTCTGAGGAAAGCCAACTGTCATACCATGTCATGAGGACCCTCAACCAGTGCTATGAAGTCTGTGTGGTAAGGACCAAAGCTAGCGTGCATCAGAGTAAGCTATCTTAGAAGAAAGACTCCATCCCCACACCAGCTCTTTCTTGGAAGACTATGCTGAGAGTTTAACTTTAATTTCATGAGAGTGGCACTGATCCAGAATCACTCACCTAAGCTGGGCCCAAATTCCTAAGCCATAGAAACCATGTAAGATAATAAATGTTTGTTGTCGTTTTCAGCTAGTAAGTGTTAGGGTAATTTGCTATGCAGCAATAGGTAACTAATACGTTGAATTGCACTCTCAGTATGTGGCTGGAGTATGACATAATTGTTTAAAAAATGTGAAATGTGTTTTGCCTGCATCAATTGAAGACTTTCCACATTCCATTCTAGATCTACACAATATGAGATGCTGTGTCTACTTTAATTCTTACACTCTGAAAGGTACTGTTCAAAAACACTGAAAGACCCAAGGGACTGTCAGAATGGTGAATACTCAAAATACACAGGCTCCTTAACTCATGATATTTAGACTTAGTGAGTTTTTGACTTTCTGATGATGTCAAAGATATACACATTTAGTAGAAACTGTACTTTTAATTTTGATCTTTTTTGGGCAAATAATCATGCTGTGATAACTCTCTCACAGTGCTTGGGAGCAGCAGGGAGCTCCCTGTCAACCACACAGCCAGTAGGGGAAGCTGCTAATACTCTCTTGTGTGTGGTGTGGCTGAGTTATCATGGCTGGGAGGTTGGGTGTATTAAATGCATTGCTGATTGCATTTTCAACATGCACTGTTTTCGGTGATATATAACACTACTGTAAGTTGAGGAGCATATGTGTAACACGTGGAATGCTCCAGACAACTGCAAGGTGTTTGTCCTTGAGTAGATTTAAGAGTGGCATGTCTATCTACGTATGTTTAAACCAGCAATTCAAGGTAGATGTAATTGATACTTCCTGTGGATCCCGTGTCCTGAAGAACAAAAGGGCGGATGTGATGAAGTGGTAGATTCCAGCCAGACATATGGAATCATTTTCTGGTACTTCAGTCATATAGCAAAATAATGGCTTCCTCGTTGAAAGAGTTACAACATAGGCAGAGTTACCACCTGCAAAACATGTATGCAGAAAAGTCCTCAACTGGAATATGGCATGAACTTAGAAACACTGCCTTAAAGTTTTTGTCTTATCTGGTCTAGCCCCTTTATTTAGTGAACTATAACAACCAGATTCATAGGACTTCCCTTAACATTAAATTCCAAAATCTTACTGAAGTGCCACCTTAGGTGATACCGTAGACTTTCTTCAGATAATTGGTCTATATTACTATTTTCCAGATACATGAACATGTAGTCTTTCGGCAAAGGATCTTCCACCTTGTTTTATAGAAACATTAAGACCTGAAAATGTGATTTCCCTAGGATAGGTGTACTTTCTGAACCTAACACCCATGTTAATCTTTATCTTCATATTAAAGCACAAACCCAGTGGCTTAGAGCAATTCATAAGATTTAAGATTAACTGGCATATTGTAAAGTACAAAGAAGCTAGACATAGGCCACTTGCTTCACCAAAGTCATCTTGCTTTCCACCGTTGGAGGCCTATGCAGAGGTTTTTTTCATGTATCTAACATGTAAGTGATAAACTGCCAGTCACTTAGCCAATCATAATTATTGATAACACAACTGGGAAAAGGAATCAGTGTTTTTCATTCTCAAGGTGACAGTCATAATTTGGGGAGTCTCATGTTCTACAGTTTAATTTTAGTAAAAAGTTGAAAAGATTAATTGACATTGTCATTCTTAAAAACAAGTTAGAAATTAGTATAAAATGATGCTTACAAGCCGGGAGGTGGTGGCACACGCCTTTAATTCCAGCACTCGGGAGGCAGAGGCAGGTGGATCTCTGTGAGTTCGAGGCTGGGCTGGACCGATAGCCTCCAAAACAATACAGAGAAACCCTGTCTCATAAAAACAAAAAAAAAATGATGCTTACAGTTATAAGAACAATGGTTTATCTATAGCACTTTATTGGATTTTGTTGGATGTGATATTCCTTTTAAGAGAAATATAGAAAGAAAACCATAGGCTTTCTTGGCTAATTGTCTCTGAAGTTAATATTCTTTTTCTATTTTGCCATCCATAGGTTGGGATCAATGTTGATGAAAATGCATGAATGTTATAAAAATATTGATGTTATCTATTGTTGCTTGATTGTAAAGAGTCTGATTATTGTGAAATGGCATTTAAAGTTTCATATTAAATCTTACTGTGATATCAACCACATTTGTTTAGAAAATACATAATCAAATGTTGTCTAAAATGTTAATTGCAAAGTAGTTTTTTTCTTTTGATATCACAGAGCTCAGTTTCTTGAAAGCATTCCCAAGAAGCTGGACTATACAAAAAGCCCATTCTTAATTGTCTTCTTGGGGAAAATCTTATGTTCAAAATCTCCCTTTTTCCATTTCTTTCCTCTCTCTCTCTCTCTCTCTCTCTCTCTCTCTCTCTCTCTCTCTCTCTCTCTCTCTCACACACACACACACACACACACACACACACAACACTTTTTCTGTCTATTTGCTTGTTTTATATGCGTGTAGGGGATACATTCAGGTGATAACATGTGAGTGTACACTCATTCATATATTTGTTTCTATGTGCACACACTCATCTATGTCAGTGTGGAGGTGCACATGTGCCCCCAGACGCAAGCAGAGGTCAAAGTACAATTTATGGGAGGGAGTCAGCTCTGCCCTTCTACATCCATCCTTCCAGGGATGGAACACAGGTCCTCTGGCTTGATGGCAAGCACCTCAAGTCACTGAGCCATCCCACCATCCCTCAATACAGTTTCTTATTGCTCTCCCAGGTAAAGACTTTTGAGTTGTTTTGGGGTCATCACTACAGATTATGGGTTAAATAGAAAAACACATAAGGCAAATTGTACATAAATGCATCAGTGTTCTAACTTAGATATTTGCCTTTCCAAGTTTTAGTTACTATTGTCAATATTGGTATAAGATAGTTTAAGGTTTTTAAATTATTGACAGTTTGGTGAAGGGGAAACATATGCTTTTAAATTTTCTTAAAAAACTTGTTCCTACCCCGTGAGCCTTCACTAGTTCCTGAAATCCATCAGGATTAACATTTATAAACTGCAAATACACAAAGAGCCAGAGGCCCAGTGTTTCTCAGTAGATGTAAATGCAATTTTCCTGCAGTGATAAAGTCTATTTGCCCTGAGGAGAACCTACACTCCTCATTTCCAATGCACCTCCCAAATAAATTTAGTTTCTCTACAAAATGAATGGGCCTGGATTTAGAACATAGAAAATTTATAAGAAATTATATTACAGTAAGGACAAGAGTACCCACTTGTCACACCAGGTGGTTATGTGCGTCTGTTTCTAAACATTAACCACAACAAATTATTAAATATATTTTATTCCTGCCTAAGAAAAGCTAATATCTTTTTTACTCTAAAGCCACTACTGTTAAATATACCTGAAAGTTTTGTTTAAGAACAATGTTGTATAAAGTAGGTAGAATACTACCAGAACAGCTCTAAATGAGAACATGGAGTGTGAATTTCAATGTCTTGTACTTATTTTCAGTCATGGAGACTCATCTCATAATATTTAAAGAGAATGAAATTTAAAACACAAAGTAAATGGTTTTTCTTTCTCCTACTGTCTTAATAAGTTATTTGCAATATGAAAATATTTCATTGCTAATGGCTTGCAGAACAGTTTTTTAACATCACTAGAAGTGAATATTCAGGGTCTGATAAAAGAAAATTAATTTGTCTCTAATTTGGGTCATCCTCAAACCCAATATATCTTAGTCATGGCTTTTCCTTTAATGTTCTTTATATATTTTTAGTCATAAAATGAAAAATTGGAAATGGTACAATCAACACAATAAAAAATATACATCTCACCCAGCACTAGGGAGGTGAGTCTCTAGGTTTGAAGCCAGCCTGGTCTACAGAGTGAGTTCCAGGACAACTAGGGCTACACAGAGAAACCCTGTGTGTGTGTGTGTGTGTGTGTGTGTGTGTGTGTGTGTGTGTGTGTTTGTATGTGTGTGCGTGTGTGTCTATGTCTGTGTCTGTATACACATATCCATAGTTTGGAATATCATTTCAGAGACTTTGATGCACTATTAAATGTTATAAAAGCCTGTGCTTTACTCAGGACACAGAACTACAGGACTGTAGAGCACTTTACAAGTGATGAGAAAAGGAGAGAAATTTAATGTGGCTGTGCTGGTGCCAAAGATTGCCCTGTCAACACCAGTCCTCTTCCATCACTCAGAAGAAAAAAGCAAAACCACCACGCAATAGCACAAGTATTCCAATCGCTTTCTTAACCCAGCAGGCGTGGGGGCCGGGAGATGCACGCATGCGTGTGTTTCCAAAAGTCCGGTGACTTGTAGCGCATGTACATACAAATAAAGACTAAAAAGATGAG
Organism: Mesocricetus auratus; assembly: GCF_017639785.1. NCBI lineage: Eukaryota > Metazoa > Chordata > Mammalia > Rodentia > Cricetidae > Mesocricetus > Mesocricetus auratus. Next base: position 29,130,638 of record NW_024429193.1, on the reverse strand, counting down.
ACTCAGAGCTGACGGATTTGACAATTCAAATTCTAAACAATGTCTCAAGGGTGGCAAGATGAAAATGTTCCCTCAGTTCTCATCATTCATGGCAATGGTGGGTATCCAGTAGACGGACCGGTTCCTGGGTTGTTTTCCAGCTCTTTTCTCCTCAGATAGCTGAAGAAAAAAAGTTTGGAATCACAGCACATCTACATCAAGCTCTCATGGATTCTGCACGTTAGTACTCTCAAATTGTCTAAAATGTCTAGTAAATCCATTATAGGCTTAATAAGCCTAGGAGCAGACACCAATTTACTAAAGGGAATTGCTGCCTCCAGTGAGCTCCAGCACAACGTCATTTGCTGGCGCTTCTGCGCTGAGTCATTTAATATGTTATATAAGTGATGAAGATGATTATGTTGATGATAGTGGTCTGGCCCGCTTTCGCAATATTAAGTTTTAATGTTTTCTGTGCTTGAATATAGAAAAGTTTCTCAATGATTGATTAGAGCTGCTCACTGGCTATTTCAGAACATTACTTTTAAAAGCCCTGTGTTGACAAAATAATTTATTACTAAAACTCCCGAGATTACTGTTGAAACACAATCAGTACCATGTGATTTTGAGAGCTGTGTTCAGTGGACATTAGTGAAGTAAAGAGGGGGAATTAAGGCAATTGTTATAATATTTAAAGCCTGTTCCTGTCCGGGAGCCAGAAAAGGCTATGTATCCAATAGCCAGGGTAAAATATTTTAAATTCTCTGGGGTTTTATTTTCATTTCTATTATAATAACTGAGCAGCAGGGCTTCTACGAAGGGAAGAAAATGATCTAATCCTCAGTTTGTTAGTGAAGATTGAAAACTATTTTAAATCATTGGAAAGATAGCATGGGAAATCTATCCATTTATATGTGATTAGACATGATGGGTTTATTATAATAATAGAGAAAAAGGAAACTAAATCAATCATGAGACTTTCTGTGGTGATATTTTGTCTATGATCTAACAAAAAAAGTTTGCCTGAAGATCAGAGTGCAAAACTAGCCACACTAGTTAGCCATCAAGGCCAGGCAGTGGTGGCATACACCCTTAATCCCAGCATTTGGGACGCAGAGGCAGATGGATCTCTGTGAGTTCAAGGCCACCCTGGTCTACATGAGAGCGAATCAGTCTAAAAGAGAAACAGAGCTCACCCCTTTGATCCCAGCACTTAGAGTGACATGCTTTTAATCCTAGCACTAGGGAGGTGGAGACAGGGGTGATATGGCTAGGCGGAGAGAGTACTATAAGGCAGGGGGAGACAGGAACTCATTGGGGTCTGAGGTTCAGTGGATCTCCCCTTCTGCCTGAGCATTGGTCGAGGTGAGAACTCTTTAGTGGCTGGCTGCTTTGCTTCTCTGATCTTCAGTTTTAGCCCCAATATTTGTCTCTGGGTTTTTATTTATCATGCTACAACTTTCCCTCAAAGTACTATCTCATTTTTTTTTCTGGATACTTGAATTACCTGAGTAATTATTCCTGAATACTGTCTTTGGGCCTGAATAGGCAAAGGCCATTTCCAACAGTAAGCTCAATTAATGTAGCAGATGGCACGGGGTTACCAGTCCCATGAGGTTATTATTTTCCTGCATCAATAATAATAGAGTAGTTCCATCATGTTTCATGTTGTCTTTAGTTCCAGGCACTCAGCAAATACGAATTCATCATTGCAGCACTCCTACCCAAGTGGAAAAATTTCAATAAACAAAATATAGCAAAAAATAAGATTGAGGTTAATTTATTTGAAAGCACCTGTGTAAGACACGCGGAGAAATTAAAACTATTGCATGTTTATATTAATTATATAAAGAAAGGTAGCCCTGTTTTATTGTTCGGTCTCCGTGGAACAAAAGGATTTATGAGAAGGGTTTCAGCGGGAGAGGAGGAGGGTGGAAGAGGGCCGTGGAGGGTTGCCAAAATAACCAAAGTTCACTCTATAGGTGTGTGAAGTCGAACGAAAGGTAGACATACTCAGGGAACTTCTCCGAGGTCCATCCTTTCAAAAGAGTGTCAATATGTCAAGTAGGTCTTTTCTCAATCCGTGTGCCTGCCTTTCTCATTCCTCCAATCCATCACCTCAAACCCTGGCTTCTCACACTGGAAATGAAGGAGTAAAGAAAATGTTCTCCCTCATCCCTCATTAAAGGCTGCCGTGAGCTACCTCGGGAAGCTTGAGGACCGCAGTCCAGACATTTGTTCCCATAAAGGATGGTGTCAGGGAGCTGGAACCACCTTAGGAGACAGCAAAGTGTCCCACCTCCCCTGGGCACTGGACTCCTTGAACCAGGCTGCATCCTTAGGGAAGGCATGCGCAGCCACAGTCCTCCGCCTCCCTGCGGTGCCTCCCCCCCAGTCCTGCTCCCGGGGCCACAGGACCAGGGCGCATGGCCAACCAGGCTGCATTCCATCCTTACCGGGCGTCTTTCCCGGGTTTGGGCCTGTGCAGTGTCTGCCCAGAGAGGGCTACATCGGAACCGGAGGGGGAGAAGAGCCCCAAGGGAACCCCGGGGGGCATCCGGACCTGAAGAATCTCTCTCTGCTGCGGGTTACTCCACTAGGGAAGGAGACAGTAAACACTCTGTCCGACCCTTTCTCCCGGATCCCTCCTACTATAACTTAAATGATAAAGAACGGCATTGGAGGAGAGGGTTCATGGTGAAGACGGTCAAGCCTTCTGTCTTTGTTCCTTAAAGTAAAGCCCCCGTTCACCGTACCCACCGCGCTTCAGCTCAGAGATCACAGGGTCTCCCCCTCCATCTGCAACGCATTGGGAGCTTTGGCACTGTGCGCACAGATCCAAACAGAAGTAAGTATTAAGGACAGTTGACTGTGTAGCTGCCAAGGCTGGTTAGCTATTTTGACTCAGCGCTGGCTCAGTAGTAAAAGAAGTAGAAGGCATCTTTGGTTTGGCAAGGTCACTGTAAAGTCCTTAATCTGCCACTAGAGGCTGCTCTGAAGTCTTAATACATGAAGGGCTTAAGCAGTGAGAGGAGACCCTCCCTTCCCCCAGTCAGGAACTGGGAAAGTCTGGAGGTGGTACTAGTTTGCAGTTCATTGCAATGTTTTGCCCCCACGGATAGGCTTTTGTTCTTCCTCTCTTTCTTCCTATTCTTTCACTCTCGCCCTCCCTCGTCTTTCTTCCTCCTTTCTCTGCTTCGCGCCAGTGTTTGATTTTTATGGGCATCCAAGTAGAAGATAACGAAATTCTTACTTTTGCTTTAATGAGTCTGTATTTCAAGGTAGTGTAGTATACACGCCTGGAATGCTTGTGGCCTCTATTAATAACATTTTCATTTTGCTATTAGAAAGAACCTGTCTTGCATAAAAGGCAGAGTTCGTGATCAAAGTGCACCGTCTGCTGCTATTCCCACAAACCATAAAATGCCCGTTCTCTTTTTCTCAGTTGCCGTTTAACAATGTAAGGGATGATCAGAAAGGACTTTTTATTTTTTAGGAGGCATGACATAATTAGGCCCCAAATAAGCAAACTCAGGATGACTCAAGGTGAAGATTTCTGAAAGTTCCAGCAGCTGGTGGAGGCTTTCTCTCTGATCGGAAACATATTGCATTCATTTCTGCCAAGTGAGACCCACCCCTCGGTGTCAGATGGCAAACTACTAACCTGACACATGAGGCTTACATATGCACCAATTTGCACGATACGTTAGTATCTAGGAGTGCTGTTTGATTTTGTTTTAGGCTTATCTGTTTTGCTGTTGGTTATTTTGGGGGAATTTTCTTTTTGAGATGGATTTATTTTATGTGTATGAGTGCTTGCCTGCGTGGGCCATTCATGTGCTTGGTGCCTGCAGAGGCCAGAAGAGGGCATCAGATTCCATGTAACTGGAATTAAAGACAGTTGTGAGATGCCATGTGTGTGTTGGGAACTGAATTCTGGTCCCCTTCAAGGTGGCTCTTAACCACTGAGCCATCCTCAGCAGCCGAGTGCTGGATGGGATGCCCTGCTTGTGACACGGGTGCTTGGATCTGTCCTCACGGCTTTTCAGCAGGCACTGTTGACCACTGAGCCATCTCCCCAGACGCAGATGCCTCCACTTTTAAGGACACGGTAGAATTGGGAATTAACTCATTACTAATACTTGCAGAAGAAAAAATGGAAAGATTTATTGCCGAGAAAGTTCTCTAGGGACTCACGGCATTTGTAACAATATTCTAGAAAACTTAAACAAAATCCCAAATTACTGTCTCTAAAATCTGCTGGAATACCAGTGCAGTTGTTGAGTTTTCTTTGTGGATAGTTATACCCTTGCACTCATATTTTATAATTTCCCTGTCTTGTTAGTATCAGGTTTATAGAAGACTGGAAGTTGACAGAACAAATGTTGTCATTTAGATATGAAGAGTTTCTCCCCAAAGGCACAAGTGTAAATGCCTGACAGCCAGATGGTAAACACTGGGAATTCCGGAGGGTTCTATCTTCATCAGTGGATTCATCCATTAATTGATTCTTTATTTGATTGCTTTATTGAGAGATGAGTCCTAGTTAGAGGAAGTAGGTCACAGTGGGGCAGGCCTTTGAGGAATACTTTGTCCCTCACCTCCTGCCCACTATGAGGTAAGCCACTCAATCACATGTCATGCACGTATCATCCTACTTCAACACGCATGGAACCATGGCCTGAAACTGTAAGTCAAAAACAAACATTTCCTCCTTTCAACTCATTCCTTTCAGGTATTTTGTCATAGCAACAAAAGTTTGACCCAAAAATGTGCATCATAAAGTGGGAACACTACTGTGGCTGCAAGATCATAAAGGGTTCAGACTCTTTGCTACTGGTTTTTGGAAGGAATTTGGAAATTTGGAGATGTGGACTAGTGGTACCCTAGAATGCTGTAAGTGGAGATTAGAAGACAGTCTTGATCTGTTTACAGAATACCAGGATGGTCATCATGAAGTTTTGATGAGAACAAAGACTCCGTTGGGGGTTAGGTCAGAAGCCATGCTTGTTGTGTCAAAGAATTTGTCTACATTGTTTTGATGCTCTAAGACTGTACTCGAGACAGATTTAAAGATATTGTTAGCTAGGTGTGATCGAGCACTTGAAAGGCAGAGGCAGTGACCTCCGCCAACCCAACACTTGGGAGAGCAGGCCCTATACTTCACGAGGGCAGCACAATAAAGCCAACTCTGTTCGCAAATGTGTGGGTGAGCCAGCCCCGAAGTTATGAACATAGAACTGTCCCCATTACTCATCTGTCTTGTGGTAGCATGGGCAGGGGAGAGGTGGCCCTCTGAGTCCATCAACACCTAAGGCAGGAAAGCTGTAGTCATAAGAACAGGAGAGCTGTCTCTGACTCCAACCAGCTGCAACACTTGGGAGAGCAGGCCCTGCACCTTGCCTGGGCAGTTTAATAGTCAACCCTGTTAGTGGTGGTGTGGGTGAGCCAGCCCCAAAACTGTAATCATGAGAGAGCTATCTCCACTACTCATCTGTCATGAGGCAGTGTGGGTGGGGAAGAAATGATCCCCCGCCACCCCTCACCCATTACCACCTGCAACAGATGAGAGAACTGATCTTCCCTTATACCAGCTGCAACTCTCAAGAAAGTGGGCCCTTCTCCTTGCCTAGGCAGTACAGCAAAGCTGGCCCTATTGTTGGAGGTGTGGGTGACCCAGTCCCAGTGTTGTAAGCAGGGAGAGACGGCACCCATTGCTCATCTGACATGTGGCGGCATGGGCGAAGGAGAGATGCCCTCCATCCCTACCTCCATTGATGCCTGGGACAGGTAGAGGAGCCAGCCCTGGGGTCTTGGGAGTAGAAGGGCGGTCCCTGCCCCTCACCATCTGCAGCACGTGGGAGAGTGGTCCCTGTACCTTGCCTTGGCAACACAGTGGAGCTGGCCTTGATAGTGTACGTGTGCAAGAGCAGACCCTGAGGGAATGAAGTCAGGAGACTTGGCCCTGCCCCTTGCTCATTGCTGCAAGGGGTGGATTAGCTGGGGCAGTGTTGGAGAGCTCACCCTGGTGGTGAGGCCAGGGGAGGACTGATAGGCTGACCAACCCTGAAGCTGCCCAGGCTCAGAACCAGGGCTATGAGTTGCTCCTCCCGCAACATCCGCCCCATCTGTGATTTCTGACGGAGTAAGGAAAGGGGCCTGACCCACAGATCCAACGCTGCAGGGTCTCCACAATATAGGGCGACAACAGGATATCCAAGAGGGGTCCCAGGGAGGCCCCTGCTTTGATAGTGTAGTAGAAACCAGAGGCCTCTAAGCAGACCAATGACTCTTAGCAATGAACACTTGCATGTAAAGATACATGGACAAAGGGATTTACTGCGTGACTCACTGTGCCACACTGCAGCTTTCATGACAAGATTTTTTTCATTTTTCATTTTTTCCTTTAATTATGTTGCTCTGGGGAGAGGAGCTCAGGGGCAGTGGACACATGTGAAGGGATGGGGAGATGAAGAGAATCAAAATGCACAATGTGAAAGGCACACAAAATAAATAAAAAGATAGTACATAAAAAAGAATGAAGGAAAAGAAAAGAGAGGCAGAGGTCTAGTGCACATAGCAAGCTCCAGGACCACGGGGTGACACAAAGGGACCCTATCTTAAAGAAAGAAATGGAGAGAGGAGGGGGGCACTATCATCCGATCAATCTGTGGAAGATATTTCGTGGTAGTCCAACATCCAGGCTGTTGTATGAGTATAGTCGCTCTTATGCAGCTTAAGATGGCAGTTGAGAGTAAAAATCCAAGTAGAAAATTTGAAAACCTGGAGTAAAGTAGGAGCTAAAGAACGCATAGCTTCTGACAACATTATCACAAAACGACAACAACAAACCCCCCAATCTTTTTCTCAGGGATAGTGGAAGAGTTGCTTTCAAGGCATTTCTGGAACTGGCCAGATCCAACCCATTTTCAGCTCAAGAGCATGAAAGAATAAAGTCACTGAAAGATTCCCTTGAGAACAGAATATTTCTTGGGTTCTGCACTTGAACAGTCACACCTAAGAAGTTATTTCTTCAGGATTCATTTCACCATGTTCAGCTGTCTAGATTCTTAGAGGTCACTAAAGTCATGATCCAAGTGAATCTATTTGCTGCTTGAGCTGATGCTAGATCTTGCCATTGTTCATGTGATACTGACTTTACTGATAGGAAGAACTCTAGAGTTGTAGAGTCATGGAGGCTTCCACCTAGTTTTCAGGAGGCCAGGCAATGTGTGTCAAGGTGAGGATATTCCATTAGGTAGTCCCAAAGACAGTGACACGGGAAGCTATTAGAATGAAGACAAAGATGTAATGGAGACCCCAGGGAGACAGAAATGCCAGGGATGTGGACTATCTGCTGAGGAAAGCAAAGCCAGAGAGGAGAACAGTGTAGGAGAAAACCTGAGTGGCAGAACTGTCCAGCCTTTTGGAGCACATATCATGCCTCCATGTACCGCAGTGCAGGACCATATGATTTAATGTTTGTTCTTTGGGTTTCAGCCTTGCTTAGATCTCATCTTTCTTTCCTGTGACACATTGTTCCCTTTAGGATCTTAACATTTTCTCTGTGGCATTGTACTTTTGTCATACACACATCGTTTAATTTCCCAGAGACTCACAGCTTAGAATTTGACTTGAGTCTTGGAAGAGCTCTTGTCCTTGGACATTCAAGCAATGTTGGGATTGTTTAGGTTTGGGAACTCTTAGAGAAATAATGGAGACATTTCTGCATTGAGAGAGGCATGAACCTTTGGACTTCTTTACTATATGCTATGGGCGATGAAATTCTGTCTTGCCAGGTTTGGGGCCAGAAGCAATGGGGCCAAGTGATTGTGGGCTGAGACCTATAAAGCCGTGAGCCAAAATAAATCTTCCTTCCTGTTAAATTATTTCCCTCAGCAATGTGGCAAAATTATTTTTGTCACAGCATTAAATCTTTGGCCAATATAGAAGGTGTAAATCAAACAGGCCAAGTGGCATGGGAAGCCAAAGCATACATGTTAGGTGTTGTCATATTTAAGTTGTGCTCCTTAATACCTCCAAATAAAACACCTCTTACCTCTAATGCCAACACACACAAAAAAGAAAGTATCCATGTAAATATCTTAGCTTGGAAATCAAGACCAAGATGTAGGATGTATTCTGGGTTTCAGTAATTTGAAGCATGAATTTAGTGTAAGGTCAAAGAGTTGATTCCAGCTGAACCGTAGGTCTCAGCCATATAAACAAGGCTAACTATTCTAAATGTCACAGATTGTATTCTTCTCTGTTCTGCTTTAATTTTGTGAGTGCACATTTGATTTTAAAGTTAAAGCTAAACTTTGATTTTTTATGTGCAATTATTGACTAATCTTGGTTGGATTTAGAGTGTAGTTTATCATTTGCATTTAAAAGAAAGACCAAAATCACAGCCTTTTAGTTACCCCAAAATTATGGCCCTGTTAGTCTATTTGATGCTTTGTCTAAACTTTTATGGCTTCCTTCTCGATAAACCTCAAGTTTGGATGTTTTGAAAAGTTGGAACATCATTTCTCATTATAATGCAAGTAAATATTTTACAAAAGCATGCATTTACTTGAGCCTTTATTGATACTTAAACCTTTAACTCTATGGGTGAGAGTCAGTCATGCTGCCCAGGCATAATCATTGTTACAATTTTAACACAAGATCCTCCAATTAGAGTACATATTCAATTGATCTGGAAGAGTTAATTGCAAAGATGTATTGACTAAAGTTATAGGTTACATATTACTTTATCAAGAGTTTTTTCATTTCTTTCTTCTTAGGGGAGATGGCCAAGAAGAAAGCTTAATGATGTTTTGTAAAGCTTTTTACAAAATTGGAGTCCTCCTCTGTGTCCTATAATTTGGGGGACTTTACTAATTGTTCTATGCATTAGAGCAAATGGATGCAGAATTGTTTATGTGGGACACCCTTACCTTGGCACAACTTTTAGAATGATTTTTATCTAGACAGCTGCCTTTGAACTTGGTATTTGTCATCATGGCCTCTAGTTCATCAAGTTATTAAGTAACAAGGGAAAATATCTGTATTCAAAGTCATTTTGGTTTGATAAAACTTTTGAAACTCCCATTAAATTAGTATTGTAGTCAGGTTTTTCTGAAGACTATGCTTCATTCATTTTGATATTCTGAGTTTAGGTTTGTGTTAGTCGGTTGTCAATTAACTCTGTACGTGTACACTGTAACCTTGACTTTCTGTACAATTGTTTCCTCAGGAAATGTAGTTTTAGTGGACCAGTGAGATCAAGCCCTGGTAGAATGTGCTGGAAGTGGGATCTTAGGCAAGTGTCAGCAACTCGTTTAGACAAATGTTGTAGTAAAGATACATCAGGACCTGAAAACATTGTTGTTTTGTTTTTCCTTTTGGCAGAATAGTGGCACATTGCCCTACCGGTACAAAGAGGAGAGGAAAATCAAATATTGACAATAGAAAAGAAAGAATGCCTCATGGAGCAGAATAAGTATGGAGTCCAGACACAAGCAGAAATCATCACCCATGCCATTAAGCAGGCACTGGCTATTGCTGGTGAAGAGTTCTTCCCCTGACTGTTACTGGCCTCCTCATTCAGTAACCTTGCCTTTGATATAAAGGAAGCGATTAAGTGAGAAAAATGAAAGAGGCCACTGGGGTTGAGGGGACACCGGCTAGACGAGGCACGTCTAGCAACCAAGAGCTATAACTATTTCCAAAAAACTATATTGAACATATCCTTACCCCTGGACTTTACATCAGCTAAGAACAGCAGATCATGTTCTTGAACTTGGATGATTATGTACATTCCAGAAAAGAGTGTGGTTCCAGGGTTATACAATGTGGCTTTGCAGCTGACAGCCTTTCTTTCTCTTTCTCACTGAAAAGTAACATATTGCAGATTAAAAAAAATTGGTACCTGTCACTGAAGTAAAAATTCTCTCTGGGCATTTCAAAATGCTTGATTTAATATGACACACAGTTAAATGAATCAGCCGCTCCTTTAGGCTATGTGCTGGCTTGCTCATTGTGTTTTCTCTCTGTCCTTCCTGTGCTCTGTTTACTCGTTTGGGGGATGGTAGGACCTTCATTTGTTTTTCCATGGAATTTCAATGATTGATAGACTGTGTTTTAATGATAGCAAAATGACATTGCTCTTAGCTACCAGTCCGCCATCTGTTATGACCGGAACCTTAAAATGTTTCCCACAAGCTCATGTGTGCAAAGTTCGCTTCCCTACTATTGGGAGGCAGTGGGGACTTCCAGAGGTAGGACCCAGCTGGAGGAGGCAACTCACTGGGACACAAAGAGGGTCTTGGGATTCTGGTCGTCTTCTGTGACCTTGACTGTCCCATTCACAATAAGGTGAGCAGCCTTCTCCATCAAGCCTTTCTGCCTTGCTGTTCTGCCTTCCCACAGGCCCCAAAAGAACCTGGTCAGATGACCATGGACAGGGAGCTGAGATAAATCTTTTAACAAGTTTTTTTCAACTATGCTGTCAAGCACTGGAAAGTAGACCAACAAACTATTTCTCTTGGTTTTCAAATAGAGGGAAAAACAAATGACTGTGTTTTTCCTAACTGGAAACAAATTATTGGAAAACAAATGAAGTGTTTCATCATATCCAATATAGATACATAGTGATAATTATAACAATATTCTCAGCTTCCTTTCACTCTCTCCTTCCCTCCCCTCCTGCCATCCTTCCTCCCTTTAAAGCTTATTGGGCCTTTCTTTTAGCCTTCAGGATTTCTTTAACATAGCATTTGGCACACGTGTGTGTGTGTGTGTGTGTGTGTGTGTACATATATATACATATATACATACAATCACACACACATATATATATTTCAAAGATCAATGGTATATCCATATGGCATATGGGCAGCTAGATCTAGGTAAAGGATAATGTGACCAGACTCTGGCTAAATTGTAGTCCACTTTATGGCTAATGCTTATTTTTTGTTTATTAAATGATGAGCATTTGGGCTAATATCCATTTTTTGGCAATTTTGAACAAAACTTCTATGAATATCCACATATAAGACTTTGTGTGGAGCTTGAACACTCTCCTCCCTCCCCGGAAATATTCCTAGTAATAGGATTCCTGCCATTTGGTGACTCTACACTTGCAGAACTGTGAAGTCAGCATTGAAGGCATCTCAGAGATGCCTGTCAAAAAGAGATGTATCATGATACAGATACAGACGTCAAGCGTTGTTCTGGTTCCTCTTCCCCCTTTCCACAAGGAACAATCTTTGCTTCATTTCTTTTCTGTTGCTCCAATGGGACACCATGACCAAGGCAGCTTATTAAAGAAAACGTTTATTTGGGTTTATTGTTCAGGAGGTTAGAGTCCACGATAGTGGAGTGGAGACAGCAAGAGGCAGGTGTGGTGGTTGGACCAGAGACTGAGGGCTCACATCTTGGACCACAAGAGCGAAACAGAGAAAGGAAACTGAAAATGGCCCGAGTCTTTAAACTCTCAAAGCTACCTCCAATGACACTCCTCCTCCAACAAGCCACACCTCCCAAGCCTTCCCAGACCGTGTCACCAACTGGAGACCAAGTACTCAAATGTCTGAGATGACAGGACAGTTTTCATTCAAACACCATAGGCTCTATATTCTAAAGCTGGTTAGAATTGAAGCAGAATCTTTGGGGGGTCACCTGGGTCCGTCGTCTACACCAGACAAGGTCTACTTGCAACATTTATGGGTGAAGAATAAAGAACAGCAAAACAAGCACTAGGTTAATGGAAATGCAAAACAAAATAAAATTCTGTGATTATAATTTGTAAATTTCAGGGTCAGCTCAAGAAACACTCTAGGTTCTCTAAGAAGAAAAGATTTTTTTTCTGAGACAGGGTTTCTCTGTATTGTTTTGGAGGCTGTCCTGGAACTCGCTCTGTAGACCAGGCTGGCCTCTAACTCACGGAGATCTGTCTACCTCTGCCTCCCGAGCGCTGGGATTAAAGGCGTGTGCCACCATTGCCCCAGAAGAAAAGAATTTAACAGAGGGAATGAAGAACTTGTCTGCCATTAAAGGAGCTTGAGTAGAGCAAAGATGAGCACTAGGCTCTTGTATTTCTGGTCCAGAATAAGACAGATCCCCCAGGAGTGAGTAATTTAGTTGTTATACTAGCAATGCTCTGAACCTCAGAAATGTTAAGTGTGGTTGGGGTGAAGGGGTGAGGGGTGAGGGGAATGGGGGTGGAGGAGAAGTGGGAGGGTGGGGGGAATGAGGGTGGGAGTAGGGGGTGAGAGTGGAGGGTGGGAGAGATTGAGGGGGTAAGGGAAGTGGGGTGGGGATAGGAAAGAAGTGGGGGGTAAGGAGAGTAGGGGGTCGGGGAGAAGTGGGGGTGAGGGGACTGAGGGTGAGAGTGGAGGGTGGGGAGAGGCTGGGGTTGAGAAAAGTGGAGGTAGGGGCGGAGGAGTCAGAGCTCAGAGGCTACCCACTCATGTTACCCATTGGCACCCCTTTCTCCTCACCACCACAAAAGAATGGCTCCTTCAATTGCTCTCTTCCAAACTCCATGCAGGTGCACACCAGCCATGGAGCCTAAGCTGCTGGAAGACTCTAAAGTACGAATCCATCGTCTGGGCCGTGCAGAGCAGGACAGGATAGTACAGTGTGTGGAAGGGTGACCCAGGATAGTACAGTGTGTGACCCAGTGCTGGTGGGCAATAACTAACCCATCTCAAAACCGTGCACTCTCCCTTGCCACGAGGGCATATTTTACATTTACCTGTGGCAGTTTAGTATGGAAGGGTGTTCCAAAGAAGTGTCAGCACGAAACACGGGTTCTCAAGTCCGTGAGCATCCCTTCCTTCTGCCCCATTCTCTGGTCCCACCACTAAGCTCATTTTCCCACTTCTTTTAGAGCCAACTTGTTGGTCGCAGACAACTATCAGTATGACACTGGCGCACATGTTTGAGGCATATTTGTGTAAACAAAGTGAAAGCCAACATTTTTTTTATTGTGCACATGGGCCCCAAACCAATTCTGAATTTTCCAAGTCAATTTAGATTTTTCAAAATGGAACCGATGAGAAGACAGGAATTCTCTCTGTCCTGCATCCCTGGACTGCCATTGTGATCTGCTGGGCATCAAGGGCCAATGTCAGCATGCCCTGGCCACCAACTTCTGTGAAACTCACACCTTTCATCCAGTTACATACATAAATTAAAAACTGCATTTATTAATGTTGTATGTGCATGTGCGAGAAAAATAAGAGGTCCGGACCCCTTCTCCGGTAAGAGAAGACCACGTGGAAATACTCAGATTAGCAGTTATGGGTTAATAATTAAGTCAGAGCTAGCCAACAAGAAACCATTACTAATAGACAACAGCTTTATAATTAATATATCACCCTGTGTGTTCCTTTGGGACTGATGCAGCTCAGGGACCAGACTGGCAGGAAGAATGCACGTTACAGGCTTATAGGTAAAATTTCTATATAAGAAGACATTTTTAGATACACTTCTATGCTGGAGGCAACCTGGAGTTTCTCCATTTTCACACTTTCATTGCTAGGGAGTGCAAAGCTAAATATTAAGCCCTTTTACTTTTATGGAATAATCTGCTTCTCTCCTTCCTGAACAGTTTCAAATTACTTTCACTTTTCCCTATAAAATCCACAGAGCACAGTTAAGCACTCCATTCCCACTAATTTCATAGTGCATTTGGAGAAACTCTGCATGCATCACGAGAGACGAAAGAGCATAATGGGTGACCGAGGCCGGGTTCTCGATGCATGCTTATAATGTACTAAATTATTTGGGGAATGCTGCCATTGTGTTCCCTCAAGAGTAAGGTGACACTGGGAAACAATTTTTTTCAAGGTAATAATTTAAATTTATTTTTTAAAGAAGAATACAGCATTGTCTGATTGATCTTATAAGAGTGAAGGCAACAGTCAATCATTTCTCTGGCTCATTCATTCAGTCCTTGAGCAGAACTTAAGCCAAGGTTACTTTGGTAGGATTTAAAGCAGTGAGACATATGTGAATAAAATTATATTAGGTCTATGTAATTCTGAATAATAAAATAAAGATTAAGATGGCAATATGTCCCGCAAGTACTGGTATTTAAACTTTAAAAATCAATCAAGAGAGAAGATTAAGTGGTGTTTCTTTGGCGCTAAAAATGTAAAGCTAGTACCAAATTGTTCTATTTTCACAGATTTAAGATACAAGGAATGATATTTAAAGACATTAATGTGACTATTAGCCCTTTCCGTTTGTAAAGACGTCCTGTGAAGTACACTTAGCAGAAATCCCTGAGGATATTAAATACTCTATTAGTATCTTCCTTCAGAAACAAAGAGGGATAATTTAAAAGCTTTGCGAGACATAAACACAGTCCTTAGCACAAGCAGAACCCGTTTCCAAGGCTCCCTCTGCAGTTTGTAAAAACAGGACACCTCAGGCTCCATGGTGCAGCAGAGTCACAAGACGAAATACTCTAGCTGTCCTTCGGCAAGCTAGTAAACCACTCGCTTATGGTCTGCCTGTTCTGTTTTAGCCACTCAATATTGTTCTTCACTGTTTCCAACACTTGCTGTCTAGATTGTTCTCCAGCTCCAGCATTTGGATATTTTGCAAAAAAGCTCTCCATCTAGAAAAGAGAAGGAAATAATTAGAAGAACCATTTGAGGTCCATCTCTTCATGAATTCTATTTGGAAACTGGCTTTGTTTCTTCACGTGGGGAATTTGTTATGACTATAGCTCCTGGTATATCACTCAGAATGGGTCTGCCAAGCATGTGAGCAATCACTCCTCTTGATTTTGGGCCCACGAGAGCCAGTTTAACCACAAGAGGCTATGATAGGGAAGGAGGGCATCATGCCATGGTTAGCATGTTCACATTTGTGGTTTGCTCTACTGTCTGTGTATTCCCCAAAGTGTCTCATGGACAGTGTGGCCTGTGGAATGATGGTTTTTCTCCAGCTTTTTTACTTTAGAGGTCTGGAGAATTTCCCATACTTTCAGTTCATATCCTAAAGACTTGTAAGAAAAATCTCTCTTCAGCATGGTTCTATACTTCTACCCTTCAAACTACCCCTAAAACTCAACTGGAGTATTATCTGCCATTTTCAAAACTAAGAATTATTTTATTTCTTAACATATGCAGCAATCTAAACATCTCCATATCTAATACACAGACATGAAGAGTTCATGACATCTCTCTTTGTCCTACATTAATGGACATACTGTTTCCTCCGCTGAAATTTCAGAGATTTAGGATTCATTTCGAAATTCTCAAACTATCAATTCTGAATAGACTCAAACCTCAATCAACTTATCCCAGAGTCACCAACAGCTACCAGGGTAGGAGAGACATGCTACCCTCGCGTCTGTCAGCCAGTCCCAGTCTTCCTGGGCCTTTCATTTCTCGGGTTCTAAACCTCTTTGCCATTTGAATCATTTTTCAAGGTAGTAAAAAGAAGCAGTGTGTAACTGATTAAATACAAGGAGTTTCTCTTTCTTCTTGTGTCTGGCATTTTGTCAGAGAAACCACCACAAATCTTTGGGAGAACAGCTTAAGCCTGTTCCTTCCTAGACAAGTCAAAAGTGACCTGGCTCCCTACCTCCCAGAGCTGCAGCTCAGTGTTGAAGGGCTCAGCAATGGTGACGATCCGGCCAAGTGTTCTGTCATTGAGTGTGAATCTGTAGAGGAGCGGAAGAGAGGAAGAGATGACATTAGTGTCCTAGTATGATCTTTTTCCTAGATGGAAAAGGTATATGTGTGGGTGTGGATGGGAAGTACTTTTCTGAAGAAGCTAAACACAGTAAGAAATTATGATGGCTCAGGTAATGAAAGTGCCTTCCATGAAAGCCCAATGCCCTGAGTCCAACCCCCAAATCCCACAATGGAAAACAAAAAACAACTCCTGAGAGCTATCCTTTGACCAGTACAGGCGTACAACCAATAAAAATTTAAAAGCAAACACTTGTAATCATATTCAGGAGTAATATCTACAAAGTTCATATTTCTTCTTGTGTATAAATTTCATATCATTTCTCAGGCATAGTAGGAGGCTTGTTATGTGCCCCCAAATACTTCCATTCCTCTTGGGTACAAGAGCTAGAATTATGGGTGGTTATGAACTCCTTGAGGTGAGTCCTAGGAAATGAACTCAGGTCCCTAGCAAGAGGAGTAAGTACTCTTCCCTCTGCACAGTTTCTCTAGCCCTAAATGTCTCTTTCCAGAATTGCCTATTCTACATAAGTACATCTAGCTGACATTTTTCGGCTTCAGTTTACTCAAATTTTAAGTAGCATCTGACCAGAGACCATCTCTCCTTCTTGCCCTTTTAAGAAAACCATAGACATATATGTAGCAAGCTGAACCCCACCAGAAACCCAAGCATCGTCCTCATCATCTCACTCTCCTCTTTTATTTTCAACCCCTCCATGTTCCACGAGTCTTTCATATTCGCCATGGCTCCATGGTCCAGTTTATCGCTGTCTTTTGCTGCCGGTTGCTCTTTGCTGGGACTGCTGCAGAAGTTAGCTGTGTTTCCAAAATCCACTGTGATCTCCTAGTGCCCATGCTTCTCTGTTACCAGCGGAAGCATTCATTTTCAAAGTAAACCCATCATTTATGCAAGTCATAGTTATTTGAATGACCTACGATTTATTAATTATTGTTGTTTCACTCTTAGTGACTAAAAATTAAAAGAAGTATTTGGGAACTAGTAAGGAATACAATGAATAAAAACTGCAGATACTTGTGCAAACACTGCCTACACAGGAACAAAATATGTTTATCTCATGGCCCAATATCATATGAAGTGCAAAAAATATGGGGAAACATACTATGCCTGCATCAAAGAAGCTAAAACTGTATTAAGAATTTAAGTATACCTTAAGCAGCCTGAAAAAGTTAGATGAGGTCATCGTCTTTGACTTCATATTTATATACCTAATATTACATCATTCAGAAATCATTTTGATGTATTCAAAACTTATAATTGGGTGTTTATTAAATTATTCTGAGATAATGTTTAAATGTTTACATTATGCTCATTTTGTCAAAATTGCTGATTTTTTTTCATCTGTAACAAGCCAAAATCGAATTTGGTTAAGCCCGACTACAAACCTACTGAACTCATTGTGATTCAGTGTCACCTAAGGGTTTAGAAGACACAGGGACAGAGTCATCTCCCACAGATACTGGAGCTTTGTGGCTAAGGCTCAAACCGGAGAGCACAGTAGTGACCCAGCAAACAAGTTATAAAGGTCACATGAAAAAAAGCTTGAGAGAAAAATGGATTATTTATTTGAGGGCAACAATAAATAATCCAGAAATAGAGACAGTAACACCACTCAATAGAAAATTTGGAAATCATTCAAGAGTTTGGAAATATTTTAATAAAACTTGGCTCATTTCTGCTTAACTTGTCTCTTATTAGTTTTTCATTGGAAAATTTTGTCTTCAAGTCAAACATAATTAACATTGCTTTTTGTGTAACAGACATGTGGCTATTGTATGATCTTGTGTTGGAGCCATCTGTAATAATATCTCATGAAAGTTAGAGCATCAGACAATGAAGAAATAATAAAAGCCTTGAGCAAGGTCTGTGGGCCAAGCTCTGACAATGGTTAATCAACTCATTGTCCTCACAAAACAGTTTAGTCTATAAGATCTAATATGTTTACTTTAAAGACAGATGTCTATGGTCTCTATTACAAGGTAAACCCTATATTTTCTAATTATTAATTGCTAAGATATATAATAATCTTTTCACAACAATTTAAAATTACACATTGTGTTTCATTTATATAAATTTCTTGCAGCGTACATAGACTTTCAGCTAACACAAAACACACAGTAGGCATCATTAGGCATTTGTCTTTCTAAATGGAAAGTACTCCTCACACACGATGAATTCCGAGGCCCAGAAAACACGTTATGGTTGAATAGATTTACTCAGACCAAACCAAGCCTTTCACTGAAACAATTACAGACTGGTGAACCAGAGATAGGAACTCAAATGTGCACATGAGTTCAGGCGGTGGTAGCACATGCCTTTAATCCCAGCACTGGGGAGGCAGAAGTAGGCAGATCTCTATGAGCTCAGGTCAGTCTTGTTTACATAGTGAGTTTCAGAACAGCCAAGGCAGTTAGTTACACAGAGAAACCCTGTCTCAACCAAACAAAACAAAGCAAGAAATGGGTAAACGGTGACTCTCTAATCACAAGAATAGAAATGACAAAACTCTATCATAAACAAGCAAAAGCAATGTAGCACACTTTAGTTGACAGCTAGAGATACAATGTATAGGGAAAAAGAAACACACCCTGAGCAGAGCCAAAGAAACACACTTGGGCCCTGTAACCAGAACCAAAGAAATGTACCCTGACCCTAAACCAGTGCCAAAAAAAAATACACTTTGTCCCTGGATTCAGAGCTGGTGAAAGAAATACACCCTGGTCCTAAAACTAGAACCAAAAGGCTAAAAAGGATCAGAGAAAGAAACACACTTTGGCCCTGAAACCAGAGCCAAATCTGACCCTAACCCTGTGCAGAAAACTAACCAATCCCTGAGCGGGAGATCTAAACTCAGGGATTGAAATCTGACCAATCTTCACCCTGGAAAACTCTGCCCCCTAAGAAGCCCTATATAAACTCTGTGTCTGTTCAAGCTTGTAGCTGTTCGTGCTACCTGGCTGTCCTCTGCCACTCTGACAGAGAGCAGCCACTCTCCTGGATTCTTCCCTTCCAATAAACCCCTTTGATGAGCTTTGGGTAAAGACCTTCTTTCGTGGTGGAGCAGAGACGACTCTAGGCAGAGCACAGCTAGCAGGGCTGTAACACTTCGGCTGGGGGAAACTTTCTCTTGGCACATCGGAGTTGTTACACTTGGCTTTCCACTCTCCTGGAGCAAAGCTAAACTGTAGCAACTTCACCCTGGCCAGAGCAAAACTGCTGCACTGGGCAAACATCCCCAGCTGGAAGACCCTCTCCTGCCAGAGCAGACCTGATACACTGGGGAAGCCTTTCCCTGAGGCGGGGCTGTGAGCTGCTATGCTTACTGAAGCCTGTGGTAGTCCTTGGCTCCAGAGCTCCAGGATACCTTTCCACCTGAGCTGTGTAACACTTAGTATTCTGTGACTCCCGAGTGCCAGAGTACCTGTCCCACCTGATCTGTCGAAATGCCTGCACAATGTGCATCTCAGAAGGAAAGGGAATATAAGCAGACACAGTGGCAGTAGCGAATTGTAAGAGAAAGGAGGGGGTAAATTCATCCCAGTGGCTGTACTTCTCAGAGGACAGCGATTACCAGGAAAGACTAAGACAGACAACAAGGAGACTTCCTAACATGAGGCTTCAGGTGGAATTACCTTTCATCAATGTGTACACATTTATTTGGGAAATGTATTTAAACTATATTCTATTTTATATTCAGCCTAAGAGATGCTTTTTTTTTAAACAGAAATTGAGCATTTAGAGGGCCAGAGCCAAGAAGAGCAGCAGCACATGCTCTGAGTGGGGCTAAAGAAATAAGAAGCCTGGGGAAACATCCCTCATCTGTTCTGCTCTTCTTTTGTGATCGGTAGTTCCCATTTTCCAAGCTGCATGAGGGTGGGTCAGTCATAGAGTGTGTGCTTTGTGCATTGTAGACAGAAGGCCCCCAGATCCTCCAGTCCTCAGCACCAACAAACCACACACACACACACACACACACACACACACACACGCACACGCACATAGACACACACACACACATGCATGCACGCACACACACACACACACAAGCAGATGTGCATATGCCAAATCTCCACCCACTCACCTCCAAAGTACTATTGCCTAAGAAATGTTGTTCTCTTTTAAGAAGCCTTTGGGACACTTAAAGTTTATTATCTGGCCAAGGGAGACGGAAGTTGCTCTACCTATGGAGTTCTGGAGACATAGTGCTCTGCTTGGAGCCCAGCTCCAGGAACTCCCACCTAGCTTTCAGCAAATAGTAGCTGAGAACTAAACATGTATCTGACATTTTGCTATGTATGGGCAGAAATATATGAACTTGTTTTAGTTAAGCAAAAATCATGTGATCTAGTTCTCTCTCTAGATCTCAGAATCTTGTTGATCAGCTGGAAACAGTAACTTCCAGGAAAAAGAATTATACCTAAAATCAACAGAGCTGGAAGGACAGTGTTGTGGTTCTTTACCTCTGGCATTATGCCGTTTTGGTATGGTACAGAATTCAGAGAAAGTTCACCAGAGAGAAAAAGAAGCACCTCTAGAGAGTGTCACACAAAGAGAACAAGGAGGCATCATCTGAGTGTCCCACCTGTTGACCAGATAGTCCCAATTGAGTTGTATCCAGTTCCAAGCCATGGTCTTCCCATAGCTGTTGTATGAGATGTATCGGATGACTGTAAACACATCCTGACTTTTAATAATATTCGGGTCTTTGAGCATGTCCAGATACCTAAGTGAAGACAGAAGAAAACTTCTTTAAAATAAACTGCGAATGTAAACTATCATCTAAATTTCAGGACCACAGCTTTCATCCTGGCAGCTCAATCCTTGAGGCACCAACTGACAAAATGAATTAAATATGACACATGGGAAAAAAGTCTATAAAAATTAGTTTATTTAATTTTTTTTAAAGAATTGATGTAAGTCGAATAATTTTAGTTAGGTGATGTTAAATATTAAAACTATTATTGAAAATTAAACTAATTTAAAATTTAAATTATTTTGGAAGCACCAAAACAATTAAAACAAATTTTAGTGATTACTCTAATAAATGAGCATTTATTGAATTGGAATACACATACTTACTTGTCTATTATCTCACTGAATTTAAAAAAAGTGTGTGCTAAAGAAAAACTCTAGGTCTTATTCTATAGGTCAGATCTTAAACTTGGCTTGCTAATGTAAACTGCATGGTTAGATTAGCTAGCTATAATTATAGTGTAATACAAATTAGTTAAGGATGAACTAAAGAACAGATGGGTAGATGTTCCTCGATGTTATACTGTGGTGTTAACCTGAGTTGACTTTCTAAGTCCATATTGCTATTAGAACTATTTCTATCTGAATGCATCACATACTTTGTTTACTATGAGAATGACACCTAAAAAATACCTATATCAGACATATTCTCATAATATCCTTGTCTTGTTCCATGGCTTCCTACCTGCTGGCTTAGACCACTCCTATTTTTAGGGAAGATAAGGGTAAAAAGGATCACTGTTCAACTTTGAGATGTGAGATAGATTAGAGAGATGTATCCTTTATCAAAGAGGAAAGAAACTTATAGATTTTAACATTTTAAGCACACCAACATCAAGCACACTTAATATTGGAGTCTACATATAAAGTGGTCTGAAAGTTCTGTAGTTAAAGGCCTGGTGCCCAGTTGTTAATGTACTAGAAATAATTGGATCATGATGATGCTGTCTTCATCAATGAATTGATCCATTGTGATGAATGCCTAATTTAACAGGCTGGGAAGAGGTCCTGCTTAATTGAAGGACGTGGATCACTTTGAGGGGTATACATTGCCAACCTCCTTCTCTGCTTCTCCCTATTTCCTGACTGCCATGTGGTGAGCAGCCTTCCTTCTGTTTACTGCCATGTTTCCACCCTCTGTCAGTCCTAAGAGCATTGAAACATAAACTCAGATCTCTGAGCCCTGAGCCAGAATTAATCTTTCCCTGCTTTAAGTTGTTTTCCTGGGTATTCTGGCACTGTGAAAGAAAAGGAAGACATTTGACCCCAGAAATTTACCATAAGCAACACTGGAGAAAACTCAGGCCTTAAGTTAAGCTCATATGCTACATTTGAATATACTACCATGTCCTTTCAGTCTTTAGGGAAAGTTCTGCCCATCAATATCTAACTTTGTGCAATGCCCCTTGTGGAATGGGAGCACAACAATACGTCCTAGGCAAGATCAAGTGACTCGAGTAAGTGATTTAAGGAACACACATGCTGCTTTGGTTTGTTGTCTGTGGGGGTGGGAGGACCCTAGAAATATCTTCAGTCTCAAAAAGAAACATGCAGGGATTCTGAAAAAGCCTCAGGGCAAACCAAAATGTTACACAGCAAAAGGACTTCAGGAGTGGAAGGATATGACTGTGACCACAGCACTCATGTCCAGAAGACAGCATTCTAGAAGTTAAGATGTGACTAGATAAAACCCAACAGTCTTTGGCCCAGGACCAAAATAGGTAAATACCTTAGGGGAGACCAATAAGAAACAGAGCATCCCTTTCTCGTCACTGCAAAAGGACATGCGTCTTCCTTGCGTAACAGGAAAGGGTACAAGGGAGGAAACAATAGGACACTTACTTTAACAGACTATGTGAACTGGGGTTTGCATTTAACAACTCATTTAAAAACCAAACTTGCAGACAAACACAACAGGGTCAATGGTTCCTCATTGTACTGGCTTATAAAACCAATTGGCTAGAAAACAAAGGTGGCCACCTTTTTAAGTACATGTAGTTGTACATATAAACCCACTTTCATGTGAAATATAGCACATTTATCATATGCTTCAGACAAGCAGGAATTCCAGGGCATCCCTCACTTCACCTCAAACATGTCACCAAACCTTGTGTTATGGTCATCACTTGAGTTCTGGAAGACTCTGTAGATGCTTGGAATATCAGTCTCAAATGTGAATATTGCTTCAGATTCACAGCTCATAAAGACCACTAGCCATAAAAACCACTTTCTATGGCAGATGGTGCAGGGTGGAACAACTTGTCTTTCTCAACTAATGTCTTAGAGGAATATTTTGTCACACTTGGCCATTGAAATCAAGAAAATATACTGATGTGGTAAGCCCTGAAGTTTGTGTGTGGGGGTGTGTGTATAATTTTTCTTCTACACCTGCATGCACAAGAGTCTTTTCTAAAACATCTAAAGTAGTTACTCAACTCCTTGACACATGTAATTAGCACCATGCCATCTAGTGTAATGCCTCGACATGTGTCAAGGTGGTTATGGTCTCTATTTCATCTAAAGCAATTTTGTTTTATTTATTTTAATTATTTTATGTGTATGGACATCTTCTTTGTATGTGTGTCCATGCATCACTTGAGAGCCTGGTGCCCCTAGAGGCCAGAAGAGGGCATGAGTTCCCCTGGGACTGGAGTTAACAGGCAGTTGTGAGTCACTATGTGATTTCTGAGAATTGAAAGAGCAGTCAGTGCTTCTAACTGCTGAGCCATCTCCCCAGTCTCCCAAATTGATTTTAAATTATACGTTAAACGGGCAGTCCTGGTGGGAAGCAGAGGCAGGAAGATTGCCTTAATGTTAATCTACAGGGCCACATAGTGAGAACTTGTCTAAAAAACAAATTTGAAAAGAGAGAAAATTAACAATAAATTACACCTAAGTGTACATGTTAACATTAAAAGGTTTGCCTGGCATGGACAAAGCATTGGTTGGATTTAACCCCAGCACCACAAAGCAAAGAGAAAGAGCTTGCCTTGACAAAAGAGTAACATTCTTCACAGAAGCTAGCCCATAGAGCAGTTTTTCTTTTTCTTGTGCTAGGGAGGTTTCCTGGTATTGGGCTAGAGTATAGTTCCATGAAGCTTCATTGCCAGAGTCCTGCATCCCGTAGCGGTACACCAGAAGCCTGAGATTTACAGGAATGCTGCGAGAAGAAACACTGTTTCAATGATGTCATGTGTTTACTCACAACTCTGTTAAAATCTTCAAGACAGGGGAGCAATGCAAGTAGTCACCTTTCATTCTTTTGTACCCAGTTATCAAATAACTTTGAAGCGTTATTCAAGGCTTCTCTGTCTCCCATCTTGCATGCAAATCCTAACACAGAGGCACGGAGTAACCTTACAAAACAAATGAGCACAGAGTCAGGGCCTTAGCAACTCTTCATCATATTTTAAAACAAAAACCACAAAACATTAGATGAATATTAGTTTTTAAAAGGTAAGAAATAACCTTTCAATGTGGCTTCCAGAATCCTGCCATCCCAAAGAATCTGCAATGGGCTTCACTTGACCTTGGAAGTACGTCTGAAATAGAAGCAGAGCATACTATGAGTAAGAACTTGTTACTTGAATCTTGTGTCACCTAGAGCAGCTACTGCGATCTTTGCCCTGATAGTTTTGAGAAATTTGGGCCAGCACTTAGAAAAAGAAGGTGGTCACATTTTATAATGCTGAGTTTTCCTTCTGTCCTAAACATAGAAACCATAGATCTTTCTTTAATTTTTAAAAAAATGCTGACTGAGCTTTGTTGCTTTGATTGTCAACTTGACACAGCCCAGAATCACCCAAAAAGGGGTCTCAGTGGGAAAGTGTCTAGATCAGGTAAGTCTGTGGGGATTTGTCTTGATTCCATTATTTGATGTGGGATGACCCAGCCCACCATTGGTGGTACCATTCCTTGGGTAATAGTCGAGAAAGTAAGCTGGGCAGTCACAAGCATACATTAGTTCTTTGTCTCTGCTCCTAACTGTTGATGTAAAGGGATCAGCTGGTTGAAGTCCCTGCCACCCTGTCTTCCCAGCAATGGGAAATTTGAATGTAATTGGCCTGCATAATCTCACAGGGAACACCACTAATAGGAGGTGTGGCCTTGCAGGAAGTGTGTCACCATGAAGGCAGGCTTTGAGTTCTCATATATGCTCAAGCTACCACCCAGTGTCACAGTCCACTTCCCATTGCCTTCTGATCAAGATGTAGCCAGCACCATGTCTGCCATGCTCCCCACCATGATGAAAATGAACTAACCTCTGAACTCAATTAAGTGTTTTCCTTGGGAGAGTTGCTGAGGTCATGGTATCTCTCATAGCAACAGAAATCCTGTCTAAGGGAGAGTGTAACCTAGAATTGTGTACCAAATAAACCCTCTTCCTTAAATTGATTTTATCAGGGTATTGTTATCATAGCAACAGGAAAAGAAAAGACAACTGTTTCTTCATTATAGTATAAGTAGAAAAACACCTCACACACTTCTGATACTAAGATGACTGTTGGAGCATTGATGAAATATTTAAAAAATGACAGCTATTTAGAATTACAAAGACCATTTAGGGAACCTCACTATCCCATTACCACAGGCAGGCAAGTACTAATGTTCCTATTGCACAAATAAAACTTACACTCACAAATATCAAATAATTTTTCCAAAGGTCTTTCATTTAGTATACAAAATATCCAGATTTGGATCCAGAATCTGTTTAAAATTGTAAGCAGGCTGCCCAAGTGCTATTGAAATGACAAAGAAAAAGTAAACAGAAGTAATGAACTTAAAACAAATCCCAATGTGGAGATGAGAGTAAGAAAATATAATATTCTTATTTTGTTAAGAATAAACCAATTTTAGCAGCTAAATCAGTTTTAAAGTAGGTTCTAGTTTATAGCTTAAACTCTTATAAATTTAAATAAAATAGTCATTCGTTTTGTTACTAAAATGGATACCTTTTTGAGATATACTGAAACACAAATATGAAACACTTCAATGTGAAAAAGATCAGACAGTCTGTCTGCTTTGATTAGTCAAGTCCTTGAACATCTCTTGATTTCATGTGATGGATAGATATCCCTCAAGGGCTCCTTCCCTTATAAGCCATCCCAGTCTATTGAACATTTACATTTGTGGTATACTTATAGCATTAACATCACCTCTATCCTGGGGTACAGCTCTCTGTCATCTTCAAACATGCTAATGATATAGGTTACGGATGAGATGGCTCTCTGCCATGGTAAGAAATCCACTTCTGATTTGAGATACCTGGTCAAATTCAGAGCTTTCCCATAATCCAGTATTTGAGCTCTAAGAGAGAAAACAAACAGGACAATTTACTGAAAACTGGACTTTCAATTGAAAGGACCAGTATGGTGATTCCAGCATTTCATGTTGGTGACAATTCTTCTACTAAACACTTAAAAAAAAACTGCACTTAGAAACTGCAGAAATGACTTAGTTGTTGCAAACACTTTTTGTTTTAGCAGAGGACAAAAGTTCTCAGCACCCCTGTCAGGAGGGTCACACCTGCTTATAATTCTAGCCCTCTTCTGTCGTCTGTGGGCTCCTACCCCCCACTGTGTGTGTGTGTGTGTGTGTATGTGTGTATGTGTATAATATATATCTTTAAAAAAGAAAGAAGTTACACTTATTGTTGAGACTCAACTGAAACGTTTTTGCTCAGGACTGACTGGAGCCAAAGCTGAGTGATGGGGCACTTGCCTAGTACCCTGTGGTAGCCAGCGCCACAAAAAAAATATGGAAAAGTATTTCTAAAAGTTTGGTTCAGATATATTTGAGAAGAATGTTAGCTAGAAACCTTATCCTCAAAATTGCCCTTAACATTTTGAATGTTGACACACAGAAGGAGCTACTCTCAATCTTAACCAGAGATGTCTCTCTGTGTGGCAACCAATGGTAAATAAAGAAGATGCATGGCCACTCTAGGAGCTGAGATTAAGTGATGATTGAATGTGCAGTCCTAAATTGGATATTTCTACCTCTCCCTGTAAGGTTCAGGAGCGTTGCAGAAGAGGTCCGACTCAGGAGAGCTTTGGAAAACACATCTTTGCTGTTAATAAGCCAAGGTGGAAGCACTTTGGTCGAGTAATAGAATTTGATGAGAACTTGTAAAGAAGATAATCCTTCAGGTTCCATCTACCTACTTTCTCATTTATTTCTTAACAATAGTCTAATGTAGTCACATCTAGTTTTCTGTAAGGATTTTGATCCAGATAAGGATTAAAAGGTTACTCCAATTTCTGCAGAACCAGAATTTCAGTCAGGTTCAAAAGCTTATAACCCTTTGAAAAATGTCAACATTTTTGGACTTCCGATGTCATCTAAGGAATCCATGCAAAATATTTCTGCTTCAACTGCTAGCCATCAATCTCGCCATGAAGCTGATTAGTTAGTGATTATTGAACAATAACTCCAAGTAACAGTCACATGTTAGTTTGGATGGCCATTATCATAAAGGATTTCTTGGGCAGTATGGATACTAATAAGCAATGATGATACAGAACTGTGGAAAAAAATTAGGCACCTAAAAATAATGCCAAATTCAGGCAGAGAAGCGAGAAAACACTTCCCAGGGAATCCACATCTATCCTCATGCTTAGAAAAACTACTGAAAAACATAGAAATCAAATGAGATGTGTATCTAGCTCCTGAAGAGAGTCAGTATAGTGGCATCTTGCTTTACCAGGGAACTTGTGGTGGTGGCCACACCCTGTGGGCGTGGCTTTGGGTGAGTAGATGTGACCCCTTAGAAGGTAGAGGAGGGTCTGCCTCACTCTCTTGGGTTTCAGTGAGAGCATCGGAAGGGCAGAGACTGCATCTTCTAAAGCAGGAAGAATGGGGCTGTTATTTACTATTATTTGTGCAAATGCTAATAAATATCTTGAGTCTGGTGAAGACATTTAAACCCCACCTTCAGGTAAGGATCTTAATAATCATTAGGGTCAGGTGATCTGAAATACATCAAGAGATGCCATAGTCACTGTCCCTCTGTTCCCCAATTTAGGTTGCTTCTCTCTCTAAGTTCAGATTACTCTCAGATCATGAAAAAAAAGTCAAATTTCCAAAATAATTCCAAAAAGCTAATGTGGCTTATTCTTCTTGTCCCAATGACTTAGACAAAAATTCATAATTCTGGATTAAAATATCTAATAGTAAGCTTGGGCTCACAAAACTGAAACACTGGGCATTTGTTGAATCAACTTATGAACTGTGCCATTTACATTTTATCGTTTATTTTTAGGGGGTTGGGCCTACCGCTGTGCATATGTGGAGGTCAGAGGACAGTATATAGGAATTACTTCTCTCCTATCACGTGGGTCCTGGGGCTCGAACTCAGGTCATCAGGCATGGCAGAAGCCACCTCTACCCTTTGAGCAATCTTATCTGTTTAAGATGCACTTTTGATCATTTTAAAATATCACTAATTAAGTCAAAGACTCTAATATGGAGTATAACACACACCATGCCAGCAGGGAAGAAGGCAGGGTTGGGAAGTTTGCATGTCTGTGAATAGCTAATGTATGATTTTTTTTTAAAAAAAGAGGGCCAAAAATAAAAATAATGATTAAAATGCAGACTTTGGATATTTTCAATTAAAAACTCATACTTAAATGCAGTTGAAATTAATTTTAAAGATGTATGGAAAACTCATGGTATTTTAAGTGACCCAGCCTCATGTCAAGACATACCTTGTCAAAGCAAAAGCATCATCAATAAAACTTGTACGGTCAGCAGCAGAGAAGTACTGGAAGAGGAAGGAAAAAAAACACATGATTCTCAAAAGCAAAGAGCACTGAAAAAATTAGTACTTTTAAAATGCTGTTCTTGGAACAAAACTACAATAGTTCATAACCACACTTTCTCTTACCAAGTGGTTTGAGGACAGAGTCTCGACTATCCAGTCCCAGGTTTCTGCTTCATAATTTACACGATAAAACCCAATGTGATCTGGGTTTATTTTGAGAAAAACATCTCCAACAAGACTAGAATTCAAAATGATTCCTGTGGTAGTAAATAAACACTAATGAGAAACATGTTTGCATACACTGTAAACACAGAAATTAGACCCAGAGGGCAAAAAAGGAAGAAAAACAATATTAGCTCAAACAGTAGAGTTTGATTTGGACCCAAAGCCCCTAAGCCTAATTCTTATTTAGTTGCCTAACTTTAGAATGTCACCAGAGTGAGCAAGATGAACAAGAACTAAGCAATGCCAACAAGCATCCTACCATTTGTAACTTGCACTCCTCCCTGGCAGAAGCACACGCTACATGAGTACAATAATTCTAAGAGTCCTTCAGCAAAGAAAATGATGCCCAACGACAGAAATCCATGCCTCCTAGAGGGGAGTCCATACATTCCCAAGTGTAATGGATAAATATGCAAAAGTTATTCACTAGGACAGCCTGGAGAAGGGATGAGATGCAAACATTTAAAGAATACCTCAAAATAATCTCAGAAGCCGGACCTATTAGTATATGTTCAGAATTCCAGCTACTCTTGGGGTTGAGACAGACTATAGGCTTACCTGGACTAAGGTGAGTTCAAAGCCAGCCTGAGAAACCTAGTGAGACCGTGCCTCAAAATCAAATTAAAACAGGTCTGGGGATGCTTCTTGCCCAGCATGGAGGAGGCCCTGGGTTGTATCCCCAGAACAAAATATATCCAGATTGTAGCTAGAGGAAGTAAACATTGCTAAGCAGGACCGTGATATGAGAATCATGACATGTTTAAGGTGTCAGGATGTGCTGCAACTGACTTGGAACCCAAATACAATGTTCTTACTTGGCAATCCACTTTCTACTTGTGCTTTCAATTTTATTTGTCTTTATAAGGTCATCTACATCCTTATCTCAGCTGACAATAATAGAACTTTTTTTTATCAGTGGAGTTAGCAAATTAACTTTCTTCCCAAAGTACCATCCAACAAACACACAGGGTTCCAGCATCTAGCTTTTAGAAGCCCAATGCTGAAAAGACAGAGACCTAAATTTTAGGTCAAACATATACCTTAATAGCTGTGCTTACATACCACAAGTATTTGCCAACATTACTTCTATACTTTTCCATTAATGTATATTTTGTGTGCATGGAAAATGAACTATGCAAATATTGTGGGGACTTGGACTATGTGAGAGGCTTCAAGGAGTTTACTATAGTGACAATGTAGGAAATACTACTGGAAAATAGCAGATGAGGCTGGCAAAGGAGACCAGTGTTCATGGCACGTGCCATGTGAAAGGGTTCATGCTTTGAGAGGGAAAAACACAGAGAAGATAGTCAAACAAGGAAATAACATACCTAAGTCTGTTTTCTAAAAAAATAATTTTTGACAGTGATATGGAAGATATTCTAGATTAGATTCTAAAAGCAGGAAGACCAGCTTCCTAGGACAAAGATCTTTTCTTCTTCTGGAGGCTGCCATTTTGTCTTGTTGACTGTGTCGTTTGCCTTACAGAAGCTTCTCAGTTTTGGAAGGTTCCACTTACTCATTGTTGCTCTCAGTGTCTGTGTGTCTGTGCTACTGATGTTCTATTTAGGAAGTGGTCTCTTGTGCCAATACATTCAAGGCTACTTCCCACTTTCTCTTCTATGAAGTTCAGTGTGGTTGGTTTTATGTTGAGGTTTTTGATCTATTTGGACTTGAGTTTTGTCTGACAGAGGACTGATCTACAAAATATGCAAAGAACTCAAGAAACTAGACATCAAAAGACCAAATAATCCAATAAAAATGGGGTGCAGAACTAAACAGAGAATTCTCAACAGAGGAATCTCAAATGGTGGAAAGACACAAAAAGAAATGGTCAGCACTCCCATGGAGGGCCTCACCCTCCCTGGGGGAATGAGGGGATAACGGGGGGGGGGGGTTGGGGGAAGGGCACAGGAGGAGGGGAGGGAATGGGAGAGGGACCTGGAACTGACTTGTGAAGCAACCTCGTTTCTTATCTAAATTTAAACTGGAAAATAAAATATAAAAAAAAATAAAAACAAAACAAAACAAAAAAAAGAGAAATGGTCAGCATTCTCAGTCATCAGGGAAATGCAAATCAAAACAACTCTGAGATAACATCTTAAACCTGTCAGCATGGCCAAGATCAAAAACTCTCATGACAGCTTATGCTAGAGGGGATGTGGAGTAAGGGGAACACTCCTCCATTGTTGGTGGGAGTGCAAACTTGTACAACCACTTTGGAAATCGGTATGGCAGTTTCTCAGAAAATTGGCAATCAATCTACCTTAAGACCCAGCAATACCACTTTTGGGCATAACTGAAAGGATACTCAATAATACTACAAGGACATTTGCTCAACTGTGTTCACAGTAGCATTATTTATAATAGCCAGAACCTGGGAACAACCTGGATGCCCCTCAACCAAAGAATGCATAAAGAAAATGTGGTACATTTACACAATGGAGTACTACTCAGCAGTAAAAAACAGAAATTTGCAGACAAATGAACAGAACTAGAGAAAGACATTCTGAGTGAGACAACCTGGGCCTAGAAAGACAAATATAACATGTTCTCACTCATAAGTGGATATTAGACATAAAGCAAAGGACAAGTAGCCTACAAGCCACAAACCCAGAGAACACAGGTAACAAAGAGCACCCTTAGAGACATATACATGGATCCACCTAGGAAGGGGAAGGGAAAAAAGACAAGCTCTCCTGAGTAAACTGGGAGCATGGGGGCAGGGGAGAGGATGGAAAGGGTGAGGGGAGGAAGGAAGGGGAATAGAGAAAATGTATAGCTCAATAAAAAATAAATAAACAGAAAAGCAATTAGCTGATTTCTCAATGACTGGAAAAAACTAGGACAAAAGGGCAAGAACTGGGCTGGAGAGATGGCTCAGAGATTAAGAGCACTGGCTCTTCCAGAGGTCCTTAACTCCCAGCAGCCACATGGTGGCTCACAACCATCTGTAATAAGATACGGCATCCTCTTCTGGCATGTTTACATGCCAGAACACTGTATATATAATAAATAAATATTTTTTAAAGGGTGAGAACTTGGACTGATGTGGCCCCAATGAGAACAGCAGAATCAAGTTAGAGGGAAAGCCGGCATAGCCCTCCTTCTGCCTAGAGGAGGGGCAAAGGCACCCACAGTGGAGTGAGTAATGATGTTGTAGTCGGAGAAGAGAGGAAGGCAAGTTTGGGAGGAAAGATGATTTAAATTTTGGAAGCATTTGCAAGGTCTGGAAGATATCCAGGACACAGTAGTTTTTCATAGTATATAAGTAAATTCTTCAACAAGACAATAAGTTTCCTTAGGAACCTTTGGAGCAGGTACTTGACAAATTATAAACCCTTACCTCACTCATGCATCTTTCTTTGTCATTTGGCCATGAAGAAGTTGTTGAAAGGAAACTAAGCTTTTGGCAACCTTACTCTTTGAATGTTTGTATTGGGAGGAGAGTTTCTTGCTCAGGGTAAAGCCATATGTTACTGAAGATAGAACAGGAACTTCTAAGTTTGACAGACCTAGGATAAAATCCTTTCTGTGAGACTGGCAAGCTGTGTAACTCTGGCCAAATCACTTGACCTCTCTGTGTTACAACTTACCAGGAGGAAAACAGGGATCAAAATCCCTCTCGGGGCTGTTGTGAAGATTAAGTAAGATAACACACATGAAGCGGGGTCACATCGTTAGGTGTTATGTGACCAACAGATGGTAGCTATCCCCATTATTATGAAACGGGATAGGCCGCCTGGTCTAGAAATAGCCAAGCAAATATAAATAACATTGAGAAGTTCCTGGCAATCCATCTAAATACTGCAGTAATTTACTGTGCTTTCTACGTGCCCGGCTAAGCCTGTCTAATGTTACCGTGATTTTTCTCACTTTATGGATGAGGAAGTTGAGACCCAGGAAGTCAGTAGTTAAGGACTTTCCAAGTTCATGCTACTTTGAGAACAGTTGACAACAGCAAACTGTAGGGTTGTTCCATGACATAGCAAAGCAAGCAGACCTGAACAACCGAGGCCTGCTTATGGGTAGAAGAGTGTGCAGCTGGTTTCATTCTTTTTAATGATTGGGACGCCAGCATGTGTGCTTTGCAGGATACCTGGAAATAAAGTGCAAAGAATGCCAGGCACATGCCTGAATGGTATGTAATTCCAGCACTCAGGAGGCTGAAGCAGGAGGATGGCTGCAAGTCTGAGGTCAGTCTGTGCTGCAGAACTGACCCTGTTTCCAACAGAACCAAACAAAAAAAGTGTACATAATAATATAAAGGCTACTCATGCAGCTTAATTTTTAAAAATGTCTTTGCGTGTGCCTGTGGGAGAAGCTTCCACATCTGTACACAGCAAACAAAAACAGGAGCGATGACACCCTACCTACTCTTTCTACAACTAGCAATCTTGGTCATTTGAAATTATTCTCAGAAGCCTTACTTTATATGTTGAAAACGGATGTGTAATGACCACAGGGGAGTCTTATCACCCACTTTAATAAATGATTTTTTTCTATTTTAATTAGTTCCATGCAGCAAATGTTGAACAAGTTATTCCTGGATGGGCTCTTTCTTAGGAACGTCACTCTCAGAGCTGGCGGGTCAGTGAGTGAAGGACTGGACACACCAGCGAAGACTCAACCCGGCATCCCCAACATCCCCCTAGAAGGCATTCACCTGTAACCAGCATTAAGAGGGAAAACAGGGTCCATCCCTGGGACTCTGGCCAGCCAATCAACCCCAAAACGCTGAGCTCCAGGTTTAGTCAGAGATCTTACCTCGAAGACTAAGGTGGAGAGTGGTTGAACTCCGATCTCCATACCCATACACATGGTTGAGTGTGTGTGCAATATTACACAAACATGCCTACAGCACGCACATACCCACGCAATAAAAAAATTTTTAATCAATTTAAAATTTCTGCTCTCTAAAATCAAGCATGATTCGCTGTAAAATGGACTTTTTATCCAAGTGTGGTAACATTTTTCAACAACATTGTGCTGCATTGGTAGCCCCAGCTATTTACTCAAGAGACTGACATTAAGAGGATCAGGAATCAGGAATTGAAGGTTGAAGGCTAGCCTGGGAAACTTAGTGAGCTTGCAGAGTGGTGGAGGGGAGAAGAGAAGAGAGATGGGGGAGGAAAGGAAGAAAAAGGGAGAAGAGAGGAACTGAATCATGACTGTGTGAGCTATAACTGCAGGGTTTCGCCCAGAGCTCAGCACAACCGATTCTGCATTTGCACGGTACATGAGATTCAGTGTGACTAGTCATGATTGTGTGAGTTATAACTGAAGGGCATCCCCCAGAGCTCAGCAATGGACAGAGCATTTGCCCTCAAAGAATGTTGCTTGCAATTGTTTGTTCTTTGGTTTTTGAGACAAGATGGTGCTACATGGCCCAGGCTATCTAGAATAATGTCTTAGGCCTCTCCTATATTAACATCTTAGGTCCTCTACTTTAGTAACATCTTAGACCCTCTCCTATAGCAATATCTTAGGTCCTCTCCTACAGTAATGTCTTAGGTCCTCTCCTATAACAATGTTTTAGGCCCTCTCCTATAGTAATATCTTAAGCCTTCTCCAAAACAATGTCTTAGGCCATCTCTTTGACTCCACACCTGAGATAATGCTTTAGTCCCTCTCCTAGCCTCCATTCCTGGAGTAATGCCTACAGAAACAATGTTCGAGCAAGACTGATAACTCGCCTGTGACAACTTTCATCTAAATGCTAGCACTTAGAAAATCAAAGCATAAAGGTGGTATCCTATTAGATGTAGCTGCATCGTTATAAGAGAAATGGCGACTGATATCAAAGACAGGGATGTCACTAACCAGAGCATAGCTGACATCATCGGAGAACACACTGGGCAAGCAGCCCTCAGCTAAGCAAATGCTCACCAAACTCTTACCATGTGCCTAGCAGTTATTGATAGTCTATGGGGGACAAGAGATACGTTAAGTGCTTTGTATCTTCCAGGAGCTTATCATTTAGTTAAAAAAGAGAAGAGAGCAAATGGAGTTTCAATAACTACGGTTTCTATTTAAATGCCAACCACTAACATTAAGAATAAAAGGATTCCCAGATTGGTGACTGAGAGGCCAGCATGGGACTGATCCAGGCCCCGTGAACCTAGGTGTCAGTGAGGAGGCCTCAGTAATCTATGGAACCTTGGATTTATCCCTGGCATACAAATGGACTTTAAGAGCCCATTCCACATGGAGGGATGCTCTCTCAGCCTGGACACATGGGGGAGGGCCTAGGCCCTGCCCAGGATGATATGACAGACTTTGAAAATCCCCCATGGAAGGCCTTACCCTCCCTGGGGAGCAGAGGGTGGACGGGATGGGGGTGGGTTAGGGGGTTGGGGGTCAGAGGAGGAGAGGAGGGAGAGGGAGCTGGGAGTAATATGTATAAAAACTTAAATAAAAAAAGATTGTGAAACTAAAAAAAACACATAAAACACAAAACAAAACAACAACAAAAAAGAATAAAAGGACTGACAATGCTGCCAGCATCAACTATATAATGAAAAAGTATTTAGAATAATAATCTTCTAATAACATCCCAGTGACCACAAATAGTAGTAGCAAGAAGATAAGGCAGTATATTTTGGTAAGAATAAATTCACTGTAGCAGAGTTAAGACTATTTAAATAAGGGTGATTTTCTGTCTAGGTTCCAATATCCAGAAAACATTTTGTTTGAGATTTACTTCTTTTGTTAGAAAACAAATATTTTTCCCCACTGCTTAAAATATCATGTACAATACTAGCGTAAATGAAACGGAAGTCCTATTATTGCTTGGGGCATTTCTAACTGCTGAGTCACCAGAGTGGCCGAGAGCAGGGACGTGAGACAGGTAACATGAGCTGCTTGCCCATCTAGTACACTCGGGACATATTCATCATCTGTGCCCTGAGCTCAAAATGTCCTCAAACAGGAAACAGGAACTCATGGCGTAGCCTAAAAATGGAGCAGGCGCTTTGAAGAAGGAAGCAATGTCCAGTGTTTTCCTGGCGAGGAGACCAATCGTGGTTCTAAAGTTTCCGATAAAGGTAGATTTGTTATCCCAGCTCCTTGGACACCCGAGCCCTTCATGCATTCATTTATTCACTCATGCGTGCAACAAACAATTACAGAGCAGCAGCAACAACCAGAAAGTCATTCATTTTGTCAAAAGAATATTCTAGAAAGAAGAGAGACATAGGTATGGCAATAGTGACACAAACGCCATGTTAGGCGTGTCTGAGAGCTGGAAGGGAGCAGGTAAGCCCCCCCTCTCTCCTCTCTTTTCC
Organism: Mesocricetus auratus; assembly: GCF_017639785.1. Lineage (NCBI taxonomy): Eukaryota > Metazoa > Chordata > Mammalia > Rodentia > Cricetidae > Mesocricetus > Mesocricetus auratus. The sequence continues at coordinate 29,094,914 of NW_024429193.1, read as the reverse complement.
ATATACTCCCTGTCTGAGGTACAGACCCCTTCTGTACTTCCTCAGTCCTATTACCCTCAAACTCTCGTGAGCCCCTGAGTTTTGATCTAGGAATTTTTTCCATAGCAACCTTTCCTGGACCTATAAATTTGCACCAGTTCTTGTCCTTTACCACCTGCATCATGGCAACAGTTATGACTGAATGTTTGTCTGCTGACCTGCCCTAGACAGCAGTCTACAAGATAGGAAGGGTAGAACTTCAATCCCCTAGTGTTCATTCCCAAACTGCCCCCAAAACTACTTTCAAAAAATTATTTGCTTGAACTAGGAGTGCCGCTTACTTGGTAACTACAATGCTTGCTGAACAGGCCTGGAATCGTAGATTCCATCCCCAGCAAGGTATAAAGCAGGTGTATAGCCTCAGGCTTGCGATCCCAGCACTTTCTGGTGGAGCAGAAGAGTCAGGAGTTTAAGGTCATCCTTGACTACATAGCAAGTAGGAGGCAACCTGGCTTACATGAGACACTGTCTCAAAAATAAAACAAAACAAAAACTTGCCTGACAGAATGAACTAATGAATTAAGGATTGTATATCCAGAAGATTCTTTCTAATAAATATATAGTAAATATTAGAAAAATAATTTATTCTGAATCCTTGACATGTTTTCTGAAGTGCTTTATTGAGCTTTCACTATCTAGAACTTTCTCTTATATGAAGTCCTCATTCCATGAAAACACTGGAAAATTATGTTAGAATGGATGAATTATTCATGTTTTTAAATCTTCAAGCAGCAAATCAAGCTGCTGCTGACACAGTCTTCTGACCCTCAGTTAGACACAGCAACCAACAGGGAGCATATGTGGGGATGGTTCAGTTGAAGGCATTGAAACCCTAACCTTCTTTACTGTCTTTTATTTCTCTTTCTGTCCTTTTCATTTTCTGTTGGCAAACCTTCCTGTGATTAGGAAAATGAGCAGCAGACAGACCACAAGACATTCAGCTCAGAGCTCAAGTACAGCGTAAATATGTGGAGTACTGAGACAAAAAGGCATTGATCTGGAATCTCTGGAAGGACTCAGAGTCGTTGGCCAGAACGTCATAACAATCATTAGCATAAACAATCAAGGGGAAGTTTTCCTCCGATCATATTTTCTGCCAGGAACAGCCCAGAGATGAATCTTACTTTCATAGTATCAAAGATGGAAAAGCTGTCAATGAATGAGGGTTTATAAGAAAAGAAAAAAGAAACAGCAAAGATGAAAACACCTAAGGCATAATTACTACTATGGAAGCGATTCTAACATATTCTGTAGGATTAAAAGGTCCAAAGTGTATGACAGATAAAATAGTGGTAACATATGCATGTGACATAGGATGACATATATCCACTATGAGAGGGAATGAAGCATTGACCCTTGCCACGACATGGAAGAACCCAGGAAAACCTGCTTTAATTGAAATGAGACAGTAGAAAAACGCTATTATCATAAAGCAAATTTCCAGAATAACTTAAGTCCTCACAGGCATAAGTTCAGTAATTGTTTAAGGCCTGGGCATGTGGAGGATGGAAGGGAAGTCACTAAAAGGTATAAGTCTCTTTCTGAGGTGATGATATCACTGAGCTACAAGCTTAACCAAAAAGATTGGATAATACACACACACACACACACACACACACATTTTTTTTTGAGATAGAGCTTCACGGAATTCAAGCTGCCCTCGACTGCAGGCTGAGTGCATTCTCTAGGTAGCTGATGATAACCCTGAGTTTGTGGTCCTCTTGCTTCTGCCTGAAGGCTGGGATTATAGCTGCTCACCACCAGATCTGGGTATATTGCTCACAACCACGTCTGGTTATATATGGTGATGACAACAGACCCAGGGCTTCCTGATCACTGGCTAAGTGTTCTACTGACTGAGCTCTAGTCCCCAGCTCAGGTAACCCACTTTAGATGGGTGAATTTAGCAGGTGCAGATAAAGGAATGCAGGTTGCTTTTAGCTTCAAGAACCCCCAGGGAAAGCCTTCAGAACATGCTGTTCTAAAACCAAATTCTCATGGAACAGAATGAAAAAATCCAGTCTGTCTTAGATAAGAAATGTTTTGCAACACAAGACAACTACAATGGTCAAATCATAAAAAGCAAGACTCTCCATGGCTTAGTTACTGTGATGAAAGATGTATTAAGATGGTCTTTGCTTGCAAGTGACTTGAACTCTAGCTAGGATGGCAAAATGCAAAAGACAAGACTCCCCTGGGATTGATACTAAAACCTGTCTTACTTATTTGGCCCTTTTTCCTCAGCAACTTTGAAACTCATGATAAGACCTTGATTTTAAAGAACCCTAAATTGTTTTCAAATAAGGAAAAGAAAAACCGATGGAGAGAGAACAGGAAAGACATTGCAAGCTGATTGTTCTAATTGAAAGAGAACATTTGAAAAGCAGGCCATTCCCGTGCTAGTCTAAGAAATCTGGTGTCTTATCTGATACAAAGAGCAGAAGAAGAAAGAGGGAAGAAGAAAGGAAGAAGGAACAGAGGGATGAGTTGGAGCGCGGGGAAGCTGGAAATGCAGAAATCTTCCAGCTTGCTTTCCCAAGGATTGGCAGGTAAATACCATTCCTTTAGCTCTGGTGACGTGTTCCTGTCACCAGAAAGATAATGGAGGTGGGAAAGTTCTCGTTGTAGACAAAGGTATAGAATTTTCGGTAAGTTACTTAAGAGAGGACTTTTAGCTGAAATTTACAAGTTTTGGCTTAATGGTTGCTTCATTGTATTTATATTTGTTTACTGAGTGAATCAATTCAAAGAAGAAATGACTGTGTGTTAAATAATATTTACCTTTTTCTGACCTGTTGTAGACGACGACATTTGAATTGTTATTTTCAGTCCATCTAATTGGAATATTCCATGTGTAACTAAAAGTTTTAAGAAAGAAAACATTTAACTTAGTCACGAAAAGCTTAAATGTCGAAATCAACAGGTGAGCACATTTTTTTCCTTACAAGTGATTGGCCAGTGTGTAGTACACATCACACACAGTTTGCAAAATGTACTTCAGGGCTGAAGATGGGCCATGCCACTGACGGTTCCCAGTCTCTACATACCCACAAAATGTAGAAACTTGCATGAAAATTAGATAAGCGTGAAGAAAGGTGTTCAGTTAAAAAAAAAAAAAGCTTTGAAACAAATATCTTGCATTACTTGCACAAATGTAGCATTTTACACTAAGGCGGAGCCTCTGCGCTGGGGCCTGTGTAGGTTCTAGCATGTTGTGCTTTCCCAAACGATACTGAGACTCTACCTCCCTACCCAAGACTCTACCTCCCTACCCACCGAGAATCCCACTGAGCATCGCCTGCTCCACTCTGGAAATCTCCTAATGAGACCAAACATGAGGACCAGTGCTGCAAAGGAAAATCACCAGGTAAGCTTGTTTTTGAGGAGCCCAAGTGTTGTCTTTATCTCTTTTGTGGAATTGGAGGGTTGGTTCTAGGGCCTTCTGCATGCCAAGGATGCCCTTTAACAATGCGTTACTTTTTAACTTTATTTTGAGACAAAGCCCTTCTTAAACTATGCAGGCTGGCTTCGAAATCACTCTGAAGCCCAGGAAGGTCTGGGACTTGCCATCCTCCTGTCTCCACTAGAACGTGGCGCTACGTGTTTCAGGAGACTAGTGTATAAAAGGTTTTCTAGGTCCTACAGTGCATGTCCTGGGTGCTTCAGGCCTACCCAACACCGTCTGCTTGCGGCCCCCACCCACCCCCCCCCCCGCCCCTAATCTGGGTAAGCTTTCCTACCTGGCTAACTGGGAGCTACCCTCAGGCGGCTGGAGCCTGAAGGCCCAAAATTCCAGGAAATTTACTCCTCTGAATGTGGCCCTTTGCCATGGTAGACGGTAGCGACAACCGTCTTGTCTAATCTGTCAGGTACATGCGTGTGGGCTACAGAGCTCCCCTGAAGTTGGCAGCCAGTTACTCTCTACAGATGCTGCTTCATACAGCATCCCCGCTGCACCCCCTCTTTCCAGCTCCCCACTTTCACTTGCAGAGACATCCAGGTCTGTTTTTAGTGAGCCTTACAGCTTCTCAGGAGAGCGACAGAGAAGTGTTGTAAAGAGCCCTGTTCTATACCCTTGCCATGCTGCTAGTTTGGTTCCGACCGGAAGACAGCAGAGCATCCTTGACTCTTCTATTTCTCCCACAGAGGCAGCCTGGCCCAACACGGGGCAGTCAGGGGCTTCACGACAGTCTTCACGAATGTGAAGCCTCCCTGGGGCTACACCATACTAAAGACTGGCAGAAGCCGTGCTATTGAAAACTGACACGAAATATACTATCCTGGGGTGTCTATGAGTGTCATACATAAAAACAATAGAAAGCAAGGGACACTACTGCCTTCCAATTTTAACTTCGTGGTATCATACCTCATCTTCGTTGAATAAGGGAAAAGATTTAGGAACATAAAATGCTGGAGTGGAAATCACATCAATGAAGCGATAAAGGGTGTTACATGTTATCTAAATTCAGGGGCATCAGCGATCATTCCTGAAGGTGTAATTAGTGCTCAGGCCTTCTTCTTTTTTTTTTTTTTTTTTTATTTTACGAGACAGGGTTTCTCTGTATTGTTTTGGAGGCTGTCGGTCTAGCCTGGCCTCGAACTCACAGAGATCTGCCTTCCTCTGCCTCCCGAGTGCTGGGATTAAAGGCGTGCACCACTACCACCTGGCTCAGTGCTCAGGCCTTCTTTCAGGCTCCGTCAATGTTAAATATGACTGCTCTGATTTTCTTCACTGACTCTGACTCAGTCATCCAAGATGGCATGCCTACTCCTTTTCTTCTGCCTCTCAATGTGGAATGGGTGCCCAAGGCCCTGATATGAAGAAATCCCACTGACAGACGAGAAATGGCCCATTTGAAGAGATGGTGAAGGCCACAGTATGACCCACATGGGGCTCGTTTGAATGATAAAACTTTCTGTTCACTAAGCTTCTCCTAATCTTGGATTAAGCAAAGAGAAACACTCTCAGGAGTGTCACTCAACTCAGAGCATAACTGTGAGTGCATTGTCTACCAAATCAGAGCAACTCTGAACAGACAGAAGCCAGTCTTAGTGTAGGAAAAGAACCGGTTTTTTATTTTTTATTTTCTGGATAGATGAAGGTACTTTTTAGACATTTTTTATTAATGTATGTTAATTGTACTAGGTAATAGTCTGCCTGAAAGTATTTATTGTAATCTATTGTTGTTGGTTTTTTTCTAAGATAGGGTTTCTCCGTGATGTCCTGGCTATCCTGGAGCTTATTCTGTTGACCAGGCTGGTCTCAACTCACAGAGATCCACCTGCCTTTGCCTCCCCAGTGCTGGGATTAAAGGTGTGTATCACCATTGCCTGACATAATCTAGCATTTTAATAAAGTAAAATATAAGGAAGGCTTGCTTCTGTTTTTAAGGTTTCTTGCTCTCTTGTTCAGCTACTGTTGTCTTTTAACAAATGTTGTCAATAGGGAAGAACCTGCTTTCTGTTTCTTTTCCTGTGGCTATATAATTGTATTTTATAAACATGAGACAAATAAATCAATTTTATGGTAAATGATCTCTAAGATTCATGCCTCTAGAAATTAAAATAAAATGTGCAACAGTATCTGGTTAAAACCTCAAAAATATTAACATAAATGTTTAGTTCATTTGGTTATAATATTTTTTGGGGGGATCTGCATAGAGAGGACTTGATAGCCAAGGAGTTTATTTTTTTGTTGTTGTTGTTGTTCTTAACTACAGTCCTGTCAGCTCAGCTCAAACAAAGCCAGGGCTGACTGTCTTTGGTTTAATAAATCAGTGGCTACACATTGACAGGGGGAAACAATTACTGGAGAACTTGCCCAGTGGAAGCCTGTTTTGCAAGACGGAAGTACATTGTTGTTTAACATTTTAATATTCAAATTCAGGCAAAATATATATGGCCAATGTAGTTTGCCAAAACGAAAACACCAAACTATAAATGAAACAGTCAAAAATGTTAACAGAGCCAAGCCAAAATCAATTAAGTTGACTTTTATAACTGAATTATCACCTGAAAACAAGTCAACTTGTGTTCTAATCCAGGTATCATGAAATAAAGAGTGAAAGTAACTGGTTTTCTCCATCATAGCCCCTTCTAAAGTAAAGATGGAGAAGCATAGACCCCCACACATAGGTCGGGAGAAGCGAATGCCCTGGTGACCCACACTGACATAGGTGCCCAGAAGTGCAGGCCCTGGTGGCCCACACTGGTGTCGGTGCCCAGCTGAAGAGAACGACCAGACCTTGCTTTACAGCAAGACTCCCGGTTTCCCTAGACTGTGCTCCCTGTGGAAAGCCGAGTGTGGCTTTCAGGACAGGCTGACAGTAGAATAAGCAAAACAGGCTTTCTGGATTTTACTCCAGTTCAATAAGTACCAGTCATCATCTTAGAAGAATCTAATTGAAACATTCTGAGCGCTTTCTATTCTCTGATACTCTCATAGTTACAGTGCCTTGGTGATTTTAATTTCTGAAGTGCCCAAATGTGTTGCTAGTGTGGTTTAATTCCCAAAGCCAAGTTCTGGACTCCTTCACCCAATCTATGTTGTATGTATCATATCATGTGTTCGCAAATATCTTTCAGTTTTCCAGAAATACAGTTAGAGTGTCCTGCAGGACAAGAAGAATATTAGATGGCCAGGGGACTTAAACTTGTGCAATTTGTTCATAAATTCATCATTAATCAAAACTTTGAAGAGCTGGTAACGAAAACTCTAGACCTTCACGTCCCTCCCTCAGGTTAAGGCTTCTGGGTTTAATTCTGCAGTTTAACTTTACTAATTTATTTAGCCAAAGTGTTCTAGTTTACCCACGAGAGGGCATGGGTTAGCTCCCTAATATTCCTTGTCCTTCTATGTCCTTTTAACAATAAAATTTAATAAAATAAAATCATTTCTAGACTTCTCTATGGGTCACAAGTGGACCTCTGAGAGAGTTTCACCCCACCTTTCTTGCCCCGTGGATTTCGGCGTCACTACTGTTCTGCAAAGTGAGACCAGCCACCTAGTGTTAGTTGACCCTCCACAACCAGCTCTCTGAGGAAAATTGATAGTGTTTGCTCATTTCCATGAGATATACCAATGGTGCCTAAGGACAAGCTACAAACAGTATCCCTGGGATTGGAAAGGGAAACAGGCCCTGCCTGTTTCGATGCCTGGATCAGTTCCTAACACTTTCTTACAGACTATGCCACCCACTATGCCTAGCTGTTTTCTTGTGAGGGTAACCTCTTACTCAGGCACAAGGTCTTCACCTTTGCCTTCTCCTTCATATTTACCATCTCATTGTGTCTGTCTTATATTTTCGGAGAATTTCTCCCTAATTTACTTTGGCTAAAATTCTAGTCTTCCTTCTGTGTTCTCAACTTGTCTTTCTGGGACACTCTGTCTTAGATGATGAGCAAAATCTCTTTTTTTAAAAAAACCTTTGAATATATCTCAAATTCTTCTTTCTTTTCTATTGTCTTCTTCTTCTCCTTCTTCTTCTCCTTCTTCTTCTCCTTCTTCTTCTTCTTCTTCTTCTTCTTCTTCTTCTTCTTCTTCTTCTTCTTCTTCTTCTTCTTCTTCTTCTTCTTCTTCTTCTGCTTTTACGTTCTGAGACTTTTCATGTGTTTTGATCCTCCACTGTCTATTCATATTATAAAAAGGGAATTGAGCTTATTATTGTTTTGTGTCTGCAAGTATGTTACACGTTTGCGTGTAAGTGTGTACATGCTACGGCACTTGTGTGGAAGTTAGTGGGTAACCTGGAGTGCTGGTCCTCATGGTCCACCTTATTGAGACAAAGTGTCTCTATTATCCTCCTCTGTGTACGCAGACTAGCTGAGGACTCTGGGGATTCTCCTGTGTCCACCTTGCATTTTACCATAGAAGAACAGGGGTTACAGATGCACACACGGCCTCACATGGGTTCTAGGGATTCAAACCCAGGCCTGTATGCTTACATGGCAAGCCCATTGCCACCTGAATCATCTCTCAAGGCCAAGTTGATTATTCTTGGGGGCTGGAACGCCAGCTCTACTGTGGAGGAGGGAAACAGGCTTTGGAAACAAGTGTCCCTGTGAGCTGGTGTTGGGGAGGCCAGCCGACCCTCCTTGCAAGTGCTGTAGCAAGGGAAGCTTTGCACTGGAGCCTCCACCATGGAAGTCCTTGGCTGTCCTCTACTGATTTAGTCTATTTGGGGCGGGGGAACAAGCCATCTGGATTTCTGCCCGCTGTCACTGCCAAACTTCTGAGAGTGCTCTCCAGCGAGGACAATGGCGTGAATGGGAACAAAGTGGAGGGTGTAGGTCCAGTTGGCACAGTCTGGACTCATTACTCGACCTATTTGCAGCTTCATGTGTCATTGCTCTCTACGCTCTTCATGTACACCGTGAGTGCGGTGCCTGTCTAGTGACAGGGAGACCCTTGTCATTATCTGACAGCATCCTTTCCTGCTCCTTTTGGGCCACTGTTTGTCCTATAGCCTTTCTCCCAGCATTCTCCATAGCCTACAGCTCCACCCACTCATGTTCATCACCATCGCAGCTTTATTTCTTTTATGGCTTCCATTCTTCTATCAATGGTATCCAAGTAGAAGAGACACAGATGCAACGTGTGTGCTCAGCCTGTCGCTCAGCTAGCTCTGGACTCTCTGTCGCCTCTACACTGTCACATAGCAATCACACAATGATAGCAGGATGATCGCTACCATTCTTTGAAGTGTGTCATCATCATAAAGCCTTACTTAAGTGCTGACGGTGGCTCCAAAGGGTTGGCTGTGGAATCCAACAGAAAGCGTTTCTGGGTTAAGTTCCTCCTTGCATTCACAGTGATCACAGGATAGCCCATCTGGCTAGTCCAGGTGTCCATAACTTCTTTCACTGGCAGATTACTTGCCTGTCGTTGGGGATAACAGAGATCCATTATTTTATTTATACACAAGGGGAAATTAAATATTAGTGATACAGTTGGACAAAGAAATGTCTAAAGGTATTGCCTTCCTTACCTCTTCCAATGACTCCCAAAAGTCTGAAGTTTTTGCATTGCTGAAATGGAATTTTTTCAAGTAATTCTATAAGAGAAGAAGAATGCTTTAGATTCCAACCTTGGCTTTCCTTGTTCCTACACAGCCTCAGCTGGATCTCGCTCAACGGCTCAACCTGTGTCCATGTCATGAGAAGAGACACAAAACAACATACAAGACAGGCGTGGCTTTCTTGTGCTGTGTGAATTTCATATCACTAACCATTCTTCCCATTATTCAGCCGTTTAAAAGGTGGATATGTCTTCAGTGCTTGAACTCTAAAAACGGCATTGGCCAAATTTGTCGTGGAAAGGAAATGAAGATGCATGTAGTCTTTTGAAAAGTGATAAGGGTGGTTATGAGTGAGTGGGAGAAATTATTCACTATGGGAGCGAGTCTTTACTCTTCAAATACTTTAAAAACATAAATCTTTTAAATAGAAGTCTGCCCTTTAGTCAGTTCTGTCTGTAAGATCGCTCTGCATGGGGAGATATTAGGTATTCCCCTCCACCCCATCCCACCCCCCCACCCCCCCACCCTCCCACCCCCGCCAGAACATTGCCAGTCTTTTCCCAATCCCATAATTAGCCATTGTGCATTGCTAGGAGGGAGGGGTCGTCTACAGATCTACCCGTGTTCCCGCCCCCCTCCTCCCCGAGTCCCCTCCTTCCCACACACTGGGCTTTCCAGACCTGTGCAATAGGGAATCTTACTTAGAAATCAAACTTCAACAAGGGCTCCCAGAGCTTAACTTTGTACGTAACATTTAATCTCTAAATTGCTCTAATGTTTAAGGAGGTGCTATATCTAGGTCTTATTATCTTCTGGATTCTTCTTTATTCCGGGCACTTAGAGATAAAATAAACTTAGAATCACAGAATGACTCCAGCATTGCTGTAGCCGGTATGGAATACTGCCCCCATGTTACTTTTTTTCCTTTGTTAATTCACTTCTCAACACTACCGCCAGAGGGCAGGCGAAGGAAGGCAGAAGTGTGTCTGTTTCTGGTCTTCATTCCAGACTTAGACACTTAATATAATCACTATAACCGTAGCTATGGGTTCATGCGGCCTTCTACAGAACAGTGGTCTCTGAAAATCATCTTGGAGGAGTTCATTTGTTCACTGGGTATTTTGTTATTGTTTCTTGTTTATTTTTGAGACTGACTTTCCCTGTGTAATAGAGGCTGGCCTTGGCCTTGTGTCTATTCTTCTAAGTGGGTTTTTTCTTTTTCTTCCTTCCTTCCTTCCTTCCTTCCTTCCTTTCTCTCTCTCTCTCTCTCTCTCTCTCTCTCTCTCTCTCTCTCTCTCTCTCTTTACTCCTCCTCCTCCTTCTTCTTCATCTTCCTCTTCTTCTTTTTTTGTATACTTATAGGATCTTGAGATGAGAAATAGGCAAGCCACCTTGGAACTGGATAGTACCTTAAATATTATTTAATGCCATGCTCCTCTTTTCGAGGTGACAGAAAAGGCCCTGATCAAATGTCTGCTTCCTTGGAGGAAGAGGGATGTCTGAGACTCGCAGGCAAGAATCAACACATCAGGCTGTTACGTTTTGGTTTGGTTTTTTTCTGACTGCTGTTTATTGTCCCTCATGAACTAGAGTCTGAGCTGAAATTTACATGGACACTACTAAACGGTCCCACTCTTAGTTTGTCTAGGTCAGGGTTTCCTAATACTCCATACTAAGAATGTCTCCTCTTCCCTTATCACAGTTGCATCATCTTTCTACTCGAATCCCATGATGACCTAGGCCTTAGCCAGCTGGTGCTGGTGAACACAAAAGAAAAATGAACGGTGTGTGTTGTTAGTGTCCTGGGAAGGAAAAGGCCTTCCCAGCTCAGTCGGTCTTCTTTCCCAGGGAAAATACTAATTACTTATAGCAGAACAAGGAAAGATGGAAACATTTCTCATAATAATATATTGTTACTAATGTCCCAGCATCTATTGTACTTTTAAAATGCATAATTGCAGCTCAAGGGTCTTCCAGTTAACGGCAGCATCACTTTGTGGTGTGACATTGTCCTTGGTGTGATGAGCACACAAAGGAGACACGCCTGGTCTACTCAGACTCTGCACTGGCCGCCTTTCTGATGGATGACCAGTCTGGGCAGAAAGCTAGAATTTGTAAAAGAAAGTCCTTGAACTCCAGTTTCCCAGACCATGTGACTTTGGGGCAACAGCCTCAGTGTGAGGACAGCAGTTCAAGGATTCAGGTGAGAGGTTCAGTGTCCCGGATGACCTGAGAACCTCACTGATATCTAAAAAGATCAGTTTGGGTTTGGGATTTGGTATTTCTTTTTCCTATAAATCTATTCCATAGTGCTATAATCTTATGAAACATATTGCCTGTTACCTGGGTTAAATGTTTAGGGTCATCATGATTGAAGACTATTATCACTTGAGAAGTATTAGTCTCGGGGAGACTTTAAATACTAGTGACCACACATCAGGAGTGAGCATTTACCGAGTGATTAGCTCAGCTGTTTATTTTTAAGGACATTTTTGACAGCTCTCTACAAAACTTAATCTGATGGACCATTTAATTTAAAGTAGCAAGAATCTGTTATTCTAAGTGGTAATTTAAGATTAAAACTATGCAAATAGAATTGTAAGAGTCTTTAAAAGCAAGCTTTCTTTTTTCTTTCTTTCTTTTAAAAAGAATTTTTTGTTATTTAATTTGTGGGTCTCACTGGATAATCCTGGCCTAGAACTCACTATGTAGATCAGGCTGGCCTTGAACTCAGAAATACACCTGCCTTTGCCTCTCAAATGCTGGGATTAAAGGCGGACCCACCATGCCTGGCTTTTTAAAATTTCTAGTTCAACCCTGTATATTATAGATATTCACTGAACAAACACCTGTTGGATCACCTAATACGTGAAGAATTCTATAGGCATGCCTGAGGATGCAGGAGACAGGGCCTCCATGAAGGTGGTCACAACAGAGATGTGGTGGGCACTGAGTTAGAAGCTCAAGGGAAGCTATACAGCACATTTCTGGTAAACGATCACACTGTCCTGTGCTGGCATGGTCCTGGAAAACGCATGACAGAGAACTGATAGTGTGAAATGTTCCTCTCTTGTGTTATATGGACTGGAATCCATCAAGTTTCTGGACTAGCACAACTGGAGGCTGGAGGGGGAAGGGAAGCAGCTAGGGGGTAGCTCCATCTCTAGGTTGAAATGCGCCCAACCAGAAGATGGGGCAGTTGTAAGGACACATTGTAGTGACTTCAGTAAAGATCAGGAGACACCAACCCTGAGATAACTGGCATAGGGTCTTCTAGAAGAGCAAAAACGGCCTGGACATTTCCAGTAAAGGATCATTACAGAGCCTTAACTTGATATACGGTCACCCGTTATCTCTTACACGTCTGTCCACGTACAGGGAAAGTAAGAAAGCAATTATCCGTAATCAAACGCGTTTATCAGCTGCATATCAGTATGGCTTACTTTTGCTAGCACTAACTAAGAAATCGTACCTGACACCCTTTTTGAAATTTGGCTGGCGTGATCCAGTCTTCGAGCATTCTCAGAATAGAAGCTCCCTAAGTTGAGAAAAAGAGGCCAATTAAATTAATGAAACAGCGCGAGGATCAGGGATCAGTTTGCATCATCACAGCATTTTATGATTGTATCTGAGTGTTTCTTGAAGGTCATTCTGGTGAGTGGCATCGGTATAGTACTATGATTTAGGGCAAACAGACAAAAACCCCAGCACTTGGCACCCTTCTGTATATATGCTTCCAAATAACTAGGTGGTAAAGAGAAACTGCTCTAATTGCCTTCGTATCAGTGACTCCAGGCCCAAATGGTTATTGCATTTCCCCAGGGTAGCCGGCAGGTGGCGCTTTGTTAATGAAAGAAAAAAATTGGTCCCCACAGCACATTCTAAGATGAAGCACTAATTTCAAGGTAAGATTATGGTAAATCATTAAGTATACCTCCACATCGGAGACAATGATATATTTAACAGAAGGAAGTAGAGAGTGAAAATAGCTTATTAAATACTTTAGTGTGGATAGATATAAAATGTAGTTACAAAACCTTTCTCATCAAAAGTAGTTAGCTTTGGGTGGTTTTATAGATCTCAAGAATCTGAGGAATGCCCTGATTTCCAGCTTCTCCCGTGTGGGTTAATAGCAAAGCACACCACTTCTAAGGTTTTTAAATCAGTTTTCAATTAATGTACACGAAAAATACAACCTTCCCACTTAACTTAGTAGTAATTACTGTATTTCCCAAGTATTTTAAATTGCATTTGGACATGGTAAGAATAAGGCTTAGAAACATATTTATTTCTGGCAATATTTTAAGCCTCCGGAGGACCTAGGGCTTAAAGAATTGAGTCTTCCTTTGTGAGTTACTGTGACAGATGATCAATCATTTCAAAGAAGCCTGAAAAGATGCCATGGGAATATGAGAGGAAAGCAGAAAATTATGGCATCAGCACCAAATAATAACTATTTTTCACTTAAGCTGATTTTGATAAACATTCATTTTAATAATGATAAACAAACACGACTAAGTCAGGGTTCATCCCAGACAACAGTAGCTTTCGAGTAAGGGGACAGAAAGGCTGCTCCATGGGGAAGTGAGGTGGGGGGGGGGTTACTAAAATAAAGATTTAAATTATATTCCTACAAGTATGGAACATGTATGGAGGAGACAAAGTAGGAGGTATTGTGAGAGAGAATGTCATAGAAAACTTGGGTGGCACAGTCTCAGCTTTATCGTCTCAAGTTTTAGTGACTAAGAAAAATTCCTTGTCTGCTGTACACAAACCTAATTAACTCACACACACACACACACACACACATACACAACTCACACTAACATACACACATACACACACTGGATAAAGGTTTTCCTCCAACTAAGCTGCATCTGAATATTTGTTCTGGACTTTAAAGTGTTCTCCTACTAAAAGTGCCCGTGTAGATGGATTTCCTCATGGACCACACAGCAGAAAAGTAAGACGTATTATCTTCCAGAAGAATCCAGTAAGAGCCGGTGGGATGGTTTAGATAAAGGTGCTTGCTGCCAAACCTGACAACCTGAGTTCAGTCCTCCCTACACATATGGTGAAAGTCGAGAAGCTGCCTGGTCTCCCTCTACATTCATATATGTGCTTCCCCAGCATAAATTTTAAAAATTAAAGAAAAAAATTAAATTGGATGTTTAAGATATAATTTCTTAATTATCAGTTGCTTTAACCAAAAGTGGGGGGGGGGGGAGGATGGAAATTAGTTCCAAAATCCTGTGACATCGATTCCTTGGCCTGCAAAGTATCAATAGTGACTATTCACCCCCGACTGTGCTCTCCACTCTCCCCAGAGCTCACATTAGAATCTAACCACTTCTTAAAAACAATCTGTCAGACAGTTTGTACTAAAAGTCAGCTAATACAAAGACGTTCAGAACCACGCCACGCACCCCCTACCTTGCTGTATGATATCCCATCAAACACCGAAGTTATTTCAGCGGGCGTTGACACCGGGACAACCACTGGGTGTGAAGACACCAAGGAGTCATCTTCTTGCACAGGCAGCACGTCTTCCAACAGCACCTGACTGAGCTGGAATGACACAAAGAACTTCAGACCGCTTTCTGCTTTATACCGCCCCGTGTCATCAAAGCGGTGGGGAGAGAAACGGAGATGACTCCAGTTATGTAACATTCTTCAAATGAACCCCATTACAGCAACTGTCACACACTGATTTCTTCCTCTGTATTCTGTCACTGGACTGCACTTCAAACTGGGTCAAACTTTTCAAGTTTCCCTGTCTGTGTAATGGGAATGATGTCACCTCACAGGGTTGTCATGAAAATTCACTGAGGTAGAGAGTCATTTGGCCAAACTTGTTGCTTTCTGTTACTTGTCATTGAAACGTGGACAATTCCTAATCAATCAAAGAAAACACTAACTCATTCTTTAGTTCCAGTGATCACTTATGTTTCAGTCTTGGGTTTTCTCTGCCAAGTAGAGTGGCTACGATCTCAAAGCGTGATCAGCCTTCTGGGTTGAGAGCACATCCTCTTCATTCTCTTAATAAATATCTTGAACAAGTTCCCTGACTCACTAGCAGTGAGAGCACCTTCTCTTTGGACTTGTACATGGGATTCAAACTCCAGTTCAAGTGCAGCCCTTGACATAGTACCTGGAACTCAGGGAAACCCAACAAACTGGCCGCCTTTGTTATTTCGATTAATATGGAGTAAGAATCTGAAAAAACTAGTCCTGTTAAAATAGTGCTAATTTTTAAAACAATCAAAAATTTTATTTCTTCTCCTAACTTAAAATATTTCTGAAAGGGGAGCTTCTTAAATTAACATATTTTCTAGTGTCATAGTTGCCATTTATAATAGACAAGGTACTACGGTTGAGTGACGACTGCAATCAAGATATTGATATGTTTGTTTGTTTGCTTGGTTGGTTGGTTTGGTTTGGTTTGCATATCTAAGAGGTTCGAGTGATAAGAAATAACTATGTTCTTGGCTTCAAGCAATATGAGTGTAGTCTGGCTTTTATGCCATTGGGAGGTGTTATTATCTCCTCCAACCTCAAAGTTGTCACCGATGAAGTAAGGTATAGTGGTGCTCATGTCATGGGACTTTCTTTCTAACTTGTTTATCTGTCCCTTCCCACACAAGACCTTAAACTGGGAACTCTGTGAGGACTAAAACTATGTTCTTAACAAATGGCTTCATCTTCTGCTCTTAGCTAAATGACAGATGAATAGATGGGAAGAAGGGAGGTGCAAATTGCCGCTGCAGTGTGGGATTCTATCCCACTGAGATCTCAAGAAGAGAATAATCAATTCTCCTAGAATACACTAATGTTTCTTTTCCCTGGTCCTGAGGATTGAACCTAGGGCCTTGCGCATGCTGACAAGGTGCTCTATGGAGTTACATCACAGCCCTTGCTTTTCCACGTCAGGGCCTTACTAAGTGTCTCAGGTTATGCTCAAGGTCCTGCTCCTGCTGCTCTTACCTCCCTTGAAAATAAATTGCACAAACAGCAAATTTCTTGCATGAAATTATAACACTTGAGTGTTTTTGAAACATTGAAATTGGAATATTAACTAACACTCAAATGTTATAATTTCATACTAGAGTTTGCTATAGAAAGGACACCAAGGTATGTTAGTAGAAAAAAATAAATAAGTAAAGAGCAAAATAATTTGCTGTTTGTACAATTTATTTTTAATAAATTGTAAAGTCACCAGTTTTTACTGTAGATGATGATGGAAAGTAGAGATTTCTATTTATTTATTTTTGCCCCCATTCCCAGCCGTTGTCACTACTGGGGAAGGGTTGCTAGCTGTAGATGATGGGACAGGAACTAGCTAAGTGATGACAGTGCAAAGGACAGTCCACGAAACAAAGCTTTGCCCCAAATGTTAAAAGTTCCAGGGTGAGAAAACCCTGAAGCAGATTAAATGTTGAAAGAGGCAACTTTTCAGGGTAGCTTCCTCACATTTCAGAGGTTAGGGAGAGTGCAAGCATTTACTTTAAACGGTAGGTTTCCCCAGAGCCATGGTGGTGTATGCCTTTAATACCTGCAGAAGCAGACAGGACCTCTAAATTCAAGGCCAGCCTGGTCTACAGGGCTTGTTACAAGACTGTCAAGGCAGCATACAGAGACCATGTCTCAGAAAGAGAGAGGCAGGGAGGGGCAGGAAAATTTCCAGACCAGAAGGATCTCCCTAGCCTTCTTTGAAAAATTGAAAAGCTGATTGGCAACAATTGTTTCTTTAAAAATTTAATCTGTATCAGCAGCTGTGATTGCATGCATGAGATCATCCCAGCATGGATGGGGAGGGGGTTATGCTGCCCACCCCAGCATGGATAGGGAGGGAGTCATGCTGCCCACCCCAGCATGGATGGAGAGGGGGTTATGGCCACCCCCAGCTGAGAAACCGTTGGCAACTGAAGGCTGCTCAGAGAGGAAGAGTGAGTTTTCTCCAAGAATGTGTCCATGAAAAGCCACCCAAGCTCCAGTGGCTTGTTCTATACCCACGTGCTGTTTTGTTTAATTTACCTTACTTCCGTTTTGTTTTGTTTTCTTTTTTAAAGGACATAAAATTATGAAGGGGATGTGGGGGCTGGGGGTAGAGGAGGAGATGGAGGGGAGAAAGCAGAGGAAGCAAAAGTACTTTTTAAAGATGAAAAAGAAAAACAGTTAAGATGTTTGAGCTCCAAGGAAGTTAAATCTCTATTGGATGGTGTTTCCCTTCATTTTTAAATTTGCCTGTAGTAGACTTTCTACCCTACTTAAGAGACATTAAAGTTTAGGGGTCATTTAAAAACACTTCCAAAAGTCAGAAAAAGATAAAAGTAAGCAGTCTTGTTTATTCTTTGTCAGATTCACGTGGAAGGCTAAGTCCTTTTGAACACACTTTACTGTTCACCTTTACAACAACCCAAAGAGGTAGTTCTTACTATGTCCACCTCTTTAAAAAGGATACACACAGACAAGGTAAATAAAAGTTACTCAATGTCAAAAACAGTTGTTCCAGTAGAGGGCAGTATTCTATATGCTTCACAGTATGTACCTCTATACAGAGCTAGGCATACACGTCTACAGTGTGTACATACGTGCATATATAACAGTCACAGAAGAATACTCACATGATCTAAAGACAAACAAGAAAACCTAACTTTCCTAAGAAAAATTCTGTAGCATTTCTGGAAATTTTTATTCCAGGCCCCTCAATGGCACACTGTGTGAATGTTCACTGTGCACGCAGTTTGGGAACTTGGAAACTGATTTGACACTGAACAGTGTTCTCATTGGATGTTAAGAAGCTGACTTGATACTGAACAGTACTCTCATTGGATGTTAAAGGGAGGCCACCTTGTTCATGGCCACGTCATGTCTTGTTGTGCATCTAAGAGACCGTGTGTTTAGGATTTGATCTTGTATCTGACGGCTAAGCACATCCTTCATCTCTTTAGCACAATCCAGCAACATGCTTAGGTCAAGTAGCTAATACAGTAAGACTACTTCAGAGGGTAACACTATACTTCCCAGAATGCAAGGTGGGCATCTCGTACATTTCCTTCCCTCGCATCCTTCCCTTCCTGACAGGTCTATGACTCCCAATCGCCTCGGTGACTGGGTAAAGGTTCCTGGCAAAGAACAGCCCAGGAAGTCACTGGCTCCACTCTCGCCTCCCAATGGATGGCCACGGCCACCGTCATCCTTGATCCTGACCCTGGACCATTGTCAAAATCTTCAGCTCAGTTTGCACTAAGAAAATGGATTCCTAGAGCGTGTGTTTATAACTCACCATTTGCCAGCTTGTTTCCGCATGGTTTACTCCCAAGAACTCAAAGAAAGAAGCGAATCCTTCATTTAGCCACAAGTCGTCCCACCAATCCATGGTCACAATATTTCCAAACCACTGAAATGATAAGCAGGGAGGAAGTGCTTAGATGTTTATCCTTGTGGCAGAGAGAAGCGTAGGAAGTGTCACAGCACAGATCTGGAGCTGACACAGAAGTGGCCAGCGTTGAACCTAACATATATTTCACACTTTGTCTTGGTTTGAGAATGTTAAAATCTCATTTATTCCCATAGTTTAAGGAATGTATAATGCTATAGGAAGGTGTTTATTACAGGCAAAACAGTCTAAAGCAGTGGTTCTCAATCTTCCTAGCACTGTGACCCTTTAATATAGTTCTTCATGTTGTGGTGATTCCCCGCCATAAAATTGTTTTCATTGCTACTTCATAACTGTAATTTTGCTACTGTTACAAATTCTAATATGTGTGTGTGTGTGTGTTTTTGGATGGTCTTTGGCAACCCCTGTGAAAAAGTAGCTCAACAACCCCCTCCCCAAGGGTCTCCACCCACAGGTTGAGAAACACTGGAGAGTTTCTGTACAGGTAAATGTTAGCTAACACTAAGATTGGTTTCCCGAAGCATTTTCTGAGTAGTCTCTTTTCTCTTCTTTATGTATCTATACTTTGTATTATTGCTATGGAAACAGACCAGTTTTAAAAAGCAAGTAGATTTGCTTCAGGACCCTCTACCTGGTGTACAAGTTCATGGGCAATCACACTGGCCACTCTTTGTTGGTTGGATGATGCTGATTCGTTGGGGTCATAAAGCAGGTTTGTTTCTCGGTAAGTGATGAGTCCCCAGTTTTCCATGGCACCGGTGCCAAAATCTGGAATAGCGATTTTATCTATGGAAAAAGACAGTCCAGTGAGAAATGAATTCTTTCCATTTGTTCATAGCATTTCTTACCAAATTAAGTTCTTTGGATGACTTTTTTAAGGCTAAAAATAATTCCTCAGAGTGAGAAACAGGAATCATTTGTGCAAACATTTTGGTCCTAAAGCACTCAACATTCCCACGAAGCAGTTCCTGTAGGCTCCAGACTTCGATGTGTCCTTCCCCTCCCCCCCTTTCTGCTTAACGGTTACGTGACTTTTTTTTTTTAAGCCTGTATGATTTTATGTCTTTTCTTCTTTGCACAGTACTTCATTTTTATTAGCTGTCCCCATCCTTCATTTATCACCTTGGTTATAAACAGCATCGGCTTAGGAGGGACACTGCTAGGCAAAAGAGAATGAAGTCTTTAAATGAAGATTAAGGAAGACAGAACTTGTGAGTTCATAGAAACAGCTCACACGCCAAGGTCACAGACTTAGAAACCCCACTGCCTCCAGGGCTGTACAATTTGAGGACAGTGATGCTCCACCCGTCTAGTGTCCCTTCCCCTTGCCATCTCCTTTTACATATTAGATAAGTTAGAGGGACATGGAATTGACTGGCTTCTCTCTAAACTTCCTCCAGGTCTAAAATGCTATTTGCCACAGGAATCTGTCTTTTTTTCCTCTGGATTTTAGACATAACACACATCAAGAGGCTGCAATGTTGGGCACTTCTACATTTAATCTGCAAATAGAAAAATGTTGATTAGTGGGAAATACAGCTTCCCCAGCTAATGAACTATAACCCAAATGTAATTTTTCATGACTACTGTCATTTAAATGAGGCACAAAAATGCAAACCAGTTAAATTTCTTTCTAACGTGTAAGAGAGGGGACTTTCTGGTTAAAATAAAAATTCTCAAAGATTTTTATAAAACAATAAAAAGCATATATCATCAGCAGAAATCAAGCTAGCGGTAGCAGTTTTTTTGTCATGCTGTCATTCTAAGGCTTGGTCATTATGACATAGGAATATCCCTAAAGATTGAGCAAGTATTCCCCCACACCCAACGTTTTTCACAGTGTTGGAAATTTGCACAAATCCTTGAGCAAATGAAAGTAATCTCTCACCTAATGAATAGAGGCATTATAATTAATTTACATCAATTCAATTACCTTTTGATAGAAATGAGGACACCATTTCCAAAGACTACTATACAGCTAATTCAGAAAGTGTTGAAGATGCACAGAAAAATGCAGGGGGAGGGAAGAGAAGAGGAGGAGAAAGAAAGACATGGGAGTGCGTTCTACACCTCAGGTCATCCTGGTCACTACAAGTGAGACAATTCGGTGAGATCTGTGTGGGTTTGGGTTCTCCATTCTCTCACAATTTTTCTTCTAACGCCGGTTTTTTTTAAACTGCTGTCTTTCTGTCTCCCCTAATAACTTCTAAGCAATACAAAAAGCCATTGAAGAGAAACTGAGGCGTGTACACATGCAGTCACAGAGCCTTTTTGCCTTCCATGGGATTTATTAAGGCAGTTGGAACTGAATGAGGAAATTGGATTTTTGGTTGGCTCTCATGACTGACACCTTCCTTAGCAGCTTCTTCTGGGTCTACAGCTTTACTCAAAGCAACCAGTCAGGCTTGTTAACAAAGTACCTCGGTTGTTGATGGAGATGGAGAGTACTATGGTCCTTCCGTTTTTCACAGAAAACATACTTCTATCCATGTTAAAGATAAGAAAACTCTGGAAGAAGTTTCAGAGTTTCATTTTCAGGGCCAGAGAGTCTTGCATAACAAGGGGCAGATTGGGAGCACATGGGCCTCTTACAACATCACTGACCCTATTAGTTTCCAGCTTCCTCAGGAGGGTCATGCGTGTAAACCAGCAGATGAGTACTGATTTTT
Source organism: Mesocricetus auratus (assembly GCF_017639785.1). NCBI lineage: Eukaryota > Metazoa > Chordata > Mammalia > Rodentia > Cricetidae > Mesocricetus > Mesocricetus auratus. Next base: position 29,073,789 of record NW_024429193.1, on the reverse strand, counting down.
AAATCAAATGATTTAGGCAGCTGTTTTGGACCCACTTTGAGCAAGTCCTACAATTTTGTGTACACACTTTAATCTCAGTTTGCAAATCAACGACTGTATCTTCATCATATGAGAGGAGAAAACGCCTATTATTTTTCGAGGAACCTAGAATGGATCTTTGGGCTTGTGGTAAACATCAAACATGTCGTGCAGGAACATACTAAAAAGACTCGGGTTGGACCAGTGTTTAATGGCAATATAATTAGACATACTAGACTAACTTAGGTCAAACAAACAAAAACAAAGGCAACTTGAAATGATGAAATGAAAGTATTTTCTCACCCAGTTTAGGAAGAGAATAATCCATAGCAAAGTAGTCTTCAAAATAATCAAATACAGCTTTAGTTATGTTTGCAGCATACTCCGCTGTTTCCTGTTGCTGTGGCTGGACATAAATAGTGAGCTGGTAAAAAAACACAAACATTCAGGACATGAGTCTTCACGTGATGAAACACATATACACAAAGTGAAACACGGTATCCTTGAAAGGAGGAGGCCTCTGGAGTCACAGCGTGTAGTTTGCATCCCAAGCCTGCTTCGTTATGGCTCGACCTCAACAGCCTTGGACCAAACATGTCACTGTTCTAAGACCTGTGTAAGAGGTCATTAAAATATAACTGTGTGGCATCAATAATAAGAAACAGCATAAGAAACAACACCCGGAACATTAAAAGATAATACCACTTTTTAGTATTTAAATTTGTATTGTTTGATCCACAGCTAAACTCTGAACTGAATTCCTGGAAACCAGTGACAGAGAAGGAGGACTGATGAGCAAAGGGATTAAGACAGGGCTGGTTTAACCCACAGAAACAGCTGACCTGAACAAGGGGGAGCTCTTAGACCCCAAAATGATGGCTGGGAGGCCAGCATGGAACTGATCCAGACCCCCTGAATGTGGGTGTCAGTGAGGAGGCCTAGGCAATCTGTGGGGCCTTGGGTAGTAGATCAGTATTTATCCCTGGCGTACAAATGGACTTTGAGTGCCCATCCAACAATGAGAGATGCTCTCTCAGCCTGGACTCTTGGGGGAGGGTCTAGGCCCTGCCTTGAACGAAATGACAGGGGAGGAGGGGAAAGGGAGGGAGCTGGGACTGACATGTGAAGCAAGCTTGTTTCTAATTTAAATAAAAAAATCTAAAAAAAAAGCAATTTCTTATTGTATGTAAGATTAAAAGTAATAAAGAATATATAATATGAGGAAAATTTTGTATTGTCTGGAGCTGGAGAGATGGCTCAGCAGTTAAGAACACTGACTGCTCTTCCAGAGGACCTAGGTTCAATTCCCAGCAACCACATAGCAGCTTAGAACCATCTGTAACTCCAGTTCCAGAGAATCTGGCTCCCTCACACAGACATACCTGCAGTCAAAACACCGTTGCACACAAAATAAAAATAAATAGATCATTTTAAAAAAGACCAAAAATCAAAACAACTTGCATTGTCTTTTTGGTATCTATGGACCTATGGATCTGTTTGCCTTTCTGTGAAGCCAATGATTTGTCCTGGGTATGGAGCTCCTTGAGAGGAAACACATTCATTTCTTGTTTCTCATCCACAGTGTTTTTGATTGCACATTTCCCCTTTGTAATATTCCACTCTGCTTTTCTAAATGGCCCTCAACATGTTTCTATTTTACTCCCAGAGCCTAAAAAATGATGACCCAAACATTTGCCAAGAAGGAGTGAGTAGGCTAAGTTCATTCTCTGAGCTTCCGGGGTATTATTTTATGTCTCTGTGACCTAATTTACAAATTAAACTGAGTGCCTAGTGCAGATTTTTTTCCAGCTGTAATCATGTATGACTTTATTAAAAAAATATTGAGAATCCTTCTAAGCAGATGAATAAAATGTCCCTTGAAGCTAGGGTTTGTGCTCGGGAACTCTTGGCTGTTTAGTAACTTTTAGTGTGTGAAGGAGAGAACAGTGCTTCGGATGACAGTCTGCTAAATTTATGAGAAAGCGAAATGACATATGCACGCTGACCCTGAGACCTGATCTGAAACCTCCACCAAAAACTGATGCCTGCGTTTTAGTAAGTTCAAGACCATTGACCCGACTAAACAAGATGATTCAAGATTAGAAAAATGAGAGAGGGAGAGAGAGAGAGAGAGAGAGAGAGAGAGAGAGAGAGAGAGAGAGAGAGAGAGAGAGAGAGAGAGAGAGAGAGAGAGAGAGAGAGAGAGAGAGAGAGAGAGAGAGAGAGAGAGAGAGAGAGAGAGAGAGAGAGAGAGAGAGAGAGAGAGAGAGAGAGAGAGAGAGAGGGAGAGAGAGATGAAATCTACTTGTTTCCTACCCCTACGGCATTGCTATAGGTGATGCTCATTTGGGCACACACCTCCAACGCTGTTTCTTAGAAGAGAACTCAGGAGAGCTCCGACAATATAAAGGACAAATTCTAAAAGAATGTCCCTTAATGACCAGTCCTGACTGACTACTCCCCATCCTAGCCAAGGGACATTATCGCCTCTTTTGCATAAATAGAAATTTGGGTGCCCATCCCACAATGAGAGATGCTCTCTCAGCCTGGACTCTTGGTGAAGGCCTAGGCCCGGCCCTGGATGAAATGGCAGACTATGGACACCCCCATGGAGGGCCTCACCCTCCCTGGGGAAAGGAGTGGACATTGGGGGGGGGATTGGTGGAAGGGTGTAGGAGGAGGGGAGGGAGAGGTAGCTGGGATTGACATGTGAAGCAGCCTTGTTTCTAATTTAAATTTAGAAATAAAAAAGAGACAAAAAAATGAACTCCCACCACAGTTAGTGACCCTGCCCGTCGCCCCCACATTCCTTGAGACTTTCAGTTTTTACTTGCCAGAAGAGAGGAGATGATCCGCTTCTACTGCCCTCCCCTACCCTCCTGGTAAGCAATGCCTTCTCCAAGCCATAGCTGAATCCAAGGATCCAGCAGGTAGCCACTGAACAGAACAACGGAAGCCGGCCGTGAAACACCAAAGCCAGTGTGGTTGCCTTACTGTCAGTGGGAAGGCTCGCAGCCTTTCACCTGTTAACGTGTCAACAACTAGGTGTGACACGACACACTCAGATTCTCTGCCACACTCATTATCCATGAGACATTTCAGGGACATTTCCTCTTGTCGCTGCACTGCTGTCTGTGTGCCCATGCTCTGTGCTGTCTGGAGAGGCGAGCTGAGAAAAGTCCGAAGACAGTGAACCCTCTGTGGTAGGTGGTATGCGGGAGGAGAAAGGCTGGGCTGTCTCTGCTGGTGCTTTCCTATTCCCCACAGAAGGTGGGTTCTTTTTACCGACTCCGGGATTTAAGAACTCAGCTACACTACCATTGAGCTGGGTCCCCGGCTCACAGAGACTTCTTTCAAGCGTGCTGTGGAAGCAGTACCGGTTACTTTTCTTCTTTCTCCTCCTTTCTCTTGGTGACAGCAACAGAAAAGACTGCTATCAGCATTCATTCACTTGGAATCAGAGCAATTCCTTTCTCACTCATGCCCATCTGCACACGGAAGTGGGCACGGTCTGCACCCAGCCAGATGCAGACTTCCCATCACCTAGGACCCTTCCAGACAACCCCCACAGGTCATATTCTCCTAAACACAGATTCGCTCAATGAGCTGAGGAATCGTAGAACAGCGTGCTGGCGGTTCACCAGGGTCCTTGCACTGGTTCCACAAACCCTATCTATAATCATGAGGTTTGAAGAATTCTGATGGTTTGCAACTAGCCAAAGCATATCCTCGAGTGTACCCTCTCTGCCACAAGTTAGGAACATATTTCAACATGGAAGACTCCCTCCATGAACATGCCAACGCAGTCTGTCATTTGAAGCCTGTGTGTAATGTTTGCCCGCCCCGCCCCCTGCAGACGCCCTCACTCCTGCTCTGGGGTCTATTTCCAGCTCCCTGGTGGTGGCTCATTGAGCCCCATTCCTGTATCCTTTTCCTTCCTCTCCTTCCTCCGGGTTCTTAGCACATCTGTCCAACACAAAGCCCCCTGCATCACCATCACTTAACGAGTTCTCACGCTTGCTTTCAAGGAAGCTTTTAGTGGCTAAGTATGAAGTTTATAAACTTATTCTGTAAATGAAAGGATTCTGGAGCCTGTTATATATATATCTGTTTATTTTCCAAAGTAGGGTATCTTCTCAGAGGAAATTATATTCCTGATACATACCTCTGCTACAGAGGACTAGCCCTGCCTCAAAACACTGAGTCCACTACACAGTCTGGACTTTCAAAACTCCATTTTAAATTGATTCTTCATTTGGGAGTCATGACACATCTGCTCTGCCATTATTCTAGTTGTTTTTCTCTTATCATCCTGGACCCACTTATGAGGCAAGCTTAATCTTTTAATGTATCATTTATTTTATTTTATGTGTATGAGTGTTTTGATTGCATGTATGAGGAGTTTGACATGGTCATGTGCTATGTGTATGTCATGTGTACCGGAAGAGGCCAGAAGGGAGTTAGGTTCCCCAGAGAGAGGTTGTGATAAAAAGCCATGGGTGTTCTGTGAGTCCAATGAGTGTCCTCCTCAAGTGCAACAGGTGGTGGTGACACCTTTCATCTCAGTCCTTGGGAGGCAGAGGAGAGTGGATCTCTATGAGTTTGAGGACAGCCTGGTTTACAGAGCAAGTTCTAGGTAAACCTGGGCCACACAGAGAAACCGAAACAAAAACAAACACAAGCCCTCTTAACCACTACAATGGCTCTCCAGACCCATGGAGTGGGCATGTAGGAGGAAGTCTGATGCCGCCATTAAACATGTGACTTACTAAGTCTATGCCGCCATTAAACATGTGACTTACTAGAGGCGCATACAGATGAGGTAATAAAAGGGCGGTTTACCACACCGCTAACCACACCCACTTTAGGCAGGACTAAAGACGTATACGGCTGGACGTAAAGACTATACGTACGTAGGCGGAACTACGTCACTAGCCAAGCCCACTTTTGGGCATGGCTAGGGGCGTTACGGGGGGAAGGCATAAAAGACAGCGCACAGGAAGTCTCGCTCTCTTTTCCTGGAGTTCGGCTTCCGGTCCAGTCGCTAGCTGAGATCTGCTGGGCTTCTCGGGGTTTGGTATCTTGTGAGTAATCTTCTACATTAAATACTTAGCTTCACTTTCAGTAACTGTGTGTCGCGTATCGTTACAGCGTCCGTTGAAGCCAACATGGGCATTTAGAATTTTTTTTTTTAATACGATGACTTTCTGGTGTCTCCAGCAATTTGAGGGATGAGACATGAGCCCAGGAGGGTTGGTATCTAGTTGCTTGCTGTCACTCTCTTATGTCTCTCTGTTAGACATGATCCTCATGACTGAACAACTTTTCCTGGAACAACTTAATGCATCTTCATACCATTTCCCTCCTCAGTGCCCATTTATGTCTGCAAACCTCAAACTTTGTACAAACCTCACCAGTGTTTACTTATGAGTGTCACTGCAGCTGATGTTACCAGGCCTTCTGCAAGGAACTTGTCGTGCTACATGTCAGTTCTATGAATTTTGAACTACTATTAATAGAATGTCATATTTTTATGTAGCCGATGATTATTTTACCGAAACTCTTAACCACAGTTTGAAAATCAAAAGCTTTTTATTTGTCTAAACTAACTAATTTTGTAATATCATCTGACCTGAACTGATAACTGATAGGCAGATTTTCATACCTTTTACTTTTCCCATTTGTATATACTATGTATGGGAAATATATCTAATTTTATATATACGTAGCTATACGTATAGATATAGATAATGAAACTGTGTATATGCATACACATACACACACATACACACACTGTTTAGTTATTGAGTCCCATGAAATGCATCAACATTTGAAAAAAAAGCCTTCACACAAATCCTAACACACTCAATTTCTAACATAAAACCAGCCCCAAAGATACAGACTTTTTTTTAAATTTGTGAGTTCAAAGGGGATTTAAAGTAAAAATTTGAACATTTGCCAGTGAAGTGTGTGGGGGTTTGAGTGAGAATGGGTCCCCCGGGTGCTCAGTGGAACTGTCTGGGAAGGATTAGGAGGTGTGGCCTTGTTGGAGGAAGTATGTCACTGGGGGCAGCTTTTTCACGAGCTTCCTGCCATCCCCACTGTTCCCTCTGACTTGTGCTTGTGGATGGAGATAATGAGGCTTCAGTCACTGAATTCACTCAGCCATCATGGACTCTTATCAATCTGGAACTACAAACCCAATTAAACACTTTCATTTGTAAGTTGCCTTTGTCATGGTGTGTCGTCACAGCAGTGGAAAAGTAGCCAACGCAAAGAGCAAGACCCAAACGAGAGCCCAATTCAGTGGCTCCCACATCATCACACCAACTGTTTTCTCTACTACTAAAACTGAAGCCTTACTTTCCCCAGCCGCACAACGCAGAGAGCAGCAAGATTTATGTCTCAAACAGACAGCACGGAGTGGATAAGATAACATTTCCACAGTGCTTGACACATCAAAGTTCTGAGGCTCATCGCCAGAATCAGTGTCTTGGATAACATGTTCAGTTATTAACCTTGGTGACTCTCTTTGTCTGCACTTCCTTCTGTGAGTGACAGCACAAGGTGGTACCCACATTACTGTTAAGAGCAGTAGAGAATGACGGGGTGGCAGGAAGGAAATGAACTTTATGCTTTTGAGATACAAAATAATAGGTTCCTGGTATCAGCACAGTGAACACAAAAGATAAACCATTTGATATGCAACAGCTTGATTTACAAAGGTTTTCAGAAAGCCAGGAACCAAACAGAGCACAGAGTTTTTGCTGTGATACTGGGTGGGACAGAGAATGGACAGGAATCCAGAATGCCTTGTCTCAAAAGGCAAGGGGAAAGTTATCCATGTCCAAAGAATCAAGAAGAGTGATGGTGTTAGACCAAGAATTGTGCAGAGGTCTGATATCAGGACACTGATCATACATCCTACTTTTCCTAGGAATATTAATCTATAGTTGACCTCTTGACCCAGCATAATCCATATCACTACCTATATTGCTTATATTTTGTAGATGGTAAAACTCTATGGCCACTCTTACTACTAACAGGCAACAGCCTTATTTCCCAGTGTCATTCACTTCTTGGAGGTTGTCAGGGTTTCACCAAGGAAGTGTCCCAGGACCATGCAGGACACTAAAACTGAAGGAGATAGCCATGGCTCTCACAAGGATATCATCAGAACATATAGGAAAACACTAGGGTATCACTGAATAATGGTGGCTGCTTCTGACTCCCATCTCAGTCCAGAGATAGGTAGTTTTTAGTATCCCCCCTTCTTGGGGCTTAGCGTCCTCCTGAGTATATGTGTGTTCCATAAGGACATGAGATAACCTGGCTGAAGAGTCTTCTGTTTCACTATCAATACCAAGATAGCCTGAATGAGACAGAGATATCTACATGGCTTTCACGCCACACACCTATGTAAGTTACATGATATTGAAGATGACACTGCTGCATGAACATATAGTTGAGTGGCCATTGCCTTCAATGGGTATTCCCTCTCCAGTCTTCCCCTTTGCTAGGGAAGCCAAGGGAACTCCCCAACAAGGTAATTACTCCTTCTTACACATAGATCTTTACAAAAAGACATCATCCAACTGCCCCCAAAAAATTTAACTTGGCCTGGATTTGACTCATTGGAGATGGGTGCAAAGCTAATAAGTTCTGAAGACTTAATATAGGTCTAATATATCTGAGAAGGCACCACAAACCTACTAACAGGAAATGAGTTTACATGTGGCAATTTGGAACTTTTAATTTTTCTCAGTTCCTGTTTTCTTCTAAGCTTTCTATTAAATGGGTGCTTAAGGAAAACAAAAACAATATATTTAAATCCAAATTGCACTGGATTTGGAAATGAATTACAGTATACAGTACATCCCAGTGAAACCCTGAAGCAGAAATATTGCTTATAACATTATTAATAATAAAGCTAGTTATGTAATTATGATGCAATTATGATGTAACCCCTGAAAGGATGTTGATGGGATGGCAGTTTTTACATACATGGCTGCAGTTACTTCATACAGCTAAAACACCATGTACTTACCATACCATGCATAGTTCAGGGCCATTTGGCTGGTTGGTTGGCTGACTGGTTTTCATAAAGTTGAATTTAGTGATATCATTTGCTATAAACTCCATATATTTTTTCTCATGCATAAGGAAAAACTTTATTTATAATAGATGGCTCCACTACCGACATCTGCTATGTCCTTTCTTCTAGTTACAGAAAATACCAGACCTCAAGTTGCTGATAATGGGTGGGAAGGAACTCCTATCAGAGGGTCAAATGTCTATACCTCACCAAGTTTAATGAGAGTGTCACAGATTCTTGTATCATATAGTAGAAACTGATTGAATGGTTGACAGGGGACGAATGTGCCAGAACTATATTGTCAGAAACAGTGTAGATAAGAATGGCTGCCGGCTTCACTCCGTTTCTATGAAGGATGCTGTGTGCACAGTAATGATCTGGCTCCATCTTCACAGTGCCTACTGAAAAAGTAGCAGGACTTCATTCGGGTCCAGATGGTGCAGTGAATGGTGCTCTGCTGCACCTTCATGGAATCAGCATGTAGCAATGGTGGGTAAAGCATCCACAGGCTTTGGCTTCTCTGTGGAACTTGTGATAAGAAGCAGTGGGTGGAGTTGGGGCGGTCAGTTTGCCAAGAAGATACAGGGTCCCACCCTAACCCTGGATAATTGATACCCACTGGCCAAAGGAAAATCAGTTTTTTTCCAATGGATTATAACTGTATATCAACCATACCCACATCCCATACTCAGGAGTAGTTGGCCAGCACAATATGAGTTCCATGTTTTTTTAAGGGGGGTGACTTTGTGTGTGTGTGTGTGTCTGTGTGTGTGTGTACTTTTTGCTTTGGGGTTTGGCTTTTTTTGTCTTATTAGTTTTTTGCTTTTTTGTTTGTATTTTCAGTTATGTGTTTTGTTTTTGAAAGCAAGAGTGGGGGAGTGAGAGGGAGATGATAGACATAAGATAGATGGATAGATAGATAGATAGATAGATAGATGAACACATTTGGGGGGGAGGTAGGGAAGACATTGGAGGAACTGGTGGAGGGAGAAAACATGATCAAAATACATTGTGTGAAAAAGAAGTTTTTAAAAATATTTATTAGCTTTGAATTTGAGAGGGAGTTAGGGGGACTATGGGAGGGATTGAAGAGAGAGGACATGGTAAGGGTTTGAGGGAGGAAAGGAAAGGGGGAAATGACTTAATTATGTTAATTAAAATTTTTATAATTATTTTTAAAAATTAAAGTATGTGCAAGATGTTTTAAGAATATGTAATGTAAAAGAGTAAAATTTTGTAATAGAAAACAGGCCCCCCCCATGGAAGGCCTCACCCTCCCTGAGGAGTGGATAGGGGGTGGGATGGGGAGTTGGTGGGGAGCATGGAAGGATGGGAGGGAGAGGGAACTGGGATTGATATGTAAAATAAGATTGTTTCTAAATTAAAGAAAGGAAGGAAGGAAGGAAGGAAGGAAGGGAGGAAGGGAGGGAGGGAGGGAGGGAGGGAGGAAGGAAGGAGGGAGGGAGGGAAGAAAGGAAGAAAGACAGAAAAAAAGAAAGAAAGAAAAGTACACGAGGATCAATAGGAGGTTTTAAATAGAGAATTGATTTTCCTCTCTTTCTTTTTAAAATATATTGACAAAATATTTTAGAGAAATTTCAAATGATAAATATATTTTCCCATGATCCAGAAAAACCCATATGTGGGAGAGCACATCAGTGTAATACAGGAAAACCAGTATGTGAGAAATTCGGTCAGTGGGGGTAAAATGGTTATCTAGACCTTTATACACCTCTGTCTGAGAACCGCTCGAGATGACAGGAAGAGAGTCAGAGAAATGCAGGCTGGACTGCTATGTCTGCCTGTTACGCCTTACCTCATTCATGAAGCTAGACTCCCTACCTTCCTATTACGTCTTACCTCATTCATGAAGCTATACTCCCTGCCTGCCTGTTATGTCTTATCTCATTCATGATGCTGGACTGCCCAGATGCCTGTTTTGTCTTCCTTTACTAGGTAACTTTTTCAACGAATTGATTAGGTGGGTTTCCTGTTTGTCACATTTCAATGGATCTAAAGAGGCCGATTCTCTTATGCTTCTCTCTGAAGTGAGTATCACACTGGGGAAACATTCTTCTGGGTGCCAATATTAGCCTTCAATTCAGAGTGAACATACAGAGGGTGGGGAGGAGCTTCCAAATATGAAAGAAAAGGAAACCTTCGGGAAACATTAGCATGAACATTAGGTGCTTCAGGTCCTTGTGAAGTTCTGTTCAACTTTTAGGGGAGATGACCCCACAGTGTAGCAGAAGATGAGGACAAGGCACCCCCTAGCTTCAGTTCCAGGTCACTTGGTTAAATTCTGACTAGAGGATCCGGGAAATTTCAGAAGGCAATTAAGTTCTCTTATGAAATAGGTGATCAGAAAGGAATGTCATGACAGGATATCCTTGCTCTCCTTCCAAAGTATGGAAAGTGCTGCTGGTCTTAGAGCAACCCACTACCAGCTTTCCCAAAAGAGCCACTTAAGAAGTGGCATGTTTGGCAAAAACTGTATTTCCCACTACGTTGCTCCATTCCTTTACTTGAAATCCATCCTTAGAATCTAGTCAAATGCTGATCCACCCGTAGTGACTCCCCGGGCCACAAGAGCTGCTCGGGGGATTCAGCGAGGGAGTCATCCAGAAACTCCAGCTCACTCACAGTTGCTATTAGAAAGTAACTAAGAGTGTAATGTCCTTTGCTGGCTGCTCGGCTGCATTCTGACTCATAAAACTATATGAGCATAGAGGAATTGCTCAGCCTTTCTGCCTTGTCTTGACGTTCTACTCAAAACAGAAAAAAAGGCGTGCCCAGAATGTAATCATATTGTAAAAACGTCATGTGAAAAACACCTGCATGTGACGAAGTGTGGGTTCTAAAGAAAGCACTCAATAAATATGTCACATTTGCTATGACAGTGGAAGAAAAACATGAACGTCACTTATGAACTCAACCTTATGTCAAGCCAGAGGTACACCACCGACTATGTGAAATACAGTCTAGAGAAGTAATTTTCCCCAATGCTAAGCATTATCTTTAGGAACTGGTGGTGCCCTTGATCAAAGGGTCATATGTGGCACGAGGGAGAGTTGAGCTGGACCAGTCCTCCTGAGTCCAAAGGGAAGGTCTCTATGTCCCCCGCAACTCTCTATAACTTGGATGCTGGAAACCCAATTTTAGTATGTCTCAATATCCACCCCATTGATACATAAATGAAGGTGGAAGTTTCATGGGAAGTAAAACCATCTGGCTCTTCCCCTGCAATGACAGATGACGATGTCACATTCCCCAGACACCTTAGCAGAGCATGATGTTTTAGGAAGAGTATGGACTGGGAGTCCCTCCCACTCCTCAGATGGCTCTTCAGCAAAGCCATTGAGTTCCCTGGGCTCCAAGCTTATCTGTAAAATGGGTAGCCACTTCTTCCTTATAAATGCATACTGTGAAGAGTACCCATATATACACATACATATGGATACATATATGCATACATATATGTTATAGAGGTGAATTTAAAAAATAGCAAAATTGGAGCTTCCAAAACAAACCATTTCTTAATTAAAAAATTTTTTGCATGTATGTCTGTATATTGTGTGCATGCCTGGTACCTGAGGTAGCCAGAAAAGGGAATCATATTTCCTAAAACTAGAGTTACAGATAGTTGTGGGCCACATGGGTGCTGGTAATCAAATTCAGGCTCTTTGGAAAAGCCAGTGCTCTTAACCTCTGAGCAATCTCTCTAGCCCCCAAACCAAAAAAACTTGTAGGTAATAACGGTTTGGGGTTTTCAAAAGGAAGTCATTGGGATAGCCAGATAAACCACCCGGTAAAGGGAATTGGTGACACTCTGAAGACTCAAGTTCAATCCCCAGATTTTACTTGGTAGAAGGAAAGAATAAATTCCCACAAGGTGTCCTCTGACCTCGACACAACACTGTAACATACACACACACACACACACACACACACACACACACACACACACGTACACACACGTGCACACTCACACACATGCACACACTATACATAATTGTAAAAAAGTTTAAAGGAAGTTATCGTAGCTGTCATTAGAAACATGCTCAACGAGATGATGGGACAGACTTAGTAGACTTCCTAGGGGAGGCCTTACCCGCTTCGTGGAACAGATGGGAGGAGGAAGGAAGTGGGGGGAGAGGGAGAAGAGGAGGGAAGGGGAACTAGGATTGGAATGTAAAAAACAGATTAATTTAAAAAGAAACATATGCTCATACTTTCAAAAATACTTCTGATATTTTGTTGACTTTTAGATTTCTGTATCAGTTTGTTGATTTAAAACTTATGTACTTTGAAGTACAAGTTTGTTTTTCTTGAGTCAGGGTCTCAGGAAGTAGCTGATTGATTTTAATTACATATAGAGTGGGGCAGGGGTGGTGCACACCTTAAATCCCAGTACTCAGAAGCAGAAGCAGGCAGATGTCTGAGTTAGAGGCCAGCCTGGTCTACAGAACCTACTGCAGGACAGCCAGGGCTACACAAAGAAACCCTATCTCAAAAACAAGCAAACTAACAAAAATGACAGAAATGGCACCATAAACTGATTGGCTCCTGTTGCTTCCAGAACATTCTCCTCCTCACCCCCTCTCTACCTAGACATACCTTCTGACACGTATACCTAGCCTTGTAATGAAGTTGGATAGAGCCACATAGTTGACATACTTATGCTGGTCTATAGAGGAACTATCACTGGTTTTCCAGTGAATTTTCCCTTGAAAATATTTCAAGGCTGTGCACATTTACTTGTTTATTTATCACCCATGTCCTTGTGGCTTGCACTTTTCCATGTTGTTTAGTATATTACTGAGCTCCTAAAACCCAGTGGCTAAGGAGGGTTCTTGCCTGCTGTATGGAACTAATAAGCAATTGTTTTTAAAAGTCAGAAGGTTAACCACAAGTGCACTGGTGTTGAGTTTTTGAATCTAATAAGACTCACAGGTTTGCCGCTCTTGGACACTCTCCGTACATATGTAAACCGGTGTACAGCGAAGCACACCAGGTAAGTGCTCATGGGGACAGACTTCATAAAAGTGGTTTTGTTCCAGTAGGCATCCAGTGACTCTTCTTTCTGCACGAAACGGAAGATCGTCTTTTACTTATCACAAGATCACCCATGAATAAGACAAACAAATGGGTACCCCAAAGCCCACTCCCTACTCAGAAGTTCATTTTCAAAGTTCAGGGGTCAAATGACAAGTGGTAATGTTGAAAAGACTGTGGGAAAAGGCACCTTATCTTCAAGACTATGGAAGTGACCAAATTGCACATTGTATCAGATTTCTCAGGGAAAAGTAAGTTTCGCGGGCACATCAAGTGGGCAGGTGTTTATCTTTCAGCAAAAATTGCATAGCACTGACCATATTATAAGGGAAACTTGATCCCCTAATAAAGAATAAGCTGAAAGTCTTGCAGAGGGAAGAATTCATCAGGCAGCAGCTTGTTTACTGTGTGTAAATGGATACCTACTGTGTGAAGAACCTGTGTGGGCTTCTCTCTTCCAATTCTATTTGTCTACATCAAAGACCCATGGTATGGGCACTAGTTAATGCCCTGGTGTCAGAGGGGACTCCATTGTTTGACATAACTACTAAGCCATCTGGGATTTTTTTTTTCATCCACACCAGTTCTGCCACTCTCCTGTCAATCAACTACCAGTCCTAAACACCCACCTGCCATATTCTTGCTACCATAGCTTAAACATTTGCACATCACCTCATAACCACTTTCTAGATGGGGACATTCTTGCTATTTGTGGGTATGTGTATGCTCCAGAGAGAAAAGTTACTTCACAATAAAAGTCAACTGCTATCCATTCAGGCCTATTAATGACCCAGAGAGCCATCCTTCTCCCAGTCAGTTTCTGAATCTAGCAGAAACAAAAAAAATCTATAGTCTTCTGAGATGACTAGGTCATGAAGAAAGAGGGATTGGTTTTTCTTCTTTCTCCTTCCACCTTCATTTTCTCTCATCTGCTCCAAGGCATTCTGAGGCCTATTGTACTCTGATCACATGCTTTCAATTGACATGTCAAACTTGAATTTTTTCCTTTATTCTTCCTTCTGCAATCCGAACTCTCAAATGCCCATAGGAAAAAATCTGATTAATGGATTCACTCTAGGTCTGGGGACATTTTACATTTTAATCTTTATAAATTTGATCTCTTTGCTTGGTTTGTGCTTTTCAAGGGTCAGTTTGTTATCAGAAGGATGGGTTTCAGTGATAGTGTAGATCACTATCTGAACTAATCAGAAAGATGGGACATAGAGAACAATTATGCTGATGACTTTATGCATCAAATGTGTGATGTGTATAATAAACCTTAATTTCAAGGTAAGGAATGGTCTTTAGCCATGCCACCCATTATGAAGAGGAAACACAGGAAAGAGTCCTGTATCCGCAAGGATCCAGACATAATTATGGCATCCTATTATTAGTTTAGTGCTTGACAGATTCTTTCAGCAGGAGAATCTAAGGGCATGGTATCCTCTGGAGTTGACTTGCACAACAAAGAATTGAAGTCATGATATTTAAAAATAGCTTTATCTATTAAAAAAAGAGGATTGCATTGAACTGAAAAGTCTAAACAGTGAGTGTAACCTAGAAACTTTAAGTGTGTCATTGATTTTTTTATGACTAGTGATTTGCGTAGTCAAGAAGAGCCCCCAATATATAGAGATTGTGTTCTTTCTTCCTTAAAAATTTCAAAGTGAATTTATTAATGGACTGTGGTGTTATGAATTGACAACTTCCTGGAGTCAAAGAAAAAAGGTTGCTAAGATGTATTTTTTTAAAAGTTTTTCAAGGCAGGGTTTCTCTGTGGCTTTGGAGGCTGTCCTGGAACTAGCTCTTGTAGACCAGGCTGGCCTGGAACTCACAGAGATCCACCTGCCTCCACCTCCCGAGTGCTGGGATTAAAGGCGTGTGCCACCAATGCCTGGCTGCTAAGATGTATTCTTAATTCTTTAAATTGATAGCTATACCACATTTAATTTTAGAATTCAGAGTACTCTGCTATGGTAAATCAGGTAGTTCGAGTAATATTGCAAACAGTTCATGTGCAGAAACAAGATTTTAAAGTACTCACCTCCACCGGCATATTTGAAAGCGCTGAGTATTCTTTGGGGTGGATGATGGATATATTGTAAGTTGCCTTCTTGTTGGGTTCATCAAAACAAGGGAAGGACTTCCTGGCATCCGTTGGTTCATGGTCAGTGGCCGCTATGCTCCTTAGAAATAAACACAGACAGGATACATGCTGCCACTTCTGACAGTCCCTATGTTTCTATTCATATAGAAAATATGAGTAACATTACGATAACTATTAACATTTCTTTTCATAAGCTCCATCTAAAAGACTATCAAATATCTGTCACAGGATTTTAGAATTTTGGGGATACTCTACCCAAAGTCACTGAGCAACAAGGAGGCAAACACATGCACACCCAGTTGCCTCTTTCTGTGTTGGGAGCTATGAGCAGGCATGTCCTATCACAGAGCGGAGAAGTTTCTTCTCATACCCTCCTTCTGCCCAGTGGCACATTCTTCCATGCTTATGCTACAGCAAGGACAGAACTCTTGTTCATTTACAGGGCAAATGGGTGACTAGCCTCCTTCCTAGTGAGGAAAATGTCAAACTGACCTAAAGCCCCATTTTGAGGGCTGAGGCTCTATAGCTCAGTGGTAGATCACCCACTTGATATGTGCAAGGGTCTGGGTACAATCTCTCGTATAGCTTTTTAAATTAAAAAACCCACTTTTGAAAAGACAGCAGCATCCCTGATGGCTGCTAGTAGGCATGTGCTTATAGTCACTAAACTGTTAATGTTTAACATTTCTAGAATTTCAAACTGAAAGTACTGTTTTCCACACTATATATATATATACATGTTTATGTATATATAAGCATATTACAGTAAAACAATTTGACTGTATATTTTTTGCTCATTGAAAAGAACAGCAAATAAAAATATTAGAAGCAAGATAACATTGATTGATGTCAGCAATAATCTATACAAGAATCACATGGGTTCTCATGAACTAAAGAAACTGTATCACAAAGAATTCCAAGCTTAAGAACCAGGAGGAGTGTCTCACCCTTGTTTCCCAACACTGAGGAGTTTCAAGCTAGTCTGCGGTACGGAGCCAGACCCTGTCTCAACCAAAAAAACTACACACACACACACACACACACACACACACACACACACACACACACCAACCTCCTAATAACACACATTGCAGATATTATTCTGCTCCCAGATGAAGAGTTCCAAATGCAATTCTCTACTAAGAGGAGCTGGAGCTCCTTAGAAAAGGGGCTTTTCTAGGCTAGGTAAAAAGTCCATGATGACCCAGATCATTTTGTCAAGACAGTAAGAAGTACTCAAAGAATCATGGGAACAAGTCAGAAGGACGCAGGTGTCTGCTTGACAGGAGCACTACTTGCCAAACCAAAATCAGCAGAATGAGAAAACAACCCATTGAATGAACTAAGAACACATGAATCCTTTCTTGCTCTTCTTTTTTAATGGCTTTTTCTTTTACATTTTATTTATGGTGGTATTGGATGGGGGACACTGTGGCAGACTGTGAAGATCAGAGGACAGCTGGTGGATTCAGCTCTCTCTCCCTCCATCAAGTTCTAGGGGTCAAACTTAGATCATCAAGCTTGAGGTGAAGGCCTTTGGGTAAACCCAACCATTGTTCTGGTTAGCTTTTTTCCAATTTAACAAACTAGAGACACATGGGAAGAGGGAACCTTAATTGGGGAATTACCTCCAATCAGAGTAACCTATGGGTATGTCAGAGAGGCATTTCCTTGAGAGCCCAGCCCATCATGGGTGCTGGAACTCTTCAGCAGGTGGACCTTGGTTCCATAAAGAAAGCAAGCTGAGCAAGCTATGGAGATTAAGTCACAAAGTAACATTCCTCCATGGTTTCTACTTCAGCTTCTACTTCAAAATCCTACCTTAAGCTTCTTCCTTAATTCCCGACACTGACGGTCTGTGACATGGAAGCCTACATAAACCAATCATTTTCCCCAAGTTGGTTTGGGTCAGTATTTTATCACAGCAGCAGAGAAGCTAATTAGGACAGCCCATAGGCTCTTTCTTTGATTGCAAGTCTGATTTAAATTCTTCTTTAAATAATTATACACATTTTATCTTGCAAGGCTAGAGATTGGCCTTGGGGTCTTATGCATGCTAAGCACAGACTCTATCAATGAGACACATTCCAAACTCTTAGAGCCCAAGAATCTTAGAAGGAATACCAGACTCAGAAAATCTTCAGAAATACTTTACCCAAAAGAATTGAGTAAAGATGTATTTGCCTGTTTTAGATATTCTCTGGAAAAATGACCTACAAACCCTGTTACTCTGACTCTGGAGAAAGCCGTTGGAAATTACCTGAAGAACATGGTTTAAAAAGTAGCATCACCAACAATCACTGACTTATAAACAGTTTGCACCACTTCCTGAGTGCTACACAGCTGTGCTTCCTTGATACTCCTGACAGAAATGCTCACATGACATTTTAAAAAGATCATTAAAAAGAGTCAACAAATAGAAACTTAGGGGGCATTCCCAAAATAACTGGCCCATCCTCTTCAGCACTACTGATGTCAAGAAAGATGAAGGAAGGCTAGGGAAAAACTTGGATTTGAAGGAGTTTGTCATGATGGACACACTTCCAAGGTGGGATACTGGGGAGAGGCAAAAAACTGAAGAAATCCAGTTATGAACTCAAGTAACATAATTGTATTGATGCTAAATTCTTTGATTTTTCTTTTTAAGCTGCTGTATAGTTGTTAGACGATGCCTTGTACTTAAGAAATATACCCTGATGTCAAGATGTAAACAAGTGCTTTAGATGGAGAGAAAAGAGGGTCAAAGTGGGCAAAATGTAAATAATTGTGAATCTGGGTAAATTACTTTACAAGTTCTAGATACCATTCTTGTAACATTTCTGTAAGTGGTTTTTCTTGTTGTTGTTGCTTGGTATTTTTTTTTTAAATCAAGTTACCTAAGAAAAACTTTAGCCAAGGATCTGTTCTGCAACAGAATAATTATTGGCTATTGTGATGTTAACAGTTTTTGTTTTGTTTTGTTCTTTGAGGCAGGGTCTCATTGTATGACCCTGGCTGCCCAAGAACTCACTATGTAGACCAAGTTGTCCTTGAACTCACAGAGATTCACTTGCATCTGCCTCTACAGGAATTAAAGGCGTGTGCCACTGTGTCCTGCAATAAACCTTAATTTTAGACCTCTTGGAGATTACACTGGAATGTAAATATATCAGACTATGAAGAATTCGTCATGTTTTTCCCAGAGTAGGAAGGACTTATGACAAGATGCCACCAGGAACAGCCCATGTTTGCGCACCTGCCCTTTTCATTTGAATTGTTTTGACTTCTGATTTTTTTGTACCCCCAGGGTTGAAGGAAAGGGAACAATCATGTTGCAGATTAGTCTACCAGCAAAGTGATGAGAGAGACGTATGTGTGCGCGCTCACGTGTGTGTGTGTGTGTGTGTGTGTGTGTGTGTGTGTGTGTGTGTTAGGAGGGACCTGGCTCAGGCAAAAGCATCACAACAGCCCAGAATAAGCAGGGAGCAGAGAGGCCCTTCCAGGCAACAGTCATTCATCATATAGATTTTCCAAAGGTCAACTCTGCAAGATGGTAGAGAAGAAACGTCTGGGAACCCAGGGGAGAGAAGGTGTTTAACCCTTTCACCCTCTCTCTTTACAAAGGTCTCTGACCAAATGTTCTTATAAACAGAGAGGTTTTGCTTCTGCTCTTGCTTGAACACAGGGATCCAGGAGAGCTGCAGGCATCTCCAGCAGCGGGTCTGTTTTGCCTCGGTGGCTTTTTCAGCAGTCGCACCGAGGGTAACGCAATTATGGAGAACTGATTGTGTAGGGGAAATGAATGATATTAATTGCCAGCAGACAGGCAAAATAAGTATTGTCCCCCTACCCCGTCAAAGTGCTGAGCCATGGGATTTTAAAGGAAAAACTCTCTTCTAAGAGAAATAATCCTGAGATTCTAATCTTCTTTTGTCTTTCCACATGTGACCTTCAGCAACTCACAAAACCTGATTTTGTGTCTTCAGACAGTGTAAAATGTAGTCAGCAGCCGGGCGTTGGTGGCACACGCCTTTAATCCCAGCACTCGGGAGGCAGAGGCAGGCGGATCTCTGTGAGTTCGAGGCCAGCCTGGTATACAAAGCGAGTTCCAGGACAGCCTCCAAAGCCACAGAGAAACCCTGTCTCAAAAATCCAAAAAAAAAATGTAGTCACCAGAGTAAATATTGCCGGACATACCTTAGGGATCATCATATGAAGTAACTCCCTTGATATGTGTATAATAGAGCCAAGACACACCCCCATGCTATTCATTGTAAATCTCAAGAACAAAGTATACTTTTTTTTTTGCCTTTCTGAGGCAGGACCATGCTATGTGGTCCAGGTAAGCCTTGAACTCCTCATCTTCCTGCCTCAGCTGCCCCAGTATTGGGTTAAAATCATGTGATGAACCAGCCTGCCTCCACTTTAGGCTTAAAAGTCATTTTATAGTCCAGACAAACTAGGTTCATTCCGGTTCAGGATTGCATCTCTGTTTCTCAAGGATGGGGCTGTCCTCCACCTATAACCTTAACTACAAATGTTTCTGTTCTGCCTGTTCCAGAAAACAATAACCGTGTCTTTATTTCAAAAGGTTATTGTAACCACGTGTATGACTACCTTGGTATGACCACCTTGCAATCATGTCTTTGTTTCAAGAGGTTGTTAAGACTAATTTGTTGTTTATGTTCTGCTCCTGTAATCCTACTATTTTGTCTGCGAAACCCTCCATTTGAAAACCCGTACCCAGGGATGGGAAGGAGGGGAGGGAGAGGGAGCTGGGATTGACATGTGAAACAAACTTGTTTCTAACTTAAATTTTAAAAAAAGGAAGAGGAAAAAAAAAACCCTATATTTAAAAAAAAAAGGAAACCCCTACCCCTGAGCTGTAAAAACATTATCTTCCTCACTTCTAATGCTGATCTCTTGAACCCCACATTTAGGAAGAGAAATTCTGTGTACACAAACAAAAAAGCTTGCTTTGATTAATTGTTTGCTTTAATTAATTTAACCATGATGATTTGGGTTGATGGTCTTTCTCCTCAAATATTTGGGATTTACACATGCACGACCATATTAGCCCCATATTTTATGACACAGTGCTTTCTGCAGTCTAAAATATTTAACTGGACTATATACTGGAAAAATATTGTGTGTAAGTCTTAATGGTAATGCAACCATATTTTGAAATGGTAACTTGTGCCAAGCATGGTGGTGTGTGCCTTTAATTCCATCACTTGGGAGGCAGAGGCAGGTAGATCTTTGTGTATTTGGGGTCATCCTAGTCTACATAGTGAGTTTCAGGATATCCAGAGCTACATAGTGAGACCCTGTCTCTGAAAAACCAAACCAAACCAAACCAAAATAACAACAACAAGCAAAGGTAACTTGTTTCTTTTTTCTCTCATTGTCTACAGAAGAACTCAGAAAACTCTGTCGATAGATGGCCAGCTCTTTGAATTGCCACCAGAATTTCCTAAATGCTAAGCAAATTTGCAAATAAGACATGTAAGACAGCAATATAAAGTGATTTTAGGTCACATTCTTTATCTGATGACTAAGAGTCCTTTTTAGGTAGAACAAAGCAGGCAACCTCATCAGCCACCATTCCGGGCTTGCCCCTCCACCCGAGAGTAGAGAGGTGAGTCCCAGGGTCTCTTCTAGCCCACCTCCCATCTCTTCAAGTCCCCTGAAACTGAGGCCTCCAGAACCTTCCTGCCACTGAACCTCGCAGAGGGACCTGGAGGCAGAAAAAAGCAGGCAACACAAACCCCGGTCACAATTCTGGTCTTGGCTCTCTACTCTCCAGGAGGGCGGGGGAGGATGGAGTTTTGAATCCATACCCACCAGGAGAGGGAGAGACCCCCCCCACAGACCCACTGGAAGAAGAGATAAGAAGATGACAGTATATGAACACATCCAACAACAGAAAAACTTACATGACACCACCAGAGCCTCAGGACTCTACACCAGCAAGACCTGAACATCCCAACACAGATAAAACAGATGAGAATGACCGTAAAAACAGCCTCATGGAAATGATAGACACCCTCAAAGAGGGTATGAGAAAATCTCTTAAAGAAATGAAAGAAAAAAACAAACCAAAAAAATGCAAGAGATCAACAAATCTCGCAAGGAAAGCCAAGGGGGAGAGGGGACCAAACAGATGAAGGAAATAATTCAAACAGTTCAAGACCTGAAAACTAAAATAGAGACAATAAACAAAACACAAATTGAGGGAATACTGGAAATAGAAAAACTGAATAAATGACCAGAAACTACAGATGTAAGCATAACAAATAGAATACAAGAGATGGAAGAGAGAATCTCAGGTGCTGAAGATAAACTAAAGAAAATAGATTCATCAACAAAAGAAAATCTTAAATCCAACAAATCCTTAACACAAAATATCCAGGAAATATGGGACACCATGAAAAGACTTAAGAATAATAGGTATAGAAGAAGGTGAAGAAGCCCTGCTCAATGGTACAGAAAACATATTCAACCAAAATCATGGAAGAAAACTTTCCCAACCTGAAGAAGGGCATGCCTATGAAAGTATAAGAACACCAAATAGACTGAACCAAAAAAAAAGTTTCCTTACCACATAATAATCAAAACACCAAATATACAGAATAAAGAAAGAATATTAAGAGCAGCAAAGGAAAAAGGCCAAGTAACATATAAAGGCAGACCTATCAGAATTACACCTGACTTCTCCATGGAAACAATTAAAGTCAGAAGGTCCTCGATAGATGTTCTACAAACACTAAGAGAACACAGATTCCAGCCCAGACTACTATACCCAGCAAAACTCTCAATCACTATAGATAGAGAAAACAAGATATTCCATGACAAAACCAGAATTATACAATACATATCCACAAATCCAGCCCTACAGAAAGCTCTGGAAGGAAAACTTCAACCCAAGGAAGTTAACTACACTCACAATAACATAGGCAATAGATAATCTCACTTTACCAAAAACCAGAAATAGGGGAAAAACTCACACATAATACCACCACCAAATTGAATCCAAAACAAATAAGAATCAACAATCAATGGTCATTAATATCCCTCAATACCAATTATCTTAACTCACCTATAAAAAGACACAGACTAATAGAATGGATACGAAGACGGAATCCATCCTTCTACTGCATACAAGAAACACACCTCAACTTCAAAGACAGACATTACCTCAGAGTTAAGAGTTGGGAAAAGATTTTCCAATCAAATGGACCTAAGAAGCAAGCGGGTATAGCTAGCCTAATATCTAACAAGTTATACTTCAAACTAAAATTAATAAAAAGAATTGAAGAAGGACAGTTCATATTCATCATAGGAAAAATCTATCAGGATAAAGTCTCAATTCTGAACATCTATGCCCCAAATACAAAGGCACCCACATTTGTAAAAGAAACATTACTAAAACTCAAGTCACACATTAAACCCCACATACTTATAGTGAGAGACTTCAACACCCTACTCTCACCACTGGAAAGGGCCACTAGACAGGAACTTAACAAAGGAACTAACAGAAGTTATGACCAAATTTGGTTTAACAGACATCTATAGAACATTCCATCAAAACAAAAAAGAATATACCTTCTTCTCAGCACCACATGGAACCTTCTCTAAAATCGACCACATACTTGACAATAAAGCAAACCTCAACAGATACAAAAAAATGGAATAATCCCCTGTATCTTATCAGACCACCATGGCTTAAAATTAGAATTCGACAACAACACAAATTGCAGAAACCTCACAAAGTCATGGAAATTGAATAATGTTCAATTGTATCATTGCTGGGTAAGGAGGAAATAAAGAAAGAAATCAAAGACTCCCTAGAATTCAATGAAAATGAAGACACAACATACCCAAACCTCTGGGACACTCTGAAAGCAGTTTTAAGAGGAAAGTTCATAGCACTAAGTGCCCACATGAAGAAACTGGACAATAGTCACACTAGAGAATTAACAGAACACCTGAAAGCTCTAGAACAAAATGAAGCAAACTTGCCCAGGAGGAGTAGACACCAGGAAATAATCACATTGAGATCTGAAATTAATAAAGTAGAAACAAAGAAAACAATGCAAAGAATCAATGAAACTAAGAGTTGGTTGTTTGAGAAAATCAACAAGAAAGACAAACCTTTATCTAACCTAACCAAAAGGCAGAAAGAGAACATGCTAATTAACAAAACCAGAAATGAAAAGGGGGATATAATAACAGACACTGGGGAAATCCAGAGAATCATCAAGTCATACTTTGAAAATCTGTACTCCACAAAATTAGAAAATTTAAAGGAAATGCACAATTTTCTGGATAGATATCACTTACCAAAAATTAAATAAATCTATAACCCCTAAAGAAATAGAAGCAGCCATAAAAAGTCTTCCAACCAAAAAAAGTCCAGGGCCAGATGGTTTCAGTGCAGAATTCTACCAGAAATTCAAAGAAGAGCTAATACCAATACTCTTCAAATTGTTCCACACAATAGAAGCAGAAGAGTCACTGCCAAACTCTTTTTACAAAGCTATAATTACTTTAGTACCCAAACCACACAAAGACACAACTAAAATAAGGAACTACAGAGCAATATCCCTCATGAACATTGATGCAAAAATACTCAATAAAATACTGGCAAATTGAATCCAAGAACACATCAGAAAAACCATCCACCATGATCAAGTAGGTTTCATCCCAGGGATGCAGGGATGGTTCAACATACGAAAATCCATCAATGTAATCCACCATATAAACAATCTGAAAAAGAAAAGCCACATGATCATCTCAATAGATCCTGAAAAAGCCTTTGGCAAAATCCAACACCCCTTGATGATAAAGGTCTTGGAGAAATCAGGGATAACAGCAACATACCTAAACATAATAAAGGCAATATACAGCAAACCAACAGCCAACATCAAACTGAATGGAGAGAAACTCAAGGTGATTCCTCTAAGATCAGGAACAAGACAAGGTTGTCAACTCTCTCCATATCTGTTCAATACTGTACTTGAAGTTCTTGCTAGAGCAATAAGACAACAAAAGGAGATCAAGGGGATACAAATTGGAAAGGAAGAAGTCAAGCTTCACTATTTGCAGATGATATGATAGCGTACATAAGTAACCCAAAAAACTCTACCAGGGAACTCCTATAGCTGATTAACACCTTCAGCAAAGTGGCAGGATACAAGATTAACTTAAAAAAAACCAGTAGCTCTACTATATATAGACAATAAAGAGGCTGAGAAAGAAATCAGAGAAACATCATCCTTTACAATGATCATAAGCAACATAAAATACCTTGGGGTAACTCTAACCAAAGAGACGAAAGACCTGTGTGACAAGAACTTTGAGTCTTTAAAGAAAAAATTAAAAAGACACCAGAAAATGGAAAGATCTCCCATGCTCTTAGACAGGATGGATCAACATGGTAAAAATGGCAATCTAACCAAAGGCAATCTACAGATTCAATGCAATCCCTATCAAAATGCCAGCATAATTCTTCATAGACTTTGAAAGGACAATTCTCAACAGTATATGGAAAAACAAAAGACCCAGGATAACAAAAATAACCCTGTACAATAAAGGAACCTCCAGAGGCATCACCATCCCTGACTTCAAGCTCTACTGTAGAGCTACAGTCCTGAAAACTGCTTGATATTGGCACAAAAACAGACAGGTAGACTAATGGAATCTAATTGAAAACCCTGATATGGATCCACACATCTATGAACACCTGAATTTGACAAAGAAGCTAAAATTATACAATGGAAAAAAGGAAGCATCTTCAATAAATGGTTCTAGCATAACTGGATGCTGGTGTGAAGACTGCAGATAGATCCATATCTATCACCATGCACAAAACTTAAGTCCAAATGGACAAAGACCTAAACATAAATCCAGCCACACTGAACCTCTTAGAAGAGAAAGTAGGTGGTACCCTCAAACGAATTGGTACAGGAAACCTGCTTCCTGAACATAACACCAGTAGCACAGACAGTGAGATAGACAATTAACAAATGGAACCTCCTCAAACTAAGAAGCTTCTGTAAGGCAAAGAACACAGTCAACAAGACAAAATGGCAGCCCACAGAATGGGAAAAGATCTTCACCAACCCTACATCTGACAGAGGGCTGATTTCCAAAATATACAAAGAACTCAAGAAGTTAATCACCAAAACACCAAATAATCCAATTAAAAAGTGGGGTACAGAACTAAATAGTGAATTCTCAATAGAGGAGGCTAAAATGGCTGATAGACTTGAGAAAGTGTTCAACATCCTTAGACATCAGGGAAATGCAAATCCAAACAACTCTGAGATACCATCTCACTCCTGTTAGAATGTCTAAAATCAAAAACACTAGTGACAGTTTATACTGGAGAGGATGTGGAGAAAGGGATACACTCCTCCACTGCTGGTGGGAGTGCCAACTTGCACAGCCACTTTGGAGATCAGTATAAAGATTCCTCAGGAAAATGGGAATCAACCAACCACAAGACCCAGCAATTCCACTCTTAGGCATATATCCAAAAGGATGCACATTCATAAAATAAGGATGTCTGTTACACTATGTTCATAGCAGCATTATTTGTAATAGCCAGAATTTGGAAGCCACCTAGATGTCCCTCAACTGAAGAGTGGATAAAGAGAATGTGGTACATTTACACAATGGAGTACTACTCAGCAGAACAAAAACCAATGGAATCTTGAAATTCCCAGGCTAATGGATGGCACTAGAAGAAACCATCCTGAGGGAGGTAACCCAGTCACAAAAAGACAAACATGGTATGGACTCACTCATATATGGATTTTAGACATGGAGCAGGGGATTTCCAGCCTACAATCCCACTGCCAGAGAATCTGGGAAACAGGGAGGACCCTAAGAGACATATGCATGGTACCCCTGAGAAGGAAAATGGGACAGCATCTCCTGAGGGGATTGGGAGCATGGTGGGAGGTAGAGGAGAGGGAGCTGGAAGAAAGAGGGGGGAGAAGAGGAAGGGAGAGGAGGACGGACATACAGGAGTAGGAATGTTTGAGTCAGGGTAAGAATAGAGGAGAGCAGGATGAGAGATACCATAATATAGGGAGCCATTATAGATTTCAGGAGAGATCTGGCACTAGTGAGATTTTCAGAGATCTACAATGATGACACCAACTAGCAATCTAAGCAATAGTGGAGAGGCTACCTTAAATGTCCTCCCCTGATAATGAGATTGATGACTACCTTATATGCCATCCTTGAGTCTTTATCCAGTGACTGATGGAAGCAGAGGCAGGCACCCACAGCTAAACACTGAACTAAACCCCTGGAACTCAGTTAAAAAAAGGAGTGATGAGCAAAGGAGTCAAGACCAGCCTGGTGAAACCCACAGAGGCAGCTGACCTGAACAAGGAGGAGCTCATGGACCCCAGACTGGTTACTGAGAGGCCAGCATGGAATTGATCCAGACCCCCTGAACAAGGGTGTCAGTGAGGAGGATTTGGCAATCTATCGGGCCTTAGTAGATCAGTATTTATCCCTGGCACCCAAATGAACTTTGGGAGCCCATTCCACGTGGAGGGATGCTCTGTCAGCCTGGACACATGGGGGAAGGCCTAGTCCCTGCCAAGGATGATACGACAGACTTTGAAAATTCCCCATGGAAGGCCTCACCCCACCTGGGGAGCGAAGGGGCCATGAGGTGAAGGGTTGGGGGGTTTGGTGAGGGGCAGGGTAGGAGGGGAGGGAGAGGGATCTGGGATTGACATGTGAAGCAAACTTGTTTCTAATTTAAAGAAAAAGGAAAAAAAAGTCCCTTGTAAAAACTGAGCTGGGCTGCAAATGGATGACTCCTGCCTAAGGACAGCAGGAGACACTCAGAAGTGATTGCAGTGTTCTGAGTAATTAATTCCACCAGCAAATGTGCTGAGCAAGCCACTTCTCCGGGAGACCTCCCTGGGACATGCTAATAAGTCATCCACTGGACTTTAAAATCCTGCTCCTTGTAGCTTATTAACTCACCATCAGCGAGTTGTCTACCTCCCTTAACAGCTCAAGACCAACATGCTTTTGAGAAAGCTGAGGAAGGAGAAACCAAGGTCACCCTGAATCAGCTTTAGAAAAGAAAACCCCAAAGGACTGGGTTATCTCATAAGTGACTGGCATCATGCTCCCAAAGATGACTCCCAGCTGTGTTCAACAACTTCATAACGTGAGCCAGCAAGATACAAGCAGCAAAGTCTGGCTAAAATCCTTAAGCAGGGGGCGCTTTTGCTGTAGGGGTAGCAACTACCAGCGCTGTGTCTACAGTCTGTCAAGGGTTCCCAAGTCATGCACACGAGCTGCTCACTTGATGCAGAGTGGCCACTTACATCTCCTACATCTCAATGGAGTCGTATGGTGGATTGAACAAACCAGTTCATTATTTAATTCCAAATTGTGCTGCTTTTTACCCAGGACATATTAAAGGCCAGCTAAAATTCCCTTGCCTCCAAAGTAAAGAAAAATCACTAGCCCCTCAGCAAGCACACAAGACCTCCTCATAAATCTCACTCTGTAGGGATAACCTTCTACGAGCTGAGCATCATCTTACTACAGCTAAAATCTCAAGAGCAAAACCTCACAATGGAGTATACATATTTGTGTGTGATGATGCATTTTTCCATGTATACAGTGTTTTCACAAAGCTACTAAATCATACTATAAACCTTAGCTTTTTGATTCAGAGGTATTTGCCCCAAATCCTACTAGCTGTGTCTAAGAGGCTTCAACAGGTCTAAAACTGAACTTCTACATCAACGTCATCCTTCTATACCACCTCCTTCTGTTTCCAGTATCAACTAAAACGTAGGACCATCACTCAGATGCTACATCTTGGGCATCCTGGACCCATAACTTCGGCCCATCCCCACCATCAGTCAAGCGACAGGTCTGAGTTGTTTCCCCTGTAGGCTTTTTCCCCATGTGTCCTCTCGTCCCCGTCTTGATGTCACCTGGTTTGCCTATCTCTCCACCCCGATCTGCTCTGTCCTCTATGCATGGATGAAGGTGTCTGTCTTTGACAATCCATGACCCCTGTGTCACCCTCACTAATTCTTCCCCTGTCGCCATAGTGACTGTCTCCCTTCTTTCCACAGTTATCTCCAGTGTCCTCCCTCAAGTTATCTCTAGCTTGCTTCTTTATATAAACCTTACCAACAAACTCACTTTCTTGTTCTCACCATGATTTCTCTGGCCTTTTACCTTCTCATTTGCCTCTATGTAAACCCCACCATAATATCAAAACTTCATCTTAAGCCCTACCAATGCTATGAGAAACAACAGAAAACTCAAACTGGAGATAGGCACAGGTGATTATTTATAAGGTTGTTCCTTACATTATGTAGGACCAACTTAGATATGCATACTTAGTGGAAAAGAATACCAAATAACAGGTTAACTTTTCACTGTTTTGTTTTTCAGATTCTCTGCAATGACTGTATTATTCATGTATAAATAAAGTTTAGTGCTACCAAGTTTTTTGGTGTGCTTGCACCCTTGACCTGGTAATTCAACTTTTAGGATAATAACTTCTGATGTGCTTATAATAATATAGTAGAAGCAGCACCAATGTCCAACAACAGGAACTGAGAGAATTCAATGCATTTATGAGACAGTGCACAATCTTCAACATCAGATTCTTTTTTTCTAAATTTATATTTATTTACAGATATAAGAATGTTTTACTAGCCGGGCGTTGGTGGCGCACGCCTTTAATCCCAGCACTCGGGAGGCAGAGGCAGGCGGATCTCTGTGAGTTCGAGACCAGGCTGGACTACCAAGCGAGTTCCAGGACAGCCTCCAAAGCCACAGAGAAACCCTGTCTCGA
The DNA here is from genome assembly GCF_017639785.1 of Mesocricetus auratus. Taxonomy (NCBI): domain Eukaryota; kingdom Metazoa; phylum Chordata; class Mammalia; order Rodentia; family Cricetidae; genus Mesocricetus; species Mesocricetus auratus. Next base: position 29,044,674 of record NW_024429193.1, on the reverse strand, counting down.
AAAAACCAAAAAAAAAAAAAAAAAGAATGTTTTACTAATATTCTGTATCCTATCTGACCACCATGAGTTGAAGCTGGCTATCAACAATAGAAATGTATACAAAAGCATAGAAATTGTACAACTCAGTATTGAATAAAAATGTGTCAATATAGAAATAAAAAAGCAATTAGACATGTTTATAGTTAAATGAAAATTAAAACACAACATACAAAATCCTATGGGATGTAATAAAGTCATTTCTAAGAAGAAAGTCTATAACAATAAATGCTCACATTAAGAAGAGAAAAAACTGGAAGGTCTTGCCAGACTTTGTTACCTCTCCAGGAAAGGCCTTACCCGCTCTGAGGAGTGGATGAGGGGTGGGAAAGGAGGAGTGGGGATCAAGGAGAAGGGGAAGGAGGAGAACTTGGGCTGGTATGTAAAATGAAAAAAAATTAAGTAAAAAGGAAAACCTAAATTTTAAAAAAGAAAATTGTTTTGAAATCAAAAGAAGATGAAAACACAATATATATGTTTCAACATCAGACTTTTGTACATATTTAAAGACAAAAGAAAAAGTTTATGTGTATTAAATTTCAAAATCCACAGAGATAGATATAGTTTTATAAATGTAACTTGGTTTCAACTTTGGTTATCTAGGGAAGTATTACGGTGCCTCTGTGCTGTGAAACTGTTATATTTTGCTATGCTGTCATTTTTAAAAATGGAAAAAAATCAACCAGCTTGATTGCTAGCATGATAGATCTATGTGATCCCCATCCCCCCATGTCTTCTTACAATTGTCCCTTCTCTACAGCTTACTCATGTACCACACAATAATAGTGTAAAGCTGGGTCTATCTGGTCAACAATAGGAAGACATCTGACTGAGAGATTTTGTTTTGCTCTGTAAGATGCCTCAGACAGGACAGAGGACTGGCCCAGCTCCCGTTTTTGATTTGTGATACCCAGATTTTTTTTCAGTCATTTAACTCGGCAGAATCTGTGTAGGGAAAGTTCCAGTCAGGTTCAAGTCCAGTGACAGTTCAGGTATAGTGTAGCCTGGGTTCCTGGCTGTCCTCACAGTGTGATGGCTCTGTGAGTTCAGAGAAGGCCCTTATGCCTTTAACCAAGGTCTGATAACTCACCGATTTGTGTGAATATCAGATAGAAAGATAATAGGTTAGATTAGATAGGATACATATTAGTTTATAATTATTATTTAGTGTGTATTTTCAACACTTCTGCTTGGAGCACTACAGGGAAGAAAACCATATGTGACTGTCTTTTATGTTGTAAAGGCTTAGTGTTGCCAGGAGGTGGTGGCGCACACCTTTAATCCTAGCACTCGGGAGGCAGAGGCAGACGGATCTCTGTGAGTTCGAGGCCGGGCAGGACCGACAGCCTCCAAAACAATACAGAGAAACCCTGTCTCGTAAAAACCAAAAAAAAAAAAAAAAAAAAAAGGCTTAGTGTTACTATCGAATGCTTTGTGATAGCTGGTCGCTCCAAGACATCCGCCATTCAAGACACGTGTCTTTAGCATTCCCTGAAAACCTAGGTAGAAACTGGTTCTGGCCACAGAAGACCACAAGACACAGCCAGGCTTTTCTTCTCAGATGGACACTTCTTACTTGTGCAATTTCCATTAAGACCCTATTCCAGGAATTTGCACGAAATAACAATTGACATTTAATGTAATTGTCATTTCAAATGAAATTGTTTATCCTTATAAAATCGTCAGTGATATATCCCAAAAACATCAGTAGTGAAATGTACCAAATGCATCCATTCATAACAATCTGAGGTAGTTTATGTGGCTGTTAGGGGTAGGAGGCAGTGAGTGATTTACTGGCTTCTCTGCACCAGGCATTCCATTTACGACCTTCAAGCTCAGTGATAGAATTTCAAAACACAATAGGGCAAGACATTTTGCTTCTCAGATGAACAAACAGAATTGATGCCAAGGGCAGACAGGGATCAGACCAACAAAATAAAAGATGGAAAGCAAAGAGGAAAGGGAAGTAAGCATTGCAGAAGTTGAGCTCAGAGAAGCGCAGTACCTACCTGACTTGCCCATTCTCGGTGTAAGTGGTTTTGTAAAACCCCACGAGGGAGCCGTTTAACCAGCCGGCAAACTCCAGGGCCAGCAGGTAGGCACTGCCGCCACTGGTGGCGGCAAGCTCTTCTTCAGCTTGGATCACCACGTACTCCTGCTTCTTGTACTCGAAGCACCGCACAACAGACACCTTCTCCCCAGAGGGCTTCCACAGCTCCGGCTTCGTGGTGATCTTGGTCTCCCTGATGTGCAGCCACAGGTAACGCGTGGGCTTGGTCACGTTGACAGAGATGTTCACTCTGCCCGTGTACCTGTCTTCCTCCATCAGGGGCTTCACCTCCAGGTCGTAGTGGACTGGCCTGATGTAGTCTGGAAGCCTGAAGTTTTCCCATTCTCCACTCAGATCTTCGTCAGGGCAGATGTTCGGGTCCTGGGGAGGCACGTCAGGAGCCGGGGTTGTGATCTGCCCATTGTCTCCAGAGGATTCACACGACCTGGTTAAGCCCACGGAAAGCCCCACTATTAATCCGACAGCCACCACCATCCCACAGATGATGGCCACATGTTTGCCTCTAATGCAGTATCTCTTAGAAGGCTGGTGCTCTGCGGAGTTCATTTTCCTCCCCAAGTCAGACGCCACACATGAAAGGATGTCAAGTTTAACTAACTAGCATCAGCTGACTTCCCTTTTCAATCAGAAGGAGTCCCCGGGTTTGGCAGTCTGTCTATGCTTTCCCACACCTCTCTGGCGTCCAGTGCCTCTTTCCAGTCCCGCTGGTCTCCACCAGTCACTCCAGGATGAATGCGGAAACCAAGGAGTAGAATGGAGACCCAGGAGAGAAGCTTACTTGAAGGAGGAGTTCGGATGAGAATGTTGGCCCAGCTCTCTATAAACAGCGTCTCCCCAGGCCGGCCCCTTCTGCACTGGAGCAAGTTAAATATAAAACAGGGCTTGAGCCTATCGGCCAACAGGAGGAAAAGATTTTGCCAGACCTCTGTCAGCAGCCTTGAGGGAGAAAACCTTTGGCTAAGTGGCGTGCTTACGGTATAAAACACAACCTTTGCCACCAGATCTTCCTGTTGTGGGCGCAGTCCAGCTCTCTCAGCCAAAGGGCTTCTTGAATTTCACTATTTTATTAGGTCGCTTGCCAAAGAAGCTGTTTTGTTTTTTTTTTCCTCTTATCCCTCAAATTATGTAAACATTCAAATTCTGCCCTCTGCGGAAATCATGTCCTGGAGTTGGATACTTGGAGGAATTCCTAAATTTGAGGATCCCTTAGCTAGTTGGTGACCCATTGCTTGAACCAGGTACCCAAGACAAGGGGAAACACAAGGAAACTGGCTGGTCAGGGAGGCTGTGAAAGGTCAAAGAGGATGGAAGGCTTGAGAGGACAGAAAGTCAAGGATGACTCTCTGCTTGTCTCAGAGTTTGCTCCCAAGTGAGAGTGTGTTCTGGAGACTTTGATACAGCGAGTCAGGTTTGGAGCAGATGTAGGTGCCAAAACTGGACTATGCCATCCATTGTCAAAGATCCGATTGGCAGTGAGTGAGGTGTGTGTGGAGACTTACAGGTTCTGGCCTTGGAAGTAGCCTACATGCAGACACTAGCCATTCTCTGACAACAGCAATGCAAACATACTCACAGAAGTTTCAGTAACTGTTTACATGCGTGCACTATGTAAGGTACCTTATAGAAACTGGTCTCTAAATTTTCCCCATGGCTCTATGTGATCGGATCTATTGTGATGCCCATTTAAGAGGAGGTGAGATTGACATTTAGACATTGTCAGTGCTGAGCCACAGCAGAATTGGTGTCTGAAGCTGGGTTGTTTGAGGTGAAGGTCCATATATTTACTGCATTGCAGATTTTCTTATCTAAAGAGGAGAAATATTCAAGGTTAAATGGTTATTAAAAGCTTAACATTTTCCAAAGGACAGTCCTTATGGTCAAGGTAAGATAACATTAAAATCTCTGGCTGGGAGATGGCTCAGTCAGTAAGTACTTGTTTTGCAAGCACAAAGACCTGAGTTTGGTTCCTAGAACCCATGTTAAAGGAAAATAAAATAAAATAAGTGTGATGGTATAAAACTTGGAATCCCAGTGTTGGGGAGTTGTAGACAAGCATATCCCTGGGGCTTGCTAGGCCAGCACACCCTACTTGGTGAGGTAAAGCCCGAGAGAGACTGACATGTGGGTGCTCGGAACTGAAGGGTCCTCTGGAAGAGTAGCCAGTGCTCTTAACATCTCTAGTACCCGATGACTTTTTTTTTTTTTTTTTTAGGGAACTCGTGTTCTTCCATGGGACACATTCTGAGAAATACTACTTTAACCCATTCTAATTTTTAAATTTAGAATGGTTTCAAATTTCAAATTTTAGCAAATACTAGAAAGAGAAGAAACCCTTTAATGTCAAAATAGAACACTAATCTCTAACATTTGTGGAATTTTCTCATGAAATAATGCTGACACAAAGAATAGAAGAGTTTTATTTTCTAAATTATAGGTTCATCTTGTAACTATTAATTTCATATTTGAAACATCCTAAACTTTTCGAGATCTTTCTCATTTGTTTGTTTTGTTTTTCCTTTGGTAAATCAACATTCTAGCTTGTGAATTTCCCTCTTCCATTTTACTGTAAAAATCATCTGAGATATCACTAAATGTTTGATGGGACAAACATTTTGCAGTATGTCTCCAAAAACAAAATGCAAAATGGTTATCAAATTTTCTTCAACATATTGAATAGAATGAAGAGAAAAACTATTTGAAAGAACGTACACATAATTACGTTAAGCTGGAAGCATTTTTTTTGTTTTAATTTCAGGCCAGTGCACATATACACATTTCCTTAAACTCTGCTCTGTCTGGATACATAGTGTCTCATCTCAGGTCTGAGCCTGCGCTCTGAGCCTGTGCTCTGACCTGCCGAAGACTTTGAAGGGGGAAGGGCACTGCAAGATGACCGAGAATGGCCACTCTGCTTGAAGTGCCAAAGGAATTAAAAAATGTACTTTTTCCTAAAAGAAATGAAACGTACTTAACTACATGGTACGTGTGTGTGTGTGTGTGTGTGTGTGTGTGTGTGTGTGTTGTGTTGTATAAATTTCATGCCTAAGGTCCAGTTCTAGGCCAAATATCTTCATCCAGTGAGGATCAACATACTGGGATTGTCTTGTTGACAGATGTAAACCACAGACCAAGGAAAGCAGCCAGCAGATCAAGCATGTGCACTAGACGTGCCTAGGGTCAGCATGGCCGGGCGGCTCCCATAACTCCACACTTTTCCTGCTACAGCCATTGCTTACTCTTCTTTCTTTCACTGGCAGTGGAGGACTGAGTCTACAGCAAGAGGCTCTTGACCATGAAAATCCCCGTTCCATAGGCCATTCACAGTGAGGATCAAGACAGCCACTGGTGCAAGGATTTCGTCCTGCGAGGAGACCAGTGAATCATCAGCCACCTAGACTAAGTCATTTGTATTGGATAACCTTGTGATGAATGATATATATATATATGTACATATACACATACACACACACATATATATCACATATATATATATATATATATATATATATATATATATATATATATATATATATATATATATATGGAAGAGCCACTCTGACTAATTCACATTTATTATGTCCTGGCAAGTGAACTAAATAAGCAGCCATATACTGTGGATCCTCGACCAGTACTTTCAGTAGTTTTGTTTTGTTTTTGAGACAGGGTTTCTCTTTATTGTTTTTGGAGCCTGTTCTGGAACTTGCTCAGTAGACAAGGCTGGTTTCAAACTCACAGAGATCTGCCTGCCTCTGCCTGTTGGGATTAAAGGCGTATGCCACCGACGCCTAGTTCTTCCAGTAGTTTTTAACAATAGAGATGATCTGCTTTTTTGAGTATGAAGTCTAGGCTCTGTTCTCTGACAGTCAATGCTTTCTGATTGCTTAATGAATCAATAAAATAAAAAGGGAAAGAGAATACCAAGAATACATACAGTCAAGAGTTTGTAGCTATAGTATCCAGGAAGTGTTGAAATAAAATAAAGATAAGATAAGAAAAAAACCAGTTCAAATTCCAGGGGAGACTGGAAAGACTATTCCAGAGCTTGGAGTCTTATCTGGGCTTGAAGAAGAGAAAGGCTTCTCATGCTGTCGAGTCCCCTGAGGCCAGACACTCACGGTGACATTGGACACCTAGGATGCACCTTTCTGTTTCAGTTGGAGTTTCACATTAGCACTTTTCTTTTAGGGCCAAGAATTTCTTATTTCATAGAGTCTTATGGGATCTTTTATGTGTGGGTGCCACCACCTCACCAGACACTAGGACCACACTCAAAATTCCTAGCAATAATGAACACCTGTGTAGCTATTCAACAGGTCCTTGACACTTACCGGTTAGTCTCAGCCTTACCTATGGCTCAAGAAAGCAAAGACAGAAAAACACAAGCTGGCTTCACCATAAACTAAGTGGGAGCTGTACACTAGGTTGTATTATTTTAGGCAACAGTTTCCTGCCAAATGGCTAAGAGTGTCGCTATTATTAAGGATGTAAATTTTATAGCCCTCGTGGGTTTAGAGTTAAGAAGGCGCCTCTGTATTTGATGTGGCTGAGAATTCACCACCCATACTGCAGTGTTCCTGGAGCCTCAGTGGAGTCACGCTGCCCTTCCCTTCCCTCCTCTACTCTGAGTCTTTTAAAATTAGTTTACTTAAGAATTTCATGTGTGAGTACACTGTGTTTGCATAATTTGGCGTAATTTCCACCCTTCCTTGTCTTCCTCTAATTCTTCTCATGTCCATCCCTTGAATTCATGACATCTTCTATAAATCTATAAATATAGTTGACATCCACACACACTAATTAAAGAAAAAGAGGCCTTGCATTTGATAGAAAGCAAGGAGGGAGTGTATGAAGGGATGGAGGGAAGAAAGGAAAAGAATAAATGATGTAATTATATTTTAACTTCAAAATGTAAGCAAATTAAACAGAAAAGAAAAGAAAGGAAAATGTCCCACGAGCTTGCCTAGAGGCCAATTTGATTGGGACATTTTCTTAGCTGAGTTCCTTCTTCTCAGATGACTCTAGTTTGTTTCAGGTTGACATAAAAAAACAACAACAACAACATAGTGTGTGTGTGTGTGTATTTTATTTTTTTTATTTTTTTAAGATTTATTTATTTATTACATATACAGTGTTCTGTCTACATGCCAGAAGAGGGCACCAGATTGAATTGTAGATGGTTGTGAGCCACCATGTGGTTTCTGGGAATTGAACTCAGGACCTCTGGAAGAGCAGACAGTGCTCTTAACCTCTGAGCCATCTCTCCAGCCCCCGTGTGTGTATTTTAAAGTAAGAATATAAAATAATAGATGCCTGTGGCTTTTCAAACATCCTCCTTCTGTCTGTCTGTGTTACCCTGTTTTCCCTCTCCCTAGTTAAGCACCCTTTCCCCACTTGCATAGCAACTGTGTCCTGTTACCACTCTCTCCTTCCCCGCGATGCCTCCTGTATCTTAACCTCAGGGAACAGGAGAAAGAGAGGGCAGAAAGACTGTAGGCACCGAGGACCAGGAAGACTTGTCTGAGTTAGCATCTTTCTAAGTGTGTAAATACAGTCTGCTCAGCTTGTATAATGTTTCTTGTATATTATTTCAGGGCTGACCATTTGGTGTTGGATAACCAAGGAGCTCCTCCCTAGGGAAGGCTGTGTTTCCTGCTCTCAGCATCTCTTAGCTGCCTGTAGTTCTTTTTAGGGTTGAGGCCCCATAAGATTGTCCCCTTCGATGTTAATATATCTATTACTGTACTCATTCAGGTCTTGTGTAAGGCAGGCATGTTGCTGAGACTTCATGGGTGTAGCTTCTCTGTTGTTTCTAAAATTCTCACAGCAGACTTCCTGTTCCTCTGGCTCTTCTCCCATCTCTTTCTTACCCTTCACCCTTTCTGGTCCCTGAGTTTTAGGTGCATGAGTTGTATCATACTTGTGTCAGTTGAGGCTGAGTGCCACACAATCACTTGTTCACTGCATATGGACCAGTTGTAGTTTTCTTTTGTAGCCTCTACTACAAAGAGGAGTTTTCTTGATAAGGGATGAAATCTACACTGTGGGTAAAGGATACATATTTAGAATGAAGTTAGGAGTTATAATAATGGCTTAAGTAAGTGGAAGTAGTAGATTCTCACCTAAAATTCATGACCTCAGTAGCCTAGTGTAGATAGCAAGGTTTCCAGTACCAGGCATGATTTCCCTCTGTCGAGCAGGCCTTGTCCAACTAAACAGCTGAGATATGAATGCCACTGTTGCGCTGTAAGGGATCTCTTGCCGTGATGATCATTGTCATGGTTCATAGACATCACAGCAGCTAGAACTATTGACTGTTTCTCCCTTGAAACTTCGAGTGTCGCCTTCTGGTACTATTAAACTAGTACCCAAAGGAGGAGGCTTTTAAGTCAGATCCAGTTCAATTTCTCCAAATCCTATGTCTGAAGCGTGTGGTGTCTTCAACAATAGGGACTTACTTTCAATTTCCGGAAGGCAACCAAGGGCAACCATAGCTTACAGTTTGGGGAAAGTCCCCAGAACTCCCCTGACCAAAAGAAGGCCTCATGCCTGGTGCTGGGTTTTTTGGTAGACAGTCTGTGGCTCTTGCAGGATAGAACTGTCAGTCTATGTGGGAGATTTTAGTTTGAAATATATGTGTATATATGTATACTCATGGACTTACTTGTATTATTTGTAATTTTAGGTAAATAAATAGCAATATGCTTCCTTATGGCTTTTGGACATCCTTACTGTTATTTTACCCTCCTTCCTTCTATGTTGACTCCCTTCACCTTCCCTAATTAAGCTACTCTTAATTTTTCCCATTTTCCCACTTGTATCCCACTGTTCTCCGCGCTATCCCCCATCGCACACACCTGGTGATGCTGTTTTACTTTTCTACTTTCTGTAGTAACTCTAGGTTATCTACTCACACCTGAAGTTTTGGAGTTAAGAGCCACAGATGACAGAGACTATGTGGCGTTTGTCTTTCTGTGACTGGGTTACCTCACTCAGTAGAATATGTTCTAGTTCTATCAATTGACCTGCAAATTTTGTGATTTGTTTTCTTTACAGCTGAAAAACATTCTATAGTGCATTGAACCACATTTCCACTGTCCACTCATCAGCTGAAGTGAAAGTCAGTGTAGAAAACTCTAAAAGAGCTAAAAACAAATGCACCATATTATTCAGCTATACCACCTCATGGCATACACCCAAAGGATTTGACATCCTATGCCAGAGATGTTTGCTGGACCATATTTATTGCTGTTTTATTCACAATTGCCTGGAAATGAAAACAACCCATACCCTTCAATAGACAAATGTGGGGCATTTTCTTGATTGACAGTTGAAATGAAAGTGCCCATTAAACCAGGAGCAAGCAAGCCATTAAACAATGCTTCTCCATGACTTCTGCTTCAGTCCCTGCCTCTAGGTTGATGTCTTTAGTGTCTATCTTGGCTTCCATCAACAGACTGTGACTCTGGATAAGCAAGCCAAATAAAACCCTGTGTTCCCCAAGTTCCTTTTGGTCATGGTCTTTACCACAACAACAAATATCGCTAACACATACATACACACGTACACACACATATATAATTTTAATGTCATTACCCCCTATAATGAAATAAGGCTCCCTTCAAGAGCCATAACATATCTAACAGAAACCCTAGTACCAAGCAAAGAATATTTCCCTTTGAGTTCCTGGTTAGGAAGGCCCAGGTGATTCTCGAACAATAGGCTATTTCCATTGACCTTGATTGCTTGCCAGAATAGCAAGGTAAGATCCAGTTACTGAAAATACCAGTCAGAGGACCTGGAAAAATCAAGCTGGTATTAACCTGGAAGCATCCTCCCTGAGGGCTAGCTCCCATAATGTCAGAAAGTGCTACGCAAGCTGCCGACAGAGAACAGTCATCCACAGTCCTACCCAGCTTTAAAGCATATGAACCACAGCAATGACTAGACTGCCCAAAGTATCTCCAGTGGTGCAATAGTGGCACTTGATTTTGGAGTAACCAACAGCTTTCTAATTGGACCTAAAGTCCATTCAAATGGAGAGAACTTGTAAGCCTATGAGAATCCATGGCTGCAGAGGTCAAAGACCCTAGAGGAGAACCTGCTTGCTACCATGTTGTTGTTAGTATTACTTCCAACTACCTCCAAATTATTCACTGAACAATGAACTTCACTGAAACAATAGGTTTCTGACACCTCTATTCCGTGTTTTCAGGATTGTTCTCTGGCAGGATTTTCTGAGATGCACAGTCAACCATAATACCACCATACCCACAGCCCATAGCTGCAATGACTTCTCAGTCCACAGGTTCCTGATTCTCAGGGGCCTCTGAAGAGGACCACTTCCCTGCCCTCTGAGTGTGTTTCGGCTACTACTGTCCATCCATCCATCCATGCAGTCACTCTACAAAAACTTGTTGCCACAATAAATACAAATATTTCAATGAATATTTACTAGTCAAGGTAATCTAGGATTCACTTTAAAATACAAATGTTATAAGCCAGAGAGATCATTCAGCAGTTAACGGTGCCTACCTCCAAGCCTGATGACTGAGTCTCAATCATTGACCATAGCGTGGTGTGAGGAGAGAACCAGCCCCTCCCCAAGCTCTTAGGCATGTAACCCCACCCCCAAGTCCACCCCTCTTCACATAAAAAAACTAAACAAACCATTTTTTAAAAAGTATTTAAAAATCAAGTCATTAAAAGAAATGGGGATTGTGAGATGGCTCATGGGGCAAGGATGTTGAAGAGAAAGCGTGATGGCCCAAGTTCAATTCCCAGAACCCAGATAAAGATGAAAAAAGAGAACTCACTTTGCAAAGTTATCCTCTGACCTCATCACCCACACCCCACAGTATAAATAAAATAAATTTTAAAGAAGAAGTAGGTGTAGCAAAATGTGCACCTAAAATCCTTGCCCCAGGATGGGAGGGATCAATAGTTTGAGGCTCACTGAGACTACCCCAGTGAGATTTTGTCCCACCCCTGAAAAAAAGAAGCCCAACAAATGCATACAAGTGAGCTTGGAGTGGTGATTCGAACCTGTCATCACAGCACTTAGAAGGCCGAGCTAGGAGGACTGATTTGCCTTAAGCCAGCCTGGACTACACAGTGAGTTCCAGTCACTGGAGAGCTGATGTAAGACCCTGTTACAGAAACAGAATGGAATAGCCAGAGTAAACATTTAACACTCTGAGAGTAAATTGCAAGGCTAAGTACTTCTAAAGCATGTGTGTAAAACCTGGTCTTATTCTCAGCATGTAGACACTTTGCAAAGATTCAGAAAAATCAAACAAAATAAAATTGAAGGATTCAATGTCCATATAATTCTAACCACTTTTTATACTGAGCTCTGTAACGTATACCACAACACTGGAAGTACACAGCTGGATGTGAAAAGCAGTAGGAGAAAAAGAATAAAGATAATGCAGTCCAGATTTCTATTATCCCAAGAACTGCAGAATTATCTTTATTTTCTCAGTGCACTAAATGGCTCTTGCATGCTGAGTTTTTAAATTTCCTGAAATACTTCACCCTCTCCACATTTCCTCCAGCCTTTGTAGTTTCAGAGTTCTTGGCAAGGATTTCTCCTCTCTCTGTTCTATATCTGCAGAAGCCTGCAAAAAAAATAATAATAATGTTGGCGTTAACTAAACTCTGTCACTCCATAGAGAAGCCAAATGAACTGCAGCAGCCATGAAGGAGTTTCCCACACAAATAAAAATGGACTTAATCTCCAGGGCAGGGACTCTTCATGGTTCCTTTCTGGGGAAAGATCTGGTCTTCTTCAATTGCTGTTCATCAGGGTTAGTTATTTGACTTGAGTTCTTTTATTATCACATTAACATTAGCAAATGAAATTTGTCTTCAGCTTTTGTTTTCCTTGGATGTAAGACTTGAACTGTATTAAGGTGATCAAAGTCACCCAGATGGGTAACAGGGATATCCTTTTCCTATTGGGGACTCTTTTTGGAATCTCCTTTGTTTTCAGTTATTTTTTGTGTGGCTTAAAAGTGGAATGACTCCCACAGACTTCTCCCCAGCTGGAAGCATTGTTTGGGAAGGTTGGGGAACCTTGAGGAGGTGGAGCCTCTCTGGAGATGCCTTGGAAATGCATGTATGGCCTCTAGCTATGTATCTTTCTCATGGCATCCTATCAGTTAGGAAGCCAGCCTCCCCCCCTCTCTACTTGTTCCTGCCAACATGATGTCCTTCTCAAGAGCATAGGGTGATGGACTGAACCCTCTGCAAGTGACCCAAAATAAATATGTTAATCCATATGAATTATGTTGTTGGGTATTACCGTCACAAGTGTGGAAAAACAAGTAAGACATTCTTCAAAATGCTTTTGTATTAACCCCTCCCATCCTAAATCCTGGAATTTGTTAACATAATTTTACATGCTTTAAAGACAGTGTTGAGCAGATAGGACTTGCCTGAGGATATTGAGATGGGAGTTGATCCTGGGTGATTAGCGTGGGAACTAATTAAACCTTGAGCTATCCTTCCAAGAGGGAGAAAGAGAGAGAGAGAGAGAAAGAGAGAGAGAGAGAGAGAGAGAGAGAGAGAGAGAGAGAGAGAGAGAGAGAGAGAGAGAGATTTTGTAAACAGATTAGGCAAGATAAAGACAGCAGAGAAGAGTTTGAAGATGCATGTCCTATGGATGGAGGTGATGCAGTCACAGGCAAAACTTGGTAGCATTCACCAGAAGTTGGAAGGAAGAGAGATTGGCTTCCATGGGAAGTGTGGCCCTGCTAACATATTGATTTAGAATTGCTGGTATTCATTTTGGACGTCTATCCTTCCCCAAATACTATAGAAAAGAATTGTTTCTCATTTTTTTGAAGATTTGTTTTTATCTTGTGTGTATGAATGTGTGCCTGCATATGTGTATATGTACTATGTTTGTGACTGGTGCCCATGGAGGCCAGATGATAAAGTTGGATCCCCTGGAAGTGGAGTTACTACATTATTGGGAATTTGTTCTACCAGTTTTATTAGTTACTTTTTATCGCTGCTATAAAACACCACGATCAAGACAACTTCTAAAAGAAAGCATTTAGTTCAGCGTACAGTTTTGGAGGAAGGTTAGAGTACACGTTGGTGGAACAATATCTTGGTGCACAACCACAAGGCAGAGGGGGACACACTTGGAATTACAGTAGTCTTTTGAAACTCCAAAGCTGGCTCCTAGGGACACACCTCCTCCAACAAGATCACACCTCCTAATTCTTCCTAAATAGTTCCGCCAACCGGGGACCAAGTATATGAATCTATGGTGGGATCAGTCTCCCTCAAACCACCATACCAGCTAAGGAAAGCAATACCACAGATTTTACATAGTCATTCAACAAACACATGTTAAGAATCACAGTGTGTTAGATATTTTCAACTGATGTAAAAACACCAAATACAAACACCAGTGAAACTCTCAAGACAACAGATTTTCTTAAGTTAAAAACATGATCAGGAGAAATCAGAGAACCATCACCCTTTACAATTGCCACAAACAACATAAAATACCTTGGGGTAACACTAACCAAACAAGTGAAAGACCTGTATCACTAGAACTTTGAGTCTTTAAAGAAAGAAATTAAAGACATCAGAAAATGGAAAGATCTCCCATGCTCTTGGATAGGTACGATCAACATAGTAAAATTGGCAATCCTGCCAAAAGCAATCTACAGATTCAATGCAATCCTCATTAAAATACCAGCACAATTCTTCACAGACCCTGAAAGAACAATAATCAACTTTGTATGGAAAAACAAAAGACCCAGGATATCCAAAACAACCTTATTCAACAAAGCAACATCTGGAGGCATCATCATCCCTGACTTCAAGCTCTTTATAGAGCTGTAGTCCTGAAAACAGCTTGGTATTCGCACAAAAATAGACAGGTAGACCAATGGAATTGAACTGAACACCTGGTATTAACCCATACATGTATGAACACCTGATCTTGACAAAGTAGCCAAAAATACACAATGGAAAAAAGAAAGCAACTTTAACAAATGGTGCTGGCATAACTGGATGCTGGCATCTAGAAGAATGTGGATAGATCCATGTCTATCGCAATGGACAAAACTTAAGTCCAAATGAATCAAAGACCTCAACATAAATCCAGCCACACTGAACATCTTAGAAAAGAAAGTGGGTGGTACCCTTGAATGAATTGGTACAGGAGACTGCTTCCTGAACATAACACCAGTAGCACAGACAGTGAGGTCAACAATTAATACATGGGACCTCCTGAGACTGAGAAGCTTCTGTAAGGCAAAGGACACAGTCAACAAGACAAAAAGGCAGCCCACAGAATGAGAAAAGATATTCATTAACCCCACATCTGACAGAGGGTTGATCTCCAAAATTTACAAAGAACTCAAGAAGCAAGTCTCCAAAACACCAAAGGATCCAATTAAAAAGTGGGGGACTGAACTAAATAGAGAATTCTCAATAGAGGAGTCTAACATGGCTGAGAGACACTTAAGGAAGTACTCAACATACCTAGCCATCCGGGAAATGCAAATCAAAACAACTCTGAGATACCATCTTACTCCTGTCAGAATGGCTAAAATCAAAAACACCAATGACAGTTTATGCTGGAGAGGTTGTGGAGAAAGGGGAACACTCCTCCACTGCTGGTGAGAGTACCAACTCATACAGCCACTTTGGAAATCAGTGTGGAGATTCCTCAGAAAAATAGGAAAAAGCCTACCACAAGACCCAGCAATTTCACTCTTAAGCATATATCAAAAAAACCTGACAAGGGTTAGCTCTTGAAGCCCATACTGATGGCTGGGAATCCAGCATGGGACTGATCAAGACCCCCTGAATGTGGGTGTCATTGAGGAGGCCTAGGCAATCTATTAGGCCTTGGGTAGTAGATCAGTATTTATCCCGGGTATACAAATGGACTTTGGGCTCCCATCCAACAATGAGAGATGCACTCTCACCCTTGACTCTTGGGGAAGGGTCTAGGCCCTCCCCTGGATGAAATGACAGACTACGGACACCCCCATGGAGGGTCTCACCCTCCCTGGGGAAATGAGGCGGTACTGGGGAATTGGTGGGAGAGCATGGGAGGAGGGGAGGGAAAGGGAGAGGGACCTGGGATTGACATGTGAATCAACCTTATTTCTAATTTAAATTTAAAAATAAAAATAAAAAAATATGATGAGGGGGGA
This sequence comes from Mesocricetus auratus, assembly GCF_017639785.1. Lineage (NCBI taxonomy): Eukaryota > Metazoa > Chordata > Mammalia > Rodentia > Cricetidae > Mesocricetus > Mesocricetus auratus. The sequence goes on along the minus strand of NW_024429193.1, from coordinate 29,029,380 downwards.
CTTTGTCTTATTCCTGAAGAAGTATGTCTCTTTAATTCAGATTTTATGAAGGTACATTTCAGAATTTTGTTTTGTTCCTGGTGACATGTCACAGGTTGTGGAGGACTCTCAGGTACTATTTTTTTTAATTGTCTTCATCATGCTGATTAGATAACAGAGTTGAAACATCATTTGCTCAGTAAATAGGGTGTCTATGTTTCTGTATAAACAGGAGGGTTTACACAGATTTAATCTGAATCCTTCACTAAAATGATCCCTGGTGAAAGTTTTATATTTACTTCTGATTTTGAAACTTTAATACTAAGTTCTTTTTTAAAAAATCAATAGTATTGTTATTTCAGGGGGAATGACACTGTCATTGTGTATAATGTAATTTCCTTCTAGCTCTGAATGCTTGTCTTGTTTGCTTCCAAGTCTGTAACTGATGGATGATCAATGAATTACTTGACTTCTGCATTTTAGAAATTGTCCTTTAATGACTTTGTTTTCACATTGCATTTAAGAGGACTTTGGATGACTCACTTTTGGCTCATCTGCACTTTTGTACATGGGTCCAAGATATTTATGTGTAAGTTTGGCAGGGTTTTTGCTAGACTGCTTAAAATCTCTTTGCTCAGCAAGTAGATGTATTTCCATGTGTGACATCATCGGGTATAGACAGCCAAGCATTGTAACATATGAAAAATCTTCCTAACTTTTGAGAAAGAATTTATTCTGAGCTGGGTGGTGGTGACACACACCTTTAATCCTAGCACTGAGAGGCAGAGGCAGGTAGATCTCTGTGAGTTGGAGGCCAGCCTGGTCTACAGAGTGAGTTCCATGACTGACTCCAAAGTTACACAGAGAAACCCTGCCTTAAAAAACAAACAAACAAACAAACCAGGCGTTGGTGGCACATGCCTTTAATCCCACCACTCGGGAGGCAAAGGCAGGCTGATCTCTGTGAGTTAGAGGCCAGCCTGTTTACAGAGTGAGTTCCAGGACAGCCTCTAAAACAATACAGAGAAACCCTGTCTTCAAAAACCAAAAATAAAAATAAAAAAATTCATTCTGAAGGTCCTAAATTAGGTGTTCTTTTAGTACACATAGCAAAAAAAAAAAAACAAAAAAAAACAAACTTTGTATAGCTATTGCTGAATCTATAAAGTCACCTACTCATCTCCTTTTGCCAGAGTTCTACAAGTTAATGAGTAGTTTTGTAACCCTGTCAAGTCAATAAGCACACTGTCTGCCCATCTCCCTCTGTGTAGGGTCTTGTCTTAGCCACTGTTCTGTGGCTGTGAAGAGACACCATGACCAAAGCAACTTTTATAAAAGAAGGCATTTAATTGGGGCTTGCTTACAGTTTCAGAGGGTTAGTCCATGACCACCATGGCAGGAAGCATAGGAGCACAGATGGCACTGGAGAAGTAGCTGAGAGCTACATCCTGATCTGAAGCAGGCAGGGAGAGGGAGAGGGAGAGGGAGAGGGAGAGGTAGAGGGGGAGAGGGAGAGAGGGAGAGGGAGAGGGAGAGGGAGAGGGAGAGGGAGAGGGAGAGGGGGAGGGGGAGGGAGAGGGAGAGGGAGAGGGAGAGGGGGAGGGGGAGAGGGAGAGGGAAAGGGAGAGGGAGAGGGAGAGGGGGAGAGAGAGGGAGAGAGAGAGAGAGAGAGAGAGAGAATCTGGGTGTGATATGGGCTTTTGAAACCTTGAAGTCTTATCAAAGTGACACACTTCCTCCAACAAGGTCACACTCTGAGACAAGGGCCACACTTCCCAGTCCTTCTAATCTTTTCAATTGGTTCCACTCCTTAGTGACTAAGCATTTAAATACATGAGCCTATGAGGGCCATTCTTATTCAAACCACCACAGACCTCAAACAACTTTACTATCTCCAGGATGTTCTAAGTCAGGGATTACTATATGACAAAACTCCTTTAAGTAGTGATTTGGGGATCCAGTTCCTTTTGTCTCAGGATACTATCCTCTTGAGATATATCCTACAAGATGACCACAGAAGAAAGTGTTGTGAACTCACACTGGGTTTTATTTTGTCACCTTGACTTGCAATCCACAACCATCGCTGTCACTCACATCCATGACTAAACCCATGATTGCTGTGACTGGCAAGGAGACTGGGGTTCAGGGGCACCGACAACGTTCCCTGAAAGAGAGAAGACAAGTCTTTGGTGACTATCTCGGCTCTGTACTGGGATCTCCTCACCATAGGACTTATTTTGTTGGTCCAGTGCAGTGTCAGGTCACAAAGGGAAGGCTGATGCTGACAAATACGTACACCAGTCACCAAACATCCCTGAGATGAATTGAATAAGAATGGTCCCCATAGGCTCATAGATTTGACTGCTTAGTCATCAGGGAGTGTCACTATTAGGAGGTTTGGCCTTGTTGAAGTGTGTGTGGCCTTGTTGGAGGAAGTGTGTCACTAAGGTGGGCTTTGAGATTCCAGATGCACAAACCAGTCACAGTGTGTCTCTCTGCGGCTTGCTGGTTCACATATAGAACTCTCAGTGACTTCTCCATTTCCATGTCATGTCTACCTATACGCCACCATGGTTCCCCTGTGACAATTATAGACTAAACCTCTGAACCAGTAAGCCAGCTCCAGTTAAATCTTTTCCTTTATAAGAGTTGCCATAGTCATCATGTCTCTTCCCAGCAACAGAGACCCTAACTAAGGCAATCCTTAAGGCAAGGCTCTACACATGGTGAAGTGCTGCTCTAAAACATGCTTGTCATGTTTGCTTATCTACACATGGTGAAGTGCTGCTCTAAAACATGCTTGTCATGTTTGCTTATTTGTCACCAATGATGCACACATTGAATACTTCCTTTAACTTTCGGGAGCTGACTTGAGAGGGATCTGTAAAAAAAAAAAAAACAACTTACCCTGAATCCCATGCCTCTTCCAAAGATGACTCAGATACATAAACTGGCCTTTTATTCTCCAAAATATTGTCTTATTTACATGTCAGAATCCCATAGAAACAAATATAGGCAAAGGAAATTGCATTCAGGTGGGAGGTGAAAAGAATAACATTGAATGAAATCAAGCAGCCTTCCTGGAACACATCTGTTGACAGGTGTCTTTTCTTTGCCCTTTTTGATGCATTCAGAAACACTATTGTTGCCGCTTATGATACCATGCTGCCTCCAAATCTAACAGCAAGAATTTGGTACTCTTTATGCTTCACTGTAGACATTCAGTGAATGATTCTGAAATTCTGCTACAGCATGACCTATGTAAGCCTTTGTAACTAGTCCAAGTCTCAAATCACATTTATAATATTGTTTCTAAAGAAGAGAGCATTGTGAAACCCAATATAGAAGATGAGTGCATCTGGGAATCAAGTCTTACAGTGTACTGGGGGAACCCTTTTCTAACACATGCTGGGCTCAACTGGATGTTGTATTTCTGTTGGATCTGTAATGCACTCAGGGCGCTCTATTCTGCTTGGGGTGGTCAGAAAGTAGCATTTTAATTGGGGTAGTACACTGCTGTATAGAAACATTAGTGACAAAGGATAGAACAGTCAAAGGTAAAAGAAAATAGTGGCGCACTGATTGTCTTTCTCCTTCCCTCCCTCTCTCCCTTCCTCCCTCCCTCCCTTCCTCCCTCTCTCTCACTCTCTCTCTCTCCCTTCCTCCCTCTCCCTCCCTCTCTCCCTTCCTCCCTTCCTCCCTCTCACTCTCTCTCCCTCTCACTCTCTCTCTCTCCCTCCCTCTCCCTCTCCCTCTCTCTCTCCCTCCCCCTCCCTCTCTCTCTCTCTCTCTCTCTCTCTCTCTCTCTGTTATACATATGGTACACATACGTGAGTGTGAGCATACCCATATGCACCTATAGTGGTTTGAATGAGACTGTCCTCCACAGGCCTTGGCATTTGCATACTTGATCTCCAGTTGGTGGTAGTTTCCAGAGGTTTAGGAGGCGTGGCCTACCTGGGAGAAGTACATCATTCAGGGTGGGCTTTGATGTTCCAGTCTTGCCAGTTTGCTCTCTCTGCTTCCAGCTTGTGGTTCGAGATGTGAGCTTCTAGCTATTCCTGCCTCAGACTGTGCCATTCTGTGTGCTGACTCCGACTTTGAGCCCGAGGTTTGAAAGAATCCCATGGTTTGAATCACAGCACTGGGTCATTTTGCTTTGCATCTCTCAGTGCTAGGATCGCTGGCTTCCTCAATTGCTCCTGAGACACTTTGCATACTGAGTGTGTATCATCAATAATAAAATTTCTTATTATTTTGTGCTTTTCTTTAACAACTGGAACTCAGTAATGTGGACTATGTAACAGCAGTGTCTGCACACAGCAAGAGTACAATTTGCTTCTTTTTTATGATTTGCATTATATAGAAGCAGTTGAACTTGATAATTAAAGGCTAAACGATATTTGAAGTACAAAGTGACTTTTGACTTTTTGATAGCCCAAGATATACATTTTTCCTCCTCTATTCTGAAGCCAAGCAGTTCTTACCTTCTTTGTTGCAAAAATTCTGACTCTGTCATGGCCAATAGAATGTAATGAGTATTGGTTTTTCTCTTCCAGACCTGGTCCACAAAAAACACCTGTCATGCCCTTTCTGGTGCTGCCAACCATATATTGACACACAGGGGAATCTCAAAAGCCACATATTTAAAATTGAAGAATCATCAAGACACAGGAGTCTGTGTTTATTGTAACTGAGTCTTTTTCTGTCCCATCAGCCGGCTCCCAAATAATGACACAGAGACTTCAATTAGTTATGAAATCTTGGCCTACAGCTTAGACTTGTTCCTAACTAACCCTTACAAGTTAAATTAACCCATTTATATTAATCTGCATTCTCTCATGTGGCACTACCTCTCTTCCTACTTGTACCTCCTGTTTCCTCTCCATGGTTCCTAGTTTCTCCTGAGTGCCTAGATTCCCCCTCCTCTTCATTTCTCTCCCCAGAAATCCCACCGTACCTCCTGCCTAGCTATTGGCTGATCAGCTTTTTGTTATACCAATCACATAAATACACCTTCACACAGTATACAAATATCCCACAACAGTTTATGAATGAACACAGCCCTACTCTCAATTCCATACCCCAAACAAACACTTATGTGAACAATTAAGAAAAATTACTACATTAAGACCTTGAAAGATGAAAGTTGTCTGCCAGCACGGCCTTATGCCTTCTACCCTATATATTGGCTTTCTTTAATCATTCAAGTCTTAGGTATAAAGGCCATTCTTTATACTTTTGCTACATCCTTCAAGAACATCTGGCAACATCTGAGAACTTCTCAACTACCATAACTGTGGTATGGGGTAGATTACTGTAGATATTGAGGTGGTAAAAACTTGGATGTAGCTAAACATTCATCCCACAACTCATGAGAGAGTGTCTCTGTGCATGTCTAGTCCTGTGTCAGTGGTGCTGATGTTGAAATACAGAGTTAAATGCATGATGATTGTAGGCTCTTATTTGGATTCTGTGATGTCTTTAGTCACTAGATGTCATTTGGCAAAGATCAATGAGTTCTAGATTTTTTTTTGGTTGTACTTTCAGAACCATCCCAAAATAGTCCTTTATTTGTCTTCTAAAGCATGCTGTAATTTCAGGAGGCAAAAGGTAGATATTTAATACATATTTACTGAATAAAAACAGAACACAAATTGAAACAGAAGGAAAAGCAAATGAACTGTTCACTGCCCTCAGCTCTTCTTTCTGCTTCTGCAACACTAGCTTGCTCTGGTTCTGCCTGCATTTTGACTGCATTCTGTCTTCTCCAGGGCCTTCTCCTCTTGCCTTCAAGATAAACTTCCACAGGTCAGATGTCTTTTCTTCTCTCACTCACCGTTGGCTAACTCAACTTTTTGACTCCATCCATCTAAAGGACACCCAAATTTTATCACAAACCCATTTCCCTCCTGAAATTTCAGTTCAAAACCATGCAGGTCCACCCTCATCTGCAATTAATTCAGTTAGTCTAAAGCTAGAAGTTCATAAGTCCTAGAAGGAAAGGAAGTTACTGTTTTGCTAGACAGACATGATATGCCTGTCAACTTGCCTTCTAAATAACTATGTTTATGCCCATAAAAAGGTGCTATTGCAACTTTAATTGGAAAAACATTACCACTGCCCATGAAAATACTTATGTTTCCATACTTGCTGAATTTTTTTTCTCCATCAGTATTACAGTCATTATTAACATAGTAACATTGGCATCAACACATTGTAACATTGGAATCTACACATTGTGACATGGGCTTCAACCAAAGGTCTCCCTCCAGACTGCTAGGTTACATCAGAGGTACTCAAGGGCAGTCTGGCTTCTCTTTCTTGTTCTTGGCACTTTATTTAAGTAATCTTGGGTAGCGTCAGTTTGCCATTTTTTGTTTGTATTTTAAATACCCCAGCAACACCAATAATCAAAATTAACTATGATCCATATGTATAACCCTGAACCTTCTAGAAGCTACTTTTTTTTTTTTTTTTTTTTGGTTTTTCGAGACAGGGTTTCTCTGTGGCTTTGGAGGCTGTCCTAAAACTCGCTTGGTAGTCCAGGCTGGTCTCAAACTCACAGAGATCCGCCTGCCTCTGCCTCCCGAGTGCTGGGATTAAAGGCATGTGCCACCAACGCCCGGCAAAGCTACATTTTTAAAAAATGAAACAGGTGAAAGTAATTTTAATGATAGTTTATTTAAAATAGTAAATCTGAACTATTATCATTTTACATACACAAAAATCAGAAAATGAAAGCTTGTGGTTTACTATATATAAACCAGACTTTATTTCATATACTGTCAGAGTACATGAAAGCCCAAGTTATATATATTTTTTATTTTAAATAGCTTGTTTTACATGTCAATCCCAGTTCCCTCTCCCTCCCCTCCTCCCACACTCCCACCCCCCAGCCTCCCACCAAGTTATATTTTAAATTGTAATTACTGTGCCTAAGAGATCCGTGAAACAAAAGGCCTCTAACATGTAAACCCCTTGCCCTAGGACAGATACTTCCTGAAATGCTGGAGGCTAATGTTGATAACAGGCCACATGTTTTCACTCCTTAAACAAGTTTGTTTGTCCTAGCTATGCTGGATGTGCCTTATCCAGGAGGCACGTAGGCAGGAATTATGTATGCTTGCCCCTGATTGGACCTGATGGGAAATGAACTGAATTGTGGGCTCTACCTTTTGAAGCCCCCTTTTAAGTCATGCAAACCATGACTCTGGCATTTTCTAGAAAACTAGACATGGATCTCATTAGATTCCATCTACGTGACTGGGATTTAATCAAACTTGTATCAAATTTGATTGCAAATTGTGGTAGTGGTCTCATTGTCAACCAGTAGGATTGGTGTGTGTTCTATTTCAATGTAGACTCAAAACTCAACTGTGTGGGTTAGTAAAGTTTCCCTGAGAAGTCAGAGGTTATTAAACAAAAATCCCGGTGCCAAAGGTAGGCAATCTCTCTAGAAGTCATTTGCCAGGGAGGTCCCTCAAAACAATACAAGAAAATTGCCACTTCTGTTGATTGCCCACAAGAACTAAACAGGAAGATCATGAGGCTAAAGACACCATGTGTCTTGGTCACAGAATGAAGAAATTAGCTGTGCTTGAAGCTCCTCCCTGGTGGCTAGGCCCCTGTGCCAGATGATATTATGTAGGCTGCTAAGGGGAAGTTGTCATCAATGTTATGCCTAGATCTCTGAGTCCCCCCCCCAAACCAGAGTCCGTACTCATGTAAAACATAGAGCCTTTATTCAAGTTGGAGCTTGAGTGCTCTGTCTCTGAAGCATCTGTTGAGAGCAGAGAGTGCCCAGCCCAGGTTGGGTAGGGCTTTTTTTTCTTTTTTTCATAGTAGAGATTGGTGGTGAGGGGATTTCTGTGGTTCAGGACCCTGATTGGCTGACACTTGTCTAGGGGTGTCTTGGCAAAAGGGGAACAGGTGCATGCTGGGCTCAAGGACATCTGGTGATCTTCTCTAATCTTGTTTATGATTGGAATGTTTGGAATGTCACATACTTCCCTTTAGATGCTGGCCCTCTCTGGGTGGTGTCAGTTTATGGCTTTTCCTGGAACCCAGTGCTGCCTGCCAGTAAACTGAAATCCAGGCCTGCTTTTTAGCTGGTTTTTATTAAGCATACCAAGGCAGCAGTGTGCCCAAGCTCTTCTAGGTCCCACAATCAACAGCCCCATTGTCTGTTACCTCTGGGTACAACAGGCCTACAGCCTGTTGATGTACAATCCCAGCCAAGTAGATGTACAATAGTGGCAGGTCTGTTATGGGAGTAACCAACTGCTTTCTGATAGCATTTGATACCTGATTTACAGGGGAGAATTTCCACCTGGGACTATAAATGCAATCAAAAAATCTGTGGCTAGAGAGGTCATAAGTCCTAGTAGGAAAGTGATTGCTGTTGTTTTGCTAGATGGACATGATGTGCCTGTCACATTGCCTTCTAAGTAACTCTGTTTATTCCCACGGAACACTGCTGCTGTCAGCTGTAATTAGACAAGCTTCCTTTTGCAGTGAACAGAAGTGACTGCTGAGGCTCATGACTGGTCAATGTTCAGAGAATGCCCTACTACAAACAGAATATCTCTACCACCTGCTCAGAAGCCCAGGGAACATTACAGAAGATGTGGGGAGAACATAGGAGCTGGAGGAAGGTGGGAAATGGTGTGAGACACTGACCAAGGGCATAGCACTGCCATTATGCTTCTGAATGCACAGCTCCTTCGACCTGCACAAGATCTGCAAGATTGGAACCATCAACATTTCGCCACACACAAGGGAAGGACTCATGGGTCCTCACCTTTCCCCGAGGGTTTATATGAAGTTAACTTTAAATGGGGCAGAGACAGACATTTTCTTCAGTGGTGTAGCCATTGGTCTTGTAAATAACCATAGCACACACACACACACACACACAGAATCAGGAAAGTAGAAAGGTGGCTGAATGGGAAGACAGGGCCTTGGTGATGAAGCAGGCATGATTAGAAAAATGCACTTCCCTGGGGGTTGTGGCTAACGTAATGGACAACCCATCCCTAGAGCTCTGCGAGTCAACTCTGCCAGTCGGCGATGCGTTCTTCTTCCGGGTAGCCTGTGGCCCACACTAGCCTTTCTTTCACTGAATTGGTTTCTCTTTGTTCTAGAACTCACACACGGTTTTTATACTCCACATTACTTTAAGTTATTTTCTACATTCTTGACCTGTAACATACATCTTCCCACACAGTGTCTGAGATCACTCATTGTATTTTCTAAGCCTTTTATCATGTGTATCAATCAATTCACAGACTTCTTACAAGTGGATGGGTAGATGCCATGATACCTAGAAAAATCATAGTTTGGGAAGAAATTTGCTTTCTCTTTTTATTATAAATTTAAAAACTCAATTCTATCGACAGGCGTTGGTGGTGCCCGCCTTTAATCCCAGCACTCAGGAGGCAGAGGCAGGCAGATCTCTGTGAGTTTGAGACCAGCCTGGTCTACAGAGCGAGTTCCAGGACAGCCTCTAAAACAATACAGAGAAACCGTGTCTCGAAAAACCAAAATAATAATAATAAATACTATTTAAATATAAATACATGGTGGCACACGACTTTAATCCCAGCGCTCAGGAGGCAGAGGCAGGAGTTCAAGACCAGCCAGAGCTACACTATGAGACAAAAAACATGTATGTGTGTGTGTGGGGGGGTTACCCACCTAGATAAAAAAGACAGGAAACCATTTACATATGGAAACACCGTTTTGAAGTTTTATATTGCTTGTGCTTTGTTTAGGCTAAGAGCATTTTTATGAAAATACATCTCTTTTTTTTTTTGAGACAATGTCTTATGTAGCCCAGGCTGGCCTCAAACATTCTACGTAGCTGGCCATCTAAATCTCCTGATACTCCTGCCTTATGGCTTAAAATGTTTCTTCAGTATTCCCCAAGAAAGCCACCTACAAGTCATTCTAAAATTCTTCTGGAAAAAATCCAGATAGTTAATAGGTCTCCTTCTCTGTATGCAATTATAAGCTTCCTCCAAATCTTGTTCATTAAATATCCTTGGAAAGGAAGTTTGTGTTGTTTCCAAACGAACACCAAGTGTGTTTCTTTCATTCCTCTTTACTTCCGGGCTGTTAAGGGAAGTTTCGGTTTTTGACTGAAAGTGCCTTGTTACTACCTACCATGAACTGTGTTGATTGACTGCGATCTTCTGTTTGTATGGAGCCTTGTAGCCCATCCTCCCCCCCCCACTTGAATCACCTTTCTCACACTCCACCCAGCTGTCCTGTCTCTGCACATGACTCCTGTTCTCTGAGACTGCTTTTCTCCATGAATGACAGGACATCAGATAAGAGCAGAATTTATCAAGCCTTTATTAAAGCTATATCTTGCTCAGATCCATGTGCAGGTCAAGCCGCTGTTCTCCTTTTATTAAACATTTTTTTATTAATATACACAGAAGTCATGGTAACATAAAAATGTCAATTGTGGCTGGTGATGTATTTATGGAACTGGTGTCATTTTTCATAAATTCTCAGTGGTTTGCTGCCTAGTACAGTTGCAACAAGCTGAACCCCTTCCTGTGGCCTGAAAGCATTACCCAGGTTTCTTTTCTTCCTATCTCAGGCTCCATTCTCTCCAGCTTTCTTTTTGTTTCTTCAACGCCCTGGAGTTCCATCTCCCTGCTCTTTAAATGTGTTTAAAACACATTTGTAACACAAATAATAAAAGACCCAGAGACTGATATTGGGGTTCAAGCTGAAGGTCAGAGAAGCAAAGCAGCCAAGGGCCTGTCTCCACGAGCTCTCCATCAAGCCTCAGACTGCTGCCTCTCCTCAGTATGGCTGGAGAATCAGTTCCTTGCTATCCTCAATGTGGCTGCAGAATGAAAGCCAGCTCTGAGACCCTGTTCCTGTCTTAAATACCTCTCTTGAGTCCTGGGATTAAAGGCAACAGCTCTATTTCTCTTTTAGACTGATTCAATCTCGGTAGCCCTGGGTGGTCTTGAACTCACAGATACATCTGCCTTTGTCTCCTGAGTCCTGAGATTAAAGGTCTGTGCTCCCACTGCCTGGCTTCTATGGCTAAACAGTATGACTGCTTTACTATTTTGATCTCCAGTGGCTTTTTAAATCATAAACAATATATCACCATACACATTTCCGGCCCATCTTCACTAAGTGGTATTCTGACACCTTATCTCAAATGTTGCCTCCTTATAGAGGACCTTGTGACAGCCTTCACTTGATCACTGCCCTTCCCTCCTCCACTAGAACTTTCTTCTCACTGAACTAGACTTGTATATTTTTTAGAACTTTCTCTTCTCCTCAAGTGATCTCACATGTTCCTTCATGTGTATTGTCTTTCCCCGTAGCTAGAATGTCAGCTCCATCAAACAAGGACTTGGCCTTTACCCCTCTTGTCTGGGACTATGCCAGACATATAATACACACATACGAAATAAATGAACATTAACTGAGAGATGCCCATCACGTTGTTGGCCTCACAAAGGCCTCACAGTGTCAGGAAGCTAGAGAAATAGCCTCCTCATTGCAACAGAGAAAGCTTTCCCTCCAGTTCCCAAAGCACCTCCAACAATCACTGCTTTGTCATTCGAACTGTCCTGGTCTGGACTCCACTCACACCCTCCAACATTCACAAGGTTCCTGAAGTGATTCCCACTAGTTCGTGTCACTGAAAATTGGCTTAATCATCTAATCTTTGTGACCTTTGATTCACAGATATAAAACTGTTATCAGCAGAGCCTGGGCTTCATTGAACTCATCTCCTATCTAGCCAAATTCCTATCACACCCTTCCCACACCCAAGCTGAACCTTGAATCAACATTCAGCGTTCATCTTCGAGGCTGTCCAGTAGAGCCAGGCATCTGTCATGGGCAAGGCAGTCCAGTAAGACCATGTGTCTGTCATGGGCAAGACAGTCCAGTAGAATCAGGGGTCTGTCATGGGCAAGGCCGTCCAGTAGGACCATGTGTCTGTCATGAGCAAGGCTGTCCAGTAGGACCAGGGATCTGTCATGGGCAAGGCTGTCCAGTAGGACCATGTGTCTGTCATGAGCAAGGCTGTCCAGTAGGACCAGGGGTCTGTCATGGACAAGGCTGTCCAGTAGGGCCAGGCGTCTGTCATGGGCAAGGCTGCTCAGTAGAGACAGGGGTCTCCCAAGCATAGAACTGAGGCTGTTAGTATTTAGGCATTTGTGCTGGCCTGACCTTGGGGTTCTGACAGGATATGCCCTCAATTGCAGCCATGAAGAGCACCACCTGTGCTATTCACTATGTTCCATTTTAAATGGCCCTTCCACCCCCTCCCATTCTCCCCTCCCCTAATCTCTACTCCTTTCTCCAGGGAGGGTAAGGCCCTCCGTGGGAAGTGTCTACAGTCATTTCATCCAGAGCAGGGCCTAGACCCTCCCCCAAGAATCCAGGCTAGGAGGGCGTCTCTCAATGTGGGATGGGCACCCAAAGTCCATTTGTATACCAGGGATAAATACTGATCTACTACCCAAGGCCCCATAGATTGCCTAGGCCTCCTCTCTGATACTCACATTCAGGGGGTCTGGATCAGTTCCATGCTAAATTCCCAGCCATCAGTCTGGGGTTCAAGAGCTCTACGTTTTGCAGCTGTTTCTATGGATTAAACAAGCCCAGTCTTGACCTGTATGCTCGCCAGTCTTCCCTCTCTGTCACTGGGTTCTTTGAGTTAAGTTCAGTGTTTAGCTCTGGGTGTCTGCCTCTGCTTCAGTCATTGGTTGAAGGTTGTTTCCCAGACTCTCTGGCCATGGGATTGTAGGCTGGCACTCCCCAGATCTATGTCTAAAATCCATATATGAGAGAGTACATGTCATGTTTCTCTTTTTGTACCTGAGTTACCTCACTCAAGATGGTTTCGTCTAGTGCCATTCATTTGCCTGCAAATTTCATGATTCCATTGTTTTTTTCTGCTGAATAGTACTCCATTGTGTAAATGTACCACATTTTCTCTATCCACTCTTCAGTTGAGCGGCATCTAGGTTCTGGCTATTACGTATAATGCTGCTATGAATATAGTGGAAGAGATGTCTGTGTTGTATGAATATGCATCTTTTGGGTATATGCCTAAGCGTGGAATTGCTGGGTCTTGTGGTTGGCTGATTCCCATTTTCCTGAGGAATCTCCATACTGATTTCCAAAGTAGTTATACGAGTTGGCACTCCCACCAGCAGTGGAGGAATGATCCTCTTTCTCCACATCCCCTCCAGTATAAACTGTCATTGGTGTTTTTGATTTTTAGACATTCTGACAGGAGTAAGATGGTATCTCAGAGTTGTTTGGATTTGCATTTCCCTAATGGCTAGGGATATTGAGCTCTTTCTGAAGTGCCTCTAAGCTATTTTAGACTCCTCTATTGAGAATTCTCTATTTAGTTCAGTCCCCCACTTTTTAATCGGATCCTTTGGTGTTTTGGAGACTTGCTTCTTGAGTTCTTTGTAAATTTTGGAGATCAGCCCTCTGTCAGATGTGGGGTTAATGAATATCTTTTCCCATTCTGTGGGCCGCCTTTTAGTCTTGTTGACTGTGTCCTTTGCCTTATAGAAGTTTCTCAGTTTCAGGAGTTCACATTTATTAATCTCAGTATTTGTGCTACTGGTGTTATGTTCAGGAAACAGTCTCCTGTACCAATTCATTTGAGGGTACTTCCCACTTTCTTTTATAAGAGGTTCAGTGTGACTGAATTTATGTTGAGGTCTTTGATTCATTTGGACTTAAGTTTTGTTCATGGCAGTAGACATGGATCTATCTGCATTCTTCTACATGCCAGCATCCAGTTCTGCCAGCACCATTTGTTAGAGATGCTTTCTTTTTTCCATTGTATATTTTTAGCTTTTTTGTCAAAGATCAGATGTTCATACATGTATGGGTTAAAATCGGGGTGTTTAGTTCGATTCCATTGGTCTACCTGTCTATTTTTGTGCCAATACCAAGCTATTTTCAGAACTATAGCTGTATAATGGAAGTTGAAATCAGGGATGGTTGAATAGGATTGTTTTTGTCTATCCTGGGCCTTTTGTTTTTCCGTATAAAGTTGATTTTTGCTCTTTCAAGGTCTGTGAAGAATTGTGGTGGTATTTTAACGGGGATTGCATTGAATCTGTAGATTGTTTTTGACAAGATTGCCATTTTACTATATTGATCCTACCTATCCAAGAACATGGAAGATCTTTCCATTTTCTGGTATCTTCTTTAATTTCTTTCTTTAAAGACTCAAAGTTCTTGCGATACAGGTCTTTCACATGTTTGGTTAGTGTTACCCTAAAGTATTTTATGTTGTTTGTGGCAATTGTAAAGGGTGATGTTTCTCTGATTTGTTTCTCAGTCCTTTTATCGTCTGTATATAGTAGGGCTACTGATCTTCTTGAGTTGATCTTGTATCCTGAAACTTTGCTGAAGGTGTTTAGCAGAGGCAAGAGTTCCCTGGTAGAGTTTTTCGGGTCACTTATGTAAACTATCATATCATATGCAAATAGTGAAAGTTTGACCTCTTCCTTTCCAATTTGTATCCTCTTGATCTCCTTTGGTTGTTGTATTGCTCTAGCTAGAACTTCAAGTACAATATTGAAGAGGTATGAAGAGAGTGGACAGCCTTGTCTTCTTCCTTATTTTAGAGGAATCACGTTAAGTTTTTGTCCATTTAGTTTGACGTTGGCTGTTGGCTTACTGTATATAGCTTTTATTATGTTTATGTATGTTCTTGTTATCCCAGATCTCTCCAAGACCTTTATCATCAAGGGGTGTTGGATTTTGTCAAAGGCTTTTTCAGCATCTAGTGAGATGATTATGCGGATTTTCTTTTTCAGATTTTTAATGTTGGATTACATTGATGGATTTTTGTATGTTGAACCATCCTGCATCCCTGTGATGAAACCTACTTGATCATGGTGGATGATTGTTTTGATGTGTTCTTGGATCTGATTTGTCAATATTTTATTGAATATTTTTGCATTAATGTTCATGAAGGATATTGGTCTGAAGTTCCCTTTCTTAGTTGCGTTTTTGTGTGGCTTGGGTATCAGGGTTATTGAAGCCTCATAAAAAGAGTTTGGCAAAGGCCCTTCTGCTTTTATTGTGTGGAATACTTTGAGAAGAATTGGTATAAGCTGTTCTTTGAATTTCTGGTAGAATTCTGCACTGAGGCAATCTGGCCCTGTGAATTTTTTGGTTGGGAGAGTTTTGATGACTGCTTCTATTTCCATAGGGTTATATGTCTATTTAAATTGTTTATCTGCTCTTGATTTAATTTTAGCAAGCGATAAATTGTCCATTTCCTTTTAATTTTTGAATTTTGTGGAGTACATGTTTTCAAAGTATGACCTGATGATTCTTTTGATTTCCTCAGTGTCCATTGTTATGTCCCCCTTTCCATTTCTGATTTGTTAATTTGCATGTTCACACTCTGCGGTTTTGTAAGTTTGGACAAAGGTTTGTCTATCGTGTTGATTTTCTCAAAGAACCAACTCTTTCTTATATTGATTCTTTGTATTGTTTTCCTAGTTCCTACTTTATTAATTTCAGCCCTCATTTGATTATTTCCTGGTGTCTACTCTGTAGTGAGCTGTTTGCAGTTACAGGTCTGGGCTACAACACTTCACAAAGATCCAAGTGAAGGGTTAAGGATATAAATGAAGACAAAGACAGTGGTTCGTTCTTACAAGGAGAATGGCGTTTATTTTTACAAGAGTGGAGCATTGTATACCAATGGTAGGCATGGTGGAAAACCACCAAGGTCAGAAGCTTATG
Source organism: Mesocricetus auratus (assembly GCF_017639785.1). Lineage (NCBI taxonomy): Eukaryota > Metazoa > Chordata > Mammalia > Rodentia > Cricetidae > Mesocricetus > Mesocricetus auratus. Next base: position 29,013,621 of record NW_024429193.1, on the reverse strand, counting down.
TTCCCAGGGCCCTCTGGCTAAGGATGGGCTGATAATAAGAATTAGCATTTAGACAATAAGGATGGACAGAAAGCAGGAACTTGCATGCAGGCTTAACTGGAAGGAGGGGACAAGATGTATTTTGCTAGAAGCTCCTAGTCACAAGCTGGTCAGCAGAACCCCATGGGGGAAGGGTACAACACTACTCCTCCTGGGTAAGTTTGCTTCTTTGTGTTCTAGAGCTTTCAGCTGTGCTGTTAATTCTCTAGTGGAACTATTCTCCAGTTTATTCATGTGGGCACTTAGTGCTATGAACTTCCTTCTTAGCTTTGCTTTCAAAGTGTTCCATAAGTTTGGGTATGTTGTGTCTTCATTCTCATTGAATTCTAGGAAGTCTTTCATTTCTTTTTTTATTTCTTCTTTGACCCAGGAATGGTGCAATTGCACATTATTCAATTTCCATGAGTTTGTAGGGTTTCTGCAATTTGTGTTGTTGTTGAATTCTAATTTTAAGCCATAGTGGTCTGATAAGATGCATGGAGTTATTCCATTTTCTTTTTACCTGTTGAGGTTTGATATGTTGCCAAGTACATGGTAGATTTTAGAGAAAGTTCCATGTGGTGCCGAGAAGAAGGTATATTCTTTTTTATTTGGATGGAATGTTTTATAGATATCTGTTAATCCCAGTTGGGTTATAACTTCTATTAGTTCCTCTGCTTCTTTGTTAAGTTTTGTTTGGTATTCCTGTCTAGTGGTGAGAGTGGGGTGTTGAAGTCTCCCACTATAAGTGTGTGGGGCTTTATATGTAATTTGTGTTTTAGTAATGTTTCTTTTATGAACGTGGATGCTCAGAATTGAAACTTCATCTTGGTGGATTTCTCCTGTGATGAGTATGAAATGACCTCCTTCATCTCTTTTGATTGATTTTATTTTAAAGTCTAATTTGTTAGATATTAGAATTGCTACCTTTTTGTTTCTTGGGTCCATTTGATTGGAAAATCTTTTCCCAAACCTTAACTCTGAGGTAACTCTTTGAGGCTGAGGTGTGTTTCTTGTATGCAGCAGAAGGATGGGTTCTGTCTTTGAATCCATTCTGTTATCCCATGTCTTTTTATGGGTGAGTTAAGACCATTAATGTTGTGGGATATTAATGGTCATTGATTGCTCATTTTTGTTTGTTTTGGAATGGTTGTTGGTGGTGGAAGTATATGTAGATTTGCACCCCTTTTTTCTTTTGGCTGTTGGTAAGGTGGGATTACCTATTGCCTATGTTTTTCTGGTTGTAGTTAACTTCCTTGGGTTGTAGTTTTCCTCCCAGAGCTTTCTGTAGGGCTGGGTTAGTGGATATATATTGTTTGCATATGGTTTTGTCATGAAATATCTTATTTTCTCCATCTATAGTGAGTTAAAGCTTTATTGGTTATACCAGTCTGGGCTGGCATCTGTGGTCTCTTAGTGTTGATGGAATATCTATCCAGGACCTTCTGGCTTTCAGAGTTTCCATGGAGAAGTCAGGTGTAATTCTCATAGGTTTGCCTTTATATGTTACTGGACCTTTTTCCTTAGTTGCTCTTAATATTCTTTATTTATTCTGTATGTTTAGGGTCTTGATTATTATGTGATGAGGGAACTTTTTTGTGGTTCACTCTATTTGGTGTTCTGTAAGCTTCTTGTACCTTCATTGGCATGTCTTTCTTTAGGTTGGGAAAATTTTCTTCCATGGTTTTGTTGAATATGTTTTCTGCCCCTTTGAGGTGGTTTTCTTGACCTTCTTCTATATCTATTATTCTTAGGTTTGGTCTTTTCACACTGTCCCATATTTCCTGGATATTTTGTGTTAGGGATTTGTTGGATTTGAGATTTTCTTTGGTCAATGAATCTAGTTCTCCTAGAGTATCTTCAACACCTGAGATTCTCTCTTCCATCTCTTGCATTCTGTTGGTTATGCTTGCATTGGTAGTAGCTAATCTTCAGACTGTGTTTTTTTTTTATTGTCTCTATTTCAGTTTTCAACCCTTGCACTGTTTGAACTGTTTCTTGCAATTTTTGCTTTGTCTTTTCCTCCATTTGTTGCATTTTTTGGTTTGTTTTTTTCTCCATTTGTTGCATTTTTTGGTTTGTTTTTTTCTTCTATTTCTTTAAGGGATTTTCCTATATCCTCTTTGAGGGCTTCTATCATTTTCATGAAGTCGTTTTTGAGGTCATTCTCTTCTGCTTCATTTGCATTGGAATGTTGGAGTCTTGCTGGTGTAATGTCTCTAGAACCTGGGGTGTCATATTTGTTTTTCTGTTGCTGAGTATGTTTTTGTATTGTCTCCTTCCCATCACTTCTTCTAGTGGGTGCAGAAAGATTCTCTTCCTGGCCTGGTGGTTAGGGGACCAGAGTTCCCTTTTGGTGGGTGCAAGCACGTCCAATACTCTGGTAGTTCTCCTCTTCCTGGTCCTAGTGCTGGTCCCGTGGGGGGGAGAAGAAGACCAGGAATCTGGAGTGTGTAGGGCTCCCACAGGGATGGGAGGCTCAGTAGTGGTCCCCAGCCAGTCCCCAGGCACTGGAAAGCAGGTCTGGATACAGGCCCCTGTTTACCTGGTCACTTTTTTTTTAATTACACCAATGGCTTCATTGATAACTGATTTTGTTAACTCTTCTTAGCAGCTTCTACCTGCATGAAATACCTACAGAAAAATATAGATTTGTCTTTCATAATAGCACAAGGGCTGTAGTGCTGTACTGCAATTTTTATATAATTTAATTAATGATAAGACAACTAATATTACACTGAGCTAAGAATCCATCCAAAGGTTATGAAATGCAGGTGAAGGTAGAGCCACTGTAGATAGAGTTAGGGTTCTTTCTACTGCAGTTCATGAAACTGGACATGATTAACTATTTCCTTTTCTGGTTCGAAGACTTAGGATTTTCTTCTGTCACAATACCTACCTATATCATATAGAAGGCAATTGATAAGACTGTCATTTGATAACTCAATAAGTACTTCATCAAAATATTTAAAAACATATTTAAGCCGGGCATTGGTGGCACATGCCTTTAATCCCAGCTCTCAGGAGGCAGAGGCAGGCAGATCTCTGTGAGTTCAAGGCCAGCCTGGTCTACAAGAGTGAGTTCCAGGACAGCCTCCAAAATAATACTGAGAAACCCTGTCTCAAAAAACAAACAAAAACAAAAAAAACATTCTTAAGTTTAAGGATTTGTTTTTGATTTGGAATGATTTTTGTCTTGCTACTTTGTTTTCTCTTATGGATTGGTGTGTGTGTGTGTGTGTGTGTGTGTGTGTGTGTGTGGTGTGTGCATGTGTGTGTCTGTGCTGGAGACAAGTTCAAGTGTCTGCCCATGATTCACTGCTTTTGTTGTTGTTTTGAGACAAAATCTCTCATTAGCCTCAAATTTGTCAAGTGAACTAAACTGGCTGGCCCAGGAACCCCCAAAATGTGCTTATCTCCACCTCTCCAGTGTTAGGTTTATGATCACACACTACTGGGTCAACTTTTAGTTACACGTACTCTGGGGATGGAATTCAGGATCTTTTAAAGTATGAAAGGATCTCTCCCCAACCCTATTTTGTTTTATTTTATTGATGCAAAGTCTCACTATACATTCCAGGCTGGCCTGGAGCCTCCAATCCTCCTGCCTCATCTCCCAAGTGCTGGTGCAAATATAGGTATGCATACTATGCCTGGATCTATCCTGGAGTTTTTTGTTGATCTCTGCCTTTAAAGAAATCAGACATTACCAGGTGGTGGTGGCAAACTCCTTTAATCCCAGCATCCGGGAAGCAGAGGCAGGCAGATCTCTGTGAGTTGGAGACCAGCCTGGTCTACAAGAGCTAGTTCCAGGACAGCTCCAAAGCCACAGAAAAACCCTGTCTCCAAAAAACTAAAAAAATAGAAAATAAAGAAATAAGATATCACACACAGTGACTTCACCAGATTAAATCATGGTGACCTATGGCTAGGTACTTTAAGCCAGTTACTTCTGCTAAGGAAGGCACCTGGGATCCATTTTAGTATTCATAGTGCAACCCTGTAACTAAGCTGATACAAAATAACAAGATATTATTTATTTGTTAGGTTGTTGCTGTTTTATTTTATATTTGAGACAGGGTTTTCATACATTACCCCGGATAACCTGGTGGGCTCAAACAATCCTATCTCAGTTCCTGACTCTTAGTTATTATTATTTAAAAGAAAACGTTAAATTAAAATAACAAGAATCCTCGGGGGGTTTTTTTTGTTTTTGTTTTTGTTTTTTGTTTTTTGTTTTTATTCGAGACAGGGTTTCTCTGTGGCTTTGGAGGCTGTCCTGGAACTAGCTCTTGTAGACCAGGCTGGCCTCGAACTCACAGAGATCCGCCTGCCCCTGCCTCCCAAGTGCTGGGATTAAAGGTGTGCGCCACCAACGCCCGGCTGAATCCTCGTTTTTTAACTAAGGCTCTCTACTTGTCCCTCATAGGCCAGATGAATATCACAGTAGATGACATGTTGAAAGTCCATGTCACCAAACTGAAACCAGCCTTGTCTATACTTTCTGAAGATCAGCATTAGAGATTTGACAGCAAAAATTCCCAAGCTAGCCACCTTCAACTGTCATGATATGTGGTTACCTCTGCCTAATCCTTACAGAAAACAAAGCAACCTGAGGTGGGCTAATTTTTTATTTGCAATTAGAAAAATATAATTGCCGGGCGTTGGTGGCGCACGCCTTTAATCCCAGCACTCGGGAGGCAGGGGCAGGCAGATCTCTGTGAGTTTGAGGCCAGCCTGGTCTACAAGAGCGAGTTCCAGGACAGCCTCCGAAACAATACAGAGAAACCCTGTCTCGAAAAACCAAAAAGAAAAAAAAAAAAAGAAAAGTATAATTACATAGTTCCCCCCACCCACCCTTCTCACATCCTCCATCTCTCCTCAAATTCATGGCCTCTTTTTCTTTAATTATTATTGTCTCTCATACACATATATGCATAAGTATATAAATGTAATCAGCTGGTCTATTTAGTGGCTCAGGGTTAACCACTTGGTACTGGTTAATCAATTAGGGGCCTCAACTCTGGGGAAGACTGATTCTCCATCTCTCAACAGTCCTCAATTGCTCATAGGGGTAGGGGTCGTATGAGATCTACCGCTTCCATGACAGCGTGTCTGTTGGTGATGTTCTGGTTCAGGTTTTATTTAGGCAGCCATATTATCAAGGTTTCACGGGTATAGCTTCTCCATCATTTCACAACCTCAGAGCAGACTTTCTGGTCCTGTGCCTCTTACAGTATTTCCCAACTTCCTTCTTGATATTCCCTGTAGAGGTTGTGTTGCAGAGGTGCCAGTTGGGTTAGGTACCCCACGGTCAGTTGTTCTCTGTATTTGACCAGTCATGTCTTTCTGTCTGCTGTAGAGATGTTTTTCTTTCCTTGTCTGAGGACAGGCACTTAGAATAGAGTTCAGAGTTATCCTGGTTTAGACACATGGCAGGGGTAGATCCTCTTCTAGGACCCATTGCCTCACTATCTCAGCATGATTAGCTAGGTTTCCAGTACCTGGCATGGTTTCCCTTTGTTGAGCATGACTTAAATCCAATTAGACAGATGTTGGCTACTGCCAAGACAGAGTACCACTATTGTACTTTTAGGGAATATTGCCATTTAGGTAATTGTTGTAGTTCAACAATTTGTCTTCCATTTTTATGACCAAGCACTTGGCATGAAGCAACTTAAAAAGCAAAGGTTTTGTTTTGGCTCATGGTTTGAAGGCATATTCCATCATGAAGGTTGTGAAGGCATTATGGCAAGAGTAACTGTGGGCAGTGGATGAAGTCTTGAGTGGATGTGTATTGTTTGACATGAGGATAGCCATGTCAAGGACCCCAATGCCTCAGACCCAAGACATTCATTGTATTGTATTGGTTCTGTTCCTCTAGAAAACCCTCACTCTTGAGACTCTGAGTGTATTGCCAAGAGAACTGGGAAAGACACTTAGAATCCTTCCCAAATTAGTCATTTATGGGGAGGAGGCAATCTGTAGAGGGGAAGAGCTGTTTGAGTGACAGTATGACTGTCATTGAACTCTTAGATCCATTTTGACTCTGACATTTCCTGTCTGTTAACTTTCCATCCTGCACCCCGAAGCACCAATCTGGTGTATGCCACAGCCAGTGCCAGCTGTGGTGAAGACAGAGTTTCCTCACACTGTGCGGGGCTCCACTGCAGGGCAGGCAGAGGCAGCACAGCATGTCCTGTGTGGCCAGTTTCTTGGAGGGCTCTCATGGAATGGTAGAGTCCATCCCTCTCAGGGAAGGGCAAGTTCTGGCTCCAGATGCAAGAAGACCAAAGCAAACACAAGTGGTCCTCCATGACAAGTAAACATCCTGGAAGATTCTCAACAATTTTGGACATATCAAAGAAAGAGCCTAGCAGGGTAGGGAGTCCCCCACTTCCTGTTGAATGGGCATGACAACAAAACTTTATTGTTCCCAAGGGACAGTGACCACATTCCACAGTAGAGGGAGGTTACAGACAGACTTCATGTCTCTTTTTGGGTTCAAAGATTCCTAGGTACAAGTAGGAAAATAAAATAAGAATAGTCCCGAAGCAGTTTCTTGGAAACTATTGCCAACTTAAACTTCCATTTCAAATCCCATGAAACTTCTTGACACGTTGCTTTGCTGTGAGTGAGTGGCTAAGAAAAAGTTCTCAAAAACAAATGTAAATATTGCTCAGCTCTACAACCTCTTTTTATGCTGTAATTGCTCTTTTTTCTTTATTTCTTTTCGTTTTGTTTGGAATAGGGTCTCAACATGTACCCTTAGCTAGTCTGAATGAAGCTTTCTATGTAGACCAGGCTGACCAAAAACTCAGAGAGAGCCACCTGATCTCTGCCTCTGCTGGGTTTAAAGGTGTACACCACTATGCCCATCTTACAAATGCATTTTTTCCTGTTCCTCCATACTGTGGCTGGTCAGAGTTGACACATGGATTTAGTGTGGCTGGTTCTAGTGTACACGTTGACTCCTCCATGCAGTTCACTTGGGAAGTTCTTTATTTGACAGCAACAACAAAAAAGTCAATTAGGATGTGAACCATTTCTTGTGGGGAAGTGTAAAGATGTGACAGGAATAAATACTATCTGCACAAGACTTGACTTGATGGAGAATTAAAAGGACTCAGTTGCAGATTCCAAGGGATGTGACTATTTGGAATATTCTTTACAAAACCTCATTATTCAGTCACTCAGACATGCTTACACTTGAACGTTATGATTTAGGGCCTGTTACACCAAGACAGATATAACTAAATGGGAATCCATGTGCGACATAATGAGTTTTAATGTAAAATTCTTTTCCCTTAAAGTGCACATGAAAGAAATGAGACTGAGAGGGTAGGAGGTATTCCCAGTTTTAGACAGAAGTACTCAGACATGACAATCACAGCAGAATTCCAGCAGCTTGTCATTCCCCAGTAAATCTCGTTCTGATCTAACTTCCTATAATCTCTTCAGTCTCATTACAACACAATGATTTCTTGCCATTTTATAAATCAAGGAGACATTTCCATACTCCCTAATGATGATTAACATATGATGAGTTACATTCGATGAAGGAATAGTCTTATTGTCCCCAAGTAAAATTATCAAATATTAGGAATGAAAAAAGCAACAGGCTATCAAAAAAGGCCCAATAGGAAACACCTACTCCTGGGAATCTGATAACCTGAGCTCTATCTCCGGGACCCCCCACAGTCAGGGCAAAGCCTCCAACACGTTGTCCATTGACCTCTATTTGTGGGCAAGTGTGCCCACAAAATAAATAAACATTATATGTACATATATACATACACACACACATTGGGTGATGTATGGGTGATGGGTGATGGTGGGTGATGGTCGTGGATACCTTTAGTCCCAACACTTGGAAGGCAGAGGCAGGAGGATCTCTATGAGGTCGAGGCCAACATGGTCTACAGAAGGAGTTCTAGGGAAGTCAGAGTCACACAGAGAAACCCTGTCTCCAAAAACTATTATATATAATATATATATTATATATATGTGGAGAGAGAGAGAGAGAGAGAGAGAGAGAGAGAGAGAGAGAGAGAGAGAGAGAGAGGGAGGGAGAGAGAGAGAGAGAGAGATCTATAATCCCAATGCCTGGATGTTGAGGTAGGAAAATCATGAATTCAAAGCTGCTGTGGGCTACATGTTGAGAGGCCTTGTCTACAGAGCAAAGCAAACAATAAGACATCATTCAGTTTCTTTTGTATGCAAAGACTAGACTCCTGTTGCAATCATCCCAAAGCATGAAAACCAAGGATACAATAATTTCACAGATATCCTGCTATTGGGAAATTAGTGTGTTCTGGTTCGTTACGAGCTATGATTTTTAAACAAAACACCTTTATTGAATTATTTTACTTACAAACTGAGTTTCAAATCATGAAACACTGGAGAGATGGAAGTCAGTTTATAAAAATGCAGTAAAAAATAAAATTCTCAGGAAACTATATACTCATTATTAGTCTTTTCACACACAGAGATCATTTTTACAAAGTCATCATTATAATATTTCAGATTTAAGTACTGAATTCTCTGTGTTTTACTCACAGTTCTCAAAACAGCCAAAACTATTACTTAGATAAATGACTTAATGAATAAAAATTAACCATAATAAGGCCATCGATTCTTTCAGAGCAATTATTAAAATTCAGCCCTAATATACTAAGTGAATTTTTCTTTTCCTGAAAAACAAATGTAACAAAGGAAGGATAAAGTAAAAATTAATGTTGACTGAGAAATGGCTTATTCACCCACAGAAATATGACCAACAAGAGAAAACAACCTTCCTACAACAAAGCTGTTCTCATTAATCATCATTCTTGTACAGTGTTAATGCAAACTAATACAAGAGGTCACAGTTAAACCACCAGGCAAACAAACACCAGGCATCATGTGGAAGCAATCAATGGACTCCAAATGATTTCCCCCAAAATAAGTTGTCCCAAATATCATTACCAAAACCTTATTTTTTTCTATAGCCAGGACTTGCCTGGAACTTACTCTGTAGATCAGACTGTCCTGGAACTCTGTCTGCCTTTGCTTCCTGAGTGCTAGGATTAAAGGTGTTTGTGACCACACCTTGCCAAAACACAGTTTTTAAAGATTTTTTAATTTAAATTAGAAACAAGCTTTCTTCACATGTCAATCCCAGCTCCCTCTCCCTCCCCTCTTCCCCTGTCACCCCAACCTCTTTACTCCTACCCAATCCCTACCCGTTCCCCAGGGAGGGTGAGGCCCTCCATGGGGGATATCCAGAGTCTGTCATCTCATTCAGGGCAGGGCCTAGGCCCTCCCCCAAGAGTCCAGGCTGAGAGAGCATCCCTCATTGTGGAATGGGCACCCAAAGTCTATTTGTATGACAGGGATAAATACTGATCTACTACCTAAGGCCCCATAGATTGCCTAGAACTCCTCACTGACACCCACATTCACGGAGTCTGGATCAGTCCCATGCTAGCCTCCCAGTCATCAGTCTGGGGTCCAAGAGCTCCCCCCTTGTTCAGGTCAGCTGTTTCTGTGGGTTCAGTCTTGACCCCTTTGCTCATCAGTCCTCCCTCTCTGTCGCTGGGTTCCAGGAGTTCAATTCAGTGTTTAGCTGTGGGTGTCTGCCTCTGCTTCCATCAGTCACTGGATGAAGGTTCTGTTTCCCAGACTCTCTGGCAGTGGGATTGTATGCTGGCACTCCTCTGATCCATGTGTAAAATCCATATTTGAGTGAGTCCATACCATGTTTGTCTTTTTGTGACTGGGTTACCTCACTCAGGATGGTTTCTTCTAGTGCCATCCATTTGCCTGCAAATTTCAAGATTCCATGCCCACCCCCCCACCCCCCGAATAGCACTCCATTGTTTAAATGTGCCACATTTCTCTATCCACTCTTCAGTTGAGGATTTTAATGTATCAAAATAACAGCTTTTATATCTCTCATGACACTTATCTTTCCTTGCGTGACAATAGTTGCCTCTGTGAAGATCAATGGAAAAGCACCTTTTCTGCTATCTGTGTAATGGGAAAAATCAGGCACAAAGGAATTCATTGTACAGTTTTGGCCTCCTCTACACACAGACCAGTGGCTCTCAACCTGTGGGTCACAACCCCTTTAGGAGTCACATAGCAGTTATTCTGCATATCAGATATTTACATTAAGATTCATAACAGTAGAAAAATTAAGGTTATGAAGTAATAATGAAATAATTTGAGGGTTGGGGTCACCATAACACGGTGAACTATATTAGAGGGTTGCAGCATTACGAAGGTTGAGAACCAGAGCCTTAGACAAATAACCTGAACAGCGACTGATGTTGCCAGGTCTAAATATGGCACCGCTGTGCTGATCCCTGCTTAGAAGACTTGAAATTGAACAGTGTCACCAAGATCCCTGCTTAGGTGTCACAGAATTGAATAGTGTCATCAGGAAGTATCGGGGTTGCTCTGGTCTCTACCCCAGCAGCATCCTCAGGCCTTCTAAAGAGAAGAGTTCAGATGAGACTCAGTAGCAGAGTAGACAGTCCAGAGTCTAACTAGAACTAGAGCAGGCCAAGAGGCAAGAACACACTCAAAGGGGCTGGGCAGTGAGCTCTGTGTGTAAAGTGTCTGCTCCACAAGTCAGACGATCAGAGGAGAAATCACCTGTGTAGAAAGCCAGGCATGGTGGTGGGCTCCTGCAGCCCAGTGTTGGGTGGTGGAGACAAGCGGATGCGGTCCTCCAAATCTCGGTGACAGCCATTTGAGAGAGATGGCAAGCAGCAGGTTCCGTGGAGAGACTGCGTCTCAAACAAATAAGGTGGTGGGGTGAGGAAGAGTCCAAGTTGGATTCTGGCGTTTACATGTGCGTGTGAGGGTGCGTGTCTACCTGCTCTCTCATGAGCCTCCCTTTCCCCCACCAACACTCAGGAAAGATCCCACTCCTCAGAAAAACAGTAGAGCTCTCAGAAGAACAGACTTCAGCAGGACAGGTCCTACCTCTCTTCTCCATGCTGTCATGTCCCAGGAGTGCTCCTAGAGCAGGCACTTCCAAGACTGGGCCATGCTGTTTCGGGAATCCCATTTTACCGAGAATTCAGTCTGCTGTAAGTACGTGCGTAGGACAGATGATGAACGGGAGTGGGAAAGCTTTCTAGGGGAAAGGGTGACAGCACTCTGACTGTGCGCCCCTGGCCGGGAGGTCTTGAAGCCAGTTTAAGCTGGCCCACCAAGCTGATCACAACCACCTGTTATTGTTTACATCCTGTTTGAAAGGACCTCAGGGGGCCCATCGGAAGTGAAATGTCAGCACTATTTTCATATCCTGATCACCCAATCAACAGCCGCCCTTTCCTCTACATCCTGCTTCAAGCCAGATCCTGAGCTGGTCCAGCTGGAGAGAGCACTATCATATTTTGTTCTTTATGTCCTGATTTAGAGGCCCCAATTGTCAGTCCTTCATAGAGCTAACCTCCAGTCTAACGACTGAGCTTTCCAAATTTATCTACGTTCCCATTAAAGAGCAGGAGTGCAGACTCCAGATGTCTGCTTTACCAAGGAGATGAGATGGCCTCTGTTTATTTGGTTTGGGGTTTTGATTATTTTGTTTTGCTTGAGACTATGTAACCAGGGCTGACTCGGAACTCAAAAAGTAGCCTAGGCTGGCCTTTAGCTTAAGATTCTCATGCCTCTATCTCCGAAGCGCACCCTTAAACAAGATGAATCACCAAAGAGGACAGTCTAAGGCCCTGAGCTTGAACCGAACGTCAACAAGATCAGGAATTGTGAACATGAAGATGGTGTGACCTCTCTAGTGCCTCAGTGTTGGAGCCCCAGAGACCTTTAAGTTGTAGCAGAACTAAGTGGCAGTTTAAATTAAAACAATTGAAATTAAAAAGTTATTATAAACAAACTGGTCATGCATACATTGGTTCCTGGAACAGGCTAAACATAAGGTGTTCTATAAGAAATATTTCCTTCTGTACCCGGGCCCGGTACTTTCCATTGCCCCTGTCCTCATCCCCCGCCCTGCCTAAACTGCTTTATAAAAATGAGACCTTGCTAGCTAATAAACGAAGCCTTGACGCAACTCAGACTGACTCTTTCTTTACGCGCTTGGCTTCCACTTCTCTCTCCCCCCGTTTGACTCCTACAGGTGACACCCACTCGAGACCCAGTAAATAACCTGGCCTGCTGGACGGGTCACCTCAGTTAGGAGGCAAAACAACCAGGTTTTCAGTACTCTTGCTGTCAGGCAGTGGCATATTTAGCCAGTGCATGAAATGCTGCACCTACCCAACATTAGTGACCTCATCTAACTGGTGGTATGGGCTGAGGGTTGCAGAGGACCACTGCTAGGCAGGCAGTGGCCCCAGAGACCAGCAGCTGCACAAGCCAGGAGTCCAGGCAGCCTGAGCAAAACACAGAGCAGGCAACAGAGCAGATGTGGGGAATGCTGACTCTGGATGAATGAAAACAGAGTGTAATTCAGGTAGTAACAGTTAACACGAAGTCTTTATAAGGAACTTTCACATGTGTACATTGTTCTACCTGAATATAATTTGGGTGTTGAAACAGTTCTGCGTGCTAGATTAGTTCCTTTCGTATCTGACTCTTTTTTTTTAATCGAGACAAGGCCTCACTGTATCAATCAGACCTTCACCAAAGTGACAGTCTCCTGCCTCTGCTTCTTGAGTGCGGGGGTTAAAGGCATGTGTGACAGATTTTTCCTGGGGAGGTGAAACTCATCTGTATTGCACCCCAGAAGGCAGGCAACTGCAGCTTCTGTGAGGGAACTTCCATTTTTAAGGTTGTTGGTGGCTGAAGAACTCTTTCAAACAAGTGCACGAATAACAAGTAATCTTTCTCCTAGTGAAGATGCATGCGTATGCATGTGTGCTAGTGTGTGTGTGTGTGTGTGTGTGTGTGCCTGCATGTTTGTGTGTGTGCATGTGTGTGTCCGTGCACACATGCTTAAACCAAACCTGGCAAGCTCATCACAGAGCTGCCGAGCAGCAATATTTATTTTAGAATCACACCTAAACTGGAGAATAACTTCACCCCTTTATAATAATAGAGTCAGATTCTGCGATTGTTACATTAAAATAGTTTGAAAACATCCTATTAAAATATACATTGTGTGTGTGTGTGTGTGTGTGTGTGTGTGTTCTCAGCTGACATTCTTCATTTCCTCATTTCAATTCATGACGTTCATTCCTCAACTTGGCTTTGAAAAGTTGTGTGAAACATGTTAAAGGTTCAGGTTTTTGAGTGCCTGTCAGGATTCCTGGGCTGAACACACCCTTCTCCCTTCTCTGTCTACTGAGGTCACTCAGCCCCACCCCCCAGCAATGATTCCATCTCTATAACCCCTACCTTGGACCTCAGGCAGTTCTGCAATTGATGACTGCACCTTGGAATGCGTTTCTGAGTCCCGGCACCTCTTAGCAGCATTGTTCAATATAGCCCGAACGACTTCTAATTCTGATAAAGAAAAGGTACCCAGGAAGTCCCATAAACTCAGTTTTAAGAACATCTTACCACATCTACAGCAATACCTGGAAACCCTGTTCTTTCATCGTTGAGCATTCTCATTGTTGCGTAGATGTATGTGCATGGTTATATACATCAGAATAAGTATGCTTAATTAATAGGCTTTCCTTTTTCATTAGCCTTAAGTTCATAAAAGTCTTGGTGGGACTAGGTATGGTTGTGCATGCCTGGATCATGAGATGCAAGCAGGAAGATTATAAGTTCAAGACCTGCCTGGGTTGCATAGTGAGTTTGAGGCTAGCTTGGCTTATTGGAAGCTCTGTGTCCAAATAAAAATAATTTAAATGGCCAAAGATGTAGCTAAGTGGTAAGGTACCTGCCTAGTGTGCATTAGATGGCTCTGGGTTAAATCACTGGCACCTTAAAAAAAAAGTTGGTGGCAAGTACAAAGAGTTTCTGCATGTCCGTTATCTTCCCTCCCATCTTGCTCTCTTGTTATCACTGAAACAGGGCATTTGCAGTAAATGATGAACTGGGATTAGCACATTTTTTACTGAAGTCCAAAGTTTACATCGGGGCTCGTCTTTGGTGTGCACTCTGTTTAGTGTACAATGACATGCATAAAACAACAAAGGATTATTTAACTTTCTTAAAACATCCTGTGCTCCACACAGTGGCCCCTCATGCCCCTCCCTTGAGTCCCTGGAAACCACCTGTCTTTCTACTGTCCCCACGGTTGCTTTCCTGGTATCATGTGTTTGGAAGTGTATTGAACCTTTTCAGATCACCTTACTCCTTATCGACATATCTTAATTACTTTCCTATTGCTATGACAAAACACTATGACAAAGACAGCTTATAAGAGAAAACATTTCATTTGGGACTCACATATCCAGAGAGTTAGAGGCTATGACCATTATGATGGGGAACATGGCAGCAGGCAGGATGGGCGTGGTGTCTTAATTAGGGTTCTCATTGCTGTGAGGAGACACCATGGCTACAGCAACTCTTCTAAAGGAGACATTTAATTGGGGTGGCTCACTTACAGTTTCAGAGGTTTGGTCCATTATCACCATGGTGGAGAACATGGTGGCTGAAGGTGAGAGTCCTTCCATATTGACTCAGAGGCACCAGGAAGCTGACACTGACAGTTACACTGAACAAAGCTTGAGCAAAAGAGACCTCAAAGCCTCCCCCCCACACACACACACAGTAACACATTTCCTCCAGCAAGGTCACACCTCCTAGTAGTGCCACTCCCTTTGGGGGACATTTTCTTCTAAACCACCACACATGCTATTGGAGCAGTAGCTGAGAGCTTACATCTGGATCCGTAAACATGAGGTTGAGAGAGCTAACTGAGAATGGCATGGGCTTTTGCAACCTCAAAGCCCAGCCCCAAGGACACACCTCTCCTAACAAGATCACACCCCCTAATCCTTCCCAAATAGTTCCACCAACTAGTGACCAAGTGTTCAAAATATATGAGCACAGGGGCCATTTCATTCAAACCAGCACAGTAAACATGTAATTAATAGAATTTCAAATGATATTGTCCAACTACAAAACACTGCAGAAGAAAGCAAATGCCACTAAAGGTGAGACACCAAAATGATGACAGAACCCCACACAGCTGTGCACCGCCCATTTTGAGCCTCCCAGAAGGTCCCTGGGAGCTGTCATCTACTAAGTGACCAACAGTGTGGGCCTTTTCCTAAGGACATTAGGCCGCTCAGATAAGTATCATTAAGTTTTACATAGATGATGGCTTGCGGAGCAAATGAGAACCCTTGCTCAGAGCAGTGTTTATTTCATAGGTTGGAATTAGAGATAAAAATGTGATGATTTGTTTCAGACACATGCTAAATGCTCGACCAATATTGGTTGTCATTCTTGGCACAAGACCGGTTTTCTTCCTTTCCCAAGGAGATGTAGGGTGTGCTCAAACCAGTAAAGCAGTAGCCATTAAAGGCAGCGAGGCAATAGCAAAGGCTCCAGCTGCCATCAGGCCAGCTGGGTGAAGAAGCCTGGGTTTGCCTGTGACTATTTATTACCTGGAGAGTTATTTGGTCTTTCTCTAGGTCAGGAATTTCCTGTGTAAATGAGGAGCCACTCTGGCCTTTCTGCCCGGTTCTCCTCCATCAAGCCCTAACACTTCCTCCCCACTAAAGCCATGAGCAAACTCTGTTAAGAACCACGGAGGTCCTCACCCTGGACCCTCTGAGTAAGTCCCAGCCCTTTTGGTATCTAGAAGTGTGATGGGGCAAGTTATTTTACTCTTTCTGTGACTCTGTTTCCCCTTTGCAAAATGAGATCCATACACTATGGCTTTAATATTAGGGGGAGGAGGCAGAGGCAGATGAATCTCTGTGAGTTCAAGGCCAGCCTGGTCTACATTATTAGTTTCAGAACAGCCAGGGCTATTACACAGAGAAACCTTATGTGGAAAAAAAATTGGGGAAAAAATGGAACATATATAGAGGAAGTAAGATTTTTTTTAAAATGATCTAGACATTTTGGGAAAGAAATAACCATTTGAGACATTTTTATATTTCTGGAAACCTTTGTCTGCTGGGCAAGCTGCACTGTAATTTCTTAGGTAGTAACTGCAAGGCTGTCCACTGTCACTAGACATGAGACCAGGCCAAGGGAACAAGCCACTCCCTCTCTCTGAAATGTCTATGTGAATCCAGCAAATGGCATGTGATCTAAGCACCTCTCAGGGTTTTTTCTAGATGATGGACATCATGTGTTCGAACTCTTTATTAACTCAGTACTACTAGGGGGTGTGGTTATTTGTCTCGTTTGCTTCTGGTTTGCTAGGCTAAACACCATGACCAAAAGCAACCTAGGAAGGAAATGGCTCATTTGGCTGGTATTTCCAGGTCATTGTCCTTCATTGAAGGAAGTCAGGGTAGAAATGCAAGCAGAAAGTGAGGCAGAAACTACTAAGGAATGCTGCTTACTGGCTTGACTCCCAAAGTATGCTCCACCAGTTTTCCTATATAGCCCAGGGTCACCTGCCTAGGGATGGTACCGCCCACGGTGGGCTGGGCCCTCCTGCATCAATTAACAGTCAATAAAATGCCCAACAGATATGCCCACAGGCCAATCTAATCAATGCAATCTTCAGCTGAGGTTTCCTCTTCCAACTGACCCCTCATTGTATCAGACTGACAAAAGCAAAACAAAACTAATTAGGAAACGTGTAAAAACCAGTCAGACCAGATTCCTATTGTTCATAGGCCCTCAGAAAGAAAACACAGTACATAATTTTGTGCAGTCTAGTGTCAGTTTGTACAGGGTACAGCCTGGTCACAAATAAGAACTTACAGTCAACAAAGAAGGGGTCCCTTAGGGTGGTGACATTCAAATCAATGTGTGAAAGTGACCATCATAAGTGAGTGATGCTTGAGGCAACGGAAACTTTGAGTAGCACAATCGACCTTTGAAACTGTGAGGTCAGCTGAGAGGGCAGGGTCAGAACTAAGATGGCACATGGACTTCCAGCACTCGGTTCTTCTCTTCAATGTTAGTAAAGCAAACTTTACTGCTAATAAATGTAGAGGGTTAATAGGAGGGAAACGTCCCATTCTCAATGCCCTAACCCAATAGAAAAGTTGGTTAGGCTCATTAGGAAGAGATTCGTGAACCACCAAGAAAAGCTCTATGGTAGCAGAATGCTCTTGCAGTGTTAAACTATCTGCCCCTAGGGGACCTGAGTAACTATAGAGACAAAATGTGGAGGCTGCCATATTAGGCAGGCAGAGCTTGACTTGTGGGATGGCCTGGATTACTGATGAAATAAATGATAAAAATACCACTCAGGTGCTCTTGGCAAAATGTCTGAGTTGAGCCTAATCACAGGTAACAAGGCAGATGCAGACTACAGGCTGTTCTGAGAGGTCTTTTGGGTTTGTATTAAGAACAAAGGAAGTAAATACAAAGATCAAATTTGAAATAGTCCAAACAGGAATAACGGCCAAATGTATCATAGCAACACTGGCTGGAAACTGCATTGAAAATAGTGTAGAAATAAAAAAAAATGTGATGAAGCAGTTGTGGAAATTTGGTAAGAGCTGCATGCAGGATGCATGTGAGCAGGTGAGTTTCTTGGGTGGGCCAGTCTGTTCTTCAGACCTGGAATGTTAACAGGTAACATGTTAACATGTGTGTTGCTGGTTTCTGGGTGGCTGAAAAGGGGGAACTTCCTATATCCGTGTGTGATATGGATGAGTGAAGAAAGAGAGAGACAGAGGGAGAGATACTAGGTATGGCATCGATGTTACTTTTTTTTGAGACAGCATTTTTAAGTTAGTTAGCAAACAGTAATGGCTGCCATCACAGCATCTGTCTTAGGTAGTATTCTATTGCTATGAATAGACACCAGGACCAACATAAGACTGGCCTTGAACTCATAGAGATCCAGCTGCCTCTGTCTTCCAAGGGATTAAAGATTGTGCTGCCACCGCCTGGCCGAAGCTGTTCGTTTGGAACCTTGAGCTTGCCCCTACACAGAAAGCCCCCGCCCCTTTCTTGTCTCTGTCTCCAAATCCTGCCCACTCAGAGAGACTCTGAATAAAGGAAGGGCTCAAAAAAGCCCAGTTCCACATTCTTGGTGGCCTCTGCAGCTTCTTCCCCAGAAGTCGCCAGCCACCCAAGTCCCCGCCTCGTCACTCAGCTTTCGACCATACTTAAGCTCAAACCCAGCTGGTGGCTTTCATTTGTGGGCACAGCTTCTCCAGCCTCAATCTCTGGGACTGGAGAACCTCTAGGGAGTTGCTTTGCTGAAATAAGCCTGCTGTTACACTTTTTCAGTTTGGATCTGGCTTACTGGAGCAGCAGAGAGACCTATGGGGTTGGACAGAAAACCTATTAGAAGCCTCCACTTTCAACTACATCACAGCTCTGAGCTGTAGTAGAAAAAGCATCATGGGCAAGCCCTCAGAGCTATCGGGATGAACTCCCTGAATACTTACAGTTGGAACAGTAGACATGGTTGCTGGAGCTGGGACCATGGGGGAGAGATACCTTAACAGAGTGGTGGCCTTTTACAGAAGGAAGGACTAGCTGCTGGTGACTGTGAAAGACCCTTCAGTCTTTCTCTCAGGACCCTCGCCCCAAAGACCGCCAGGGAGCCGAAGTTCGCTGCAAAACACAAGAGGATTTTTATTAAGCCAGCGCGCTGGGGTTCAGCAGCCTTAGGAAGGAGTGAACCCCGAGCAGAAATTACATCAAGTTTTTAAAGCCTAAAACTGCAAAAGGGGTGGTGGGGGTACAAGTAGAGCTTGGAAGTTGGTGCCAGACCTTCAGGAATTACATATGCTTGTGGCTGTCTGGCTGACTGGTTGGTTATCTGTCTTAGGCAATGTCTGTGCCCTGACTGAACTTTGTGACCGGCCTGGAACCTTGAGGTCTTGGGAATGTTCCCAAGTCCTTGAGGACTGAGGTCTGGGAAATATTTTCAAGTCCCTGAGGACCACCAGGGGAAAATGTTTAAGTGTAGCTGCTCATGTCCAAGGACGGGACAGCTTAGCAATTTTCCAACTATTGGGGGGCTAACTGTTGGGGCTCTTCAACTGTGGGAGAAGAAGGATGATAACTGTCCTAAACTCACCTCTGCCCGCCCTCCTTCCCATGCGCCAGACCTACTGGTCAGCTTCCTGGTACACAGAACAAGTGGAGCAAAATAATGCCACCAAGTGCAGTTCATACTCACCAACTGCCTGCAGCTTTGGGACATCAGAGGAGCAGCGCTGTACCATATTCGAAGACAAATTCAGCACTGATCCTGCCCTCCCGGCCCTGATGGACCAGTGGATAAGATGGATGTGCCTAGACGCTGCTGTGGCCTGGATATAAATGTACCTCCTGTGATCATGCATTTCTACACATGGACGTCAGTTGGTGGCACTGTTAGGGACAGTTGTGGAGTTTGGGGGGTCAAGAAGCATGCATGGCTAACAGAGATGATCAGAGCCTGACCCTCTTCCAGCCCCAGCTTCCTCCATCCTGCCTGCTGCCATGGAAAGACCTTCCGCCTCACGTCTGGCCACCCTGGGCAGCAGCCAGTCCCACCACTATGCCGTCCTGCCTCCTCTGAACCATGACACAAAACAAAGCCTCCCTCCCTGAATTGCTCTGCCAGATATTGGGCCACAGTAACTAGGAACTAGGAACTAACTAGTAGTAACTAGTGTGCACCTTTCATCCCAGAGTTACAGGATTCTAAACGGCATAGTGGGGCAAGCTATACTGAAGCGGCCTCAGGAAAGCAGCTCTAATGCGCATGCGCAGGCTCGGATGCGCGCCGTTCGCAGAGAAACCCAGTCAAGACTTC
Source organism: Mesocricetus auratus (assembly GCF_017639785.1). NCBI lineage: Eukaryota > Metazoa > Chordata > Mammalia > Rodentia > Cricetidae > Mesocricetus > Mesocricetus auratus. The sequence continues at coordinate 28,993,796 of NW_024429193.1, read as the reverse complement.
AGTAAAACAGGGCTTTTTTTTTTTTTTTCACGATTTATTTGCCTCCCACATATGGCAACTTAGAATTTTTATTGTTTTAAAATCTTAAGGTGAGACTTTAAAGATGGCCTGGATGTGGCGGAAGGAAGGAACCACTCAGGGGATGCACTAAGTTCTCCTCCGGGCAGAGTCACTGGGAAGGCTTACTAAGCAATCGGGGGGTTCAGGAGAGATGTGGTCAAGAGTAGGTATAAAGGACAGTGTTTAGTCAGTGTGGCTATTTTCTGTCTTTCTTTTCCCTGGCAGTCAGGGCCCGTACTCACAAAACAGACGCAGGTACATCTCGGTGATTTCAGGGCTAGCCTGGTCTATATATCTAGTCCCAGGTCGCTCAGACCCTCTCTCAAAACTAAACAAAATGCAGCTAACACAGACATGTCCAGGATTGATTGAGACAAGGTGAACTGGGATAGTGAGAGGGAAGGGAACAGGGCGGCGAGGAGACGGTCGACAACAGAGGAATAACTTCACTGAGAAAGCGGAACTTGTGTTGGTATTTAAAGGATAGGTGGAATTGAAGAGTTCGGAGACGAGCGTTTTAGACAGAAAACTACCACAGAGGTGAGAATCTGGGGACATGGAATCAAAGCCAGGACATGTTGGTGCGGAGGGACGGAAGTGCAGAATGGGCATGACTTGGTCCACAGTTACAGCGCATCAACTCCGTATGACAGGTGCTCATTTTACTTTGGACAATGTGATTGGATCGCAGCGTGCCCACAAGTAGGTTTTAAGATGAGGTCATCTCCGGAGCAGACCCACTTCCGCAACCACAGGATGCAGAGTGAGAGTATTTGTAATACAGCGATCCTGGCTGATTAGATGTGCTCAACTAGACTGAGCAGCTTTCAGAGTCCTACGTGAACCTGCCCCATGTCGGTACCAGCCAAGCATAGGCAGGAAGTTTGATCTTCAGCTGCAGCAAATGTCACTACCCTCTGCTTGTCTCGCAGGATTTCAGAGAGGGTTTTTTTGAGACTGTGGAGTTCCAGATGCCTCTGGAATTTACCGTGCAGCCGAGGTCTCAATCTCACCATCCTCCTGCCTCCATTACATGCATGCACCACCATGGCTAGCTCAAAAGAAGATTGATGAAGGAAGCACAAATTGCTGAGGGTGGAACAGAGTGAGGCGTAGCGAAACAATCTTGGCTCTGAGTCGAAAGCCAATGGGCATGATGGTAGACACCTGTGATCCCAGAACTGAGCCTGAGGCAAGAGGATCGTTGTGAGTTCAAGACCACTCTGAGCTACAGAATGAGAACCTGTCTCTTCATGGGCCATGGTCGGGGGGCACAAGTTTTTAATTCTAGTTCACCACCTGTGTGTAGTCTGGGGTAGTTCCAGGAGCTAGGCAGAAAAATATCAGATTTCCTACCAACTATTAAGTTACACAGGGGTTTTTGCTTTGTGGGAAAAAATTAATCCTCTTTTGAAACTGGTCTCAAAGTTACAATTGCCCCAAACAGAAAAGGCTAGTCCGTCAATCTGCATATTCCCATTAGACCTGCAGCTGGTCACTGTCTCCAGATCCCAATGTAGATGTCTTCAATCAGATACAGTCTTTTTGCCACAAATGTGTCATACTTTTATATAGTAAGCCAAAATATGAAACACAGCAAAACAAAGCTAATTTTCCGTGTGAGCTAAAAAGTCTGAGGTAGGCAGTCTTGGACAGCTGGGAAGGCCCACACACAATGTTCCTGTGGTGTCAGCGTTTGGAGCCTGGGTGTGGACAGTGCCTGATATTTTCTTAGTGAACAATCTAATTATTCTGGTAGTTCCCTTTCTCCTAAAGGCTTGATGTAGATGGTAGGGAGGTCATCCTGGGCTTGCATCAGAGGTAACTGTGGAGCAGAGCAAGCCTCCAAGGGCCTTGTTAGAGCTAGCTAAAATGGAAAACCTCTGGAATAAAGGCTATGCATCCGAATTAATAAGATGACCACAGTCTTTTAACATCAGCTTTAATGGGTTCATCCAGTTCAAATCTACTTTCATTTAAAATAACTTTTTGATGTTTCTATCTCTTATAGCTTTTTGTTGTTGTTGTTACTATTTCATATAATTTTTTTTGGAATGTCAAGGCTAGCATTGAATTTGAGATGCTCCTGGCTCAGACTTTTAAGTATTGCTTTGAAAGGTGCATGCCGCCACAACCAGTTTAACCCTTTGACTCTAAATCATTTTGTGAATAAGGAAATATTTAAAGAATAGATATTGCTGGGACTGGAGAAATGGCTCAGCAGTCAACAGTGCTGTTTGCTCTTGCAGAGGACCTGAGTTTGGTTCCCAGCACCCATAGCAGGCAGCTGGCAACTTCCTGTAACTCCAGCTCCAGTGGATCCAGTGCCCTCTTCTGACCACTGAATGTGAGCATCTGAGTGCATGTGAGCGCATGGGGGCACACAGATACATACACACACATGCACACACACACATACATGCTCACACAAACACATACACACACATTCACACATATACACACACACTCACACATACACACACAAACACACATACACACACAAACACACATACACACACATTCACACATACACACACACATTCACACACACATTCACACACAAACACACATACACACACACTCACACATATACACACATACACACACATATACACACACCTTTTAAAATGTCTTTAAAGAAGTAGTTAACTATTTTGGTCTAATATTTCAAAACTTAATTCCACTAAATTACATGGGTACCCCAAGATCTCACTTCACCCCTGCTCCCCTCATTAACTTTCAAACCTGGGACAAATGACTGAAGTGCCTATTTAACATATCAAAGCTGGACCTGGCTGCCAGGTCCTCCCAGCATCCCTCAGGCCCTGCCTGTTACAGGGTGTGACTGGCATACCATATCCTCTACCCTAAACTCTGCAGTCCAGGGGCTGGGCTGTCCTTCTCTGAGAGGCTCATCCTAATTAATCCAGACATTTTGGTTACCCCACCCCTTTTCGTTCTTTGGCCTCCTGGCTGCTGCTCCCCCTCCCCCTCCCCCACGACATGGCCCAGCGCAGTCAGGTGGTGTCCACTCTGGACTGTCTGAGATGTCCCTGCCTCTGACTATATTCTCCCACATACTACAATAAACTTTCTCCTCCGCTTACCTAGGAGCAGCCCTGTCCTTCCCCTCCTGTCTCTTGGTTCACTCGCCCCAAACCCTGCTCCCTTCTCTGTCTCTAGTGATTGCATGATTCTCTCCCCTTCCTTCTTGGCCATTTTGACTCCCGTCTCGTATTTCCTTTTCATTCCTGAACTCTGGGTTTCCTCTCTTCCTTGCTAGCTTTCAAGCTACATTCCATGTTTTTTTCTGATATAACTGACACTGTGTTTATAGAGTATCTCTACTGTCCTTTTCACCATGCCATGATTTTGTTTTTCTTCTTATTTGTCAGCATATTATTTTACACACACACACACACACACACACACACACACACACACGTGTTTACTCATTGCAGGCACTCTATAGTTTCCATGGTCCTTACCTGAAGTTTCTCGAATGACTGCCTCGATGCAAAGGCAAGGGAGTCTACTATTGGGATCCTCCTCTTACCCTCCTCCTCCACAGAAAGTCTGCTAGCCAGCTAGCACAATGACATTATCTCTCATTAAAGTTATCCTTTCCTCTAACAACGTCCAGAATTTCTAGCAAGTGACTGTTCCAGTACTGACATTTTCTCTCTTCCCAAAATATCACCAACCAAGGTAGAAGAACTCGAACGCATGCGCCTGGGGGACATTTCACAGTCAGGCCATACAGTCCTTCGTTGCTGAGTCAATGATGACCGATTAGTCACTAAATTTGATGAATAAGGAAACCAACATTAAGAGACTAGGTTAGGGTGAAGACATTCCCCCAGCCCTCCCTGGTGACAAGGTCATAGGATAAATTTAGTTTTCTCCACAATTTGGTTTAACATTCTTTTTACTGAGTCAGCTTGCCTGCAGCCAAGAAAATTTGCTATTCATACAGAAAAACCCTCTAATGCAGGAAAGTTGAATAAATAATATTTTCCTGAATATACACATAATCTTAAGATGCTGAAAAAGCAAGCTCCAACTGATGGAGATGCTGGGCACTGAGCCAAAAGAGTCTCATGTTCACTATCAAACATACAACGAAAAGGTAGGGTTTATTTGTATTTATTCATTTTTTCAAAATAGGGTTTCTCTGTGTAGCCCTGGCTGTCCTGGAACTCGCTCTGTAGTTCAGGCTGGCCTCGAACTCAGAGATCCACCTGTCTCTGTTAGGAACGCTGGGATTAAAGGTGTGTGCCACCACCCACCACCTCACAAGGTAAGTTTGATTTTAAAATGTGTTTTCCTAGTTCCCAATGTTCTTGTGTCTAAACGAGTTTTAGGGTGCAGTTATTAGGAGGACAATGGCGATTGTGTACTGACATGGGTTTCTTTTAGTCTCCCCAGCATCCCCTTGAGGTACATACAGTTTCTTATCTCTGATCCACCCATGGGAAAGTGGAGGTTTATAAATGGTAAGTGACTTGTACGGGAGTTACAACCCAGTCCCTAGCCTGATTCCAAACCCACGCTCTCCATTGTGAGGCTACAGGTGTGGGCTATTTCCAGGCAATCCTGGCTCTGTAAGAAATGTGTCTTGTAGCTTTACTAACACTGTTACTGCTGAAGCATCCTTTCAATAGATCTTACATTTGTATTGCTGGCACGTCTTTTCAATGACAGTATTCGTAGATTATACTGCGAACGTTTTTCAGGATTGGGAAGCAGCATGAACTAATGGAGTGTTTCTCCCCTGGGTGTCTATGTAGGAGGAGACCCCTCTGAGGCAAAAGCCCTTGTGCTCAAGCAACTGTAGAGAACTCCTTGTTAGTTAATCATGGTAGAGAGGCTGCTTCCCTGCTGAGTGTAAGGAGGCCAGGAACAGTGCTTGAGAAGGGGTCCTGCATGAGGAAGGTAGTTCTGGACACCACACAGAAGCTTCCCTCAGTTTTTCCCTTTTCCACGTGACTTCACAGTTACTAGTGAGCTCAGATAACCTGCTCTTGAGCAGCGGTAACGACTTGCGGCTTTAGGAGCTCATTTTCCTTCTCAGTTTTTACCCTCAGCTTTGTCTTTATGATTCCTATTCTCACCTCACAGCCACTGACATGGAATAAAGAGGGCTCATCTCCCAGTGCACAGATGCAACTCTGAACTTCTCCCAAGCTCCAAAGTATTACTATTATCCTACATAGAGGGGTCTCTCTATGTAGTTCTGGCTTTCCTGGTATTCACTATGTAGACCAGACTGGCCTTGAACTACCAGTAATCCACCTGCCTCTTGAGTGCTGGGATTAAAAGGCATGTGCTACCAGACCCTCATTCAATATTTTATATTTGAACAGGGGGTTAGGAATAAAGCACGTGGGGGACCTTGGTGGACTCCATGGTGGGCGATGGAAAAACATGCCAGGCAGGCAGAGCTTAAGTGAAAAGTTTTATTAGAAAGGGAAGGGAGGGCCGAGCGGTGGTGGCGCACGCCTTTAATCCCAGCACTCGGGAGGCAGAGGCAGGTGGATCTCTGTGAGTTCAAGACCAGCCTGGTCTACAAGAGCTAGTTCCAGGACAGCCTCCAAAGCCACAGAGAAACCCTGTCTCGAAAAGAAAAACAAGAGGGGGAGGGAAGGGGAGAGGAAAGAAGAGAAGGGAGAGAATAGAGAGAGGACAGAAGAGAAGAGGGAGACAGAAAAAGTCTTGTCTGCCCCTTCAGGGCAACAGCAGTAAAGAGTGGAAGTAGGCAGGAGTTTTTCTTCAAAAGGGTCCTTTGCCCCTCTGTGCAGACTAGTAGCCATGGAACCCTGGGCTGACCAAGGTACTTACTGCCTGAGTGCATTCTGCTAGGTGACAGCAGGTCAGCATAATGCCTGAGTCATTCATTACACAGGAGCTGTTGATGGTCACATGTTAGAGGCTGGACAAATGAGGAGATAGAAGTTGGTGAGAAAGAGAGTTTTATTCAAGAACTTGGGCAAATGGGATAGAGACTCTCCCAGAGGAGTCTCCTAGTTTTTGTAACGAGGAAGCACCCGGGACTCTATAGGATGATGAAAGATTCCTGCACTTGAGTTAAGTATTTATCCTCCAACACAACACCCATCTTTGAAAGGTTCAAATGGTGGAGACTGTCTCTATCTTTTCCTTTGAAAACCAGGTTTAGGCCCGACCCTCTTGGCCACTTTGGGTGTACAGGTTTTGCAGATGAAAAAAATGTTGACAGACAGAGGAACAAGGAAGTTTGACAAATGTCGCTTCCTAGCATAGTGTGTTGTAAAGGAAAATGGTTAGACAAGAGAAGAGGAGACCATGCCAGCTGGGCTTTGTCTGCATGACACAGCAAAGCCCTGCAAAGGACAGGCTGTGTCCACACTGGTTCCTATTTATGAACTCATTTCCATTTTCTCTCTCATTTAAATCTTCTCTGTTCCATTCTGAAGCCTCATCGTTCTACTTACAGCATTCCAGGGCTTCTCTAGAAGGCTGTCTCTCCTAACTATCCCAAATTAGTGGCAGAAACTAGTCCAACACTCCAGGACCAAGGCACAAGTCACAGCAGTGACCCCACTTTTCTTATTTCAGTTTTCTATGGTGGTTACTTTTGAGTAGCTGTGACCAAAATGGCTAAGAGAAATGTTGCTCTGCGTGGCTCAGTCCTCGACTACAGCATGGTTGTACTTGGTTCTTACTTTCTGGTAGACAGCAACCCGAGAGTGAAGAATGGACCAAGGAGCAGTATAGCCTGCAAAGACTCACCTACAGGGACCTACTTCCTCCAACAAGCCCCGCCTCCTAAAGTGTCCAGACTATCTCAAAATCACACCACCACCAGCCGGGGACCCAGTGCTCAACACGAGCCTGTGGAGGAGGTTTCAATTCAAACCATCATACATCTCCACATGATTTTCTTTGAAATAAAAACATTAACATAGCAACTTTATACAAGATACAGTATTATTACCAGATCAGTGAATGAATCCTCAAGTATACAGACATATTTTTTCTTATCTGAAAAAAAGCCTTTTTGGGACACAAACTTTGCTAAAATTCTTGACAATGTAGTTTCTCATTGTCAAAGGGCAAAAATTACCATTTGGTTTAAAAATCTTTAACTGGCTTCTGTTTCTGATTCTATAATCAGGAGAAACTCCATTCCCCAAGAAAGACTATGTGTTCTGGTGGGCTGAGCAGAAACAGAAAAAAAATTAAAGATTATATAAACAGAAAATGGCTTTAAAAAATTCAGAAACAAAAGCCAAAAGATGGATGGTAATTTCTAAGTCATTTCCTTTGAAGGGAAGGACACAGAGATCGAACAATAGAAACCTAGTTAACTGAACATTGGGTTCCTTTGTTTTCTACAGAGAGTAAAGCTTAGAGAACTTGGTCATCATGGTATGTTTGGAAACTGTACTCTCTCTAAACCACATTTCTTGAAAGTTCAAATAACAAATTAGTTCTGGTTTAGTGCATAGAGGAATGGTGTCTTTATTTCAGTTTTCAGTCTTGTCTATCGAGGTCCACTTAAGGAGCATAGCTCAAAATGATGTCCTTTTATAATATTGATTGGATGGTACCCACATTAACTATACTTCAGCAATACAAGACTTAAAGTAATGACATATTTTATGAGATAAAATAACATCATTATCTCAAGCTACCATATTTTCATATTAGTACTCACTGAAGGAAATTTCAAATACATTGTTTCAACATTTAGTACCATTTCTTTAAATGCATAATTATTCCCTAGGTTTCCCTGATCCTTATATGATCAAAACTATATACTTCTCTAGATTCCTGCCTTCTGGAGGAACTGCTTGTTGTCTTAAGTGCTGTGAGCACAGTCTTAGGACTTTCATAGACAGACCCTTTAAGAAATGGTAATAAAACCATTTAAAGATTACCCTCTAAGCTTTGGCCATAAAGAATCCCCAGTGATTGTGTCCTATTATGTAAAATATAAGAGAATCTCTGGGTGCAGTTAAGGTTACTTTTATGGTTTACAAAGATTTTGACACTCCAATTTGTATGTATGTGGCCTTAGAAATAGTTTCTTGGACTGCATGGTGCTTCACACATATTATCTCAGAACATGGGAGGCTAACTCAGGTCCCCAAGTTCAAAGCCAGTCTCCGCTATACAGCAAGTTAAAGGTCAGTGTGACACTCATAGCAAGAACCTGCCTCGGGATGCTGTCTCCACTGCTACTAAATTTAATGCTCAAAGTCTTTGCTAGAGGAAAAAGATATTAAAAGGATACAATGCTATTTCATTTTCACTGCCAACTTGATTGAGCTTAAAATAACCATGGAAACCACATCTGGGTGTGTCTACATGGGTATTTCCAGAAAGGTTTAACTAAGCACTATGCCATGCACTGGGGTCCTAGAACGAATGTCTCTGCTTCCTGACTGTGGAAGCAACGTGACCAGTCACTTGACACTCCTGTCACCATGCCTTCCCCATCATGATGGCCTGTTTCCTCAAAGTATGAGCCAAATGAACTCTTCCTTCCACAAATTGCTTTTGCTGAATATTTTGTCACAGCAACAACAACAAAGGTAATGGATATAGAATATAAATTGGAAAGGAAGAAATCTAATTCATCCCTTATTTGAAGATGGCTTGATCCTCTAGTTAAAAGACTTTTGAATACTCCACCAGAAAACACTTAGCTGTGCTCCAGGCAGGGCATTAATATCTAAGATGTTTAAAGAACGGCAAAAATGTAAGGACCAAACAAATCACTCAGTCAACAGATACATCGATGATGAATTGACAGCTCACAGAGAAATGCAAATGGCTAATAATAAACACCTGAGAAGGTGGCAAACAGCCACAGCCATCAGGAAAATACAAATAAAAACATCTCACCTGTCAGGGGCTCAGGAGTAGAAATCCTGGTCAATTAAATCAGCCAAACTCGGAAACGGCTACCGCATGCCAGAGGCTGGGTCTGGCTCAGCGGTTAAGAGCACTTGCTACTCTGGCAGATGCCCTGGGTTCCATTTTCGGCACCCACACCGTGGCTCACAACTGTTGCAGGGGTCTTCATGGAATAAGCCCTCTGACTCAAAGTGAGTGGAAGTAGAGAGATGTCACCAGTGGACCTACGCCAGATAGCGCCTCAAAGCCCTCAGTCTTGGGTCTAGTGAGAACTTTATTCTCTAAGACCACAAGGTGGAGTGGGCAAGTGAGCAGTTTTACAGGTTATGTGGCAGTCAGCAGGTTGCTAAGGGCAACGGCCCATTGTCTCAGCTATTTCTCCAGGCTATTCTGTTTCAGGTAGCAAGTGAAGGCACACTTGACAAATAGGCAATGCAAGCAGTGCTTTAAGTAAATAAATCATCTAAATGACCCGATAAATCAGTATCTAGTATTTTTTCCTACCTTCATCTACTTTACAACCATGCTTCTCTCTAGTTCTAGGGAATCCAATGACCTCTTCCAATCTCCATAGGCACCAGGCAAGCACAGACGCATAAGCAAACAAAACAATCATACACATAAAATAAAAATATAAGAAAAATGATTTTAAAGGCTGGACATGGCGGTGGCACACATCTTTTTTATTATTAAAAAAAGGCATTTGTTTTATTATTTTATCTGATGAAAAGTAATGGAGGCTAATTACAAATAATTAGCAATACAAGTCATATGTAGAAATGAAGAAAATTAAAATCATGCTGAAATAGCCATCATTTATATCCCTACTATAGTCTCTAATTTTTTTAGATATTTTTTATTTTTAAATTTAAATTTAAATTAGAAACAAGGTTGCTTCACATGTCAATCCCAGGTCCTTCTCCGTTTCCCTCCCCTCCTCCCATGCCCTCCCTCCAACCCCCCCAATATCCCCTCATTTCCCCAGGGAGGGTGAGGCCCTCCATGGGGGTGTCCATAGTCTGTCGTTTCATCCAGGACAGGGCCTGGACCCTCCCCCAAGAGTTCAGGGTGAGAGTGCATCTCTCATTGTTGGATGGGTGTCCAAAGTCCATTTATATACCCGGGATAAATACTGATCTACTACCCAAGGCTCAATAGATTACCTAGGCCTCCTCACTGACACCCACATTCAGGGGGTCTTGATCAGTACCCTGCTGGAATCCCAGGCATCAGTCTGGGATTCAAGAGCTAACCCTTGTCAGGTCAGCTGTTTCTGGGGGTTAAACCAGCCTAGTCTTAATCCCTTTGGTCATCAGTCCTCCCTCTCTGTCACTGGATTTCTTGAGTTCAGCTCAGTGCTTAGCCATTGAGAGATGGTTCAGTGGTTAAGGTGGCACACATCTTAAATCCCAGGACTTGGGAGGCAGAGGCAGGCAAATCTCTGTCAGTTTGAGGCCAGCCTGGTCTATATAGTGAGCTCCTGGGTAACCAGGGCTACATAGTGAAACTCTGTCTCAAAACAACAACAATAACAAAGAAATATCACATTTTCCCTCATATGCAGAGCCATGTACATGTCTGTGGGTATATGTCTGTGGATATGTGTGTTTACACATGGGTGAGATTGCTCTGCCCTAACTAGGACTTGTACCACCCATTCCAAAGCTCAGGGACCATCGAAGTAGAGGTGGAGGGAGATGGGAGTGGTCAGAGCTGAAAGACAGAGAAGGGCATGAGATGCTGTCTTCTGGATGTGGTCAACCATTGCAGCCATGACTACAGCAGTTGTGGCTGCCTGCAATGGACCCACGCACAGTTAACCATAGCTCAGGGAGGCGCTCATGGATTCCTACCCCTTCCTGACGAACTCCTCGCTACTGGTGGATTCTGAGATCGCTAGTTATGACTTCAGTTGCAATCCTGGTTAAGCTTAATGGATCTGAAAAAAAAAAGACATAAATTATGAAAGAGATATGTGGGGGCAGGAGAGAGATTAGAGGGTAGGGGCTATAGTAATTAGAATGCATGTGTAAAATTTTATACATGTACGAAATCATCAAAGAACAGATAAATCAGTTATAGTTTATAAACACCCTGTCAGAGGGAGGGGTGGGTGTGATATAAATACAGTGTTCATGTAAAAAGTTCTTAAATAAAAATTTTTACAATTGATTTTTCCTGAGCTGGATGGTGGGGGCACACGGCTTTAATCCCAGCAGTCAGGGAGGCAGAGGCAAATAGATCTCTGTGAGTTTGAGTCCAGACTGGTCTGCAGATTGAGTTCCATGACAGCCAAAGCTACACAGAGAAATTCTATGTTGAAAAACCAAAAAAAAAAATTGATCTTCCTTTTTTTTAGATTATTTATTTTATATGTATGAATGCTTTGACTGACTCTATTTATATGCATGGCATTCATGCTTTGTTCTGTAAAGGTCAGAAAAGGGCATTAAATCCCCTGGAACTGGGGTTCCTGATAGTCGTAAGCTACCACATGAGGGTTAGGAATGGACCTAAGTCCTCTGCAAGAGAAACTGAGCTATCTCTCCAGCCCCTAGTTAGATTTTCTTCACACACTTATTCCTTTATTCTCCAGGGCTTAGTTAATTTAGAAACATGTAATTACCACTGACTTTGTGCTAGACACTGCCATGTGTTATGGCGATTCTCAAAAATATTTTTCAAAGTGAAGGTAAATAGGAACTAAAAAAAGATAGTTGATTTAATATACATATCTATTTTGTTATCTAATGAACTTTCATCAAACCAATAATAATATAGCTTTTGAGTCATTAATTCATAAAGATAACATAAGTTTGAAGCTGGAAAATGTGGGTATCACAGACCCGGCCGGAAACCCACCCCTCCATCAGCCTGGGAGCAGGCAGCTGCGAGATAATGTTTACTGAAAACAATTCAGTGCTATAAAGCTCTTGATAGGGCTCCAATAAGGGCTCGCTCACTGAAACACCATGACTTTGATCCCCCCTACGGCTAGATGCTTCTTCCTGCTCCCTGCTGTTTCTCCCCGATTCTGGTGCCGGAGATTTAACAACCAGCCAGGAGGGTGAGAAGTCTGGGAGAGCTGTGAGAGGTGTGTGAGAGCTCGGTTGGAGAATTGTGCGTGTATGGATGGCAGAAGTCTTTAAAAAGGGAAGCATTTTTTCTTGGGGAGCTCTCCTAAGCCAACTTGGGGAGGATAAAGTTTTCTTAACGCAACCGACCAGTCTCTGTGTCATCTATCCCGACCACCTCGCTACATTCTCGGATGCAGGCTGCTCAGCAGGTGCGACAGGAAAAGTCTTCAGATAAGTGGAAATAAGTAATATAAGGCCAGATATGACACAGCACTGACACAAAGCAAGAGACTGAGGAGACCTCTAGGGGTAAGAGACATCTGATTGACTAAGCAGCTGTCTTAGTCAGGCTTACTATGGCTGTGATGAAACACCATGATAAAAACAAGTTGGGGAAGAAAGACTTTATTTGACTTATATTTCCACCTCATAGAACACCACAGAGGGAAGTCAAGACAGAAGCTCACACAGGACAAGACTGAAGTCAGGAGCTGATGCAGAGGCCATGAAAGAGTGCTGCTTACTGGCTTGCTCCTCCTGGCTTGCTCAGCTGGCTTTCTTATAGAACCCAAGACCATCAGCCCAGGGATGGCCCCGCCCACAATGGGCTGGGCCCTCCCCCATCAATCACTGATTAGGATCCTACAGCTCGGTCTTGTGGAAGCATTTTTGCAGTTGAAGTTCTCTCTCAGATAACCCTAGCTTGTGTGTCAAGTTGACGCAAAACTAGCTGCACACCAGTCAAAGCCATGGGGACTCAGTGGCACAATTGTAAAGAAGCTACATCCTGCCAACAACTTCAATAAGTCTGGAAATGGATTCTTTCCCAAAGCCTCCAGAGAGAAGAGCCCAACCCAGATGACAACTTGACTTTGAGCTTAGACTTCATGAGAAATCTACTCAGTCTAGATTGCTATCATCTACAACTGTAAGACGGCACACACATAGATAGCACCTGTGAGTTCTATATCTTTACACTGGACCAAATGTGGGTCAAAACCATCAGGAAAAAACTGTACCTGTATACTGATCATGCTCAATTTTTTTCTTGTTTTTCTTCCTTTGGCAGCTCAGAATAACAAGCAATTACATAGTCTTGATATTCAGTGTTCAGCACTATAAGTCATCGAGAGATCATTTGCGGTTCACAGTGGGAAATGCGGAGGTTATACATAAATACTTTCCCACTTGTTGGGCTCTACCCCCATAGGGATCTGCTGACCAGCTTGTGACTAGGAGCTTACTTCTTGTTTCCCTCCTTCTGATAAGACCTGAATGCAAGTTCCTGTTATCTGCCCATCCTTATTGCCAGAGGGGCCTGGGAACTTGAACTTCTGACCTTGGTAGTTTTCCACCATGCCTGCTCACTAGTATATAAGGCTCCCCTCTTGTTTCAACAAATGGCATTCTCCTTGCACGAATGACTGCTGTCTCTTGTCTTTATTTAAATCCTCAGGCCCCTCGCCCAAATCCGTGAAAAGTATTGTAGCACAGGTGCAACACCCACTTTTCAGAATGGACTTGAACACTCACAGAATTTGTTGTTTGTGAATATCAAAGAAAATCCATCATTGATCCAGAGGGATGACTGTAATTTAAAGCCATAATTTGAGGTAATTGGTTATGTGGCCATAGAAAAACAATTCAGCTACTCCACAGCTAGCAAGGTGATGCGTGTTCACCAGCTACTTCTCCAAGTATTTCCTACAAAACAACTGCATTGTGTTGTGTTGCTTTGTTGGCCCCAAAGCAATAAACATAAATTCACAGTGGGAAATTATGTGACATTTGTGGACCAAGGGCCATGTAGCAAACAGACAACAAACAGGGCATGCTGTCCCAGAGAAAAGCATCGTGAGAAGAAAGAGCAACTCAAGTATAATAAGTAGAGTTACAAGGACAAGGAAGATTGTTGGGAGCAGGATGCGGGTGTGAGAGGTGATGATGAACTACTTAGTAACACTGAAAAGCATATAACTTCGGGGATTCAAATCTAGTAATGGGCGTGGTCCTAGCAGAGAGCCTAGGCAGATGTTCTGTCAACCCTGTGAGAATGGGTTTCCAGGAGCATGGAAATCACTGTCAGAAGCTTTGAAAGGCTGAAAAAGAGAACCAAAAAACTCCCTTCCAAGGGATACAATCTGAGTTTTCTCTAAGATTGTCTTTCAAGAATTAGAATTCTTAAGCTGATAAGATTTCCCAGTGCTCGCTGTGCAAACATGAGGACCCAAGTTCAGATCCTCAGAGCCCACGTAAAATCTAGCAATGGTTAGCTTGTACCTAGAACCTCAGTGCTAAGGAGTGGAGACTGTCAGATCCCAGGAGCTCACTGGCTAGTCCATCTAGCTGAATCAACATACTTCAGATTCAGTGAAAGATTCTTTCTTTTAAAATAATAATAATAAGGTTGAGAGAGGAGGATTCCCAATGTTGACCTCCAGCCTTAACACAGACAAGCACCCATGTGCACATGTATAGAATACACACACACACACACAGAGAGAGAGAGAGAGAGAGAGAGAGAGAGAGAGAGAGAGAGAGAGAGAGAGAGAATAAGATTCTCAGACTGTGTAGTGGCATAAGTGTGTAAGCACGGTATTCAGATTGGAGCAGGTAAGTTGTGAGTTCAAGGTCAGCCTGGATTATACAGCAAGAACCTGTTTTAGAAACAAAAATAACAGCAATAAAAAAAGAAATTTTATAGGAAGGAAGATTATACTTAGCTCATTTTCTCTTCCTGAATATGCCTCTGTGTCACATAAGCCTATGAGGTATGTGTGGAAAGTTACAGTCAAACCCTTATCTTGCTCTTTAACACAGTACCTGATATAGACTTCAATTCCTGGGTGGAGTGACAGCTGCCATTCGTCTGGAAGGCTCTCTCAGAGCTAGGGGAGTCAGAGGTCACATAAGGCAATTAACCAGGATAACCAGCTTACCTAAAGAGGGCCCAAGTCTGAGGGTCCCAGGAAGGAGTCTACATACCTACAGCTCCTTATCCACTTCTCTAGATAAAGAGGAGAGATGGTAGATCCGGAGCAAGATGTTCCTGGTGATCTATCTAGTGCTACAAGCAGAGCAAAGTAAAAAGCCAGCCAGGTAAGGGGACTGAGGCACCAAATCCAAACTCAGAAACTCATTCAGGACAATAAACTGTTTAAGGAGCTCCAGAATGTGGGTCAGTGTTGACACCAATGACCAATGGCCTCTCTCTCTCTCTCTCTCTCTCTCTCTCTCTCTCTCTCTCTCTCTCTCTCTCTCTCTCTCTCTCTCTGTGTGTGTGTGTGTGTGTGTGTGTGTGTGTGTGTGTGTGTGTGCGTGTGTGCGTGTGCTCCCTCCTCCATGTTTATGTAGCATTGAGCTCTCTGCTTCTCTCTAGGGACTCCTTCCTAACTGACTTGATCACTTGGCTTACAGCTTTCAAAATGTTCACCTCTCACCTCAATTCTACGATGCTATGAGTAGAGGTTTCTGATCTCCCCTCACCTCTAATCGCATCATCTTAATTGCTTATGTGCTTGGACATTGTTCTTTGAAGTCACAATTTTAAACGTTGCTAAACATTTACTATGTAGTAATCAAGGTTAGGCTAGGTAAAGATAAATAACAGAGATAATGTTCAAATTGGAGGAGGGACTTTATGGAATATTCTGAGCACTAATAACAAGAATCTGGACTTTGACATTAGAGAAAATTAGATTTTTATCTTGTCTAAATTACCACTGTTTGGGTACCTCCTGGTACTTATAGCTGAATCCAATTATAGATAAAATGCTGGCTTCTGTGGACTGTAAAATAATAATGGTTAACATTAAATGTTTATCTCTTTGCAGTGAGTGTTCCAGAATGGTTGCTTCATTTTATGTGCACTGCAAACAGACGGAGGAACCCTTCAAACAGGAGCTTTCTAACCCTGCCAGTTCCTAGAACTGCTTACCTTTATGTTAAGAATTGGGAGAATCAAAACATCTACATATATGACATTATGCAGTTTGAGTTGATTAAAAGAATGCAATTGCTTTACTAACTAAAATTTGCTAAAAATGGCTCATCACCATTTTAATAAGCCTTCCCCTCATTAGCATAAAATTGGTTAAAATCCTTCCAAAACTCAGAGTCCCTTACACTTCCTGTCAGTTAAGCTTCCTACTATGTGTTCTCCATCTTACGACTAAACGGCTTCACTCTCACAGTTGCCCAAACTAGAGTAAGAAGGAAACAAACGCTTCTCCTTCCTTCCACCTATTCCCACCCAGACAGCTACTTTCTCCCAAGGAGTCTAGCTCCTGGCATTGGCTAGAGCCACTTGGTACTTCCCTACTCCAGGCTGTTGCTCTAGCTGAGGCCTCATCCCCCTTTATCTAGCAATATTTCCCTGATCCTCTCTGCAGTGTGGACTGTGATGTGTGCCCTCACTTCACCTGACTCTCTTATTCTCCCAACTCATGGCGTAAGCACAACTGTGTCCATAGCATTTGGATGCTGCCCTAGAAGTCCCTCTCATTCTTGTCCTCATTGTTTTTCTTTCCTCCCATCACTCCAGACTCTCCTGTCTAACTCAGCTGCTCAGCATCTGGGCCCCAAATCACCACCTAAACCTCTGTAAACGTATCGCTCTGTCGCCCGAAACTCTTAGACTCACTGAGTTATCTCATTGCCATTAAATGAAGAGCTCCTTAGGGATAAGTTTCCTCCCTGTCCTGTTTGAATTCCCTTGAGCATAACACAGTGTCTGCAATAGAGTGAGGGCTGAGTCCACATCGAGGAGACAGCATGGCAAGAATTATAGAATCTACAAGCTTTGAAGTTCTGTTTTCTGAGTGGCGGTCTGCACAAGTGTTTACAAAGTACTTACATTGAAAAGACAGCCTTCAAGCCCAATACACAGTCCCACCTCGCCCTTGCCATTTGCAGACCTGGTGGAGACAGACTTCTGGGCTCCTTTCTCCTGGAGAGAAGATGAAGACCTTTCTTAGCCCCTTGGTTACACTTAAAACAATAAGTGCTTTGGTAGAACAGATATGACATGAGACAGTTCCCTCCGGATACATCTAACAGGATGGCAGTCCTCTACCAACTGAGTGCATCTCTAGACTGCTGTCGGGTTGCCCACTGGACAACCAGTAAGCATTTACCATCCATAACCAGCCTAGAGCAGATGGGTATGTGAGAAAAAGGCACATGTAACTACTGGAGGGAGGTATGGGTTGGCAAATGTGTCCTTCTAGCCTGAAAGAATGTGTGCAGTCCCAGCAGGAGCATAGCAAAAGCCCTTTCTGGCCCCAGAATCCCCGCCTGCTTCCTTAGGGAGTGTTTTCCCCATTCTAGACACCTTACTTCAAAGGTGCTGTCATGTTTTCAGTTAGGGAGTAAACACCAGATCAAAGCTGATTTAAATCTCATCTTTCTGCTATTTTATAATCCAGCAGTGTGAAAACATGTGTCAGTCCCTCTCCAATGGAAGAAAACAACTCTGGTTGGTAGTCGACAGAGCAACACTTGGATTGTTTAAGGGAAACTCTTACTGGAAAAATATTATTGTCGTCTGTGAGAAGGGGAGACATGAGATGTAAGGCTAAATCTTCATCACTTGTAAGCCTTAAGATTTCTTCTCTGTTTCTCATTAGAATACCTCACTGTTGTGCATCTGTCCCTCCACAGAGTTGTAATTCAAAACTGTAAAATCTAAGAGTACGGAAATCAGAGAACCTACCAACATTTAGCCAAGAATTTGTGGCTGTGTGTCTGTGATGAGTAGCATTACAAAACACTGGTAAGTGACATAGTCTTCCTTTGTCGTCATATACTAATAAAATACAAATGATATGCTAATATTTTATAACAATTCTTACAAAACTCTTTTGTCTCCTCTTAGCAGCTCCTGGGATAAAGTAGGGCAAGTTATGTAAGTGTCACAAATTCAGTAATTGTCCTACCACTAATTAGTTGTTCAATCATTTGTCCCACAAAGTCTTCAAGCAAATAACCAAAAGACATGATTGTGTAATCCATAACAGTATGTAAATGGTTAATTAGCCCTTGAAATTGTCTCAACTGCATTCATCATTAAAGATGTGCTAATTAAAGTGAGGTATAATTTTTACTTATTGCAACACCCATGACTTTTAATGCCAAGAACATATGGCATCAGAAACTCTCATAAGTTGATAATACTAGATTTATAGAGGCAACATGAAACATGTAGCTATATTTTATGGTGCTTCCCTCAGTCCAGAAATCCTACTATAGATGACCAATCTTTAAAAAAACACTAAAGCAAATGTCCAAAGAAAATCTTCAAACCACATTTGTGGTGGTCAGACAACAACACTGTGGAGTCAGCTCTCTTCTTCAACCATTTATATGCAAGAGATCAAACCCAAGTCCTAAGGTTGGCAAGAAGTGCCATTAACTAATGGGGTTGTCATTCTGTGTGTATGTTTCTCTTATTGGTTGATGAATGAAACACTGTGTGACTAAAGGCCAGGCAAGAAGGATAGGAGGGGTTACCAGTGGAAAAAAATTCTGGGAAGTGTAGGCAGAAAGGAGTTGCCATGTGGAGTCAGAGAGAGTAGGATGCAGCAGGAATTCTCCAGTAAGATAAGGCCATGTAGAAATACATAGATTAATAAAACTGGGTTAATAATTAAGAGAGAGTTAACCAGTAAGAAGCCCTAGCCACCAGCCAACAATTTTATAATTAGTATTTGTGTGTTTATTTGGAGTTGAGAAGGGCGGCAGGACCAGCTGGGACAAAAAAAAAAAAACCTCTTGGAACAATTAACTGTCAAGGCAACTTACTGATCATTGTTTTTTCTTTTTTACTATACTTTTAGATGAATAGGACAGTTAACTTTGTTTTCTACTTTTAAAAAGTTTTTATACATTCCTTTTGTTTCTCTTCTTACATTTGTCTAATTTTTTTTTTTTTTTTTTGGTTTTTCGAGACAGGGTTTCTCTGTGGCTTTGGAGGCTGTCCTGGAACTCACTTTGTAGACCAGGCTGGCCTCGAACTCACAGAGATCCGCCTGCCTCTGCCTCCCGAGTGCTGGGATTAAAGGTGTGTGCCACCAATGCCCGGCTTACATTTGTCTAACTTTATTTATGCATTTGTCTTTATTTTGTTACCAGATCATTTTTATCACTTGCTCTTTTCTTGCCTTTATAACACTGGTCTCCAGTCCTCTTTTTCTTTTGCTTTGTTTTGTTGTTGTTCTTTTACTTAACTTTATTCCACCTTTATTTTTCCCTTTCTTTGTTTGTTTATTTATGTAGATGTGTTACTGAGGATCAAATACAGTTTCCTGCACATGCAAAGTAAGTGTTTTGCCACTGACTGTATCCCCAGCCCTTATGTTTGTTTTTATTGTTCTATTTGTAGTGATGAGTACTATCTTAGTTAGGGTTTCTGTTGTTATGATGAAATACCATGACCAAAAAGCAAGTTGTGGAGCAAAAGTTTTGCTAGGTTTATACTTCTACATTTCTATTCATCACTGAAGGAATTCAGGACAAGAACTCAAGCAGGGCAAGATCTTGGAGGCAGGAGAAGATACAGAGACCGTGGAGGAGTGTTGTTTACTGGCTTGCTCTTCATGACTTGCTCAGCCTGCTTTCTTATAGAACCGAGGACCTCCAGCCCAAGGATGGCACCACCCACAATTGGCTGGGCCCTCCCCCAGCAATCACTAATTACAAAAAAAAAAATGTCCTACAGACTTACCTACCTACAGCCTGATTTTATGGCGTCATTTTCTTAATTAGGGCTCCTTCCTCTCAGATGACTGTAACTTTTACTAAGTTAACATAAGCCTATTCACCACAGGTACTGAACACACTCCTTTCTTTATTCTTCTATCTTACAATTACCATACATAATTTTTTAACTTCATAACCTTCTCCCCATTTTAAAAAATAATTCTGTCCAACTAGCTTTATATAATCTTAAGTATATTTCCGTATCTTGTTTTGTTTAGCACTGTAGTAAGTTTGCTTACTCCTCCCTGAGTGGAACAGATTTCTCAGTAAGAAGATTCCCAAATAAAATCAGAAAAACATCCAAATGAATAGCCCAAAACTGTACTACAATAAGAACCATGAAACAAGAGAACATGGACCCTCCAAAAGATAATCACACATCAACTGCCAAATTCAAATATACTTAAATGGTTCAGATGCTAGTCAGAATTCAAAATTCTATCACTAGAAAGGGTCAGTGATGAGAAAAAGGAAACAAAAAGTAGATGAATGAAGTAAGGAAATCAATTGAGTGTTCAGATAATATCAAGGGCCTAAAGAGCTGGCCACTAGTTAAGAGTACTTGCTGTTCTTGCAGAGGACCTGAGTTCAGTTCTAGCACCTGTGTCAAATGGCTTACAGATGCCTGTAATTCCAGCTCCTCAAGACCTGAAATCCCTTTGTGGCCTCTATAAGCATCCTCATGCATGTGCATACATGTACACAAACACATGCACACACATGCACACATGCATACACAAAATAAAATCTTTTTTTAAAAATAGCAATATTTGAAAGTCAAAAACAAGAATGAGAAATTCATTAAGGAAACTGAGAACAGTATCCAGAAATTTCAGAAACTAAACTTCCAGTTAATCAAGTGAAAATTATCTCCTAGGTCAAGCTGAATAATGAATACCAGGAATGAAAGACAAGGCTGAGTAAATATTATATTCAGACCTTAATAAGAAGAAAAACCTACAAGAACCATCACCAGTGCTTGTAAAAGTATTTCATAAAATGGAAAAAAACAATACTAAATTCATTCTATAAAACTATTATGTTTATATCATCAAATAACAAAAGCAAAAAAAGAAGTCAACACAAATTTCCATGATAAACAGAGGCACAAAAAAATCCTTAATAAAACACCTACAAATGAAATCCAAGAGCCTATTTAAAAGATAGTACCCCATGATCAAACTGACTTCGTTCCAAGTAGGCTAGGATGCTTCAACATACACAAATTTCTAAGTTTAATAATGCACGAGTACACACAGGGTTGGAAACCATGTGATCTTCTCAATAGATGTAGTAGAAGCCTTTAGCAAATTTCATCAACCCCCATAATACAAACTCCAAAGAAACGAGGACAAGAAGGAGTAGACTTCAACACCAAAGTCCAGCAGTGTAGCTGCTCCAAAGCCACTCAATGGTTGACACTGGAATGTATGACGTAGCTTCTGGGTCTCAAAGGCTTGGGCAGTCATAGCTCTCCAACGTTACTATCTCACACATAGTTTGTCTTGTAGTGTCAGGCTAACTCCACCCTACACACGCCATTGCCCTCAGTGGACTCCTGTCATCTCCAGTATTCTGGGGTCTCCACTGCAATTGAAGCTGAATTTTCACTGACGACCCATCCTGGAGAACTCTTCTCAGGAACTCTGAACCTGTCATATAGCACCAAGCATCAGCGTGGCTATTGTGAATAGTGCAGTGATAAATATGCGTGTACAGGTCTCTGTAGTATGTTGATATGTTCTTCAGATGTATAGCCAGGATTGATACAGCTGAATCATATGGGAATCTACAAAAAGCACTAAAAATTAACTACACACACAAATATTAACCAATAAGTAAAAGGGCAAATGAAATGAAGAGGCAATTCTCAAAAGAAGAAATACAAATGGCCACTAAATGCGTAAAGATATTCATGATCATAGCCATAGAAAACTTGTATCTCATCCCAACCAGAATTGCTATCATCAAACAAATAAATCATAGTAAATGCTGGTGATGATGTGGGGGTGAATGAACACTGAATATTAACTATGCATTCACTATGGAAATTAGTATGTAGATGTCCCAAAAGGTTAAATAGAATTTGTTTCTTTTTTTCCTGATTTTTTTTATCTTACTACTATTTTTTTTCTGGACCATAGTAGATACATATCAGTTGAATAAATGAAAAGTTAGAGATGGTATTTACAACAAAATCTATAGTATAATAGTCAAGAATATAGTTTTGGGGTTGGAGAGATGACTCAGTAGTTAAAAGCCCTTAGGATCTTGTGGAGGACCTGAGTTTGGTTCTCAGAAACTGCATCTGTATATGTATATGTATGCGTATGTGTGTGTGCACACACACACAGTTGCACACACAAATTTTTAAAAGAATATAGCTTTTGAAAACAGTTCATGTATGCTTCAAACTAGTAGTAATGCTAGACATGTGTCTTAGTTATGGTTTCTATTGCTGTGAAAAGACACCATGACCTTGGCAACATTTATAAAAGGAAACGTTTAATGGGCTGGCTTACAGGTCCAGAGGTTTAGTTCATTATCATTATAATGGGACATGGCAGAATGCAGGCAGACATGGCACTGGATCAGAGAGTCCTATCTTGATCAGCCAGCTACAGGAAGTGAACTGACACTGGGAAGTAACTTGAGCATAGGAGACCTCAAAGCCTGCCCCCACAGTGACACACTACCTCCAACAACAAGCCCACACCTACTTCAAAAATCCCACACCTCCTAATAGTGCCACTTTCTATTAGCTTATGAAGGCCACCTATTACAGCAGGTAATCTTGGGCTAATTATAATTACTTAACAGCCTGGTCTTCTTCTTCTTCTTCTTCTTCTTCTTCTTCTTCTTCTTCTTCTTCTTCTTCTTCTTCTTCTTCTTCTTCTTCTTCTCCTTCTTCTCCTTCTTCTCCTTCTTCTCCTTCTTTTTCTTTGTTTTTTTGAGACAGGGCTTCTCTGTGCCTTTGGAGGCTGTCCTGGAACTCACTTTTATAGACCAGACTGGTCTTGAACTCACAGAGATCCACCTGCCTCTGCCTCCCGAGTTCTGGGATTAAAGGAGTCTACACCAACACCCAGCTCCAGCCTGGTTTTCAATTTTATCATCTTCATATGGAGTGAATAATAGTACCTATATATAAAGTTGTAGAGAAGATGAAATAAAATAATACATGTAAAGGATTTGGAATAACGGGTAGCACAGAGTGACCTGTCAGTATGGTATAGAGATTATAACTGATGTCCACAGCACGGAAAGCCTTTGGTTTAGTGGTGGTTGTAATAGTTATTAAACTTAGTCTGTAATCACCTGGGGCTAGTCAGGGACTGTGTAGGTAACTGAATTGAGGCAGAAAGCTTGTGATCAGTGGGGGAATTGATAGCTGAGCTGATATCTCTAATTCAATGACAAGTGGGCATAGGTCAATAACACCTGCCCTCAACACTGCTGATTAAGCCCACTATGATTGCTGAAGAAAAGACATAGGATAGGACAAAGGCCAAGGCTGTAGCTCCAAGGTTGTTCTAAGTTAGATTTCCTTCTACTCTCAGACAGCTGAGTATAATTATCCTCCTGGTGACAGGCCCATCACCTTTGCTTAATTACAACTGGCTTCAACACTGCTCATTAAGCCCATTATCTCACAAAGGAGCCATTTTAAGGCAGGTATCCAAATTCATATCACCACTCCTATTGTAGAGTTTAGAAAATTGAAGCTCAGAAATGTTAGGTGTCTTGGTCACCTGAAGGTCAACTAAGTGAAATCAGGTCTCAAAACCCGGTGTTATAGTCATACAGTAGAACGTTACCATCCATAAAGAAGGGGCTTGGTGTGTGGCAGTCATGAAGTAGATGAACTAGCCAGCAAGAATGAAGGAAAGGAAGCAAGAAGGAAAGTTTGCTCTCAGACATCCTTTTATCTGGGATGCCACTGCAAGGTCCCACCCACATTTAGGATAGGTCTTCCCATTTCAAAGCAAGTTCAAAAAGAAAAAAAAGTCCTGTACAGGTACACCAAGTGATTTATCTATCTCTTAGTTGATTACAGATCCACCCAAACTGGCAACCAAGATTAATCATCTCAAGTCCACCCCTTATCAGTTCGACAGCCAATCACATCTCATTATGCTATGAGCATAAAAACAGACACATTGATCTAATTGAAGACTCAGACATAAATCCACACTCATATGGACGTCTGATTTTTTATTAGGAAGCTAGAAATACACACTAGAAAAATGGCAGCATCTTCAACCAATGATGCTGGCCAAACTGGATATTTGCATGTAGAAGAATGCACATAGATAGCTCCAAATTTATCACCCTACACAAAACTCACGTCTAAGTGGATCAAAGTCCTCAGCATAAAACCATATACGCTGAACCTGATAGAGGAGAAGGTGGGGAATAACGTTGAATGAGTTCCCACAGAAGACTTTCTGAGCAGAACACCAATAGCATAAACACTAAGATCAACAATTAATAAATGGACCTCATGAAATTTAAAAGCTTCTGTAAGGCAAAGTACACCGTCATTCAGACAAGGTACAACCTGCAGCATGGGAAAAGATTTTTACCAACTCCATTAAGGACTAATATCCAAAATATATAAAGAATTCAAGAAATGAGACATAAATAAACCAAATAACCCAATTAAAAATGGAGCAGAGGTCTAAAAAGAGAATTTTTAGTAGAGAAAACTCAAATTGCTTGAGAAACTCTCGAAATGGTTAAGTTCAATAACAGAAGTGGTAGTTCATGCTGGCGAGGATATGGAATAAGGAGGTCACTCCTCCACTGCTGGTGGGAGTGAAAATTTGTACAGCCATTGTGGAAATCAATATGGTGGTTCTTCAGAAAGCTAGGAATCAATCCACCTCCAGATTCAGCTATACCAGTCCTGGACACACCCAAAGAATGCTCCATCCTACCACAAGGACACTTTATACTTAATAGTCAGAAACTGGAAACAACCTAGGTGTCTCTCAACCAAAGAATGAATAAAGACTTTGTCCACTAAAATTCTATAGTGTAGCAGTTCCTTCTGGTTTATGTACACGTGTATGTTTAAAATAAGTGTTTTATGGGAGAATAATAATAATAGGTCATTTCTGTAATGTAACTTCACTTACAATATAGGTAAAATTTCCAGGAACTGTAAAGGTATTATTTACAGTAGTTTATTCTTAAAGAGAAAAACTAGATCAAGAAACCATTAAGTCAAGCTTAATTTTTATTTTGCCACTCTGTGTTGTTGAAAGTTTTTTACATGATGAATGATTTTTTTATTATTATTAAAAATACTTTATTTAAACTGGCCCAACATAATCCCAGCACTCAGAAGTCTAAAGCAGGAGAATTGAGAGTTCAAGACTAGGCTAAGCCACACAGAGAGACCCTGTCAACAAGAGAAGGAAGGCAAAAAGGATGGGCGTGGGGGGGGGGGATGATAAGAGAAAGAAAAGAAAACAAGAAAAGAGAAAGCAGGAAACCATGCTTGCATTACCTGGTCAATCGTCTTTGAATTATTAATTTTATTACAAGTTCATATTTATTTGTCACACTGATGACATATTTTTACCTATTTGCCTTTGACTCCCTTTTGTTCTTTGGATACTGGGTTTTGAACCCAGGGCCTGATGCATTCAAGACAACGTCTTCCACCAGTCGTCATTTTATCCCCCACCTTTGACTTTTATTAACTATGTGTACATACATGTATCTATATACAAGAATATGAAACGTGTGTATGGTTCAACGAGTAGTGTTATAGAGCATGTAACCAGCATTCTAGAAGGTCCTAGAACCTCTAGAAGTTCACTTTTATTCCCTTTTAGTTAACTCTTCTCCATTGTTGGCTTCTAATTTTATCTACAAATTTTGGTGAAGACAATTTTCCCATGCTTGCTTCTCAAACGGATTGCTATATTCCTTTGAGAGTATTCTGGCTTTTTTTTTTTTAACATTATAAAGCCTTCCTTTTTGTAGAAGGCCAGTGACTATTTACCCATATTTTTGTCGGGAATGCTTGATTGCGTCACATTACCCTCACTGGAATTCTCTTTGGTGTGAGAAGAGGATGGTGTTTCAGTCACTGTTTTGCCAGTAACCCTTCTCAGAAGAGCTTTTGTTCCCAGAGCCACAGCTATGCTAGTTGAACAACTTCCTTAGGGGAGGAGTCACGGTTCGCTTGAGGAGGGTCAGACAAGGACTGCCTGTGCTGAGAAAGCTAGAAGAAACTAAGACAGGCGAGGTAAATGCATGCATCCTTAAGGTGGCTCACAGGGAGTCAAGCATTTTCCGTGCATTTGGACCCAGCTCTACAGATGACCTGAAGAGGGGCAGGGAGCGCTTGGCTAAACATCCTCCCAACACTGTGAAATTGGGAAACAATGAACTCACTGGGAAAGGTCACTTCCTTAACCAAGTGCACCAACATGGCAGTCTGATGTTCTCTGGGAAAGGGGCCACAGAATTACTCACAGGCAAGCTAGCTTACAGCACCGAAGTGAGGCTTGGAGGGGCAGCTTGACCACAAAGCCCAAAGGTGAAATGTGCAAACAGCGACAAGGCGGGAATTCTAGTACTTTCTTCTCCTTACAATCCATGTGCCCTTTAACATTTTTACCTGATCCAAGTGTCCCTTTCAATTAGGCTCGAGAAAATGCCCCACCCTCCCATTTTGCTGTGAATTGGGAAGCGCTGCTGGAATAGAAGGATCCTGGCCGCAGGGTGGGCGGCTCCCTTTCAGCACAGTTTTCCTGGACTGCAGTGGAGCCTGGGAAGGACCAGCAACTGCAGACACAGGGAGTGGATGCATCTGCCCACTGCTGTGACATCGCAATCACAGGTGAACGGAACTGCTCAAGGGGAGACAAGGAAAGCCCCTGCAGGCAGAATTGAGAGTTTCACCTCTGTGTTTTCCTTCCTAATGAGAAGGGAACAGTTTGTGGCCACACTGGGAGGAATACGGACTTTGGAATCAAGCCAGGATCTGGGTGCTGACTTCATTCTCTCTCTCTCTCTGTTTGTGAGACCTTAGGTGTGTTTATTAACTTCTCAGTGAACTTCAGTTGCATCTACATAATGGGGGGAAAACAGCACCTTGGTCAGGCAGTTGCACTAGAATTATGCAACATATGAAGGACCCAGAGTAAAGCCTAGGACCAAGCACGAGGTAGATGATCAGTCTTCGTCATTTCTGCCTGTGTTTTCTTTTCCCTGTTTACTAATACAGGCTTACTTCAATGTCAGTAAACAACTGGATGTGGTAACTATAAACAAGAGGTATCTCATGGGCATGTAGGACCCCTCCTATTCTTTCTTCCTTGGCCGTATTGGGGTTTGAGCCTACTGTGATGGGAAGTTTTGAGGGCTTTTCTTAAGAATGATGGAGACTTTCTTGGCTTTGGTGAGCTTAGCTTGGGAGGCTCGAGTTCCAGAAAACTCTATGGCCATCAAAGCCACCCGAGGGCAATAGCTTTAAGCTTCACAGAGCCCAGAGGATGTGTTTTAGAGAAC
Organism: Mesocricetus auratus; assembly: GCF_017639785.1. Lineage (NCBI taxonomy): Eukaryota > Metazoa > Chordata > Mammalia > Rodentia > Cricetidae > Mesocricetus > Mesocricetus auratus. The sequence goes on along the minus strand of NW_024429193.1, from coordinate 28,966,467 downwards.
TTATTATAGATTCATAGGTGGAAGCTAAGAAAAGGCCAGAGAAGCCAGAGATCCTGTTCAGCAGGAGAGTGTCCGGGGAAACAGGGTAGCACTGAGATGCTGTTCTGGGGACTTTTTAAAAGAACTTAATGGCAGAAACTGGGGTAAGGCATGGTGACGAGCTGGTCATTCTAGTTGACCCAACCAGGAGGTACATAAGTAACCCCTCTAACTGTGTTACACCCTCATCTACAGTTTCTAGGCAAACGCAGGGATAACAAGAAATCCGGAATCAAAATTCCTTTCTGGCATTCTTGACCTCCAGCAAGGACATCCTCAGGACTCCTTACAGCCTTCGAGTCCCTGCTGCCCAGCTGTTCTCACCATTAGGGTCTCACACACATTAGGCAAGAACTCTACCACTGAGCTACAAGTCCTGCCCCTGGCTGTTCATACTCTACAGCAGGGCACTGTCAGCATTCTTAGAAGGACCATTTCTGTTGTGTCTTTTTTTTGTTGTTGTTGTTGTTTTTTTGGTTTTTCAAAACAGGGTTTCTCTGTATTGCTTTGGAGACTGTCCTGGAAATCACTCTGTAGACCAGGCTGGCCTCGATCTCACAGACATCCTCCTGCCTCTGCCTCCGAAGTAGTGGGATTATGTAGGGAAAAGGGACCAGTCAAAGAAACACACCCTGAGCAGAACCAAAGAAACACACTTTGGCCCTGCAACCACAACCAAAGAAATGTACCCTGACCCTAAAACCAGTGCCAAAGGAACACACTTTGTCCCTGGAATCAGAGTCAGTGAAAGAAATGTACCCTGGCCCTAAAATTGGAGCCAAAAGGCTAAAAAGGACCAGAGAAAGAAACACACTTTGGCCCTGAAACCAGAGCCAAATCTGACCCTAATCCTGTGTAAAAAAGTAACCAATCCTGGAGCAGAGTTCTAGCCAATCTGAGCTCAGCACTGAAATCGGAAAAACTTCCCCAACCCCAAGAATCCCTATATAAACCCTGTGTATGTTCAGCTTGGCTGGTCCAGCTGCCTTCCAATAAACCCCTTTGGATGAGCTTCGGGTGAAGATCTTCTTTGCAGCGGCGACAGAGCAGAGGCGACCCTGGGCAGAGCAGAGCAGAGCAGAGCGAGCAGCGCTGTAACACTTGCCCGGGAAACCTTCCTTGGCAGAGCGGAGTTGTTACACTCTGCTCCCTGCTCCCCGCTCTGCAGGAGCAGAGCTGAACTGTAGCAACTTCGCCCCAGAAGCCTCCTGCCTAGCAAAACTCCTACACTAGACAAACATCCCCAGCTGGAAGACCCTGTCCTGCCGGAGCGGAGCTGATACACCAGAGAAGCCTTTCTCTGAGGCAAGGCTGTAAGCTGCCAAGCTTACTGCAACCTGTGGTGGTCCTTGACTCCCGAGCTCCAGGATACCTTTCCACCTGAGCTGTGTAACACTAAGTATTCTGTGACTCCCGAGTGCCAGAATACCTGACCCACTCCTGTTCCATCCTGTCCTGACCCATACCAAAACGCTTACAGATTAAAGGTGTGCGCCACCAACGCCGGGCTTCTGTTGTGTCTTGTGCATTATAATGTGTTTAGCTGCCTCCCTGACCTTGGCCTAGTGGATTCATACACGCTCCACCCCAACCTGCAAGAACAGAGAAGCTGAAATGCTTCCACACACTGCCAAATGACCGTGGGTGGCAAGATTACAAGGAAGCTTTTCCAATCACTGAAGGGACAGTAGAATCAAATGAGGAGACTTCAGTTAGCTTCAAGTGTGGTTTTCAACAGTACTGATCTATTTTTTACTTATCTGGCAGTAAACTAGTATTAAATATGCATAAGATTAATGTTCTGGTTAACACGGAGCTTAACTGTTTAGATGACTCCTTTTTAAAAGGCTTATCTGAACATGATCTGTCAACAAAAGTAGTTGAAATGTTGGAAGATAGTCTGAGCTCCCAGCAGGAGGTTTGGGTAGTTTGTGTTGGTGAAGTCCAAACCAGGAAGTAATACAATACAGGTAACTGGTAGTATGGATGTTATACTTATCCCCAGAGAGCTTAAGTGGGCAGTGACTTCCATATGGCCTCTCAACTGTCCTAATACAGCTTATAATGTCTCAGGCATTTGATGCCAGGGACTTGCCTGGACCTTTCTTAAGGAATTCTCTTTATGGTTGAAATTTGGGCTCCTAAAGGGTAGACACTATCAGCTGCTTAAAAATCATGGGCGGGATTTTGTGATGTCTAGAATAAAACAAAAGAAGAACACATTCCCAATTAAGGTCATGGAGTCACTCAGAGGGTGCAAATGGAGGGTTAGTCCTGCCACTTGCTGTCTTTTCTCTGTACCCCGTTTATTCATGCGCAAATCCAGTTAGAATTTGAAGAAAACACAATGACCTTCACTTTTGTTGTTGTTGTTTTGTTCTGGATTTTTATTTATTTATTTATTTATCTATTTTTTGGTTTTTCGAGACAGGCTTTCTCTGTGGCTTTGGAGGCTGTCCTGGAACTAGCTCTTGTAGACCAGGCTGGCCTTGAACTCACAGAGATCCCCCTGCCTCTGCCTCCCAAGTGCTGGGATTAAAGGCGTGCACCACCAATGTCCAGCTTTCTTCTGGGTTTTTAGTTCTTTTTGTTTTTGCTTTGTTTTGTTTTGTTTTTTTACATTTGTTTACTTTTAGATCAGACATGGTGGTGCACACCTTTAGTCCCAGCACTTGGGAGGCAGGGCAGGTGGATCTCTGTGAATTCCAGGCCAGGTTGGTGTACAGACAGAGTTCTAGGAGAACCAGGGTTAATAGGGAGATCCTGTTCCAAAAAAAAAAAAAAAAAAAACAACCACAAGAGAGATACCTTTACTTTGATTTTATGTGTTTCATCATTTTGCCTGCAGCTACCACGTGTGTGTCTGGTGCTGTCACCGTAGATTCCTTGGAACTGGAGTTACAGCTGGTTGAAAGCTGTTGTGTGGGAACAGAGAACTAAAGTCAGTTACTCTACAAGAACAGCAAATGTTTGTAACCAGTGAGCCATCCTGCCAGCCCTACACAGTCCTCTTTACTGGGAATCTCATGGATCCTTAGGAACAAATCTTGGACTTGGTACAATCTCCCTAATTCGGGTTACTGAGGCCAGCTTTCTCTTAACTTTGTGGCATTAAACATGAATATGTGTGTAAGGATTCAGGCATTATGCTGACCTGCCCCTGTCACCTGGAAAAAGGCATTCAGGCAGTACCCTGGTCAGCCCAGGTGCAAAGGACCCCTTTAAAAGAAAGACCTCTGCCCACTTTCACTCTCTTTCCCGCTGTTCCCCCTGGGACAGACAGGAGTTTCATCTTCTCTTCTGTTCTCTCTGCTGTGTGTGTGTGTGTGTGTGTGTGTGTGTGTGTGTGTGTGTGTCTTTACCTGTTTTCTCTTTCCTCCCCCCCCCTTCCCTTCCCTTTCTAATAAAACTTCTCACTAAGCTCTGTCTGCCTGGCATGTTTGTGCCTCTGCCTGGGTCACCCTTGCCTGGCCATGGAATCCGCCAAGGTCCTCCAAGTGCTTTATCGTAACAGTGTGACTGCAGGTTACTAGTGCTGTCATGCAGTGGGCAGGGTGTTAGTCACATTTATCGTCACCTGGTCTGTCCAGAAGCTTATTCAAAGCTCACAGACCATGGCAAGGGTTTAAGCATCCATCCAAAGTGTGAAAGAGAGCCATAGGATGCCTTAGGGGAAAGTGTTGCTATGATCTAATTGATGTTTTAGAGACATAACGTCAATGATGGGCAGATGGCTCAGAAGGCAGAAGTCTCATCCCAGCATTCACATAAAAGCTGAGCATGCTACATGTGCCTGTAACCCCCGTCAGCCATGACTGCTGTACACCACTGAGGGGTGGATGGGAATCTCCAGAGCTCATTGACCAGACAGCCTCCCTAGAATTGTAAGCTTGCAGGTCAGCGAGAAAATCTGCCTCAAGCAATAGAGGAAGATATTTGTCATTCTGCCGTACTCTGACGCCCTACCTGAGTAGGCACATGGGTGTGCACACAAATATACTCATGTGTGTGCACACACACGCATACATAACAGACACACAACACACAGAGAGAATAAAAGTGAGGACTAGAGAGATGGCTCAGTTGATAATAATGCCCAGATAAAAAGCTTGGCATGACCCCACATCTGAAAATCCAAGGGCTGGTGGGGGGGATATGGAGGGGGAGGTGGAAGCAGTGCAGAGACTATAGCACTGTTGGTCCCCTTTGGATCCAAACACTGGGGGATGATGTCTCAGAGGATGAAGGAAGGAAGTGATAGGACACATGTCTACCTCTAACTTACAGGTGCCTGTATAGGTAGACACCCCCACACACCACATACCACATATACCACACACACACATACACACACAGGAAAAATTAGAATTATTAACATAATTAAAATGAGTGAAACATTGCTAATCATATTACTCAATGCCAGGCAGTGTTTTCTGTCATTATTTTATATAAAAAAGTGACTATTTATGTGTCATGTGTTTACATGCCCAGGTCGTTCGTCAAACATTATTCTGGGTGTTTCCAAGAGAGATTATTCCTAAGTGAAATTAACATTCAAATAGGCAGATGCTGAGTAAAGCAAATGGGCACGCTTCTTCCGATCTACAGAAAGCTCTTACAGAGCAGAGCGACCCTACAGAAAGCTCTTACAGAGCAGAGCGACCCTACAGAAAGCTCTTACAGAGCAGAGCGACCCTACAGAAAGCTCTTACAGAGCAGAGCGACCCTACAGAAAGCTCTTACAGAGCAGAGCGACCCTCCCTAGCGCAAGAAGGCTGGAGCTCTGCCAGCAGACTTCCCCATTCTGTCATGCTCACAGAATTTGGACTTGAAAATCTGCGTAATTTCGAAAGCTAATTCCTTATACATTTCTTATTCTGGCAGGCGCATTTGTATATAGGCCTCACTCTGTTACTTCATCCCCATACCCCAGAGTTTGCTTTCAGGCCTCTAAAGTATACTTCGCTAATTCGCTATGTTGGATTCCCTCTATTAAAAATGTGTGCAGATATGAAAATATATGTATCATATAGGCAGAAGTTGTCTTGGTATTACTTCACAAAGGAATCCTGGCAGTGCTTGAACCAGTAGCAGACAGTCGGCATGGAACGTGCTGGGATCCAGGTTGCCCCAGACTGTCTCCATTTCCAAGCAGCCTCATGCCAGCCTTTCGTTAGGCTGTGTGAAGAAAGCTGCTGCTCTTAAAGCAGTCATTTATTTTGGTTTTTAGAGATGACAGACAGGTAACCGCTGCACTTGGATGATACCTCCCATTCCATATGAAGACTGCATATGTTTGCATGAAGCTACGTTATTTGAGGCTTCCAGTGTCATGCAACGGCATGCTATCCTAGCCAGCAAGGAGGAAACGCCTCCTTGGGAGCTTTACCTGGAGGACTAAAGTGAAAGTCATAACCACGTGCTATGGGAGAGAAGTGCTGAACCACGAACATTAGAAAGCAGTGTACTGTATTGCACAGGATTTTTCCCTCCCTAGAAAAGAGTTTTCCCCCCTGAAAACTCAATGTTTATGAATTCAGTGCAGTGTAGAAAGGTTTATTTGGAACAATGGTTTTTTTTCCTGGTATTTCTAATTATAGTCGATACCACATGATGGATTTTCTCCTGTGAACTAATAAGCGCTAGTGCAAGCATACGGAGCTGCTGAGCCAGCAGAGATGGGTTGATTGACAGATTATTCGTTCTCTGGCATGAAGCATCAAGGCCATTATCCCCCACAGGAATAGAACACATCAGGCAGGAATCAATTGTGCAATTACAAATAATGCTGGCTCTTAAATTGTGAGATAGAAATTATTGAAGCAAGTCAGGCATGAGTGCACACGTCTGTAATTCCAGCACTCAATAGGCTGAAGCAGGAGGATTGTCGGTTCAAGAAGAAGAGGAAGGGGCTGGAAAGATGCCTCAGCAGTTAAGAGCACTGGCTGCTCTTCCAGAGAACCGGGGTTTGATTCCCAGAACCTACATGTCAGTTCACAGCTGTCTGCAACACCGATTCCAGGGGCCCTGACACCTTCATGCGGGCAAAAAAAAAAAAAAAAAAAAAAAAAAAAAGGATGAGGGAGAGGAATGGGGAGAGGGGAAAGCAAAAGAAATCAAGGGAAAGTTCTCTTATGGAATGGAGTATGGGCATGGCTTAGTGGATAAAACACCTGCTACATAAATGTGAGATCAGGAGATCAAATCCCCAGCAGCCACATTAAAAAAAAAAAAAAAAAAACAGGTAGATGCAGCTGCCTGGAATCCCAGCACTTGGAAGCAGAGACAAGGGCTCTCTGAGGAGCCTAATGTCTGCATGGAAAAGGTGAACCCCAGGTTCAGTAACAGACCACCTCAACCACTAAATGGAGAGAATTGGAGGGGACACTCAACATCAACCTCGTCACCATGCACACACCATGTGCACCTGCACATACATGTGTGCCTACACAGAATCATACCACACACATACATATGTAAAATAGAAGAAAAATAAACATGAAGTTAAAAGACATTATCTCGAGAAAAATACTAGAAAACTCTAGAGACAGGTGCAGTGAGACAGGGCATCCAGAGACAAGGAGTTGAATGCTCCATTCTGATCACTTTCGCCTTTCAATCCTGCCACCAGAGACTTGAGTCTTTTCTAGCCTGGATTCCTGATAATTCTTCACTGTAGAGTGTAGCCTCATAGAAAACCTTGCTGAGTTTTTGTTGTTGATGTTGTTGTTGTTTTTCTTATGCTGAGTCAGGAAGACTCCTTTAGAGAGCCGCGTGAGTCTCTGCTTGTCTCCAGCAAAACAGAGCCCACCTGAGAAAAATACTGCTACCAAAAAGCCATGCTTCTCTCTGTTCTTTTGTTTCCAAAATTCCTTTTGAGCTTTTGTCATTCTACGTGGAAATTCATATCCCACTTCTGACAACCATTTGTAGAGTGCAGCCTTCCCACCAGCCTGGTTCCAGAGCATCAGTCCCAAATAAATACACAGGAGGCTATATTAATTATGGAGCTGTTGGACATTAGCTTGTTTCTTACTGGCTAGCTCTAACTTAATTATTTAACTCATAATTGTTAATCTAAGTCTTTCTCTTCTGGAGAAAATGTCTGGACCTCTTACTTCTATGGTGGTTACATGATGTCTGCCTGTGTCTTTCTTTCCCAGAATCCTCCTTAACTCCTAGTCCCACCTATCTTGCTTCCCCATTGGCCAACAGTGCTTCATTGACATATACACAGGACTTCCCCATAATCTCCTCTTTTCTGTCTAAATAAAAAGAAAGGTTTTAACTTTAACATAGTCAAATTGTATATAACAGAACAGTTATCAAGTAAGATATAGTTACAATATTTTGTTTATTAACATTTATTAAGATTTAAAGAAAGTATTCTATCATCTATCTGTATGAGTCTTAAGTCTTATATGTAGTTAATCTCTTATCATAACTAAGGAAAACTATGATGATAACTATCTGTCTTCAACTCCATCAAAGACCACAGAAGGATATTATAAAAACATTAGGATTGACAGAGACATCTCGCTTCCCGGACTGTTACCCGAAGTTCCTCTGCAACATTGGGGCATCCATATTCAGTCCATAAGGCCACAATGTGTCCAGAAGACTTCTCAGAAAAGCAGGAAATTTCAAACTGTCCATCTGTATTGGCAGCCTGTCATTTACTTTTCTGTGTCCTGTAGAAAGTCTCACAGACTCTTTCATGAATCAGGAACCCTGAAGGACTGTTTGAGTTCAGCAGTCACCTTCCTGTGGGTCCTGTTTAGTCAAGAGGAGAAATATACACATCACAAAATTGACCTTGAATTCGTATCAATAAATGAAAAACCATACTAATACAAAGTATTCATTTTCATACCATACTTCACAATCAATTTCTCTTTCAATATGATCCCCCAAAACTCCATCTTTGAATTTTATGTCTGATTGGTTTTTCCAAAATGTAAGTATGATTGCAATGCTTTCCATTAAAAGTATTCAATGGAAATTCATAGACTTTCTCTGTCTATGGGACAAACTGGAAACATTAGCCCAGAACATAAAGTCTTAGTGGCCAAGCTTCTAATTATTGTAACCATCACCTACCCACTCTTCCCCACATCTCCATCCAGGATGCCTGATGCTGTCTTACAGGGAAGGTTTATGACAGTTGCTACCCAGTCAGCTGTATATGCTTGGAGTCTGTGCAACCCCAGAGGACCCAGCACTTGGTTCAAGATTCCACTATCATCACCTCAGTGTGTTTACCTTTTCTCCCAGAGTTGGGACTCCATCCCAGGGATTTGCACATGTTCATCAATCACCCTATCATTGAGACACACTCCCAGCTCAGTGTTCTTAATCATTTTTAAATAGCTTGCCCCATGATTCAGTTTTGCTCAGGAAACCACAAATGACATAGGGAGTCTCTTCTAGAGACCCAGACATCTTGCTCTCTTTGAGTGAAAGTACCACAAAGTTCCCTTACATCTCATCTCACACAGAGGGCAGCACATGGTCTAGGGTGGGTAGGAGGTACCTACTCAGAATGGCCATGGAACAAAAGAGTTTAAGTGAAATGTGGGGCTCTTGGTCTTGAATTCAGCTCCACCAGACTTTAGATCTATGCTAGTCTGTTTAATTGACTGTGATGGGGATTATGTCTTCTCTATGTGCAGCTTGACAGAACTGACAGGGATAACATAGAAATCTGCACAAGGAGGAATATAGTTAAGAGTCATAGTCATGTCACTGCTATCTTACGTAGTTCCTTTCCTTCGGCTAACACCGCCTAGTCCTCGTTTCCAAGAGGAAGTGTTCGGTTTTTCAGAGCAACTCATTATGGTTCAGACTCCTGCAAAAGTGGAGGGTTCCCCAATAATGGGCTTGTGACATACTTATTTGGGAACTGTGTGGGCTTTGTACAAAGGGTTATGATCTGTTGCTCATACCATGCCTGAGAACATCTCAGCTTTTGTGCAAGGGAGAAATTATAAGTCCTCTGAAGCCAGAGTTATGAAAACATTTCAAAATTGAAGCATCTCTCTAGCCAGTCTCTCTCTGTCCTATCAGCCAGCTCTCAAAACATGACACAAGCTTAGGCTTGCTTCTACCTAGCCCTCACAACTTAAATTAACCCATTTCTATTAATTTACTTTCTGCCTCGTGGCTTTATAACCTCATCTCCATATTGGCCATTCTGCTTGCTTTGTGTCTTGTGCCTTTTACCCTTCTTCTTCCCAGCATCCTCTCTGCCCAGAAATCCTTCCAAGTTATTGGCCATTCAGTTTTTTATTAAACCAAAGTGATACATCTTTACAGTGTACAAAACGATTATTCCACAACACATCTGTTAATTTAATCTTGAAAAGTGTGATGATGATTGACTTTGCCAATTTGATGGGATTTAGTGTTTCCATGGAAACAAACCATTGAGTATGTCTATGAGGGAATAATTAAATTAGGTTAGTTGGGGTGGGAAAACACACCCTAAATGTAGGGGGCACCATCCCTTAGGCTGGGGTCCCAGACTAGATAAGAAGAAAATATCCTGAGCGCCAGCCTCCATCTCTGTCTGCTTCCTAACTATAGATGAAATGTGACTAGCCAACTCTTGCTAACGTGGTGGACCATATCCCCTTCAGCTAAGTGAAAGACAAGTAGCTAGTACAAAGAGAATTAATTACAATTCCTGTGAAATAAGCACTTACAGATCACTGGTGTAGAAGCGGGTGACAGATGTAGGTCTTTATGACCGGATACTGTACAGCAATGAATAGGATGGAGATGCTGATGTACACCATAACACGGTGACCCTGACCACAGAGCAAGGTAAGAAACTGGGGACAAGAGCGCCATTTGAGAACCATTTGTAGAAAGCTACAGAAAAGTGAATGTGCCAGGAGGAAAAGCAGTTCTCTTGTTGAGGATGAGGGTGAACGTGGGACTGATGGGATATGGGCACAAGACAGCTTACTGGAGTCATAAGAAGGACCTAGACTCACGTGTGATGATAGCTCTATGCTCTTATTGAGCATCTGACTGCACAAGCAGGAGGTGATCTCATGGGATAATAATTGTACCTCACTGAAACAATAGGAAAGAGACAAAAAACAGATGGGAGGGAGGGAAGAAGAGAACACACTCACTATCAGGCCATTTTCAGTGCCAACTCTGCCCTCTAGCTGCAGGCAGTTCTGATACTCGACAGCTCTGAGGTCTCAGCCAATTGTGCAATAAATGAAGATTTGAGATTCCTTCTACCCATCATCAAGGGAAGTGAAACAGGATTAAAGTCACTAATCGATGCTGAACTGACCTCTCTCTTCTCCAGAGAACTTTCACTTATTATGTACACACACACACACACACACACACACACACACACACGAAGTATCTTTCTGAAACAAACCCCTTAGTTTGTCATAAAAAGCAATGGCCTGTGCCTCTCTTCTCTGCTCTTCTCTGTTATCAGGGACCTTTCTGACTTTGGATTCCTGATCTTATAGTCTTACTTTGTGTCATCATTCTTCCCTTAACTGAAGGTCTTCCTTGCCCTAACATGCACTAAGATTCCTCAACTGCTTTCATTTTTATTGTTGTTGTTTGTTTAGCTTTTTTTTCTGGTTTCGTTTATTTCTTTTTTGAGACAGCATCTCTCTATGTAGCCCTGACTGGCCTTGAACTCAGAGCTCTGCCTGACTTTGGCTCCTAAGTGCTGAGAATAAAGGCATGCACCTCTAGGCCCAACCACACAACCTCCTACTTACTATTCTTCGATGATGTTCTTAGGATCAGATCTTAGAGTCATAGTCATGCCTTAAACTTCCTCTTGTGAAGAAGCTTAATGCTTAACCGTCTCTAGATGAACAAACACAAAAGAAAAAATAGATAAGGTAGACTTAATCTATATTTAAAAGATTTAGTGTATCAAAGAGTAGTGTAAGAACCAAGAAAAGAGGTCAAGCAGCTGTGGCATGTGCCTTTAATCCCAGCACTTGGAAGGCAGAGGCAGACAGATCTTTGTGAGTTCAAGGCCAGACTGGTCTACAAAGTTACACAGAGAAACTTTGTCTCAAAAATAACAAACAAAAAACAAAAACAAACAAACAAGCATGAAAAGACATTTCATAAGAATGAAAGAGAAAGTTATAAATTATATATCTGGCATGAGTCTGGTATCAAATATATATGTTGTGTATTATAGTATAATGGTCAATTACAACTCAGTAACAACAAACCACAATCCAATTACAAAAAAACCCCAACTCAATAAGATTGAGTTGACATTTGTCCACAGAATGGTCAAAATGACATCAAAACACAGTGATTATCTTTAACTGTTCAGTAAATAAGACTTGAAACCACACTTCACGTGTTCCCAGATAATTGTGATTTTTTTGTTGGTTTTGTTCTGTTTTATGCTAAGGATATAACCTGGAGCTTCACAGACAGACAGATAGATGCATATTAGTAGTTTCATAAACTAGTAACATTTCAAAAACTAAACATGGGCACATATGAAGATAGTTTTTTTTTTTTTTGGTTTTTCGAGACAGGGTTTCTCTGTGGCTTTGGAGGCTGTCCTGGAACTCGCTGTGTAGACCAGGCTGGCCTCGAACTCACAGAGATCCGCCTGCCTCTGCCTCCCGAGTGCTGGGATTAAAGGCGTGCGCCACCAACGCCCAGCTTGAAGATAGTTTTTATTCTTCCAAAATATAGCATTAAAAAAATCAATACACTCTGTCATTCCTGTCTGTCTCTATTTCATATGGAAAAGAAGGTGTTAGCCCCAAATTAATGATGAGGACATGAGTTGCAGACAAAAACCTCACCCTGGAAAATGGCAGGAAAACGGCAGCCACAGTGTTTGGTCCTCTCACTCTTTCTCCTGAAAATCAGACAGAATAAAACCAACAATAACACCAACTCCAAGAAAAGTGTCGACTATGTCCTCCTAAGGCAACAAGGTAAGCATTCTAAGTGACACTGAGATATGGTCGGAATATCTAGATGTGAAGAATGGAACCCAGAGACCATAATGTTAGGGAGAGTAAGTAGGTAGTAGCTCCATCACCACACAGGATTCTTTAGCTGAGGTTTAATTTGGAAAAGTTCAAATGCAGAAACTCTAAGAAGAGGAATTCTTGGCAGAATGAAACACTAATGTGAAGCCAAGGAGAATGATAAATCCAAATGCCTGCATCCAGGGAGAAGAGAGATGCTCCCAGCTTCAGTGATGAACCTGAATGAGAACAGAAGCAAGGGGAAGAAACAGTTACATTTATAATAGGCTTTAGTTATGACTCATGAAAGGAAGCAGCTTCTATTTCATGAGAAAGGAGGAGTTCCCACCTGGCTATGATAGAACAGCAGTGTGTGTGAGAGTGAGAGAGAGAGAGAGAGAGAGAGAGAGAGAGAGAGAGAGAGAGAGAGAGAGAGAGAGAGAGAGAGAGAGAGAGTTAAAAGGAAGAGTTCCCACCTGGTTATGATAGAACAGCAATGTGTGTGAGTGTGTGTGTGTGCATGTGTATGTCTGTGTGCATGTGTGTGAGTGTGTATGTAGGTGCACTTGTGTGCGTTTGCACACTCAATGTGGGTATGAGTGTGGAGAGAAGACAATGCTGGCTGTTATTCCCCAGGAGCATTCCACATTGTTTTTTGAGACAGGCTCTCTCCACTGGGACCTGGGACTCACCAATTAGACTAGGATGACTGGTTAGTATGCCTTAGGGAATCTGCTTCCTCCACCTTTCCAGCGTCTGGTTTTGCACACGGATGCTATAAATCAAACCCAGGCCCTTGTATTTGTGCAATGGGCACTTTGCCAACTGAGATGTCCCTCTCGTATGAGCTTTGTATGGAGGAAACAGACAGAAGAAAATGCTGATCAACATTTTGGGTTACTTTTCAAAAACATATTTATTTTATCTTATGAGTATGAATGTTTGCCTGCATGTATTATATGTGCGCCACCTGCATGCAGTACTTGAAGAGGCCAGAGGAGGGCATCAGAAGGGGTTACAGATGTTTGTGAGCCACTGCATGGGCGCTTAGGAATCCAACAGCAGTCCTCTGGAAGAGCAGCCAGTGCTCTACATAGCTGGCTCATCGCTCCAGGCCCTCAGGTTACTGTTTTGTTTTTTTTGTTTTTTTTGTTTTTTTGTTTTTTTGTTTTTTTTTTGAGACAGGGTTTCTCTGTGGCTTTGGAGGCTGTCCTGGAACTCGCTTGGTAGTCCAGGCTGGTCTCGAACTCACAGAGATCCGCCTGCGTCTGCCTCCCGAGTGCTGGGATTAAAGGCGTGCGCCACCAACGCCCGGCTCAGGTTACTGTTTTATTGAAGCAAAAGCAAGTCCTTGGTGACTACACTGGGGTCTGGTCTTTTCAGGAAAAACTAGTCTAGTTTTGGAACTCGCGTTCTTCAGAGTTTCTATTTGGCTAGAGGTGTTTGGCCTGAGTTATTCCATTTTGGTATGGTCTCTTGAGAGCTAGGGCAAGAGCTCAATCCAAAGCAGTAGCTTCCAATTATTTTAATCTACTTAACACAGAAATATGTGGCATGGTCAGCAAAGGTAAGAGAATTCCTGAAGCTGGACTGTAAATTGCAGGCAAAAAAAAAAAAATACATGATGCCAAAAAAAATCTGAAAAATAAATTATCAAAGTTATTTACCATTTGACATGAGTAGGCTTTGCCAGGTGGTGGTGCACATCTTTAATCCCAACACTTGAGAGGGAGAAGCAGGTGGACCTCCATGAGTTCCAGGACAGCCTGGTCTACAGAGTGAGTTACAGAACAGTCAGGGCTACACAGAAACCCTGTCCTTAAAAAAAAAAAAGTCTAGGCTTTATTAAAAAAATAAAAAATAAAGGACTACTTGAAGGTTGTGGTAAGGAAGCAGGTTTGATACATGATTTTGGATGAGAACTTTAGGTTTCTGAGTGAAAGGTCATTGTAGAGGGCAAAGTGCAGCCACAGGATCATCCAGGGAGGAGCGGTAAAATCTGTGGACTTAGGCAGCCACCACTTGTCTACTGAGCATCTATGATGTACGTCACCTCAGGCCCATGAGCTAACCATCAACCACACAAGCCCTCCACTGAGGTAGCTAAGGTTCTAGCAAGATGATACCACTAATAGACACCCTCAGTATGAGGCAACTGCATATACAAAAATAATGATAATGACAACAGCGCCAGCGAGAACAGAGCGACATGTTGGGTGAAGTCAGAGGGCCATTTGGGCAGAGGTGAGCAGAAAGCAGCATTGGCAGGAGTCACAGCTGAGGGCGGTGCTAAAGCAAAGCAGACAGGGACACTCCTCTGGAGGGGACTTAAACAAATCCTGGCCAAATACAAAATCAAAGGGACCCTGCTCGGCCTGGTGTGGAAAGGCTACCTGGGCCATATAGAGAGATCCCCCCCCCTCTATCTGTGTGTGTGTGTGTGTGTGTGTGTGTGTGTGTGTGTTTGTAAGAGAGCAGAAGGAGTGGGGAATAGAAGCAAAGGAGAAGAAAAGAGACTTGAGAAGGGTAGTGGGAAATAGAGGAGAGGAACATCGCAGAGGGGAAAGAGGAGGGGAGGGAAAGGAAAGGGGAAGGGAAAGGAGGGGGGGAAGGGAAAGGGGGAAGAGAAAGGAGGGGAGGGAAAGAGGAGAGAAAAAGTGCTCTCACTGTTATGTATGTGAGACTTGGTTTAAAAAGTATTGATTACATTCATTCTCCTCCCGTGGAAGGAGGGGATTTTTACTGGGATGTCTGTACAGCTGTTCCCCTGGATCTTTCTCCCATGCCAGATGCCCCTGGATTGGGAGCAGGTTCCTCCCAATAAGCCCACCCAAAGTTAAAACTTTTGTAAGACCACGAAATGAACATCTTATTTTAGTGTGGCCTGTCTTGATGCTGAGAACATGCCCACAAGCCTACAGTTGGAAAAAAGGCATCAACACAATGCCCATGTTACAATACAGTATTAAATATCTCCTGCAACTTATTAACTACCTAAATAAAAAATCCACAAAATACTGACAACCCAGTGCACAGCAGAGTACCCGTTATTTGACCTTGTGTTCGTGTGCCTTACTGATAGCCGCCTGGGCTACTGTTACCCAACACTCGGTGTATCTGTTGCATATTGCTAACCAGCTAGAGAAGAAATTCAAAAGATAAATTCTGAAGTACAAGTTCCAGGCTATGGGTACCGCATTCACATCACGGACTAAAATTGCAAGTTGAAGCCTCAAGTCGAGCACATTGTGTAAATTGCTTTTCTTCTATGACACACTCAGCCTGCAGCTCATTTTGCATGCATTATAGACCGAATTATAAACTTTTAATTTTAGATGGCAACAGCCAAATCTTTGTGTAATTAATTGCCGCAGAGCTTATAATGCAAGCAGGAAGGTCATACTGACAAAATTTAGTTCACACTACTCTGCAATAAAGTCCCTCTGCTAAAAATCCAATTCCTATGATTGCTTCCCAATATTTACAGCTAGGAAGGAAAATGCTCCTTGGATATGTAAGCTACTGGCCAGAGGACTACACTCAACCAGGGAATTTAGTAACAAAGCTGTAACACCATCACCCAGATTCAAAGGGGGAAACGTGTGAATTGGACTCACAATTTAGCCAACGGAATCAGAGTGCCTTCTACAATCCATGGTATCTGGCTGCCTCCATCGGTCAGACTCAACACTGATAGGGTCGTTAGAAAGCCCTATGGCTGCTGCTTCATCAGGAGAGCAGGACTGACCATGTACATGTTCCAGGGTCACTGAAATAGTCCTGTTATCACTCTATAATTGTGCTTGGTGACATCCTGAATTAGTGCCTGTCACAAGGTAGCTGTAAATGTGTGTTGAATAATAGTGAATACGACAACCTTTGATCAAAACTTCAAATTTAAAATACCTTATAGATGGGAAGTGTGGCTAAAAACACCAGCTTCCTTCCTTTCATGAAGTCTGCAAATGTCAGTCAAATGCCACCGTTATTGGCTCTTCTGCCCAGATACTGCTGTTACCAATTATCGCAGGGACATTGCATGTTAGAAAGGCAGATGGCCTTTTGCAAACTCATGCATGGAAGGGGCAAATGTTTCCACGCCAGTAGGCACTGGGGCTTGTCACTATTTCTCCTGAACAGAGTTCATCTGAGGTGCCTCCTTGTTTGATGCAAATGCATTGCCTAGGATAGTCATTTCTGAAGGAATTATATTACTTCATTTTTAAAAGCAGTGTGAGTTTCTTGGTTATGATAATAAAAATAAACATGCACAAGTGAGGTGGTTTTTTTCCAAAACTTCACAATGCAATACAGCCATTACAGAGGTTCCTCAAAAAACAAAATTAGAATATGATCCAACCATTAGACTACTTAGAGCTAATAATCAAAGGAAATGAGGTCAGCGCACTAAAAAAATGCCCATCTCCCCCTGGTTTGGGTACTTTTTGCATTTCTATTAGATTTATTCAGTGTGTGTATGTGTGGGTGTTTTGCTGTGTTTTGGTTTGGTTTTTTTGAGACAGAATTTCTCTGTGTAGCTTTGGAGTCTATCCTGGAACTCACTCTATAGTCAAGGCTGACCTCAAATTCACAGGGATCCACCTGACTCTGCCTCCCGAGTGCTGGGATTAAAGGCATGTGCCACCACCACCCAGCTCAATGTATGTTTTACCTGTATGTGTGTGTGTGTGTGTGAGAGAGAGAGAGAGAGAGAGAGAGAGAGAGAGAGAGAGAGAGAGAGAGAGAGAGAGAGAGAGAGAGACAGAGACAGAGAGAGAGAGACAGAGAGAGAGAGACAGAGACAGAGACAGAGAATGTGTGCATGCCATGTGAGTTCTTGATTCTGGAGGAGGTCAGAAGCAGGTATCAGACTGGGGAACTAGAGTTAGAGATAGTTGTGAAGCACCATTTGGGTGCTGGAAATCAAACCTAGTCCTTTGTAAGAACAAGTGCTCTTAACTGCTGAGCCATTTCTCCAGCTTCCCATTCCTTGTGTTTTTTTACCAAATCATTCACAAGTCAGGGAGTCTACCCAGGTGTCTATCAATGGATGATGAATGGATAAAGAGTCTCTCCCTCCCTCCCTCCCTCCCTTACACACACACACACACACACACACACACACACGCTGCAGCACATGCGCGTGCGTGCATGCGCTCACGCGGGAGGATGTAAGTCAACTTTTCTTTAAAAAAAGAAAAGAGATCTCCAGTCATTTCAACAATATAGATGAATCTGGAAAATATTATTTTAAGCAAAGTGAGCCAAGCACAGAGAAATGTGCAGCCTCTGTTTACATGTGGATTCTGAAAAAGTTCAAATTCATAGAACTAGGTCAAAAACTAGTGGTCACTAGGGGCTGAAGGTTGAGGAGATGTTGAAGAGCGCAAAATACAGTTAAAGAACAAGTCCAACATGGTGACTACAGTTAAAAAGAATGTACTGTGTTCTTGAAACATCACTGAGTACATTTTGCCTAAGGCTTATTTTTTCATGTATTTATGTATATGAATGTTCTGTCTTCATACACACCAGAAGAAGGAATCTGATCCCATTATAGGTTGTGAGCCATCATGTTGTTTTTGGGAATTGAACTCAGGACCTCTGGAAGATCAGTCAAGTGCTCTTAACCATTGAGCCATTTCTCCAGCCCCCAGCACTCAGTACATTTTAAATGTTCTCACTGGGTAAAGCTGATTAAGTATAGGTAATTGTACTAAATTTAGCCATTTCATTTAGAATACATATATTCAAGGTACCATGTCTATCATAAATCTATATCCCTTTTATTTGTCGATTAAAATTAGTGTTTTAAAAGGATCTCAGTGAAATGGTGGAATGTTTCCTCTCTTGATCATGAAATGTTACTTTATAGAAACATTATGTTTCAAGGAGAATTTTATGTCTCATTTTCCAAAATATAGAGAACTGAGGGAGAAATATCAAATGTACACATGTAGGAAACCCACATATGTGTGTTGCTTTCATGCCTCAATGTATACCTTTGTACCATTTGGGTACCTGGTGTCCAGGGAGGCCAGAAGAGGGTGCTGGATCACCTGAAGCTGGGATTACAGACAATCTGGAGCAGCCATGTCATGCTGGAAGTAGAATCCAGGTCCTCAGAAGAGTGGCCCGTCAGTGCTGTCAATCCCTAAACCCCTAATCCCAGTCATTTTTATCTCTGTCTCTCACTACAGATCTAACCACACAGAAAGCCCGGGAGTTCTACTCTATGAATCCTTGTCCTTTACTGGACTTACACTTCTCCTGTGGTCCAGGCTCAGGCTCCTTTGACCTGGCCAAGGCTGTGTCAGCCTTCTAGAGCATTTCCTGGATGCTAATCTTTCCTGTTCTGATGGAGACAGACTCCATTTCATGTTCAGACTTCAGAAGCTTGTTCTTGCCAACTTGATGGCTACAAGGCATCTGAGAACCAGTGTGCCCTACAGGGAACAGGACCTGCCCTTCCTGACCCTTGTTTCTCAAGTCTGTTCTAAAATCAACATGGTCAACTTGCAACTGTCAAAACTCATTCTTCCCATAGTGTTCCTCTCATTCCAGTTGGTTCACTGGGGGTTTTGAAGTCTGTGTGCGTGCGTGCGTGCGTGCGTGCGTGCGTGCGTGCGTGTGTGTGTGTGTGTGTGTATACTTCTCATTCTCACATTTAATATCCAATATATCAGAACAAAGAATATTCCAGCTCTAACATCAAAATAAATGTCTAAAAGCTATCGTTTTCACTACCACGGGGTACTCTTGAGGTCCTTTATCGCGGTCCGTGTTTTTTTTTTTTCATGGCGTCATCATCTTCCATTAAGTTTTCTTCTCTCTGTCTTTTAAAGGATTTTTAAAACTTTCATTTTAAATTGGGTGTGCATGCGTGCGTGCGTGTGCGTGCGTGCGTGTGTGTGTGTGTGTGTGTGTGTGTGTGTGTGTGTGTGTGTGTGTGAGCTTGTGCATATCGAGTGCTGTGCCCATGGAAGACAACAGAGCACGTGAGTTATGGGCAGTTGTGGGCTGCCATGTGGGTGGTGGGAACTGACCACGTGACCTCCGAAAGAGTCAGATGCACTCTTGACTACTGAGCCATCTCTCTCCAGCCCCTATGCGCGTCTTCTACTTTTTCGCTTTTATTATCTTTCTTCCTCTGCTATAACAAAAGTGTTACACAATATAGGAAACTCTGTAATTTCGTTCATGAACTATTCATACACTGAGCATGTAGGAAGCATTGCAAGCACCAATTTTTTGAGTGTTGTGAAGTAAGCGCCTGCCAATAAAGAAGGCATTCTCTCTTACAGTAAGCTGCAACCCGTTTCTCCTTTCATCTCTCACAATTTGTACTTTTTCTAAGCTTCAGTCATCGAAGAGAACGCCCGAACCTAGCTAACATTGTGAAAATACAGTACCCTGGGAAAGGTATGCCACAAAAGAATTCTCAAGTCTATATTATTTGTCCCAATTACAATGCTAAGATTACATGTTTCGTTTCCAAATTAAATGGTTGCTCCTAAGTCAAGATGGAATAGCGCCACCTGCTGTCTGCTGACCCCACTGGCATGCCTCTCTAAAGCTTTTGAGTAACTGCTATATTTCCCACATTGTCATGGGAAACTGTTCATCTGGCAATCTATTTCTACCTCTCCCCCTCCTTCTCCTCAACCATTTCTTTTTCTGAGACTGTGCGTGTGGATTAACTGAAGACTTTGTCTTCTAGTGTATAGTAACTTTCAAATGAACTAAGCTGGCCTACCTGCGGTTATTCTATATAAAAAATAATTTTGGAACATAAAAAGAGTTTGGCTGATTGATATGTAACTTATGTAAATGTGCCACAAAACAAGGGAGTGGTTCGTGTGTGGAAATGTAGATTTTTATCTCTGGAAGCTTAAGAGTAAAGGTTGTAAATTCTACTTTCTCTGGTGTGTTAAGCACTTGAGATTGTAACTAGTCATCATGAGCAAATGTACTAGGGTACTTCCTTCGCTCCTTACACTTTGATTTTTATAAATAAAAACATCTTACCTTGTCTGCATAACTGGTTATAGCATTTACTTCTCATCACTGAGTGTAACCCTTCTAACCCCAAATGTCAATCAGTGGTCTATCCAACAAATACATACCATGTTCCTGCTGTGTATGAGATTGTGTTACAGAGGGTGACAATTCAGGAGAAGCCCAAACAGACATATCCATTTCTCCAAGACAGTTTTGTTCCAGTTGATAGCTGTTCAGTTGTTCAGCCATTGAGTGACTAGGTGAAGAGGACAGACCGTCCTTGTCTTCACTGCAAATGGTATCCAAATGAAGAGAAATAAGCAATAAGCATGGCAGATAAAAATATGTAGTATATTGAGCTGTATATAAACTGCTCTTCCCATGAGTGGGTTTACTGAAATCTAAACCCCAGTACATACAGCAGTGACTTTATCTGGAAGTAATTTCTGTGCAGGGGACAGAGAGATCAAACGGAGCGTGGCTGCTCTGTATTTCAGTATAACTTAGCCTCTGTGAATGGGGGCTTATAGACACAGGCATATCCACAGGAGGACTGCGTGGGAAGATGGGGCTAAGAGCGTGGTGGTGCACTGGTTAGTTAAGGAACACCACAAATGACTGGGCTGGGGCTGGGGTGCAGTGGTAGGACACTTCCTAGTATGCTTGGGGCCCTGGGCTCAGTCTCCAGCCCTGCAAAAAGAGAAGGAAAGTCCCCAAGCAACTGTCAAGAGCTACAAGCAGATTGTCCCTCCCAGCCTGCACAAAGAACCAACCCAACTGCTACCTCCATCTCATGTGTCCAGACTCCAGAGCCCCAAGTCACCTAGCTTTTGGTACCTGGCTGTTGTAGCCTTATGAAACTAATAAAACAGAAATGAGTCTATGAACAAAATGATATATATGTGTGTGTGTGTGTGTATACATGAATGATATATACATACATATATATATATATACACGAGTGACCTCTTCAGAAAATGGTGGTTTAGATAGTGTTTACATGACCCTGTGATTGTGCTACACATATACTTAAAGGCAACTGTGGGATATGTGAATTTCATCACAATTAAAAGTAACGAGTGATGAAGAAAGACGTTTCTGAGGAAATGCTCATTTTAGTGAAGACCAAAAGATAGAAACTCAACAAAAGCAAGCACAAGGGTCGTTTTATTGCTCTCCTTACAGCAAATGCTCAGGAAGCTTGTGTTAAATGACAGAGAGGAGAAAGGGCTCCACCTGAAGAGTGTGAGCTGAAGACCGGCTTACATTTAAAAGCCATTTTCATTGTGGACTTTTTTAAAAAATTGAAAATGATGATTTTTATATGATATACCGATTGCTGTCCCCTTCTTACACCTCCTAGATCTTTTCCATCCATCCAAATCCATACCTTCTGTTCTGTCTCAATAAAGAACCTAAACTGGCATTGTGGACACTTTTAACACAAAACACTTAAAGAAATGATCAACATCATTAGCCATGAGGGAAACGTAAATCAAAGCTACTTTGAGATTCCATATTTCAACTCTCAAAATGGATAAGATCAGTAGCATGACAGCTCCTACTAGCAAGGATGTGGAATTGGGAGAATTTTCATCCATTGCTCATGGTAGTACAAAATTATACAGACAATATGGAAATCACTGTGATGGTTCCTTGAGAAGCTGGGAATCAATCTGTCTAAACATCCAGCTACACCACTCTTGGATATTTAGCCAAAGGATGCTCCATTCTACCACAAGGACACTTGCTCAACCATGTTCATTATTGCTCTATTCATAACAGACAGAAACTGGACACAGCATAGATGCCCCTTAACTGAAGAATGGATAAAGAAATTGTGATGTATTTACAGAATGGAGTATTACTGTTAAAATACTGCTGTTAAAAACAATGACATCAGGAAATTTGCAGGCATATGGATGGAACTGGAAAAAAATCATCCTGAATGAGGTAGCCCAGACTCATAAAGACCAATATTGTATGCATTCACTTATACATTTATACATGGGCATTAGCTGTTAAGTACATGATAACCAAGCTATAATTTGTAGACCCAAAGAGGTTAGGTTTAAGAGGAATGGACTGGGGTGAAGGTGTGCATGGATGTCCCCGGAAGGGGAAAATGGAGTCGGTTTTATGGGTTTAATGGGGATAGAGGGATGGTAGGGGAGATCATGTGGAGACAGGCAAGAGAGATAGGGTAGAGGGAGGGAATTCAGGAAGAGACAGATGGAATTGAGGGGTATTTGAGGTATGGTATGAAAATCTAGTGCAGTGGAAACATCCTAAAATATTTGAAGGCAATTCTAATGTGATCTCCTAATAATGGGTGAGACAGTCAACTGACCATCTCTTTCCACCAAAGACTTTCCAGTAGTTGGACTGGGTTGCATTCAATTGAGTTGTTGGTCACAGGGATCTCATAGAAATCCCCTAACAACCCAGGCTGTTGCCAAGACAGTGGATTGCTCTCCAAAAACTGACAGCGGGGCCCCATTGCAGAGGACAATACCCACACAACTCATTGTACATGGAAAAGTCAAACCCATGCCTATATGGCGCCTTCACCCCTAAGTTCTAGTGTCTTTGGCATGGGAAGGTACTCTGCAAGCTGCCAAAAGAGAAACATAAACACCAATGTAGCCACAGAACCCTTGACCTACAATCTGTCCTGCCTGCTAGGGCAGTGGTGGCATAGAACTTGTGGAAGTACCAACTAACGTCTGATTTGTCTTAAAGCCCTCTCCATGAGATTGATCCCATGCCCAACATTGGCTTGGGTGACCAAGAAACAGATACTAGATAGTCCAGAGAAAGAGTAAAGCCAAGAGCTACTGATAAAAAGCAAAAAGTATTGATAAAATGGCTCCTATTACCCTGCTATACTCATAGATCCATGCCTTATTCAGTCGTCATCAGAGAAGCTTCCTCCAGCAGCAGATGGGAGCAAATACAGAGACCACAGACAGACGTGACACACAGAAAGAGAGTCCTTAGAACATACAGTTCTAAATGGTATGTGTTTATCAAATCCCTTCCCTCGGAGCTCAGGGAACCTCTGAGAAAAGGAGGCAGAAAAGTTATAAGAGCCAGAGGGGATGGAGGACACCAGGAGAACAAGGTCCTCTGTCTGAATCAGCTAGAGGAGGCTCATATAAACTCCCAGAGACTGAAGCAGCAAGAACAGAACCTACACCAGTCTGTAACAACTTCTTCCTGTACATGCATTGTAGCTTGCAGCTTAACATTTTTACACACTCCCGAGTGTGTCTCTGATTCTTGTGACTGCTCTTAGGACTCCTTTTCTTCTATTGGGTTGCCTTGTCCAGGCTCGATATGATGGTTTTCGTTTTGTCTTATTATATTTTGTGTTGTCATGTTTGAGTGTTACCTCTTAGAAGACTGTTCTTTTCTTATGAAAGACAGAAGGAGCTGATCCACGAGAAAGGAGAGGTGGAGAGGAACTGAGAGAAGTAGAGGAAGGGAAACTAATCAGGATATATTGTATGAAACAAGAATTTATTTCAATGTGGGGGAAAGCAATGTGCCAATTAAATTTCTATATTCCCGTTGCTTATTATAAAGTATGATTCTAAAAGAAATCTGTTTCCTTCCTCCTGTCTTTTCACATCCTCTTCAGGAGCTTGGCAGGTGGAAAATAGTATACTGACTACTCTAGCACAAAAGGAAACTGAGAGAAACAGTCCTTCCACGAGCACTTTCCCCTCACTTAGATACTTTGACCTTGTGTGCAAGACCTCTTATCTATCGTAATTGTTCCTGTTTTGATTTGGAAATCATCTTCTTGCCATAGGATAGATAAGTATCCTGACCCTTCTTTATCTTTCCTTTTGGAGTATTCCAGAGCCATTCAGTACGATAGTCTAAAACTAAACTTAATGGGTTGAAATGAATTAGTAGGCATAATTATATATCATCTAATTCAATGTAACCAAATTTTACCAATTCAACAAGTAATCATTAGAAAATTAATGAAACCCTTTACTCTTTTAGTTAACTCTGAATGGATGAAATCTATAGTGTATCATTCACCGAACAAATGATCTCAAATTAGCCATATTTCAGTGGTCATATTTCATGGTAGCTAGTGGCTACCATGCTGGTCTGTGTAAGTCTGAGATATGCTCTCCTCTCTCAGCCTTAGGAGAGTCTGGGTTTTAAAAGCCTAATGGCTTAGAGCCAGGTGTGGTGGTACACTCACAACACTTGGGATATAGAGGAGGACAGTCAAGAGTTCAAGATCACCCTGAGATACATAACAGATGGGATGTAAGCCCAGGCCACATATATCTTTGAAAATAGAACAAGAAAGAGTAATAACAAACTATTAGTAAATGTGTTAACTCACAGAAATTATTCCAAAAGCTATGACCACTATTGACAAAGTTCTTATGGCACACCCTTGAGTACATTAAATGGGTAGAATTTGGTTTTGTGTTGATTCATAAAGTCAAGGGCTGTAAACTACTACAGTGTGATCCACTAGTATATCAGAGTGTCATTAACAGAGGCTAGGATCTAATCGTTTTTTCCTGCTTTCAAGATTATGAGCTAAGGCTGGGGAAGCCCAGTTGTTAAAACCCTTGCCTTGGAAGCATAAAGAGTTGACTTCAATTCCCAGAACCCACTTCAAAAAAGTGATGTGGGTTACACACACTAGTTACCCAAATACTGGGCCAGACCACTCGTCAATCAGCCTACCTACTGGCAACTTCCAGGCTAGTGAGAGACCCTGTCTCAAAAACTAAAGGTGAACAGATCCTCTGACTTCCACATGTACTGCACATGTGCACACACGCATGCGCATACAGGTAGGTGGGAGGGAGGAATGAAGCTAAGGTCTCCCAGATCTCTGTGGATAGCGTGTGTCACTGGCCTACACTGAAGGGAGTGTGGCATCATTTCCTGATTCACCACCACTTCTCTCGTGCACATGGTAAATCCTGCAAACTATAGAATACTGTCACTCTCTCATCCCAGATGGCGTAAAGGACACGGGCTCTTGCGCTGTGCTCTGGGTAGCCTCTCTTTTGCCAGAGGCATTCCGTGGGCATGCCTCCCTCACATGCGGCCATGAAGTCCGGGCTGGGGTGATTACAGGAGCATTGCCAAGGTTCCGATTGAACTGATTTCAATATTGATGCTGGGCTCAGCTTACCTTTGCACTTCTCCCTTGCCTCAACAAAACGGTCAACCGGAGAAAATAAACTCCCGAAAATAATTCAGTCCAGTGCCGACACAGCCTATTTCAACCTGTCAGCACAATTGTTCAAAATGTGCCCCATACAAACCAGTAAGCCTGTTTAAAATGGCAGAAGTTGGAATTGTGCCTCAGCTGTCAGCAACTTGATGAGAAATACATTAAGGAATTTGCTCCTCTATTTCAGGACTTATGCTTTTAGTGAGCAGAAATAAAACCATTTCCTATTGTGTAAGACAGACTTATGTTAGCCATGTATTTAAATTCTTCAAATAATTGATTTCTATTGTACATCTTAATTTCTTTCATCTTATAAGTGAGCTCTTTATTGGAATGAAAAGACAAAATAGTTAAAGATAGTCCATGGATTACATAATGAGTAAAATTTAATTTAGAATGATTTCGCTCCTTTTATTAAACGTAAGTTCTTTTCTCATAAAACATAATCTACATAGTTTCCCCTCCCTCTACTCCTTCCAGCTCCTCTCCACCTCTTATCCCATCCTTATAAGGAGTTTTTAAATGAATATAATTTATTATTCAGAAATTAAGTTGAATGTAAGTACAGAGTCAAAAGTAAGGAGCTGGGCACGGTGTCCACACTTGTAATCTCAACAACTGGCAGGTAGAGGCAGAAGCATCAGAAGTTCAAGGCCAACCTGGATGATAGGAAACCCTGTCTCATAAGCACAAAAACAGAAACAAACAAAAATGAACAGCTCCCTGGGGAGCAGAAAGGAGATGGGGTAGGGAGCTGATGGGGGACAGGGGAGGAGGGGAGGGAGAGGGAACTGGGATTGACAAGTTAAACAAGCTTGTTTCTAATTTCAATAAAAAAAGAAATCCAAAACAAAACAAAACGGATTGCTTATTACTCTACAAATCTTTGGCTTGCGTCCTTCACGCCATACAACACACACCAAACTACAGTGAATTAATTCCAGGCCCGGTGTAACAAACACGTCATGAATATGTAGAGGACAACTTCCCCCAAATGTTCATTTCCTGTGAGAATAAGGAAGAGGTGATTACACCGTTTGGTTTTATCATCCGATGTGGTTGATGCATTGTTTTTATTGTCTCTATTGCTGATTGCTTTGTGGGTGTTTTGTATGCTTCCCTCCATGGCCATCACAGTCTATTGTGAGTTTCTTATTTACAACTCTAATCCCCTTGAGCCATATTCATTTAGTGCACACTGCTCTTTTGTAGCACCCGAAAGTTAGAACTATGAAAGCATCTGTAAAAGGATCACCTGTTGCAAAATTGATAAATGAGGACATTTAAGAACATGGAAGCTACCTACAAGAGAATTCAAAGTAGACACAGCTAGAGGCTCTCTTTCTCTCTTTCTCTCTCCCCCTGTCTGTGTGTCTGTGTGTGTGTCTGTCTGTCTCTCTCTCTCTCTCTGTGTCTGTGTCTCTCTCTGTGTCTCTGTGTCTCTGTGTCTCTGTGTCTCTGTGTCTCTGTGTCTCTGTGTCTCTCTCTGTCTCTGTCTCTCTATCTGTCTCTCTGTCTCTGTCTCTCTATCTGTCTCTCTATCTGTCTCTCTGTCTCTCTGTCTCTCTGTCTCTCTCTGTCTCTGTCTCTCTCTGTCTCTCTGTCTCTGTCTCTGTCTCTGTCTCTCTCTCTCTCTCTCTCTCTCTCTCTCTCTCTCTCTCTCTCTCTCTCTCCCTAGGATTCAGAGTGCAGAAAAAACTGTATAGAAAATGTTCCATAAAGTTGAGCATTGTGACTAACACTACCACTCCGGGCAGTGCTGTTATTGTTATAACCTTGTACACATTGATATTTGAAAACATGTAGGGAAGTTCTTTGACTTAATTTCCATTGTTTTAAGCAAACAAATGCAAATATGTTGATTATCTTGGAATTACTAAGATTTAGGACTGTGAGATTTCTATTTCTGATTCAATATTGTTACTAATGGTGTGGGTTTTCTGTTTCTTATTGCTTCAATATTAAAAGAATGTATTTGTCCCAAAATTTATTCATTTCCTTTAGGTTATCAAATTTATTGTGTGGCTATCAGAAAATCTCTGGGGACCCTTTGTGTTTCTAGGCCTCATTTTTCATCTCTAATTTGTAATCTTTTTTCCCTCAATCCTGTTGATCTTTTGGGTAAATTCTTCCTTTTGCCGATTCTCAGTTGTTTAATACCCATCTATTTACATAGATTCCAAAGTTTTTCTCATTATTGATTTCTACTTTTATTGTATTGTGACCAGAAAGATATTCAACACAATTTAACTTTTTTTAGTTGTGAGAGTCTAGCCTTTAATGTCTGAACTATCCCTCCAGCCCTAACTTTTTAAAAAATTGTTGAGACATTTTTGTGGTCTGTCACCTGATGGGAAACAGTCCATGTGCTGCTCAAGAGAATGACTATTCTGAAGCCGCTAGATGAAATGGTCTGTGGATGTCTTAGACCAGTGTGGTCTAGGGCACAGTTATTTTCTAGATTTCCATCCATTGATAAAATTGGAGTTTTAATGACTTCTACAATTCAGTATTTGAATCAATTTCTCCCATTAAGTTTATTAATATTTATTTCATATATGTAGGTACCTTGATAAGGTACACACATTTAAAGCTAGTGTTTCTCTTTATTGTTATATAACGGAATTCCTAATTTCTTTTTATTGGGTTTCATTCTTAAATCTATTTTATCCGAAGTAAGTATGGATGTCCCTCCTGTCATTTAGATTCTACTTCCATGGGTCCTTGGAGATGTTGCTGACCTGGAACAGGCTATGGAGATGAAGCTGGCCTTGAACACATAGAGATCCTCCTGCCTCTACCTCCTGGGTCATGGGATTAAAGGTATGCGTCAAACACATTCAGCCAAAGTGAGTTTCTTATAAGCATTCTATACTAGGGGTTTGGCTTTATCCATTTGGTCACTCTGTGCCTTTTCATAAATAATTTGATTCATTTGTATTTAAAATAAAGCACAGCAAAGCTTTCCTATCATTATTTTGTTACTTATTTACTAACCTTGCTATGATTCCTTTCTTTATCCCTGTAGTTATATTATCTTTCTCAAGCAGTGTAATGATTTGATTCCTTGCTTATAATTTTGGTTATATCAGAGACTTTTGCTTTATAATTACCAAGATGATTATAAAAACATATTCTGATGATGGCATGTTCCTTTAAATTGACAACTATAATATTGTGATCATGACAATATGAAAAAAAAAGAGAAGGAAGTACTTATTTAACTTGAACTTCACCCATCCTTGTCTTCCCCCTTTTAAGGCATGCTTTTATGTTTCCTGTTTATTTTTGTTTATTGAAACAAGCTCTTCCTTTGTAACCCAAGCTGGCCTCAACCTAAGAAAGAAGACATGCATTATTTCTGTGTGTTTTTTGTCACTTAACATAATGGTTATCTGTCCATTCAGCCTCTTATCAATGTTATAATTGTATTCTTATTTATCAGTTCCTGTGTTAAGGGACCTCTAGTCATCACTACTGTGATAGCTGAGTGATAAGCCTGGGTGTGGTGTGCTGACTTAGAATCCTTGGAGCTCTAGTATTAGTTTTTTGAGGAATCTCCACCTGGTTTCCACAAGCAGAGCTCTAGAATTAAAGGTGTGCGCCTCCGACGCCCTGCATTGTCTCTCCATATTCTTGACAGCATTGTTGTCATCTGTTTTCTAAATGATAGGCATTCTGCCTGACATGGGCTAGAACTTAGATACAATTTCCATTTGCATTTTCTGATAACTTGAGATCTTGAATGTGTTTCCAAATATTTATCGACCATTTGCGTTTCTTCCTTTGAAAACCATCCATTTAACTCCTTAACCCATTTACTGGTTGAATGGTTATTTTTTGGCTTTGATTTATCTAATTCTTTAGAGATTCTATATATTAATCCCCTGGGGAATGGAGAGTTGGCAAAGTCTCTGTCACACACTGGAAGCTGCCTCATCACACTGCTGTTTTTCTCTGTTGTACAAAGGTATTTATTTTTTATGAAATACTATTTGCTAAATCTTGGCATTATTTCCTGTTGTGTTAGAGTCCTTCTCAGAAAGACTCTGCCAATGCCTATATCTAGGGTGTCTTGCCTAAGTTTCCTCCAGCAGTTTTAGAGTTTTAGATCTTGTGTTAAGGTTTTTGATATGTTTTAATTGGTTTTGTATAGGGTGAGAAATAAGGATCCAACTTCATTCTTTTATTTATTTATTTATTTATTTGGGTTTTTTTTTTTGAGACAAGGTTCTCTGTAGCTTTGGAGTCAGTCCTGGAACTCCCTATAGACCACACTGGCCTTGAACTCACAGAGATCCACCTGACTCTGCCTCCCAAGTGCTGGTATTAAAGGTCTGAGCCACCACCGCATGCCTGACTTCATTCTAGCACTAGTTATTAAACAGGATGTTTTTTTTTTTCTTTCCACAAATGCATGTTTTAGCACCTTTGTCAAAGATTAGGTTGCTGTAAGTGTGTGGGTTTATCTGTATTCCACATTTGGTTTAGGGATACTACCCTGCTATTTTTGCTACTGTGGCTCTGTAGCATACTTTGAAGTCATGCATTATGGTATTTGAGACACCTTATGGTTCAATATGAATTTATAGAATTTTTCCTATTTATGCAAAGAATTACACTGTGTCCTCATCAATGTCATCACTGTTCTTTTTCTGGAGTGATGTAGCTGTGAATGTCACATGACCTTCTGGAGTATCAGAGTTCCCAGTCCTTGTGATAAGAGGCTGGCTGACCCACCTGCTGACTCAGGACACAGGGAATCAAACTCCAAGTTATTTTCAGTTGGTAAGGCCTGCTCTTCACCGATGAAGAAGGGGCTCCTTTGGTCTGAGGATAGAAGTGAGAAGTGTCTAATTCTTTTTACAAGGGTCCCGTGGCTTATCTTTTAGATGGAACTTCTGCTTTTCCTCTCACGGGTGGGAAGCTATGCTAATGGGACTGTGATCAACTTGGCCCACTTCTTTACTCTCTCTGTCTCTCTCTCTGTCTCTCTCTGTCTCTCTCTCTGTCTCTCTCTCTGTCTCTCTCTGTCTCTCTCTCTGTCTCTCTCTGTCTCTCTCTGTCTCTGTCTCTCTCTCTCTCTCTCTCTCTCTCTCTCTCTCTCTCTCCCTCTCCTCTTCAGCTATCTCATCACTATTGCACGAATTCCTCATGTTCTTCCTCTCTTTCTCTGTTCAGAATAGTCTTCCTTTTTCTCACCTTGATTCTTCATTGGGTCACTGAGTGAGGGGATTCCCAGTCTTCTATCTCACTGGCCAGTCAGGGAAATTTTCTCTTAATACCTCTTTGAATAGCCTTTCTCCTGCTTGGGCAGTGTTGAGTCCTTCTTGGACACCAATAAGCTAGATGTTTGTTCTTCCAGTGTCATTCCAAAGTCCCCGTGAGCTTTCTGATTACCTTTTCATTCTCTCCCGTTTTTTATTTCTCCAACTTTTATTGTTGAAGAGCCTGCTTTTAGCTCACTGGCTCTTTCCTGTCTGGTCTTCCCTGTAGTTAATGTCTTCTTTCATGGTTTTCATTTTGTTTATTGTATCTTTCCTTTAGACTTCAGCAAACAGCTGGAGGAACACAGATCCCTGCTACGAAAGGTTGAGTGCCCCACAAGGCACTAGGCCAGGTCCAGAGGACCCACCTTAGGGACTGGCCCTGGGGTATGGGCCATCAGCATAGTCCTGGTTTGTGGGTGCCTGCTCAAAACACTAGTATTAGAGTTATCACTTTTTAAACTTTGTTTATTTATTTTTAAAGACAGAGTTTCTCTGTAGCCCTGGCTATCCTGGAACTTGCCTTGTAGATCAGGCTGGTCTCCAACTCAGAGATTCACCCGCCTATGCCTCCCAGGAACTGGAACCAAGGGTGTGCACCACTACCACCCAGTGAATTTAAGTTATTTCTGTTAATGGTAATTAGATAATAACTCGTTCATTCAGCAATAATGACTGATACTCTACAATTTTGACCTTGAGCAAAAAAAAATGTCTCTGCCAGGAAGGTATTGAAATTGTTTTGTTAATACTATAGTGAACACTTAGAACACAAAACAAGGAAAACAAAGGTAGAGGCACTCCTGTTCAATGTGCTGACATCAGAAGCAGGAACCTGGAAGTAATCAACAAGACCCTAGGAGCTTGTGGCTCACATTAATCAGAATCAGGACCAAAAAGCCTGCAGGAATGAGATAAGCCTCTGAAGGGCTCTAAAGAGCTCTGAGAGGCTAGAGAGCTGAAATTCCCAGCAGCTCTGTGGATGCAGCTGCGGATGCTGGTCTCCACCAAACTGCAACACAAACATATGAGCCATGTATGCTAGCAATCAGGGACCCTTCCAGTGATCAAACCTCTCACCACGCTCTCCTGCCTCTGGACTGACTCTGACCTTGTTGATTGGTGAGTGTCAGCATCCTTGGTTGCCACGGCTAAGCACATCTGAGAGGGTGGCCAGTTTGTGTTTGTCACTCTCAAGGAGCATGGTGTTCAGGGAGCACCCACTGCAAAGACAGCATCCACTCACTCCCCCACCAGTGGATATGGACACGGTGGCTTGGTATGCCCTGGTGATTGGACTTACAACCAGCTGGTGCCGACTCTACCTGCTGTCTGAGAATGAACTCTGTCTCCAGATATCCGAGGTATTATTTAGAGTTAAACTGTTGGGTTGTTGTTTTCATTTGCTGTGATCTGTTTTCCTCTCCCAGATATGTGAACAATAAACTGTGCATTTGAAAAAGACGCCTGACTATCTGCCTTTGTGATGGGTAAGTCCTGTTCAAGATAAACATCACAATAAACACACTGCCACAAACCTGTAGAGCATAAAATAGTAGGAGAAATACCGAAGCAGCAAAGGGAAACAGAAAGTACCAGGACTGAAGGTTAAATTGCAACATGACATCCAGAGAGTATTCCTGATGGTGTGTGGCAGAATCACGAAATATTACTAACGAAGCTTCGTGAGGAGACAAATCTAGGTTTACACTGACCTCAGTAAGAAAGTGTTTCTCCTGCATGGGGCTCTAGTTGCATCTCAGAAGGGACATTTGGAAACAGTGTATGACATAACATTGGCCAAACTCAACTTATAATGTCAGTGGTCAAAGGTCTCGATTCACAGTCACTTGGCTTGTCCTCTTGGTGCTTTGCTGAAATAGAATGTAAGAGCATGAAGAAGAGATGAGCTGTCCTTAAGGGACATCTGAGAACCAAACAGAAATGGGAGAGAGAGCCAGTGTCCTAATGTCGTCTTCTAGAGTGTGTTAGCTACTTCTCTCATCACTGTGACCTAATATCTGACAAGAAGAAACTGAACTGGCAAGGGAAAGTGGTGGGAGTAGACAGGGGAGGAACTGGACTGGAGGGAACTAGGGGTGGAGTTGATGAAGTCACACTGCGTGACAGAGCAGACCTGGAAAGAAGCTGTCTGCACAGGCTGATCTGTTGATAAATACTTCAGTGACTGAGGAGGGTTTGGGCAGTTGCTGATCTGAAAACCCAGTTATACTCTCTTTAGGGCTCTCTTCAGCCCTGTCAAGAGCCCTTTCTCACCTCTGTATCAGACCTAACATCCTGATTAAAAAAAAAAAAAAGACAGCAACCTTTTCAATGTACTAAGTTCACTAAACTCATTCCCTACCACTGGAAGGGCTAAGGATAGCATCAGGTAACATCTGAGACCTATAGTTGAGATCCCTCTGTGCTGTGGAATAGTCCTTCTGTACACAGTGAAGATGTGTTGTTTTCATTGCTAATAAAAAGCCGATTGGCCCAGCCTGGTCTACAGAGTGAGTTCCAGGACAGCCTCCAAAACAATACAGAGAAACCCTATCTTGAAAAACCAAAAAAAAAAAAAAAAAAAAAGCCGATTGGCCAATAGCTAGGCAGGATTCTCAGGGCACAGAGAATTCTGGGAAGAAGAAGGGAGGAGTCAGAGAATCACGAGGAGACACTGTGAGACTCAGAGTGAGCAGGATGAGAAGTATGCACATGAGGTATACGAGCCTCAGGGCAGCACATAGATAAATAACAATGGGTTAATTTAAGGTGTAAGAGCTGACTGGAGACAAGTCTAAGCTATCGGCCAAGCATTTATAATTAATATTAAGACTCCATGTTAGATTCCTTAGGAAAATGGAAATCAGTCTACCACAAGATCCAGCAATTCCACTCTTAGGCATATACCCAAAAGATGCACATTCATACAACAAGGACGTCTGTTCCACTACGTTCATAGCAGCATTATTTGTAATAGCCAGAACCTGGAAGCAACCTACATGCCCCTCAACTGAAGAGTGGATAGAGAAAATGTGGCACATTTACACAATTGAGTACTACTCAGCAGAAAAAACAAAAGCAATGGAATCTTGAAATTTGATGGCATTAGAAGAAATCATCCTGAGTGAGGTAACCCACTCACAAAATGACAAACATGTATGTACTTACTCATATATTGATTTTAGACATGGATCATGGGAATGCCAGCCTACAATCCCACTGCCAGAGAATCTGGGAAACAGGGAGGACCCTAAGAGAGATACGCATGGTACCCCAGAGAAGGGGAATGGGACAGGATCTTCTGAGTGGATTGGGAGCATGGAGGAGAGGGGAGAGGGAGCTGGAAAAAAGAGAGAGGGAGAAGAGGAGGGGAGAGGAGGACATGGGGGAGCAGAAAGGCTAAGTCAGGGGAAGAACAGTGGACAGGATGAAAGATACCATAATACAGGGTGTCATTATAGGTTTGAGGAGAGATCTGGCCCTAGTGTGATTTCCAGAGATCTACAAGGATGATACCAACTGGCAAACTAAGCAGTAGTGGAGAGGCTACCTTAAAATCCCTTCCCCAATAAGGAGATTGAGGACTACATTATACTCCATGCCAGAGCCTTCATCCAGTGGCTGATTGAATCAGAAGCAGGAGTGATGAGCTAAGTAGTACGCCAAAACTGGTGAAACCCACAGAAACAGTTGACCTGAACAAGGGGGAGCTCATGGACCACCAGATTAATGGCTGAGAGGCCAGAATGAGACTTATCCAGATCCCCTAAATTTAGGTGTCAATGAAAAGGCCTTGACAATCTATGGAGCCTCGGGTAGTAGATCAGTATTTATGCCTAGCATACAAATGGACTTCGGGAGCCCATTCCACATGGAGGGATGCTCTCTTATGCTGGGCATATGGGGGAAGGGCCTAGGCCCTGCTCCGGATGAAATGACAGACTCTGGTGATCCCTCATGGAGAGCCTCACCCTTCCTGGGGATTGGGTGGTGGGTTGGGGGCCTAGAGGGGGCTGAGGAGGAGGGAGGGAGAAGGAGCTGGGATTGACATGTGAAACAAGCTTGTTTCTAATTTAAATAAAAATATTTTTAAAAAAAACACATTCAGGAAAAAAAAAAGACTCCATGTTGTGATTTGGGAGCTGGCTGGCAGGACAGAAAAGTCTGCCTGCTGTAACTGAGGGTTTTTCTCAATGAGATTGACATCTTAGCCAATTTTCTAAATACAATACATCTCTTCAAACATGGATGGGTCTCACCCAACTATTTGAAGACAGGCATACAAAGGCTAGCCCACGTAGTGACCCTTTCCTATTGCCAGTTCAACTGAAACTCTGCCTTCATTTGGTTCACCAGCATGTAGCTTTTATTCTAGAACTGTATCACTGGCTCCTTTGTGAGTCTTCTGCCTGCTGAGGGTGGATGCTGGACCTTGTCAGCTGCCATAATCACCAGAGCCATTTCTTTACAACTATTGTGTGGCATTTTTTCTTCAGGGAATAACCTGACAACATCTAGAAGTAGGGATTACCTTGTTCCAGTAGCCATGGTTCTAGTGAACAGAAAACAGCAGTAGCCAAGTCTATGGTAGCATGATGAAGCTAATGAGCTCCCTGGTAGAGAGAAATAAGAGAATGTCACATGACCTTCACCTAAGTCTCCTTCTTGCCCTCCCCCTTCTCCCCTAGCCTTAAATGATCCTGGGAAACGCTGCATATACAGTAAGTAAAAGGTTAGCAAAAGGAAGACTCCAGGATTCAGCTTTACAAGGTCACCATCCATAATGGGGCAGGACTTTGCAGCAATGCAGTTGTTTTGAGGTCACCTACCCTCCTCTAAATAGCCCCTCACTTGTACTCTGTGTGCAAGCATAATAAACTGATTGGTTTCCCAAGTTGGACTCTGATGAAATTGTACCTTGTTCCTTGTTCTGCCCTTTGTATCTATCGGGACAGAATAGACATTTATTTTTTTACTGGCCCCAGAAAAGTTAACGTACCAAGAGCAAATCTCTTGATTTCTGAACACAGACACACACACACACACACACACACACACACACACACGCACACGCACACGCACACGCACAGAGAGAGAGAGAGAGAGAGAGAGAGATCTCCAAGAGAGACCTCCAGCTGATCTATCTCTCCAGTGAACCCTCACTAATACACTATGTATTTATAATCTAGCAAATTAGGTCATTGGGATCAGGCTATGCCCTGCTCTAATTTAGTACACACTGCGTAGCACAACGGTTTTTCACACTGTGTCTTGTTCTCTCAAACTCCACTTGACCATTTGAAGACAGAAGACGACGGTACACCTGGGTGGAAACATAAAAATCACCATGCAGCACCGACCAATAAATGACCTCTTCCTGGGTGTAGAAAGGTGCTAGTTTATAAATCTACCAAGGTGAATTAAGACTGTAGGGACACTTGAGCATATTCAAACCATATCTGGGAAGCCAGGCCCAGAAAATTACTGGACACACCAGACCAAGGAAAGTATAAAGCTCCCCCAACTGAAATGCATAATGATATGGACACCCAGAACAGGAATGGTGACAGCTCCCATCAACCTGCTATCTGACACCTGGTGTGGACATCAAAAACCAACCGGTAGAGAACCGCAAACTGTCTCTGGGGATCAGATCAGCTCATTCCCTGCTATTGACAAAGACTACTCAACGACCATCTCTCCATCTTCCTAGTCACCCGGCTAGACCTCCACCTGCCTCCTGGACTCAGTCTGACCCCTGGGCCTCTGCAGCTGGACTCCTCACTGTGTCTTCATTCTCAGAGCTGTGACCCACAACAACCCAGTTCTACAGCAGCAGCTTCCTCCCTGTAGCTGCTTGCGATTGTTGTCAATGCAAACTCCATTTATACTCCCCAAATTTCTTGAAACTCAAAGGCTCCTCGGAGTGAGACTGGACCCCATGGGTGCTTGGTCACTAGTTTGTGTTGTTTGTGAAGGATTAAGAGGCCTGGCCGGGTGTTGGTGGCTCATGCCTTTAGTCCCAGTGCTCGGGAGGCAGAGACAGGTGGATCTCTGTGAGTTTGAGGCCAGCCTGGTCTACAGAGCGAGTTTCAGGACAGCCTCCAAAGCAATACAGAGAAACCCTGTCTCAAAAAACAAAAAAAAAAAACAAAAAAACAAAATAGAGGTGTGGCCTTGTTAGAAGAGGTGGGTCACTAGAAATGGGTTTTGAGGTTTCAAAAGTCCGTGTCATTCCCAGTTAGCATTCTCTACCTCGCAGTTGCATCTTAGAATATAAGGTCTCAGCTAGGACTCTAGTGCCATGCCTACCTGCCTGCTGGGATGCTCCCCACCATTAGGAATATGGACTCAGGCTTTCTGAAACTGCAAGTTCTATAAGTTGTCTCTTCAAAACAATTCAGAAGTAACAACACAGGTGTACAATAGACCATAATGGTCAGTAACAGCACCGATATTGAGTCTAGGGAGTCAGAGGTTGAACCTAGAAGGCCTGTAGTGTCCAAAGCAAACAGCCTACAGGGAGGTAGAATCCTCCAGCAAATTCTTTCACACACTTCTCTAGGGACCAGCCAAGCACTGCCACCTCCAGACATGTACCTGTTGCTTCAACACAAGGTCTGTGCTCATTCCATAAGTTGTCTGAACCTATGTGACAATCACCTTTGTGACACTTATGAACAAGATCCATCAGCATGCTGACACAGATGACAGGAAAAAATCCAAGATGGGTGTTATTTCTTTTATTCACATTGTCTCTAAACAGAATGACATTAAGGTAACCAGAAATGATAAGGCCATATCAATATTGATTGTCTATATAGATGGGCAGACAAGCATACACATGACCTGAATGTTATTTGTCTAATAACTCTACACCTATGATTTACATTACACTTCGGTGTTAGCATTTTGTGTTCTATGAGCTTTGAGAAACGCTGAATGGCATGTTTTTATCATTCTGATGTTACACAGAATAGTTAGTTCATCTGAAAAACCCACGCGTTCTATCTGTTCATCTTTATTTCTCCCTGGTCTTTGGCTATCTTTCATATTTTTGTTTTACTGTCTCCAGAGTTTTGACTTTTTCAGGATGTTACATATAGTAAGAATCATATAGTATGCAGATTTTTTCCATATAGGTTTCTTTCACTTAGTAATAAATATTTAAAGTTTTTCCTATGTTTTTGTGGCTTGAAAGATACACCTTTTCAGTGGTGAAGAATAGACCGTTGTTGGATACACCACAGTTTATTTGTTCACTTACCTACTGTAGAATATTCTGATAATTATGACTAACATTGATTGCTATACACATGCCATTTAGCTAAATCTTCCAAAAATATCTCTCCAAAGTGTCTTAATGACTTTGTACTTCCACTGATGACTTGTTAGAGTTCCTATCACTTCAGTTCCTCACATCATTCAATCTTATCAGTTCTTTAGATCTTTGTCATGCTGGTGTTTTACAAAACAGCTTAAACTCCCTGCCAATTAAGTCTTTTTAAAGTAGAGTTAAGCAAATATCAGTAACAACAACAATAAAAAACAAACTACCCATTATACCCATTGCCCTATCAGCTAAGTGCTTTTCATATTTGGTGTATTATCTATCTGTATGAATGCATTTCTCTCTCTTTTTCTTCTTCTATAGCTACATGGAGATCAGTTGAGCCAAAAGAAAACTCAACATGCTCAATTGCAGCAGAGTTAGAGTTCATTTTAATAGTTTGCCCTTTGATCTGACTTGGGAAATCAAGCCAAATGTCATTTAATCTTTCTCAGAACACAGATGTGCTGATAAATCACTCCGGGATATTTATTCTGATATTTAATTGTTCCAAATTGATGCCTAATAATTTTTTATCATTTTCAATGGCTTCTCACTCTTTCATCCTGGGTATCACATATAACACTATATGCTATCCCCTCCCTATGAAATCCCTGAAATGGAAACATTGCTGACCTGAAAACTGGCCTTTGACCAGCTATTCTCAACCTGCCGCTCCTGGCACCAGCTTCCAAACAGCATCTTTGTTGGAGGTTGCTGCAACAATGAGTAAGCCTTATGCATCTAGAGTAGGTCACACTTTTATACAAGAAGTACATGGAGGAAGTAAATGAGGGGTGGAAGGCAGAAAAGGAGTCATGGCTTACGCCAGTGAAACTACAATGTACCTAGTGTCTGGCCTCCAAACCCTGAAACACACCCGTGAATCTTCACTCCCGGTGAACACTCACGTTAGTGACCATTCGGGACCTATCCCATATCCGCCTCTCCTCTTTCTCATTCTCAGCTAACGTTTCCCCTTGCAAGAGAACAGAAACTCTCTAAACGACATCTGCTTGGCCTTCAGTCACCAGGGTGACCTTTCCCACTCTGCCTCTAACCTGTCACTGGGCCCCTGCCCTGTTTTGCTGTCTCAGAGCATTATTCTGGCTGTCCTTTCTCTCTCTATTCCCTCACTCCTCTTCCCTTGGTTCCTGTCCTTCCATAATTTAATCAGAACTGTGCTATCAGTACAATGTATCCACCTCTAGTACCTCAAGTCATCAAACTACAGTTTTTTTTTTGTTTTGTTTTGTTTTGTTTTTTGTTTTTTCGAGACAGACTTTCTCTGTATTGTTTTGGAGGCTGTCCTGGAACTCACTCTGTAAACCAGGCTGGCCTTGAACTCACAGAGATCCACCTGCCTCTGCCTCCCGAGTACTGGGATTAAAGGCATGCGCCACCAACGCCCGGCTTCAAACTACAATTTTATCTTTGTCTTCAGAGACTAAAACTTAGCTCTAATTCAATTATCCAGCAAACATTACCTAAGTGTCAATTACACAGGAAGTTTCATTAGAGACACTGGATATCTGGGTAGTAAGTAGGTAGACATGGGTGGAAATTACTGCCTGAGCATTTGGACTTGAACCTCTTCATTTCTAATCGAAGGCCTCGGAATGCACCATGCGTCCTTCCCATCAGATTGTTTTCACAGATAATACAGAAAGATATACCAGTGACACTGATTCATGCCAACTTTTGCTACAATAGGCCTCTCTGAGGAGTGCCAGTTACTGGAAGTCAGAGCAAAGAGCTCTGAGGGAGTCTGTTGGAGAGGCTCCTCAAATGCTGCCTAAGACCCACATGGAATGGTGATAAAGCGAGAACAGCAAAGGCTTCGGATTGAGTACATCTCAAGAAGTGTGACTTAAATCCTGGAACCCTTACTGGGGTGGGAAGGAATGAAGAAAGGGCAGGCACAGGGACATAAAAGCTGGGGTCAGGCGGGGTGGGCACATTGTGATGAAAGGGCACCTGCTACCATTTTAATCAGAACTTCTATGTGTCTGTGATGTACAGCATAACAAGGTGTGGGGGCGGCCAGTCTCTGTGGCAGCAGGTCCTGGCTGTGAACATCTGGAAGGATGTTAGTTTTTTGTACACACTGTGCATCTCATTGTTGGACCAGAGGGGAAAGACTTTGGCAGCTTTGCGACTGACTCATATGGGGAAGGGCTTTGCCAATTTCCCATGAGCCTGAGGCTTTGTCCTAGTCATGGTCGTGCTGGTGTCAACCGTACACATTCACTCTAGGCTTCACTCCCTCAGGGCATCCTCCACTCCCTGCAAACAAGGGGTCCTTATAGGGACCAGAAAAGAAAGCGATGACTGCTGGCAGAGGAAACCATATCCCTTCCTGGTGCTTCTTAAAATTGAATAAAAGGAAATATCAGTCTGCAAGAGAAAAGATGCTTGGGAAATTGTCAACCCACCCGGTGGCCAGTGAGGCTAAACTCCCCGGGGATCAAAGCGTATTCCAAAGGCCTGTGTGGGTACTAGGAGACTCCGGGAGTCTGAGCTCAAGAGGAGGGCAAACAAAGAATTTCTCATTTTTATTATTAAAGCAAGCCAAACATGAAGTGACATTTGAGGTTAGCTTATGCAAACACAAGTGCAGAGAGGGAGTACACCTGGTCTACCTCTTATCATCTTCGGTCATGTGAAAAGAGCCAAGGATATTCCTCCCAGGCCTTTGTCTTTTCCACAGGGATAATGTGGACAAGCCATTCCTTTCATGTTCTTGCTTTCAAACGCATTCACTTACCACAGTTCATGCAATTCTTTGCAGAAGGCCACCTTGTGGAAAGAACATTCTGTATTCTGCCCCACCCGTAGTTCACAACTTTTTTACATGGGCTCCCACAGGAAATAACTTCACTTATAGGAGTAGTACAGAAAATTTGAGAATGATTCCAGGCTTCATAAGCTTTCTCTATATGTTAGATTTCCATTTCAGGGATAGACACCTGAGCCAAACAACTTAAAATGAGGAAATATCTACTTCATTCCATGGCTCCAGAGGTTTTGGACACGGCTCGCTGACTCTATTGCTATGGGCCTGAGGCCAGACTGAATGTCACAGTGGTGAGTATATGGTGGGGCAGAGGAGCCTACGTCATGATACGCAGGAAGCAGAAAGAAAGGAACCTGTCAGAAATATGTTACATCTTTTCTGAGTATGCCCTCATGACCCACTCTCCTCCAACTGAACCCTCGCCTCAGTAATATCATGTTATGACTCCACCAGAAGTTTAATCAGTTGGTTGGGCCAGAGATGTCAGGATCCAATCGCCTCTCACCACAACCACCAGTTGGAGAGCACATGAGCCTTCAGGACAAACACGTCCTAACCAAGCCACAGCAGTGCCCTTTTTAGTGTGGGTGAGCTATTGAAATGGAGTTGTCTCTTAGAACTGTGGCACATATGAACATGTAAGTCTTTTATGGATGGAAGTAGATCCAATGAAGCTTGAAATACCAAGAATGTCACCCTACAATGCCCCTTATAAAGAACTGAGTCTGTGTCCCTTCCTCAGGATGCAGAAACACAAGAATACGAAACGTAAAGTTGGCCTAGATTAGCAAGACACCATTGGGGAGGGGGAGGGGACATGGACAGGACTAAATTTGCTTTGAGCCTTAGTCTCATTTAGACTGGCAACAAAAGTAAGTATCTTCCCAGGTAGCATGATGTTTTAGTGATGGAGAAACAAAACTGAAAAAAAATGAAATAAGATTTATTTTCATAGGTAAAATTTTGTTACATAGAACCTAGATAGGTTTCAATAATGTTGACCTTTGTTTAAAGTTACAGTCCTTGTGTGATTGATATATATGAATATGTAGTTGCTTTTCACATGCTTTGGAAAGCCAAAGTTTCATAACACCAATGTCCTGCCAATTTAAAAGTTCACTATAGACCTGAACTCTGAGCACTGTGCAAGATGTTGGGTTCTTGCTATAATTTGTGATGATTTATGGGAATCTTTTGTGTTGAAGATTTGACTGAAAGTTGCTTTATTTGAACACCTCCTTTTTTTCTTGCAAAGTGAAATCTGTAGCTCAATACAAAATTTTGTAATGTACTTTTGCATTAATAAAATGTCAACAGAATTATGTTGCAGTAAGTTCAACCCACTTTTATCATGGGTTCCCCATGAAAGTAGTAACATTTTAAAGGAAGCAGCAACCTGTTACCTCAAAGCAAGTCAAAGTAAGTTGTTTATAAAAAGGTTATTTTAAGGGGGGAAGCAAAAAAGCAAAAATCATTTTATCTTTGGTATGGGATTAGATTCAACCACAACGTCGTTGTCAAGAAACACAGTAGATACAAGTGCCTAGTCACATAAAACATCTCTTGTCTGATAATTGTAGCTGTTTTCTTGTTTCCAGTTCATGTCACTCCCGAGGTTACCTGAACCTCTCTCCTCTGCAAACTCCCTCCACAATGCCAGCAGTGACCTCTGAGTTTTAAGCCATACAGAAATGTGTTAGATGAACTGCTGTATTCTGCTTGACATGATCAGTGGTCCCTCCACGGTCAGTCAGACCACGTCCACCCATTCCTTGAAAATCTTTGGCAGCTGTACACACTTGATAAGATAAAGTTTTATATCCCTAACAGACAGTGATAAGGTCCTTATTTTTTTTTTTTTTTGGTTTTTCGAGACAGGGTTTCTCTGTGGCTTTGGAGGCTGTCCTGGAACTAGCTCTTGTAGGCCAGGCTGGCCTCGAACTCACAGAGTAAGGTCCTTATTGACTGACCTCCTGCTCTCTTCTCAGTTCTTACTTCTTTGGCCTTAGCCCTTTATCTGTCCCTTCTTGGTTCTCCAAATCCAGATCAATGTCAGCTTCTGAAACTGCCCAATGCTCCCCCCCACACCTGTGCTCGCCTCATGCCTACTCACCCTGCAGTCTCACCTTCGGCATCATTTTCTCTGGAAGCT
Organism: Mesocricetus auratus; assembly: GCF_017639785.1. Lineage (NCBI taxonomy): Eukaryota > Metazoa > Chordata > Mammalia > Rodentia > Cricetidae > Mesocricetus > Mesocricetus auratus. The sequence continues at coordinate 28,923,655 of NW_024429193.1, read as the reverse complement.
TTCAGCCCCAACTACAAGTTTGGAGCCTTTGTCATATGCTTCCATGGGAGACTCTAATTCGTCATCTCTCACGTAGTAACTGGGATTGTTAACCTTTCTATCTTGGTTGGAATGATAGAGTCAAGGTTAGGAAACCATACAGTTGATTTATCTGTGATTTGTCTTTGGGGGAGACCAGTCTTGCATATGGACCTTACCAACACATAAACTAGGGGCTCAAATAGAGTAAAGGCGGGAAACAGAGAAAGCATTCATGCATAGGTATATGTTTCTCTGCTTCTTGGCTGTCATGACATGACTTCTGCTCTGTCATATCCTTCCCTGAACCATAGACCAACAGCTCCGAAACTCTGAGCCAAAGTAAAGCCTTCCACAATTCTCTAGTCTAACTAAAACTGTTATCCTCAGCAAGTGACCTGCCTACACTGACGGCCACAGACCCATGAGACTTGAAACTGATTCTGACCAAGAGATATTTCTAGTGCAGTTCTTGGAACAGTGTGATTCCTTCATAACTATCACCTGGAGGCTGGAGATATATCTCAGTAGTTACAATGCTTGCCTAGAATGCATAAAATATGGTTCAGTTCAGTGTTTGGGAAGCAGAGGCCAGAAGATCAAGAGTTCAGGGCAAGGTCAGTTACAAGTAAGCTCTAGAAAATGTGAGTGGGTTCTACCTCAAAAAAGCCAGAAATAATAAACTATTACTCAGATTAAGATTGTGTTTATTGAAGCCCTACTTGGGGTGCATGCTTTATGAAACAGGATATGGTTGAAGCCTCATGAAACAAGAAACACATTTGTGATCACAGTGCTATGTATGATCAGAAAAGTGCACACGTAGCTAGTAGGATCATCTGATCCCAATTGGTGAGACCTGTGTTTCCCACTGTCCCATAAGGAGCACTGACCACCACAGGCACACTGACTGAAAGTCAGGATGCATAGACGAGGAAGTACCTGGAGTTCAAGCCTGACCTGGAAGCTGTTCAACAGACCCAGCTCAGCCCCACACTGAGCATACCTTGTCCAGTCAAGCAACTGCCTCACCTAATGATAAAGGACAGTTCTGAGAAATGTGCTATCAGGCAATTTCATCAGAGTCCAGAGGGCACAGGCCAGTCACTCTCAAAAGACCTCTTCTACAGTCAAGAAATGTGGTCAGATCAAGACGCAGGCAGCCTCTGCCAGCAGAAGTCAGCGTACTGTCTTGCAGTAATCTGCTTTTTAAGTAGAGAGAGCATGTTCTGAAAATACTGATAAAATATAGCATAGTGAGTTCATAATCCAGCAACATAATGGGGAGTATCAAGAACTCTCCGTGGTCCATAAGTGTGCTGTTCAGGGGCAGAGCCATGTTTACAATCATGACCACAAGTGTGTGAGTAACACATTGTGCTCTGCTACTAAGATGGTGAAAGCATCACTTGATGACAGGAATCTTGTAGCTCTGTTATGGGACTGCCATTGTATGTGTGGTCTGTTGTGTGATGACACAGTATGATATTGGGACATCTTTTTAAAAGGTTTTCAGGCTAGGAAGAGACTTTTTTCTGAATAGGCAAAGGAGTATGGTCCAAATGTATCTGCAGATATGCAAACAAAGCAATCCAGACCAGTACCTCCTTTGTCCTCATCTGTCAGGAGACAGGAGTCCTCTGCCCTTAACATCCCAGAAGAAGATCCAGGACAGTCAAAGACACATCCAAACTTAGCACCCACAGACATGCCTGAACCGAACCAACCCACACTGTTCACCCTGCTCTGCCTTGTCTTTGCTGCAGAAAGGTGAAGGCTCTGACTCAACCTCCACCACTCCCTGTCTCCCTCACCCTGACATTCTGTTGTCTGTTCCTATGGCCCCAGCATAACACACCATGACATCTTTCCTTGCACCTGTACAGTAGACTGTTTTCCCAAGTTCCTCCTGTGTTTTCTCTCACAACGATACCAGACTGACCCACTCATGAAAGACACAAATCTAACCCTGCAGTCTAAGGGAAGTTTCTACCAAATGACAAAAGCCAAGGAAGGCAGCCCTTGACTTCAAATAAAACAAGCTGTAACTGTCCCCATGTTAGAGACTGGAGTGCTGGATTTTTCTCAAGTCACATAGTGTTCTATCTAAAGAGTTCACAAAGCCAGTAAGAGGTTAAAGTGAGAGTGATGGGCTTGGCAGCAAATATTGACTATCAGCTTGAGATGACCAAGAATCACCAAGGAGGGGCAAAAGAGATGTGGTTAAGAACACTTGTTAAGCCGGGCGTTGGTGGTGCACGCCTTTAATCCCAGCACTCGGGAGGCAGAGGCAGGCGGATCTCTGTGAGTTCGAGACCAGCCTGGACTACCAAGCGAGTTCCAGGACAGCCTCCAAAGCCACAGAGAAACCCTGTCTCGAAAAACCAAAAAAAAAAAAAAAAACACTTGTTAAATAATTGCCAGGATACAGGACTCATAAGAAAGTGAGCAGTTGTGCGCTCTGGGTGTTGTTGGCAATGAGAGACCATATTTACTGCATTCAAAGCAAGCATCTAACATTCATGGCAATTCTTGATGACCATGAAATGATCACTGCCAGCTTGGCTCTGAAAATGTAGTGAAGCACAGAAAAGTGATATAAATGCTAAAGCGTTGTGAGAGAACAGAACGTATTTCAAGAGGCTGAAAAGAAGACAAGCTCACCAGGGCACCGTGGTGCCTGTCTTTCGTCTCAGCACTTAAGAAGCAGAGGATGGTAGCGCTCCATGAGTTTGAGGCCAACCTGGTCTACACAATGAATTCCAGGCCAGTCGATGCTACATATGAAGTCCTGTCTGGAAAAAAGAAAAGAAAGATAGGAAGGAGGGAGGGAGGGAAGAAGGGAGGGAGGGAAGGAGGGAGGGAGGTGGGAAGGAAATAGCAATGAAAAAAATGAGTTCAATAAGACAGATCCCTAGAGATGTCACAGGAAACGCATGAAAACATTGAATGTGGCCTGTGTTGACGGAGTCCAAAGCAAAATGTGCACATGTAATTTCTACCATGGAAAAGCAGGCCAAGTTAATATCCCACAGCCTGACATGTTTCCTCCTGTCCTCGGTGCTCACAGAACCACCAGCATTTTACCTGCAAAGGCTGATACACTCCATGCTTATATATATATATATATATATATATATATATATATATATATTCCATGCTTATATATATATATAATTTATTTTTTACTTTCGAATCCCAGTTCACCCTCCCTCCTCTCCTCCCACTACCCCCACTTATCTCCACCTCCAATCTGCTCCTCAGAGAGGGTAAGGCCTCCCCTAGGAAGTCTAGTAAGTCTGTTCCATCATCTAGTTGAAGCAGGACGAAGACACACCTGTGTCTAGGCTGGGCAAGGTATCTCTCCATATAGAATGGGCTCCGCTGAGTCAGTATGCACATTAGTGTTAGATCTTGGACTCATTGCCAGTGGCCTCATGGATTGCCCCAGCTGCACCATTGTCACCTATATTAAAGGAGTCTAGTTTGGTCTTATGCAGGTTCCCCATTTGTCAGACTGGACTTGATCTCTCACTAGCTAGGGTCATCTGATTCTGTGGGTTTCCCCCATCATGATCTTGACTCCTTTGTTCATATTTTTGCTTCTTCCTCACTTTGACTGTACTCCAGAAGCTCATCCCAAAGGTTAGTTGTGCATTTCTGCATCTGCTTCCATCTGTTTCTGGTTCTGGCTTCTCTGGGGTTGTGGATTGTAGACTGGGTATTGAAGCTGATTCCTCTCCTCCTGCCTGATATCCCAGAGAAGGAAGAATATCTCGAAGGGAGAGTGAAGAAGACAGACTGTAGTCAAAAGAAACAATTCTGAACACTCACCCTTAATGCCATGCATGACAATATACATCTCCCGAAAGAAAATACACCTGAAAAGCCGTTGCCCTGTGGCTTTAAATCCCTTGGCTGACAACCAGACATTTGACCATACACCTGACAAGTCCTGAGGGCTACAGCCCTTGGGTAATTGTCCCTGACACAATTTCACAATGGCAACGCCTGTCATGAACCAGCTGCCTAGATTTGTCACCAGGAAGGTGCCAACTGACATTCCTTTTAGTAGTGGTTCAACATTATTTCAAATTAAAGAAGTAATTGATTTCAGGGTATCAGTTAAGACTAACAAAATGAGAACAAAAAGACGAATCTTTTCGAATACAGAGACATTGCCCTATTTCCCCATAGCGCCTTCTCCAACGCCCCCTTTTTCTCCTCACACATGTACCAACACACTCACTATTCAGACAACGGGATTGATTGTTCTCTGCTCCTTGACCAGGAGGAAGAATGTGTCAGGAGATAGTAAAATTCAGATGAGCTCATTCCCAGAGTTAAGATTTTAAAGTGTAAGTCGCTTGGAGATCCAACAGGGCTACGACAGATAGAATGAACTGGGGCGCTGCTGAGGAGAATGGAATGCCCCGCTCACCCCAGCCTGCTTCCAAACCTAGGAAAACAGCTCTGAGGAAGAAACCAAAAGGATCTAACAGATCCTGAAAGGGAAACCATGTCCCCTGATCCGGAAGGACTCATAAGCGCCCCGGCAGCCCAGTGGTCTTGAAGAGGAAGACAACCAGAGCATGAGTATAAGTGAGGCCTGTGAGGAAAGACGGCTGCACGGTCACCTGAGCACACGACACTGGACACAGCAGCATCGGGCTCACTCTGCCAGCGCTGCACACAGCATAGGCTTCACTGTGCCCCGGAACGGTAAGAACGTGGACAGATGTCCCCTGCACACCCCCTGACAGCGCACAGTAGCAGTCACCGATGAAAGCAAGGAGAGCCCGCGCAGGTAAAAATGCACGTTGGGACGGTTGCGTGTGTGCACCTGTGGGTCGGGTGGGGTGATGGTCACTCCTGTGCAGCAACGTCAACAGATGGCTTGAGAGTCACACTGATTTGTTTTCTCCTCCCCAGCTCAGAGGCCTGGGGCCTGCTAACCCACAGGGTCACTTGAAGCAGATCAAGCAGAGTCATCTGTGAGGTATTCACTGCTTAGAAATTGGGATCCGGGCTGGCTATGGGGGTTCACACCTGGCATCAAGAAGCTGAGGCAGGAGACTTGAGAGTGCAAAGCTACAAAGTAAGACCCCGGAGGATGCAAGACGTGGCCAGGGAGCAGAGCGCTCGCTGAGCTTGTAGAAGGCCCTAGGCTTCATCCTCCAGACCCAAACTCTTTTTAGTGGTGTGAAATAAACTGAAGTGCGGTGCAGATTAGATTTCAGTCCTGCGGGTTCTCTGTGCCTTCTATCCCATAAGCCACTGCACTTAAGAATGCAGCTTCAGCCAGGCGGTGGTGGCGCACGCTTTTAATCCCAGCACTCGGGAGGCAGAGGCAGGCGGATCTCTGTGAGTTCGAGGCCGGGCTGGACCGACAGCCTCCAAAACAATACAGAGAAACCTTGTCTCGTAAAACAAAAAACAAACAAACAACAACAACAACAAAAAAAAAGAACGCAGCTTCAGACAGTCTGACATTGAAGCCTGTTGCGCCTGAAGCCCAAACGTAGCTGGACAGTTAGCATTGCCTCATCTCAGGACATTTATTGACAATCTCAAGTTAAATAAAATACAGAGAAATGAAACAATTGTATTAAAAATACACAACTAAAAATAAGCAGCAATGTCCACAAAATACACAGGTTTGCCACTTGGTTTGACCTTTGGTTATAACACTCTGTCTTATACCACAAATCTTGACAATGCCTTCTCTGTAAACACATTGACATAGTTCAGGTTTCTGTTGCTGTGAAGCTCTATGGTGACCATGGCAATTCTTACAAGGAAAGCATTTAATTGAGGGGGCTCGCCTACCGTTTCACGGGCTTAGTCCATTATTATCATCATGGCAGGGAGCATGGCAGCGTGCAGACAGATGAGGTGCTGGAGGAGTAGCTGAGAATCCTACATCTTGCAGGCAACAGGAAGTCTACTGAGACACTGGGTGGTTTCCTGAGCATAGGAAACCTCAAAGCTCATCCCCACGTGACACACTTCCTTCGACAGGACCACACCCACTCCAAGAAAGCTACACTCCCTAATCGTGCCACTCCATATGTGGTTATGGGGGTCAATTATATTCAAACGACCACACACATATAGGACAGGCCATCTGAGAGAAACAATGTTAACAGTGGCGACAGGTGCAGACTGTGTGACAGAGCAGCCATGACAGTTTCTTCCACAGTGTGAGACCTGCAATAAGAAGCCTTGAGAGTAAGGACTAGTTAGGTTCGCAGAACAGTTGGAAGTCTACAAATCATTTACTCAAAAGGACTGTCAGCTATCCTACCTGACCCATAGGTAACCATTTTCACAACCATAGTAATCCCTCTTGAGTGCTTGCCTATCCCTGCTTAGTAGAGCAGAATTTATTACTCTCCATATGAAAGAACGGAATAAGGAGGTAAAGAAAGAGGAAGTCGAGATAGAAAAAGTTAATTTTCAAACACAAATGTTCATTGACATAAGAAAAATGCATTGTTTTATGTTAAGCTTTTTCATTCTCTTCAGATTTTTTTCTGCAGATTTCTTACAAGTGAAAATGCCTTTTACTATAAAAAGGAAATGAGGCAGTGTTAGCAAAAAAATGAACAGATAACTTTTAGTAATTTATTCCTACATATAGAGTTGCTAATTATGAAAAGAATGTAGGCAAAAACACCTAGAGAAAAATGCACTGAAGTAACTCAGAGTCAAAGGGAGACACAGTTGGGTTTTTTTGTTAGTTTGATTTTGGTTTTGTTTCTTTTCCTGAGACTGAGTTCCACTGTGCAGTCCTGCCTAGCCTAAACTTTGTCACTGTGTAAACCAGGCCAGCCTCCAACTCATGGAGATGGCTTCTGCCTCCTGAGTTCTGGGATTGGAGGCAGGTACACAGTGTGTCTAGCAGGATGCTTTTTCTTTGTTTTGCTTCTCTACGGATCCAAGTTTCCTACAATAATAGCTATTGCTCATGCTGATTATTATATTTTTACTTTTATTTAAAACAATTTTCAAATTTAAATATAATTTGATCACATTCTCCCCCTCCCCCAAGTCCTTCCACATCCTCTTCTCTCCCTACAACCCAACTTTACGTTCTTTCTCAACAAAACAAAACAGAACAACCCAATACAACAAAATCAAGAAAACAAAATAAAACCACATCCCCCCCAAAAAACACCAAATTATAGCCAAATAAACACACACACACACACACGCCACTTCCTGTGTGCATGTATATTATGCCTTCCAGTTTAGCGTTTTTTATGGGACTCCTGAGTGTGCAAACAAGTGGGTCTCTGATTCCTGTGTCTTCACTTGGGCTCTTTTCTTCTGTTGGTTTCTCTTGCCCAACTTTTCTCTTTACTTTATCTTATATTTTATTTTGCTGTATTTTTAAAAACAAACACATGAATGGATATGTTGTTCTTTTTAACATAAAACTATGCATGTTTCATGAATTTATACTTTGTCTTCCTCCTTTTCTGTGAGCTTCCCATCTCCAATCGAGGTGAGGGATTTGATGGAGACATCCCATGTAGGGCTGGATGTTCCAAGGTTTTTCATTCCCTGTATCATGTCTGCCTGTGGGTCTCTGTATTTGTTCCCATCTGCTTCAGGAGAAAGCTTTTCTAATGATGGCTGAACAAGCCATTGATCTATGAGTGTGGCAGAATATCATTAGGAGTCATTTTATTACTACATTATTTTTTTCTTTCTTAGACTGTTATCATTCAATTTTACCTTAGGTCCCTGGGATATTTAGTCTCATGTTCTTGGTCACCCAAGCAGTATCAGATATGTGTTTTACCTTATGGAATGAACCTTAAGTCAAATAAGTTATTGTTTGGGTACACCCACTTGTGTGGGGGTCATGTAAATGTTCTCTTTATCTTTCCAAAATGTATATATGTGCTAATGAAGCCAGCATAAGGATATATGTGTATGTCACAAGTGTATTGCATCCTGATGCTCCTGAGACTGCCAATAAAGTTTGTTTCGAATCAGAGGGCAGAGCTAGTTACTAGCCAGGCATGGTGGTGTGAGTGATTGTTTGTTTTTAAAAGCCAGGTATTGTGTTACAGAACAATAACCTCAGTCATAGAAGTTTGAAAAAGTCTGATTATTAATTAAAGATCAAACTGAGTTGCTACAAAATGAGACTTTGTTTTATTAAGAAAAGAAAAAGAAAGGAGGGAGAGATGGAGGAAGGGAGGGAAGGAAGAAGGGAGGGAGGGAGGGAGGGAAGGAAGAAGGGAGGGAAGGAGGAAGAGGAGGGAGGGAAGGAGGAAGAGGAGGGAGGGAAGGAGGAAGAGGAGGGAGGGAGGGAGGGAGGGAGGGATTATAAGTGACCTAAACCACTCTCCTCTGAATGACAGAACATGGGAGTTCAAAGGCATCCTGACTCCTACCCAGCCTCCAATTCCATGATGTTACTTCCTCCACTGAAGCTCAGTCTTTGTCTACAGCACAGGCATTGCCTTCCTTAACAAGGAACCTGGTGCTATCCAGTCTCCTCCTCAAAATCATCAGTTTGGATAAAGAGCACAGACAGCTTGAATCTCACCCCTGGAAAGTCTTTCTGAGGATAGTGCCTTCAAACCTGTGGAATGAACAGTAGAGATACTCCGTTGATTTCCTTTTAAACTTTAGAGCACACTTAAAGTCACAATGACAGCACATCTTGAACTTTAACGATAGCATGCCTTGATCCACTTGTTGCCTTCAGTGTCAGAAAAAGCATCCCCTCCAAGTGTGTACCACAGATATGGAAACTTCTGCAGCTAGATATCTGAGGGACTACATGTAGGCAACACTCACTTATTGCTTCATATCATCTAAAAAACTCAGCCCTCGGTATTTACCCATGATGTCCAGGGGAGCATCAAATCTTTAGCCCTTGAGTAACATACAAAGAGCAAATAACTCCTTGAACATGGGAAATAAGCCAGCATAGTGACTGACTTGTCACAACAAATAATTCCAGATCCTCTCATCAAGTGTTTGCAAAATAGTGACCTCTTGTAATCTCCACAAGGCAACCTCCAGTTCTCTCCATAACAAAGGCCATTTCTGCCGGGCGTTAGTGGTGCACGCCTTTAATCCCAGCACTCAGGAGGCAGAGGCAGGCGGATCTCTGTGAGTTCAAGACCAGCCTGGTCTACAAGAGCTAGTTCCAGGACAGCCTCCAAAACAATACAGAGAAACTCTGTCTCAGGGAAAAAAAAAAAACAAAAAAACAAAGGCCATTTCTTTCAACTCAAGTCTTCAGCTAGATGGAACCTGATCTGTTACAGCAGTAAACTGAGATATAGTGTCCAGTAATGGCCTTAGAAGTACACTTTAGGGGTCTGAAGTGTTGGCTCAGTGGTTAAGAGCACTGGCTGCTCTTCCACCGGACCCGGGTTCAATCCCCAGGACCCATATGGCAGCTCACAACTGTCTGTAACTCCAATTCCAGAGAATCTGATACCTTCACACCAATGCACATAAAATAAAGTTAAATAAATTGTTTGGACAAAAGAGAAGTACACTTTAGAACCAAAGACTTAAAAATAGCATAATTCAGCCAGGCATGGTGGTGTGCACCTATAAATCACAGCACTTGGGAGACTGAGGCAGGAGAATTACACATAAGTTCAAGGGCAATTTGGACTATATAGTAAGTACCAGGTCAGCCAGGACTGCAAGAGACTATCTCAAAATAAATAAATAAATAGGAATATCTTCTAGATAACATAGCAAATATTTCTGGTACTCATATTGATATTCCTGTCCTACCCTCTATTGCATCTTTTCATTTAAGCATTGTCCTTTAAATTATAAAATAACACCATCACAGTCTAGAATCTTAAATGGAGGGGGAGGCTAAGTCACAGAGTCTCACACCGTGACACAATTTTAACTATGGCATACAGTATTGCCTACAGATCATTGGGATTTTTTTCATGTGAAATCTTTATTTTATGTGTGTGCTGTGCTGACTGTACAATTGTATGTGCAGGTGCATGTATTCAGGATCTTGTATGCCAAGACCACAGGATGACACCAGACATCTTCCTCTGTCTCTCTCCACCTTATTTTCAATCTAGTGTCTCTCACTGGCTCTCTGCTCCACAGCACTGAGTTCACAGGCAGGTGCAGCCATGCCCAGCCTTTATGTGTATGCTGGGGACTTGAACTTAGGTTGTCTTGCTTTCCCAGCAAGCACTCTTACCCAAGTAGACATGTCTTTAACATCAAGTATGAAATCTTTGGAAGAAATTGAACTTCATAGAAAGGGCTCATTAGGCAAAACTGACCCCTTCTTCAAGTACACTCACCTCACTTAAATACAGATGAAATGGCAAAGCAGAGAGAACTTTTTTAAAGTGTAAAGGGTCAAAGTTTATTAATGAGATTAGGGCATAATGTAAGGACATGCTCCCAACTTCAAGTGAATTATTATCTTTTACTGTTAGCAGCTAATGAGGAAAGAGCCTAGTGCAAATTCCTAAGTCTAAAAACAGTGAAGAAACATTGCCTGTTCTAGGGCTGAGAGAATTGATCTCCCAAGTTCCCAGGAGAAAACAAATGATAAAAGTAAATGGGTGTCCGTGTCTGTGAAAGACTCCTGTGACATTAACTGTCCAGGGATATCCCCCCACGCCACCCCTCTCTCTCTCTGTCACGCACACACACACTTATTTATTTAGTAACGGTAGATATAATCGCTTTTCCCAATTTACAGATGAGAGAAATTAGGTAGAAAGAACACCGTGGAAATGAAATGGGCAAGTTCAGAACTAAACCTAGGGTAGCTGGCTCTCCCCATCCCCCTTTTTTCTTTATCTCCCTCCTATCCCCATCTCCTCTGTGTGTGTGTCTCTCTCTCTCTCTCTCTCTCTCTCATTTTTAATTACACCACATCTTTTGCTTTCTCAACTATGAACCAGAGTACAATGCTGATGTCACTGACCTACAAGAGTTTGCACAACTCTCGTTCACTGAGGTGAAAGGTAACTAAAGTACATCACCCTCCCTGAAGTTCTGAGCTTGTAAACTTGCTGCCATCCATATTTCAAATCCCCAGGCCTGATTTACTTCATACCTATATGTGTATATATGGTGGCCTAATAATACATTGTTCCCAAGTAACAAATTATTTCCTTGGCTGAATACAGATTTATGTGTTTTTTTACGTTGGTGAGATATTATTTGTTTTTTGCTTGTTTGCTTGCTTGCTTGTTTTGATTTTTTTAATCTTTATTTTTATTTTTAAATTTAAATTAGAAACAAGGTTGCTTCACATGTCAATCCCAGGTCCCTCTCCCTTTCCGTCCCCTCCTCCCGTGGCCTCCCACCAACCCCCCCTAATACCCCCTCATTTCCCCAGGGAGGGTGAGGCCTTCCATGGGGGTGTTCATAGTCTGTCATTTCATCCAGGGCAGGGCCTAGGCCCTCCCCCAAGAGACCAGGGTGAGAGAACATCTCTCATTGTCGGATGGGAGTCCAAAGTCCATTTGTATGCCCGGGATAAATACTGATCTACTACCCAAGGTCCTGTTTGTTTGTTTTTTGAGAAAGTTTTTTTTTAACATTTATCTATTTTGTGTAGTTTAGAGAGTCCAGAATAACTTCCAGGAGTCACTTCTCTCCTTCACCCATGTGGGTTCCAGGAATCAAATTCATGGCATCAAGCTTGGTGGCAGGTGCCTTTATCTACTGAGAAATTACAATGGCAGAGATTAATGTTTAAAAGAAAGATTTTCATCCCCCCTCCATCCCATGGGGGGAGGTGCGGGAGAGGGAACTGGGATTGACATGTAAAACAAGCTATTTAAAATTTTAAAAAAAAGAAAGATTTTCAGACATGAAATGCCAACTTTGTTATTTAAAAACCAAGTTCCGGAAGAGTCGAACATAAGTCAAAATAGACACCTGTCTTTGATGCCTTTTACAAGTGGGAGGCTCATGGTGCCTCCCACTCCTCCTGCCCCAGGCTTCTCACAGCGAGCCTGGATGCCCATGGTCATTTTAATTTCTACGTCACACTTGCATTAGCCTGTATTTGGGGGCTTTCTGTCTCTTGTGGGCTCCATCCTCATCTAAGCAATGAAGGAAACTTATTTTGCAGTCTGCTCTCCAGTGACATCTGTGGAAAAGGCAGCCGTGGCCAGTGCTGCCATGTGGCTGGAAGAGCTCTCAAACCATTCCCTCTCCTTTCCCTCTTCACCTCCCATGCGGCAGATGGCATTAACACCGTCTACTCTCCCCTTACCTTAAATTCAGTCTTGGGCCCTTGTTCTGCCAATGGAACATGAGTGGTTAGGAATATCCAAAGATAATGAAAGTCAGTGAATGGTTGGCTTACTTCTTGCCACTCAGTTAAGACAGATCTAGACTAGTATGCTGAACAGGAGAAAACTAAAGATGTTACGGGTAGGCTCCTAGCTCACCCACTTATTGGAAGTCGGATCAGACCAACTGAACCCCCTGCACACTCCCTAGAGCTACATTCTACTGTGTAGCACTGAGATTTGCAATTTGATTTTACACACACACACTTGTTGCAACCAAGAACAACACTACCCAGAACATCACTTTGTGCTTCTGCCTCCCTTGTCTATTGCTGTTGGACAGCCGCTTCCCAAGAAAGCCAAATGTCAAGTGACAAACATGCATGAACTTATAGCATCTATGGATGGGAATTGCTTTTTTTCTGTTTTCTGAGGTATGATCTGATTATGAAACCCAGGTTGACTTCAGACTTAGCGTGTAGCCCAGGACACCTTGGAACTTGCTTTTCTCCCAACCTAACCTCCACCACACAGAAACATTAACCGTCATCCTTTACTCCAAAGCTGTCATGCGTAGGACGCCATAGGCACGCGCTCTAAACTGAACACGGTAATACTGTGTTGTTTGCTTTAAGCACCACCTGCAGTTCAAGAACCTATGATGCTTGCTTCAGTATTTATTCTTTCCTTGCTCTCTTTAAACGATAAAAGGAAGCAGCAGAGAAAGGCAGACTCAGCTTTATCACGGCACTCAAAAGAATCATCAAAGCTATGCTTTTGTTCCGTGTCATCTTGTTTCTACTCTGACGCCATCATCAAAATGGTTCTGGCCACAGACTTTCCCCTTCTCAGACACTTCATGGCTGTTGTGTTTCCAGAAGAATCCCCTGGAGATGAACAAATGTCCAGGGGGTTCCTTCACTGCTTCCCAAGAGGCACCTGAGCAGGACCCATGATCGTGTCTTCAAAAAAGCCAAGAATCCACCCAGCATGTCATTTTCATCCTCTGTCACTGAAGACAAAGAGAAAAGGACAAGAAATGGCCACTTTGCTGGAACTCAACAGTCTTTTACTTCTATCTACTCATAGACGCTACTAAGTGAGCTGTATCTAAAAGAATTGAAAGCTTAGTTTAGAGCTGAAGACTGTAAAGTGCCAAGCTTGCCATGCATATGAGAAAGAATTCTGGGAAGTTTTTCATTGGTTAGCTTAAACTGTTCAACATAATTCTAGAATAGCTGTCTTCCACATTATATCTGTCAAGTGCTTAAAAAACCAGCAGTCTGGACTTAAACTTCAGTTTTAGGTCACGCAAACGCTTGAGATGGTCTTCTGCCTGCTCTGCACCAAGGGCTACCAGGAAAGTTCTGATTCGGTTGTAGGTTGAATCAAATACACCTCCATATTAGTTATCATGTCCAAGCCCAGTCTCATGAAAACTGAGCAGTTACTAGCGTCTGAACATAGATCTAGCTGAGGTTATCTATCTGGCTCCATACTCCAGTATAACACAGGAAGGGAAGACAGTATATCATAAGGAACTCAATTACTAATGGTGTTACCGGGGGTAATTTTCATGATGATGTCTGTGATATAAAAGTCTTCCTATATACTCTCAAAATTACTTGGTCCAAAGCCAAGACAAATTAAGGCCACATTTGAAACTTTACTGCGAACAGGGTCTCACTACGTAGCTCTGACTGGCTGAGAGCTCACTATGTAAAACAGGCTGACTTCAAACTTGTAGAAATCCACCTACATCTGCCTCCCAATGGCGTGACCAACTGGCTATGTAATATTTTTTAATACATAGTGTCTCAGTCTTCTGGATTCCAGAACAATCAGGAAATTGTAAGATTGTTACCAGTAAATTCATATAAGTAAGACAGAAATTGCCATTTCCATCATCTCATATTGCCTAAACTCAAATTAAGAGATTTAAGTGTGGTCTTTCCAACTTGGGCCTGGCAAAATGGCTCCCGCAAAGAAGGATGGTGAGAAGAAGGGCCATCTGCCATCAATAAGGTGGTGACCCAAGAATACAGCACCAACATTCCCAAGAGCATCCTCAAGAGCGTGCTCCCCAAGCACTCAAAGAAATCCAGAAATTTGCCATGAAGGAGATGGGGACTCCAGATGTGCGCATTGATACCAGGCTCAATAAAGCCATCTGGGGCAAAGGAATAAGGAGTGTTCCATACCGTAACCATGTACGTTTGTCCAGAAAACGTAATGAGGATAAGGACTCACCAAACAAGTTGTACACATTGGTAACCTACATGCCTGTTACCATATTCAAAAATCTACAGAGAGTCAATGTGGATGAGAACTAACCTGCTGAATGTCAAATAAAGTTAGAGAACTGCCGAGAGACAGAGAGAGAGACAGAGACAGACACAGAGAGACAGACAGAGAGAGAGAGAGAGACAGAGAGAGAGAGAGAGAGACAGAGAGAGAGAGAGAGAGAGACAGAGAGAGAGAGAGAGAGAGAGAGAGAGAGAGAGAGAGAGAGAGAGAGAGAGAGACTATGTGTGTTGAACTGTACTGCTTAATCTACATTCCAGGCACCCACCTGGTAACACACAACCATCTGTAACCCTCTTTCAGTTTCCAAGGGCACCAAGTATACACATATGTGCTGCACAAACATACATGCAGGCAAAACACCCTTACACATAAAAACTATTTAAAAAATAACAGAGAAACAGAATGTGATAGAATTATCATAATCCCAATAACTCTGCAGGCTGAAGCAGTAGGATGACAAGTTTAAGACTAGCTGAGGCTGCAGAATGAAACCCTGTCTCCAACAACCAAGCAAAGAAAAGAAAGAAAAGGAACTGGAGCTGAGTCCATCTGAATTAGCCAACAAATGTCCACTACTAGGCTTTTCAGTGTCATAGCCCAGCCCATTAAAGCAGCTGTGGCATTTGCAGTGTTTCTCCATCTGGTCTACCAAAGCCTCCTCCCTCCTGGCCTTCACTCCTGGAGTCTCCTGACTCATTCCTTATTGTTGGGTCAAAGAAAGTATCTAAAGCTGTACTGTGCAGTGGTTTACCTTTAGAACATGAATCACACCCTTACATTTTACATATAAATTCAAGCTTTTTAATCTGATAAAAAATGGGAAAGATGGGATAAAATGAATTTTCTACAAGTTAGGATCTAAGATAGCAGTCCACTGAAGTGGGACTTTGAGCTCTGCCCATCTCTACAAGCCTTTATACTGTGTTTGTATCCAGCTTAGCACTCATCAGAATCACTGAGCTGTTTCAAGCAGAACGAAACTGAATACAGGGAATCTGGTTGGCACAGGTTTTGGTGTGGCCAATGCAGAGGTCTCTAATCCACTTGTTTGGGGTAATCCTTTGTTCCTGGAACTTTACCAAATGGATAAACTGAAGGAGCTATCTTCAGTGGGGTCATAAGGATTGGATCAGATCTGACTACTACAGCTGTGATCCAGGATACAGATGGTGGAAGCTCATCACTGGCTCTGTCACATCTGTATTTTAACAACCCAAAAATGTTGGGCAGTGGAGCGCACACCTTTAATCCCAGCACACAGGAGGCAGGGGCAGGCAGATCTCAGTGAGTTCGAGGCCAGCCTGGTCTACAAAGTGACTTCCAGAACAGCCAGGACTGTTACACAGAGAAAATCTGTCTCAAAAAACAAACAGAACAAAAAAATCCCAAAAGCAAATCTGACCATAGAAAACAAATGCATAAAAACTTGGGGGTTTTTTGGTTTTTTGGTTTTTTAAAAGAGGGACATGAATATCCTCCTTCTAAACACATCAGGGCTGTATCTAATAGATAGGACTTATTTTGTAACCAGATTCAAGATGTACAGGAGAGTGGTCAATCCTACTTCTCACTTTCTGTGCTCACCTTTGTATAAAAGTACTCAGTCAACAAGGAACCTGCACGGGCCATTCTTGCAGCATCCATCAAAGATGATCCATTATGGCGCCAGTAGACTATATTTGTACCTTCTAAAATATTCAGTGCTAGAAAAACATGATGGAAGGTGGTGTCCTTTGGGAAATTAACTATTTTTAGCAAATCTGTTCCATTGAAATCAAGAGAGATGCAAATCATGCTACCTAGCAACTGTAAATATCAATGAAATGATTAAGCATCGTTTCCATTCATTCGTGAACTATGGCTTAGCATTGCCAAATTTCCAGCTGTTTCATATAACAAGGGAAGGGAAGGAAGTAATCTGGCAGGTGAAATGCTCCTTCGAGCCTAAGCACAAAGATTTCCTTACCTGTGTGTTCTTGTTTGTTTTCTGCGGCCCTGGTAAACATCACAACTTGGGGAGGAAGGGTTTATTTGCTTATGGGTTACAGTCCATCACCAGAAGTCAGGACAGGAACTAAGTGGAGGCCATGGAGGAGTGTTGCTCTCTGGTTTGTTCCCCATGACTCATTCCTGCTTGTTTTTCATACAACCCAGGACCACCTGCCCAAGAGTGGCACCTCCTACAGGGAACTGAATCCTCCCACATCAATCATTAATCCAGCATCTGCCTTTCATCCCAGCACTTGAAAGGCAGAGACAGGCAGATCTCTGTGAGTTCTAGGCCAGCCTGGTCTACAGAGTGAGCTCCAGGACAGACTCAAAAGCTACACACAGAAACTCTGACTCAAAAACAACAACAGCAAAAAAAATCATTAATGTAGAAAATTCCACAAAGATCAATCTTTGGCAGGTCAGTCTTCTGGAAGCATTTTCTCAGTTAAGGTTTCCTCTCCACAGATGCCACAAGCTTGTGTCAAGGTGACTGAAAAACTCAACCGTACACTATGCCTCCTCTGAACATATTTACATTCTCTAATGGAAAAAATTCCTAGAAGTAACCTGTAACTTGAACCATACAGAATCTGAAAACTTCTACAAACATTAAATACAGTGCTGGAGTAGACCAAAGATACAACTAACTTGGTGAAGGAGAAGGAGATGAAGAAGAAGAAGAAGAAGAAGAAGAAGAAGAAGAAGAAGAAGAAGAAGAAGAAGAAGAAGAAGAAGAAGAAGAAGAAGAAGATCCTCACAGATGTTAACTGTGCAGGCCTTGGAGTGGAAAGATTATCCCGGCTCATCTGAGTGTTCCCTGATCACGATCTCACGTATTATTTACTGTAGAAAAGACTGGGGGATTAAACTCAGAAATGGGAAGATATGAAAGGGAAACTGCAGAGGCCCTGGAGGGGGCTGTACCACCACTTGGCACCAGAGGGAATCATTTGCCAGTGGTTTGTCAGCATTTGACAAGTCAAGGACCACAGGGCAAAACTTAAACATCATTATAAAGCCTAGCAATGGGTATGACACACTTGTGGCTTGATTCGACAAAATGGTCTCTCTGTAGCCCAGGCTGGCGCTGAGCTCTCAAGCCTCCTGCCCCAGTCTCTTGGTTGCTAGCAAGACAGGAGTTACAGGTGTATACCAGCATGTCCGGCAGATTTCAGAATGTGGTAACTTGGATCTGTGCAATCAACAGAAATATGAACCGGGACCTGAAAGCAAGCAAAGCATGAACCATAAGATCAAGGTGGAGCTTCCAGGCCCCAAACTCCGGAGATCCCAGCTTCAGGTTAGCTTGGGTCTCCAGGGGGACACTCCCCATCCCCTGCCAACACCCATCCCCTCCAGCTTCCGAGCTTCCGGGAGCCGCTCCTGGCATCCAGAAGACCCGCCCACACAGGAAAGACATTAGCCCTTCCAGGCCCCAAATTCTGGCTATCCCAGCTTCAGGAAAGACATCCGCCCTTCCAGGCCCCAACCTCCACGTCCAGTGACCCCAGCATAAGCT
This sequence comes from Mesocricetus auratus, assembly GCF_017639785.1. Lineage (NCBI taxonomy): Eukaryota > Metazoa > Chordata > Mammalia > Rodentia > Cricetidae > Mesocricetus > Mesocricetus auratus. The sequence continues at coordinate 28,905,541 of NW_024429193.1, read as the reverse complement.
TCAGTGTCAGCATCCCCAGCTTCAGTTTCAGGAAGGAAGGAGACCAATGGAGATGGAAAGACCCCACCAGTACCCACTGGAAGAAAGATGGGAAGAAGACAGAATAAGAGCTCACTCAGCAATAGAAAGACCAACATGACTGAAAAGTACGACATAGATGAAGCAGAGGAGACAGACCTTAAAAATTATTTTATGAAGATGATAGAGACCCTCAAAGAAGAAACGAGGAAATCCCTTAAACAAATAGAAGAAAAAACAAAAAAAAATCCATGGAATGGGGGGGAAAAATTCAAGAAATAAACAAATCTCTCAAAGAATCTAAAGAATACCAAGAAAAAACAACCAAACAAATGAAGGACACAACAGTTGAAGGATTGAAAGCTGAAATAGAAACAATAAAGAAAACACAGAACAAAGGGATGCTGGAAATAGAAAAGCTGGGTAAACGATCAGGAACTACAGATGCAAGCATCACCAACAGAATACAAGAGATAAAGCCGGGCGTTGGTGGCGCACGCCTTTAATTCCAGCACTCAGGAGGCAGAGGCAGGTGGATCTCTGTGAGTTCGAGGCCAGCCTGGTCTACAGAGCGAGTTCCAGGACAGCCTCCAAAGCCACAAAGAAACCCTGTCTCGAAAAACAAAAACAAAACAAAACAAAACAAAAAAAGAATACAAGAGATAGAAGAGAGAATCTCAGGTGTTGAAGACCTATTAGAGGATATACAGTCGTCAACCAAAGAAAATCTCAAAACCAACAAATCCCTAACACAAAATATCCAGAAAATATGGGACACCGTGAAGAAGCCAAACCTGGGAATAATAGGTATAGAAGAAGGTGAAGAAATACAGCTCAAAGGTCCAGAAAACATATTCAACAAAATCATAGAAGAAAACTTCCCTAACCTTAAGAAGGATATGCCTATGAAAATACAAGAATCTTACAGAACACCAAATAGGCTGGACCAGAAAAAGAAGTCACCTTGTCGTATAATAATCAAAACATCAAACCTACAGAATAAAGAGAAAATATTAAGAGCAGTGAAAGAAAAAGGCCAAGTAACATATAAAGGCAGACCTATCCGAATTACACCTGACTTCTCAATGGAAACGATGAAAGTCAGAAGATCCTGAACAGATGTCCTACAAACGCTAAGGGAACAAGGATGCCAGCCCAGACTACTATATCCAGCAAAGCTTTGAATTACCATAGATGGAGAAAACAAAATATTCCATGACAAAGCCAGATTTAAACAATATGTATCCATGAATTCAGCTCTACAGAAAGTGCTAGAAGGAAAACCTAGATCCAAGGAAGATAACTACACTCACAAAGACTCAGGCAATATATAATCCCACTTTACAAAACATCAAAAGAAAAAGGGAGGAGAAACTACACAAAATAACTTCACTACCAATAAATCAAGCACAAACAAGAATCATCAATCAATGGTCATTAATATCCCTCAATGTCAACGGCCTCAATTTGCCTATAAAAAGACATAGACTAGCAGAATGGATACGAAGACAGAACCCATCTTTCTGCTGCATACAATAAACACATCTCAATATCAAAGACAGATGTTATCTCAAGAGTAAAGGGTTGGGAAAAGGTTTTCCAATCAAACGGACCCAAGAAACAAGTTGGTGTACCAATCCTAATATCTAACAAACTAGACTTCAAATTAAAATCAATCAAAAGAGATGAAGAAGGACATTTCACATTCATCGAAGGAAAAGTCCATCAAGATGAAGTCTCAATTTTAAACATCTACACTCCAAATGCAAAGGCACCTACATTCGTGAAAGAAACATTACTAAAGCTCAAATTGCACATAAAATCTCACACACTAATAGTAGGAGACTTCAACACTCCGCTCTCACCGCTAGACAGGCCCTCCAGACAGAAACTTAACCAAGAAACAAAAGAACTAATAGAAGTTATGACCCAACTGGGATTAACAGATATCTATAGAACATTCCACCCAAACACAAAAGGATATACCTTCTTCTCGGCGCCACATGGAACCTTCTCTAAAATTGACCACATAATAGGAAACACAGCAAATCTCCACAGACACAAAAAAATTAGAATAACCCCCCTGTATCTTTTTTTTTTTTTTTTGGTTTTTCGAGACAGGGTTTCTCTGTGGCTTTGGAGGCTGTCCTGGAACTCGCTCTGTAGACCAGGCTGGCCTCGAACTCACAGAGATCTGCCTGCCTCTGCCTCCCGAGTGCTAGGATAAAAGGTATTGGCCACCAACGCCCAGCTAACCCCCTGTATCTTATCAGACCACTATGCATTAAAATTAGAATTCAACAATAACATAAATTGCAGAAACCGTACAAACTCATGGAAATTGAACAATGCACAATTGTACCATCCCTGGGTAAAGGAAGAAATAAAAAAAAAGAAATTAAAGACTTCCTGGAATTTAATGAGAATGAAGACACAACATACGCAAACTTATGGAACACTCTCAAAGCAGTGCTGAGAGGAAAGTTCATAGCACTAAGTGCCCACATGAAGAAACTGTAGAACAGTCATTCTAGAGAATTAATAGCACAGCTGAATGTTCTAGAACAAAAAAGAAGCAAACTCACCCAGGAGCAGCAGACGCCAGGAAATAATCAAATTGAGGACTGAAATCAATCAAGTAGAAACCAGGAAAACACTGAGAAGAATCAATGAAACAAAGAGTTGGTTCTTTGAGAAAATCAACAAAATAGACAAACTTCTGTCCAAACTAACCAAAAGACAGAGAGAGAGCATGCTAATTAACAAAATCTGAAATAAAAAGGGGGACATAACAACGGACACTGAGGAAATCCAGAGAATCATCAGGGCATACTTTGAAAATCTGTACTACACAAAATTTGAAAATTTAAAGGAAATGGACAATTTCCTGGATAGATATCACTTGCCAAAACTAAATCAAGAACAGATAAACAATCTAAACAGACCTATAACCCTTAGTGAAATAGAAGCAGTCATCAAAAGTCTCCCAAACAAAAAAAGCCCAGGCCCAGATGGCTTCAGTGTAGAATTCTACCAGAAATTCAAAGAAGAGCTAATTCCAATACTCCTCAAAGTATTCCTCACAATAGAAGCAGAAGGCTCACTGCCAAACTCTTTTTACAAGGCTACAATTACCTTCATACCCAAGCCACACAAAGATACAACTAAGACAGAGAACTATAGACCAATTTCCCTCATGAACATCGATGCAAAAATACTCAATAAAATACTAGCAAACCGGATTCAAGAACACATTAGAAAAATCATACACCATGATCAAGTAGGCTTCATCCCAGGAATGCAGGGATGATTCAACTTTAGAAAATCTATTAATGTAATCCACCATATAAACAAACTGCAAAAGAAAAACCACATGATCATCTCACTAGATGCTGAAAAGGCCTTTGACAAAATCCAACACCCCTTCATGATAAAAGTCCTAGAGAGATCAGGGATAACAGGAACATACCTGAATATAATAAAAGCAATATACAGAAAACCAACAGCTAACATCAAACTAAATGGAGAGAAACTCAACGCAATTCCTCTAAAATCAGGAACAAGACAAGGCTGTCCACTCTCTCCATATCTCTTCAATATTGTACTTGAAGTTTTAGCTACAGCAATAAGACAACAAAAGGAGATAAAGGGGATACAAATAGGAAAAGAAGAAGTTTTCACTATTTGCAGATGATATGATAGTTTACATAAGTGACCCAAAAAACTCTGCAAGGGAACTCCTAGAGCTGATAAACACCTTCAGCAAAGTGGCAGGATACAAGGTAAACTAAAAAAAAAATCAGTGGCCCTATTATATACAGATGATGAAGTGACTGAGAAAGAAATCAGAGAAACCTCACCCTTTACAATAGCCATAAACAGCATCAAATATCTGCGGATAATGTTAACCAAGGAAGTGAAAGACCTGTATATCAAAAACTTTGAGTCTTTAAAGAAAGAAATCAAAGAGGATACCAGAAAATGGAAAGATCTCCCATGCTCTTGGATTGGTAGGATCAACATAATAAAAATGTCAATCTTGCCAAAAGCAGTCTACAGATTCAATGCAATCCCTATCAAAATTCTGGCACAATTCTTCACAGACCTGGAAAGAACAATAATCAACTTTATATGGAAAAACAAAAGGCCCAGGATACCCAAAACAACCCTATACAATAAAGGAACTTCAGGAGGCATCACCATACCTGACTTCAAGCTCTATTATAGAGCTATAGTCCTGAAAACAGCTTGGTATTGGCACAAAAATAGGCAAGTAGACCAATGGAACCGAATTGAAAACCCTGATTTTAACCCACACACCTATGAACACTTGATTTTTGACAAAGAAGCTAAAACTATACAATGGAAAAAAAGAAAGCATCTTCAATAAATGGTGCTGGAATAAGTGGGTATTGGTATGCAGAAGACTGAAGATAGATCCATGTTTATCGCCTTGTACAAAACTTAAGTCCCAATGGATCAAAGATTTCAACATAAATCCAGCCACACTGAAACTTTTAGAAGAGAAAGTGGGAGATATTCTTCAACGAGTTGGTACAGGAGACCACTTCCTGAACATAACACCAGTGGCACAGACAGCGAGATCAACAATTAACAAATGGGAACTCCTGAAACTGAGAAGCTTCTGTAAGGCAAAGGACACAGTCAAAAAGACAAAAAAGGCAGGCCACAGAGTGGGAAAAGATATTCACTAACCCTACATCTGACAGAGGGCTAATCTCCAAAATATACAAAGAACTCAAGAAACAAGTCTCCAAAATACCAAAGGATCCAATTAAAAGGTGGGGTACAGAACTGTAGGAGGAAGTCTGATGCCGCCATTAAACATGTGACTTATTAGAGTCGCATACAGATGAGGTAATAAAAGGGCGGTTTACCACACCGCTAACCACACCCACTTTAGGCAGGACTAAAGACGTATACGGCTGGACGTAAAGACGTATGCGTACGTAGGCGGAACTACGTCACTAGCCAGGCCCACTTTTGGGCATGGCTAGGGGGCGTTACGGGGGAAGGCATAAAAGACAGCGCACAGGAAGTCTCGCTCTCTTTTCCTGGAGTTCGGCTTCCGGCTCGGCAGAGGGAAACGGCTTGTATCGTCTGGGTTACTTGTTTGGTATCTTGTGAGTATTTCTACATTAAATACTTAGCTTTACTTTCAGTAATTGTGTGTCGCGTATCGTTACAGCGTCTGTTGAAGCCTACACAGAACTAAATAGAGATTTCTTAATAGAGGAGGCTAAAATGGCCAAGAGACACTTAAGAAAGTGCTCAACATCCTTAGCCATCAGGGAAATGCAAATCAAAACAACTCTGAGATACCATCTTACTCCTGTCAGAATGGCTAGAATCAAAAACACCGAAGACAATTTATGCTGGAGAGGATGTGGAGAGAGAGGAACACTCCTCCACTGCTGGTGGGAATGCCGACTCATACAGCCTCTTTGGAAATCAGTATGGAGATTCCTCAGGAAAATGGGAATTAATCTACCACTAGACCCAGCAATTCCACTCTTAGGCATATACCCAAAAGATGCACATTCATACAAGGATGTCTGCTTCACCATGTTCATAGCAGCATTATTTGTAATAGCCAGAACCTGGAAGCAACCTAGATGCCCCTCAACTGAAGAGTGGATAGAGAAAATGTGGTACATTTACACAATGGAGTATTACTCAGCAGAAAAAAACAATGGAATCTTGAAATTCGCAGGGAAATGGATAGCACTGGAAGAAACCATCCTGAGTGAGGTAACCCAGTCACAAAAAGACAAACATGGTATGTACTCACTCATATATGGATTTTAGACATGGATCAGGATAGTGCCAGTCTGCCCTTCCACTGACAGTCTGGGAAGCAGGAAAGAACCTAGGAGATATGCATGGTACCCAAGAGAAGAGGAATGAGGCAAGATCCTCTGAACAGATGGGGAACACAGCGAGGGGTGGGGGTGGGGAGTGGGAGCTGGGAAGAAGAGAGGGGGAGAAGAGGAACAGAGAGTAGGTCATGGGGGAACAGGATGGTTGAGTGGGGGGGGTAGGATAGGGGGAAGAGGGAATCATAGGTTAGAAGACAGATCAGGCACCATTGTGACCTCTAGTGATCTAAAGGGATGACACCAATTGGCAAGCTAAGCAATGGTGGAGAGACCACCTCGAATGCCCATTCCTGATAATGAACTTAATGTCTATAACCATCCTGGAGCCTTCATCCAGTGACTGATGGAAGCAGAGGCAAACACGCACAATTAAACACTGAACTGAACCCAAGGAACCCAGTGACAAAGAGGAGCAATGAGCAATTTGGCAAAGAATGGACTGGCAAAACCAGCAGAGACAGCTGATCTGAACAGGGGAGAGCTCTTAGACCCCAGACCTACAGCGGGGAGGCCAGCATGGGACTGATCCAGACCCCCGAATGTGAGAGTCAGTGAGGAGGCCTGGGCAACCTATGGGGCCCTGAGCAGTGGATCAGTGTTTATCCCTGGCATACAAACAGACATCGTGTGTCCATAACACAAAGAGGGATGCTCTCTCAGCCTGGACTCTTAGGGGAGTACCTGGACCCTACCCTGAGTGAAATGACAGACTCTAGATATCCCCTATGTGGAAGGAATTGGCAATAGGTGGGAGGCTGGGGGGGAAGGGGGAATAGTGGGGGATGCGGGAGGAGGGGAGGGAGAGGGAACTGGGATTGGCATGTAAAACAAGCTATTTAAATTTAAAATAATAAAAAAATCTAAAGAAAAAAGAAAAATAGGAACAGGAATAAAGCAAAAAAACAAAAAAACAGATCAAGGTGGAAGGTTCCTGGAAGCTGGTGTAATCTGCCAACAAGGTCTCCCAAATGTCTGGCATTTCTCTAAGTGCTGCAGGAGGAGGAGGGCTAAAAGGTGCCATGTTTGAAAGTCCCTGCAGCAACCAGCCAGAGGGCCCTGGGGTTCCTGTTAAACTCTGGCAACCATCACTCTACCCAGCACATAAAAGACAAATGAGCCAGCGGTGGTTGTGCACGCCTTTAATCCCAGCACTCAGGAGGCAGAGGCAGTCGGATCTCTGTGAGTTCAAGGGCAGCCTGGTCTACAGAGCAGGTTCCAGGACAGCCACAGCTGTTACACAATGAAACCAACAAACACAAAAAGATAAATGACTTCTTGCCTAAAATCCAGTATGCTACTCAGCTTATCTACTAGGTTGTTTTTGTACTATTAGTTCACCCTTAGTACTCTCCATGCTCAGTATTTCCTAAATCTTCTTACACTTCATGTCTCTAACAGCCTCCTTTATTTCTGTGACATTGTTATACTTGTTTTGATTTCCCATGTTATTTGGCTAATTAATTCTAGCATATACATAACTCAGTCTGCTTTCTTTCCTTCGCGGCACTCTTCAAAATGCTCTTCTGTTTCCTTGGGGCTTATTGTATCCTGGACTTCATCTGTGTCTGTTGAAATAAGCCTGAGATATGACATACACACACACACACACACACAGAGAGAGAGAGAGAGAGAGAGAGAGAGAGAGAGAGAGAGAGAGAGAGAGAGAGAGAGAGAGAACAGTTGGATCCTCTCTCCCAGACTTCTGTGCTTTTGAAAGTTAGCTACTGCCATCCCAATTGCTTTTTCTCAGCACATTGGAAGACAAGAGCTCATTTTGAAACTGCCCACTCCCTTAGTGCCTTGGATTCTCCTCTCATCTCCTGGTTGCCTTCAGGAGGAAGCTTAGTTGGGACTGTTGATTTCTGTTTAAAATGCATAAACATGGTGGCAAGAACCCAATAATTTCAAGACTGTGCGTCTGTCTGACTGCCGGTGTGTGTGTGTGTGTGTGTGTGTGTGTGTGTGTGTGCGCGTGCGCTTATGTCTGTGGTGCTTGTCTGTATATGCATGTGTCTGTCTGCCTGTGTTTTTGTTGTGTGTGTGTCTGTCTGTCTGTGTCTCTGTGTGTATGTGTGAGTCTGTGTGAGAGATGGTGCACACGTATACGTGTGTTCACACACATGGAATCCTGGTATCATCTCTTAGGCACCATTCCCCTTTTCTTTTTAAACAAAAGTCTCACCGAGCAGGGTATACTGGCCGAGAAATGAGCCCCAGAATTCTCCTGTCTCTGTCTCCCCAAGACTGTCTGGGATTACAAGAACGCACCATCATACCTGGCTTTTAAAATAATAAGAACTAGTCTCAGCACTCGAGAGGCAGAAGCAGGATGATCTCTATGTGTTTGAAGCCATCCTGTCTACAGAGTGAGTGCCAGGACAGCCAGGACTGTTTCACTGAGAAAAACCTGACTCAAAAAAAAAAATCTTTTTTTTAGAACTTTAAAAGTGAGCCTGGGGCCGGGCATTGGTGGCACATGCCTTTAATCCCAGCACTCGGGAGGCAGTGGCAGGCGGATCTCTGTGAGTTCGAGGCCAGCCTGGTCTACAGAGCGAGTTCCAGGACAGCCTCCAAAGCCACAGAGAAACCTTGTCTCGAAAAAACAAAAACAAAAAAAAAAAAAAACAAAACAAAATAGAGCCTGGGAATCGAACTCATGCTCTTGTGCTTGCAAATCGAGCATCTCATTAGCTGAGTGGTCTCTCAGCCCTATCTACTGTCTCTTGTCCCTCTGGTACCTGAGATGGGCAGCATTTGTTAGAAGCTAGATGCATGTTAATGAAACTCTCCTTTACTCTTCTTAACATTTCAAAGTCAGTGTGGATGCAGTAGTGTAAGTGAGGAACGTGTAATTGAGAGAAAAAGCATGTAGGACAGACCTAAGAACCACTGTTAGCAGGACTCAGTGCTAGGCCGCTCTGCCACTCGGCTCCCCAAACCGGCTTCTCCCCCAGAATCCTTTGCGTCAGCCCCGGAGTCTCTCTGAACTCTACACCTGGTGCGGAAGACCTGAGATGTCTCCAGTCTCCACCTCTTCTTCAGGCCACACATTCTCAACCATGAGGTCCTTTCTATCTGGTCCTCACGACAGCTCTCCAGGCCACACCCTCCTCCCCAGCCTTGCACTGAAAGAGCTCATGCTCATTCGGCCTGTCCTTCAGATCATGGCCAGCTCTCACCTCTTTCTCTCAAGGGCTCCCTATCACCTAAGCATAATGTCTACGCCCTTGGCATGGGCACTGCTTTGCCTCGAACCAGCACCATGTTTCCATATATGCTGTGTTTTTTTATTGTTCTCCCACACACAAGGCCTTTGTAACGCAATGATTTTTCTGACTGCTATTGTTTCTGCATAAAGTGAACTTCTTTTCCATATAATATCATTCTTACTCATTTAAGACTTTGTATAAATGTCACCCATTTCATAAAAACCTTCCTAATCCCCCCAGGCAACCCTAGAAACGCCTTATGAATTTAAATGTACCAGTCATAAAGTAAACAGCAACTAGTTTGTGAAGAACGCCTCAAAACTTGAGAAGAAACATTATGTACTTCATATTTTGCTTCAATAATCACCAAAATGATATGCACGATGCCCAGGTCTTCCTCGCTGCTGCTTCTTCTTCTTCTTCTTCTTCTTCTTCTTCTTCTTCTTCTTCTTCTTCTTCTTCTTCTTCTCCTCCTCCTCCTCCTCCTCCTCCTCCTCCTTCTCCTCCTCCTCCTCCTCCTTCTCCTTCTCCTCCTCCTCCTCCTCCTCCTCCTCCTCCTCCTTCTCCTTCTCCTCCTCCTCCTCCTCCTTCTTCTTCTCCTTCTTGTTTGCGATGTCCATTTCTTGTACAAAAATAATATTTAAAACTTTACTTTAAAAACATAGTTTTCTTTTGAGGGGGGTTCGAGACAGAGTTTCTCTGTGGCTTTGAAGGCTGTCCTGGAACACACTCTGCACACCAGGCTGGTCTCTAACTCACAGAGATCCACCTGCCTCTGCCTCCAAGTGCTGGGATTAAAGGTGTGTGCCATCAATGCCCGACTAAAAACTTGGTTTTTATTGAAATTTTCTTCATACATTTTACATATATGTGTGCATATATATTATGTATTATAATTGTATTATAATATATTATTCTGTCAGGACTATACAGGGAAGTCCTGTCTCAAACAAACAAACAAAGACAGACATATAAAACCTCACAAAAGTAGAAATAAAAATAAACAAACAAAAGACCACTAAGACCAAAAAAAGACACAAACAGCAAAATGAGGCAGAAAATCTACAAAAAAACATTATTGACTTCATTTTATGTTGGCCAACTACTCTTGAATACGGAGCCTCCTGGACTGTGGCGGATACACCCAGTAACATTGAAGAAAGCCAATTTTTTTTTCTTTGTCAGTGGTTATCAATTGCAGATAGCATCTTGCTTAGCGATTGTCTTAGTAGGGTTTCTATTCTACAGCAAAACACCTTAACCAAAAAGCAAGTTAAGGAGGAAAGCATTTAGTTTACATTTCAGTATTGCCATTCATCCATGAAGGAAGTCAGGACAGGAACTCAAACAGGGCAGGATCCTGGAAACCAGAAGTGATGCAGAGGTCATGGAGAGGACTTGTGCTTACTGGCTTGCTTCCCCTAGTTTGCTCAGCTTGCTGTCTTATAGAACCCAAGACCAGCAAGCAGCCCAGGGAAGGCACCACCCACCATAGGCTGAGTCCTACACCATTGATCACTTTTTTTTTTTTTTTTTTTGGTTTTACGAGACAGTGTTTCTCTGTATTGTTTTGGAGGCTGTCGGTCCAGCCTGGCCTCAAACTCACAGAGATCCACCTGCCTCTGCCTCCCAAGTGCTGGGATTAAAGGTGTGCGCCACCACCGCCTTCCATTGATCACTAATTGAGAAAATGCCTTCCAGTTGATCTCATGGAGGCATTTCCTCAAGGGAGGCTCCTTCCTTGCTGATGACTCTATCTTGGATCAAGCTGACACACAAAAGCAGCCAATAAAGGGATACAACCCCATGTCCACTTTCTCTTCAGTTCTGAGACCCCCATCTGGCTTGAACCTGGGCAGGTCTTGTGCGTGTTGCTAACGTCTCTTTGAGTTCATAGGTGCATCGTGCTTGAATCCCTTAGCACAGGGAAAGACTTTCTGAACAAAACACCATTAGCACAGGCATGAAGACCAACAGTTAATACATGAGACCCTCTCTGGAGCTGCAAAGCTTCTGAACCACACACAGGACACCATCGTTTGGACAAAGCAGCAGTCTAGAGAATGGGAAAAGATCTTTACCAACTACACATTTGATAGAGGAATAATATCTAGAATAATATATAAGTAACTGAAAAAAACCTTCACATCAAGATTTAAAATAGGGTATAAAGCAGAGTTCTCAAAAGATGGAGCACAAATGGCTGAGAAACACATAAGTAATACTTAGCCAGCAAAGAAAAGCAAATCAAAACCAACTTGAGATTTTATATTACCCCAGTTACAATGGTTAAAATCAATAAAATGAATGACAGCACATGCTAGACAGGAGGCAGGAAAGGGGAGCACTTACTCATTGCCTCTGCTAGTACCAACTGTGACAGTCTTTATGGAGTGGTGTTTCCTCAGGAAGCTGGATACTGGTCTACCTCAAGATCCAACTATACCATTCTTGGGCATATGGCCAAAGGACTCTACTACAGAGACACATGTTCATTCATGTTCATTGATGTTCTATTCACAATAACCAGACATTGGAAGCAACCTAGATATCCGTCGACTGATAATGAAAGTGTGGTACCCTGACACAATGAATTATTAAGCTGTTAAGAAAAGTGAAGTCAGGTCAGGCAGTGGTGGCGCACGCCTTTAGTCCCAGCACTCGGGAGGCAAAGGCAGGCGGATCTCTGTGAGTTCGAGGCCGGGCTGGACTGATAGCCTCCAAAACAATACAGAGAAACCCTGTCTCATTAAAAAAAAAAAGTGGAACCAACGGGAATAAAATTTAATTCATAGCTGTTAACGTGTTTAACACCCTCTAGATCAAACCAAGGACCAGTCTTAGAATCAGTGTGTTATTCTTATTTAGAGTTAAAAACTCTTTTCGTTTGTTGTTTTATTTTTTTGTTTTTGGGGGGCACATTGAGGGTGGTTATCGAGACATTATCTTACTATGTAGTCCTGGCTGAGCTGGAACTCATGGAGATCTTTCCCCCTCAGCCTTCCAGGTTCTCGGTTAATAGGCATGCCCTACCACATCTGGCTCCATTTCAAAACTTCCTAACTGATTAATTGTATCCCTTTGGCTAAAAACAAACTCATTTTTAAAAATACTATTATCCCACATGGACTTCCAGGTCTGCTGGTTCCTAATCCTTGGATCAGTCAGGGCTCTCTCAGACCCAGAAGATCTCTGGTCCGAAACACATCCTTTAAAGGTAATATCAGAGCTGATAATCCTCTGAGAGGTGTCAAACCATGTTCAGAAGAAGTGGTCCATTTTCCTAGTATTTCTGGAAGCAGTACAATTCACACTGAGTGCTGGTTTTCCTAGCATTAATTTGACACAATAGGAATTGTTTGCTTTGCTTCTTGTACCATGGTAATCAAGAGTAAACTCTACATAGGAAGGGACTTTTTTACTTTTGAGATAGGGTCTCACTATGTAGCTCTGGCTAGCCTAGAACTTGCCATGTAAACCAGGCTAGGCTAAAACTCATAGATATCCAACTGCCTTCGCTAGCCAAGTCCTTCAAGTCCTAGAATTAGTGGCATGAAACACTACACCCAATAATTCTACAGAATATTAAGTAAATAAATACCAAACCACTGAGTCCTATTTATGCTGGCCTTATTCTCATGGGTGTGGGGCTATCCACTGGAGTATGATTGACTTACCAGTGGTCATGACCTTAAAATTCACTCTCCTTACTCCAGGAGCCATTAACTATCACTAGCTTCGCAGCTGAGGGGAGGACTTGTGACTTCGTTTCCCTCATGCTAGAATAATGACTGGTTGGATCTCATGCTGCTCTTGTGTAGACAACCACAGCTATGAGTTTGTGATTCCCTGGTCCCACCATGTCTGGAAGACATGGTTTCATTCCACTATGAACCAACCTCTGGCTCTTACAAGCTGCCCCTCTTCTGAGATGGTCTCTGAGCTTTGGGGTATGGGCTGGAGTTGGTATGGCCATCCCACTTGTGGCTAGGCACTGCTGACACTTCTCCTCTTGTTTAGATAAGTTGTGAGTTTCGATGTTAACCACAATCCACTGTGTGAAGAAAGCGCTCAAATGGGGTCTGAGGTGCACTCAGTTCCACTATAGAGACGAGCCTTTCTTCTGCCTGATGTATTCTAATGTGGAGACTTTCAGCTATATTCTTTTTCTTTCATTTGTTGAATTTTTTAGCTCTGAGATTTCTACTTGGTTTGTTTTTGTAGTTTTATATTACTTTGTTAAATTTCACATTTGCATTTCCTATATGCATTGTATAATTTCACTGAATTACAAGTCATTAAATGTACTTAAAATTTTTATTTTGGATTATTTGACAACTTATCAGCTTATTTCTCTTTGGGATCTCTTGCTGGAGAATAATATGTGCCTATAAGAATGCATTCCCAGTAGGGCAGTGGTATCACATGCCTTTAATCCCACCACTCGGGAGGCAGAGGAAGGTGGATCTCTGTGAGTTCAAGGTCAGCCTGGTCTACAGCTGGAGTTCCAAGACAGGCTCCAAAAAAAACCAAAAGAAAACAAACAAAAAAGGAATGTGTTCCCTTGTTTTTTCATGCCTCTGATTCCCCCCCACACTGATGCGTGTCCATCTGACAAATCAGTTGCCTCCACTAACAAGTGGCTTCTATAGGGAAGGACTGACCTAATGATATGTCCTTGTGTCACGTTTTGAGGTTGTAGTACCAGGCAGAAAACTCACTATGTACCCATTAACTTTCTCAGCTGTAACCTATGGTAGTGACATCCTCAGATGGTCCAGTGACACAAACAGCAACACGTGGGATTACAACACCAGGTTGACAGTTTATGAGTAAAGCTGATTGCTGATAGTTCTGGGTACAACTAGTCCAGCCGTGGGTAGGACCCGTGTCCGGATTCAGAAAGTTGTGAAGGGGTGGGGCCAGCCCAGTGTATCCGGGTGGATGTATTGCTTGGTAATAGGGCAAGATTTCTGTCACTGTCTGAGTGCCACAGAGGAACCAGGTCACACCATTGGGTTTAGATGGATATTATTCTGTAGCCAAGGGTTGGATGGGTGAGTCTGTGGTGTCTTCAAATGTCAACCTTCTCAGGGTGGCCTGCCCTTCTGTTGCTCAAGGACTCGGTAAACCAAACTTCTGAGAGATGGCCTTGGAAACTGCTTTTGGAACTTAGGAGAACAGGCAGAGTCATGCGAATACTTCTCAGGTGCCTCATAGAGCTGAGACACTCAGTGACATCCACCCAGCTATTTCTTCAGGTGGGCACATGCCATTCAGGTGCTACCTGAATAGTCAGGTGGGGCCAGGAGATTCAGGGCACAGTGCCCAGGTGCTACACAGGGCCCTGAGAAGAGAGGGTAAGCACTTCTACCTGGCTGGTTCCCGAGAAGTACTCAGCTGCTTACCTGGGTGTGTCTCAGCGGCACCGTTCAGCAGCTCGGGAAGAGGGCAGCCACACCTTTTCTCACATCATAGCAGTCAAAGAAGGCCACAGCTATGCACTTTGAGCTCAAGGCCCATGAAGAGCTCCATGGTTCTCTAGCAGCAAATGTATCAGATGTCCAATGAGATAAGGGGGGACGGGTAGAAAGCCTTCCCTATAAGAACATGGTGCTCTCAGTTCAGGATTAATCTTGAGAGGCTGAATGGAAATGGTCTGTGCTTAATTCCCTTGTTCATAAGGCTGTCATAAATCTGTTTGCGTGGTCTCTGCCACTTCCCATCATTGCTGGCATTCTGCCCCAGACACTCCAGTGAAGTAATTCTTGATCCCTCTGTGTTTTCTTGTCCTTCGTTGTGAAGGACAATGCAGCCCAAATGCCTCTAGTCAATCCTCCAAATAACATTAAACCAACAGAATGATTGTAACGTTCAGAAATCTGTACTTGTCACCATCCTTTTCATGATTCTCTTGTAATTATGTATCTTGGCTGCTTTTGAATGCATTTGAGATGAGAATTGGGGGCTGGAGAGACCACTCAGTGGTTAGGAGCACATGTTGTTCTTCAAGAGAACCAAAGTTCGATTCCCAACTCCCACATGTTGGTTCACAGCCATTTATAACTCCAGTTCCAGGAAATTCCATGCCTTCTTCTGACCTCCAAGAATCCCAAGCATGCCTGTGATACAAAGAAATACATAAAATAAAATGAATACTTATTTTATAAAAACAGAAAACTCATTGGTTTGCGTGAGACAGCATTGGGAGCTAGATTTTAGGTTAATGGTGGAGGAGACACTCAGTTCTTCTTGAATTAGTGCAGAGGCAGGCAGATCTCTGTGAGTTTGAGGCCAGCCTGGTCTACAGAGCTAGTTCCAGGACAGCCAGGGCTACACAAAGAAATCCTGTCAGGGAAAACTAAACAAATAAACAACAACAACAAAAATAAAATGGTCTATAGCAGTTGTTCTCAACCGTCCTAATGCTGTAACATTGTAATACAGTTCCTCATGCTGTGGTGAGCCCCAAGCAGAAAATCATTCCTTGCTACTTCATAACTGTAATTTTGCTACTGTTGTGAATTGTAATTTAACTATATGATATTCAGGATATCTGATATACGACCCCCTGGCAGGTCACAACCTACAAGTCAAGAACCACTGCTTGAGATAATATAGCGATGATTGGTCTCACTTGTCAACTTGACTGGATTTAGGATCACCCAGGAAGCACACTTTGGGGGTGTCTGTGGTGAGTGTTTCAAGAGACGGGGCAAGACTCACCCTCAAGAAGGTCAGCACCACCGGGCAGTGGTGGTGCAAGCCTTTAATCCCAGCACTTGGGAGGCAGAGGCAGGCAGATCTCTGTGAGTTCGAGGCCAGGCTGGACCGACAGCCTCCAAAACAATACAGAGAAACCCTGTCTCATAAAAACCAAAAAAATAAAAAAAGGAAGGTCAGCACCACTCAACAGGTAGTCCAGATATCAAAAAGAGTGGGACTTAGAGCCCTGTGCCTGCACTGGCCTTCCTTCCCTTCAAGGAGTACATCAGTCCTTGCTGTCTTGATCTTCCACTGTCATTGGTCCCCACTCTTCAGCTTTCCACCATGGACCCAATGCCAGTGACTCTTTGGAGCTTTGAGGTTTCCAGCACCAAAATGGGACTATAATCTCAAGTATCCAGCTTCTTGGACTGTGCAGTTTCTAGGTATTCTACCTTTCCAGCATACAGATGCAAACACATATGCAAACACACACACACACACACACACACCACACACAATCTATTAAGTCTGTTCTTCCAAAGAACTCTGTCTAATACATCTGATTGCTTTGAGATAGATCAGAGTGTTTTGAAAAACAAGAGTGAGATTTATTTGATGCCAATATTTCTGGTTCACCTGACGATCTAATTTTTAGAGGAAATTGGTGTCAACTCGATTCAAGTGAGAAAAAGAACTCAAGAGAATGTTGATGCAAAAACCACAGCTCTGTCTTCAAAGGGGAATAAGAAATAAGTTATTCTGCTGGGCAGTGGTGGCACACACCATTAATCCCAGCACTCGGGAGGCAGAAGCAGGTGGATCTCCGTGACTTTGAGGCCACCCTGGTCTACAGAGTGAGTTCAGGACAGTCAGGGCTATTACACAGAAAAACCCTGTCTTAAAAAACCAAAAAAATGAAACAATGTATTCTGGAGTATATTTTAATAACCTTGACCTGGGAACATATATGCACGTCTCCCCAAATGCAATGTTCCAACATGGAGCTTCTATAGTAACAGAACAAAGAAAGTTGTAAGTCGAGGCAATTTGAAAATATCTTATGTGGTAGACAGATTAAATGGCAGGCAGAGGAATCTCAACTGTAGGCTCCAGCTGCTATCAGATAGCATCCTTGACCCTTTGGTTGGTAGAGAATTCGGTTTTGTTAATACATTTCCTGGGTTTTTATCTGTTTACCGGGATGTTAGGTCTGACCCAGAGGTAGGCAAGAAGTGGCACCTTAGGGGGCTAAAGATAGCCAAAAAGACAATGTAACTGGTCTATCAGATCAGTAATATTCCAAACTCTCCACTCATCGAAGTTTTCGCCAGTAGATCAGTCTATGAAACAGCTTCTTTGCAGGAATTACTGTTTACAAGGCCAAAGGCATTGTGATTCAGAGTGATTTGAAAAATGTCATAGGCGGGTTGATTTATTTATTTGGGACATTCTGTCTTCTGCAAGCTTCTGTGAAGCAGTCAAAATGGTGCATCTGGGGCTGTGGGATCTCCGCAGGGAAAGTGTTTGCACTGGGAGTTCAGACAAAGCCTGGAGTCTCAGCTCGGGAAGGAAACAGAGGGAAGAACATCATTAAGTGCCAGGCCAGCCTGATCTACATAGCAAGTCTATGTCTAAAACAGGAAGGGAGGGGGGGGGGGAGGAAGGGAGGGGGAAGGAAGAAAAACAGTGCCTTTCTGAGAAATGTGGGACCCCCCCACAGCCCTTTCCCTTGCACTACGTGCTCAGAGATGAACAATTTCATCTGGAATAAAACTTCTGCTTTATGGCCATCACTGTTATAATCTTCTCCTTTAAGCTGATACATGTTACTCTAGCAAGGCACAAATCCTGGGTCCTTGACTTCTCTTTTTGCTTGTTTGTTTTTTGTTTTGTTTTGTTTTTTCGAGACAGAGTTTCTCTGTATTGTTTTGGAACCTGTCCTGGAACTCGCTCAGTAGACCAGGCTTGGTCTCAAACTCACAGAGATCCGCCTGCCTCTGCCTCCAGAGTGCTGGGATTAAAGGCGTGGCCACCAACGCCCGGCTGGTCCTTGACTTCTTAACATGACCAGGATACCTCACGATGGTGCAGGCTTGCCCTTTGGCTCTTGATGTGTGGTAGAAGAAGATCAGAAATCCTACAGCCTCAGCGGCATAGAAAGTTTGAGGCTAGCCTAAACTACCTAAGACTTTGTCCCCAAAACAAAGTGAACAGGATGAGCACAGAAGAGTCTTCAACTTACTGAGACTCTGGCAAAGCCACTGTGCTCCCTGAAATTTTATCATATTGGAGGTCTCTGATTGGACCCAGTGTGTTCATATCAAACAGCTAGTTAGAGTTTCAGATCTGACTAAATCAAGAGTATTTGGATGCAAAATAAGGAACTCACAATCTTCCCCTGACTTCCAGAAGACAGAACGTATCACAATAAACTCAGGGAAGGGTGGCCTCTGCTTACCTGTGGCTCCTCAGGCTGTCCCCACATCCCTCTGCATCCTGCCTTTCTATACCACACTGCTAAAAGAATGTCTATTAAAGCCGTGAGATTTTAAATAGTTGATTTGAGTGAGAAACAACTCAGGCACTAGGAGAACACCAGACAAAAAGAGGCTTAAAATGTTAAAGCCAAAGCATCAGAGGCAGGAGTTTCTAGAGAGATTACGAAATAATGGAGACTTTTAGGTGGGTGTGGTGATGCACACCTGCCATCAGCACTCTTGAGGCAAGCAAGTGGACTATCACAAGTTCAAGGCCAGCCAGGTATACTTAGTGAGATCCAGGTCTGCCTGGGTGACTTAGTGAGATTCTCTCTCAGGAACGGGGTGGAGGTGGGTTATTAGGGTGGTTTCTGTAGCCTGTGTCAGTCAACTTTCTGTTGCTGTGACAAGACACCTGGCAAGTTCAGCTTGCAGGACTACACAGTGGGCAGCCTCCATGAGTTCAGCATCCTCGGAGTCAAACAATCACAAACTGAAAATACTTTTTATAAAATGAACTTGTATCAAACTCCTCTTTCTCTCCAAACAGTTTTGTTTTGTTTTAGGTTTTAGGGGTTGTTTTTTGTTTGTTGTTGGTTGGTTGGTTGGTTTTGGGTTTTTCGAGACAGGCTTCTCTATATTGCTTTGGAGGTTGTCTTGGAACTCAGTCTGTAGACCAGGCTGACCTAGAACTCACAGAGATCCGCCTACCCGGAGTGCTATATAATTGAACTAAAAAGCAATAAAAAGAAAAAGGTGTAAATGGTCTCATATAAACATCTAAAACGTTGATATTGCATATGGAAATTTCTATTAGCTTCAAAGCAAGGAAGAATGTGCCTTACAGAGTATTGAATGAAAGGAAAATTAGCAAGCCAGTGTGGGGACAATAGACCTTGGCCAGAGACCCACTTTCCCATCAGCCTGGGACCAGGCAGCTGTAGGACAATGTTTACTAAAAACATGTTTACTAAAAACAATACAATGCCCGGGGCAAAAAGTTCCTGAGAGGGCTTGCCCACAGGAATGCCCTAACCTCGACCTTTTCCAAAGACTAACCGCCTCTTCTGACCCACCCAAGTCAGTCTCTGGTGTCAGAGCAGAACCAGCCAGGGGTAAGAGAGGGAGCCGAAGCTTTTCTGGAGGTAAGTCTTTCTTGGGAAGTTTTCTTGAGCCTTTTTGGGGCCTGCTTAAAGTTTTCTTTACATCGTTGACTGGTCTCTGTGTCATCAATCCTGACACCCTCTGCACATTCTCGGATACAGGCTGCGCAGCGGGCATGGCAAGCAAGCCCAATGTTTCTCTTTTAGTAAACAAAACAAAGCAAAAGCCACAAGGAAAATGGCCCACCCTCATCTGGTGTTGCTTTTCTCACTGTACAGGGTACCTCTTCCTGGTCCCAATCAGCTTTGGTACTCTTGATCCCTCTGGACTAACCCTATTCCTGGCAACTCTCCACCCATTTGTGACTGTCCATCATGACAGCCAATGTTTACAAGCTGGGGCTATGCTGTTTGCAGACATTCTAAACTGTGGCCTCAGCACACTCGAACTCTAAGCCTGTACTTTTGATCTACAAAAATACAGGACGGTGGTCAGGGGCGCATGTGCAGACACGTCACCAGCAGCTGCAGGTACAGCAGATGCTGTTGTCTGCTCTGACCTTCTCAGGACCTGATGCAGGGACCAGACTCAGTGGGAGCTCATCTCAAAGTGTGTACTTCATGGAGCATCAATGACTGTGTTACTCCTACCTTTGCAGAGCCCAGATGTCTGCATCCTAGGATGCCTGCTGCACGGGTGGCCGGCACTTGCTGTGCCTTCCAACTTGGCATTCAATGCCTGTGGTAGTTCTGAGTTGGGGTTAGATTGCCTTAGCCCTCAGAAGGCAGCTCGGGTCCACTCTGTTTCTTGTTGGAAAGACTTTTTTCCACTTTGGTCTGGGTTTTTTTTCTCTGTCATGGAGGAATTTTTAATTAATAAACCTGCCCTTTTCTAAACAGAAACATAGGAGGAGTGAATTGGGGGATAGGAACAAAAAGGTCGGGGGAGGAGGGAAGGACTAGGAGGAGAGGAGGGGAGAGAAACTGCAGCTGGGCTGCAAAATAAATAAATAAATATTTAAGAAATGTTTCATTTTGTATGCTATGCTTTTAAAATCTTAACTGCTTATGTTGTATTACTTTCTTTGTTCAAGATTGCACCAGCCTAACAGCAGCAAAAGCGAATGGCATGAATCTTATCAGGTCTGTTTTAATAAACTTGAGCTTTGTTGATACATATAAAAACCATGCACCTCAACATACATTTAAGTGGTTGGATTTTTTGTTTGTTTGCTTTGTTTTTCCAATAGCCAGCAATCTAGATCAATCACATTCCCCACCTGTCACTCATGCTGGTCATAGCAGATATCCCTCCTATTTAGTTCATGCCCAGAGATGTGTGGGGTCTCATTACTGCAGCAGCTACTGTTCCTTGATCCTTGGCTACTTAAGCAATGTCAAGCTAAAACCCATGAAAGTTTTCTTTCAGGACTTAACCACAGCAACTCAGACTGCTTTGACCACAAGAGCCCTTTTGATTGCTACTCAGCTATCAAAAGGCCTTAGACTGGTTTTCATATGCACTTCAGACTGGTTTTCATATGCACCACTGCTTTCAATGACTATGAAATTCAAGATCAGTTCTACATCTCTGTGTTTTCATTTTTCTTGTTGTTTGGTTTGGTTTGCTTTGTCTTCTTTTCCCCAGTGCTGGGGATTGAACTCAGGACCCAGGTAAGTGCTTAACTACCAGCCTAGCCTATGAATAACATCTAAGCACAGACTGATGGATTGACAGCTAAAACAAACAAACAAAACATCTAGAAATGGTATTCCAAGTAGCTCTGTAAGACAGTCTCTGCATGTGTCCACAGTATGCCTTTGTGCTCTGGGAAGTAGCCCCAATATTTGTGACCAGACATTTTTGAAAAACAAAACTTGAGGTCTTGTCCAAATCTTTTTGACCCAAATTCATTCATAGGCATCATTATAGCCATCATAACCATAACCACGGACCCCATAACTACTGCCATAAATATCATGCCTCTCTCTCTAAAAGCCTCAATTCACACTGTCTTACCCTCTGTCAAACACAGCTCTGCTGTAGGGGCCTGTCACTGTATGACCATAAGCTTTCACAGTGGATCATAATGAACTCTCACTTCAGCTGTTACAGCGCAACTCTTTTCTTTCCTGTGTTTCTTTAGGGCCTGTCCAGCTATCTCTTGTGAAGTGGCATCCCCTGAGCTCTTTTCCTGGAAGTCCACCAGCAATATCACCCTGTTTGGCCTGAATTTCACAGAGACATCACTGGCCCTGTGGGGACTATTTGGATGGGCAGATTTCAAGAGACAATCTATTATCAAGCTGTTTTCCTTTAATACTTCAAGATGTCTGTCTCCTGTGGTTGCTCTGTGGTTTTCATTGGGTTAATTTGAGTTTCTCTTCCGATTCAAGTTCAACATAAGCCTTGTCACTCAAACTGCCTTCTCCAGCATAGATGAAGCAAATACCATGGGCTCCATTTTGAATTTTGCAATTAGAATAAGCCAACAAAAAGGTATGTTGTAAATAAAAACACTTGCCGACAAACCTGGGACCTCAGTTCAGTCCCCACAAATGAGAGAACTACCACGAGTTGTCCTATGACCTTCATACATACATCATGGCACACTTGAACACACAAACAAACAAACAGACACACACACACTAATATGTAACTTAAAATAGGCTACTCTTTTATCAACCAAGCAAGACAGGACAGCCTCTATCTAAATTGTCACCACAAATCCTCTTCTGCCTTTGGGGGCTTGGCATAATCATGTGTTTAAGGATGCATCAAAGCAGACTGTACACGTGCCATAGTGTGGCAAAGAAGAAAACACCAGACTTTGCTCTTGTCCTCACTCTTGAACACAGCACTAAAGAATGACTTACATGGTGAGTGCGTTGGATTAGGTGATGTAAGTCATCTAACTGGAAGATGTGGACAGGTGATATGGAACCCTGATGGCCTTCTGTCTACAGGTTTTAGTACCCATGAAGAGCACTGACCGATCTTTCAGAGAACCCAGGTTCTGTTCCCAGGACCCAGATGGCAGCTCACAAACATCTGTAATTCCAGTACCAGTGTGGGGACACCAGACGTTGGGCAGAGACCCACTTCCCCATCAGCCTGGGAGTAGGCAACTGTAAGACAATGCTTACTAAAAACACGTTTACTAGAAACAATACAATGCCCGGGGCAATAAATTCCTGAAAAGGGCTGGCCCACAGGAACTGCCCTGACCTCGACCTTTTCCAAAGACGAACCACCCCTTCTGACCACCACCCAAGTCAGCCTCTGGTGTCAGGGTATATAATAACCAGCCAGAGTAGGAATAAAAGAGAGCCTTCTTGAGGAGCCTTCTGGTCCCTGTGTCATCAATCCCGACACCCTCACCACATTCTCAGATACAGGTTGCGCAGTGGACGTGGCATACCAGGGGATGCAACACCCTCTTCTGACCTCTTCAGACATCAGGCATGTGCATGGTACACAGACATACAGGAAGGTTACACACCATTTACATAAAATAATTGTTACCAAGTATATCGGTACATGAGCATAATCTCAGCACTGAATGGCTGATGGAGGGAGGCTGGAAATTTGACAGCATACTGAGATATACAGGAACCCTTGTCTTATGAAGCAAAATGAAAGGCAATGTCATAATACAGTGTGATGATCACTCAAAAGCCTAGTTTTACCTCAGGGTTTTCGTAACCATGCACATGTCTTCCCCACTCAACAGTTCCTGCCTGAGCTCCTGGGTCAAAGCTTTTCACTTTGATAGTTTCTGACATAGAGCTGTCAAGGTCAAGAGAAAGAGTCTGCCTTTACCCTTGGGCATTCAGAGCCTCTGTAAAAGACAGTCAAGTAAGTGAAGTGTTTGGGTTTGGTGCTCATATAATTCCCCTATATATATTCAACATACAAAAGTTGTCCTTGATTACAAAGAATATTTGTTTTGGGGGGGTTTGTTTCTTGATTTTTCAAGACAGTGTTTCTCAGTAGCTATGGAGCCAGTCCTAGAACTTACTCTATAGACCAGGCTGGCCTCGAACTCACAAAGACTGCCTGCTTCTGCCTCTTGAGTGCTGGTATTAAAGGTGTACACCACCACTGCCCAGCACAAGAATTATTTGTGATGTATATGAGCCTAAAGAACACTATTTGATAATGTTCTTTATAATGATAATGTTCTTTTTATAGATGCCCCAGCTCTGATATTAAGAACTTAGCTCCTGCCAGTTGATGGTGGTGCATGCTTTTAATTCCAGCACTCTGGAGGCAGAGGCAGTTGGATATCTGTGAGTTCGAGACCAGCCTGGTCTACAAGAGCTTGTTCTAGGACAGCTTCCAAAGTCACAGAGAAACCCTTTCTTGAAAAACAAAGCAAAAAAAAATCTTATCTCCCCTGCTGGACAATGAGTCACTACCACTCAAAGGGAAACCTTCAGGAATACTTCTGAACTGTCAATAAAACTTTCATTTCTCTCTCTCTCTCTCTCTCTCTCTCTCTCTCTCTCTCTCTCTCTCTCTCTCTCTCTCTCTCTCTCTCTCAGTCTCTGTCTCTGTCTCTCTCTCTCTCTCTCTCTCTGTCTCAGTCTCTCTCTCTCTGGTGTGTGTGTGTGTGTGTGTGTGTGTGTGTGTGTGTGTGTGTGTGTGTGTGTGTTGAGGAGTTGCCTATCAGGCAAGCGCATTTGTTCATCACTATCTGTGCCAATAGAAAGAAAAGGCATACAAACTATTTAATAATGATCCAAATTCAATCTCCAGGACTATTCTTCCAAGTTGTCCTCTGACCTCCATACTCACAAAATATTAGGAATCTTCCTAGGGTTTCAGTACCAAATTGGGACTGCTGAGACATCAACCTTGTGAAATTCCTGATCCTTGGCCTCTCCCACATGAAACACTATTGTGGTACCATCCAGACCATATAATGTGAACCAATGTAATACATTTTGTATTTTCATATACTTTTATGTGTTCATTCTATCAGTTTTGTTCCTTTAGAGAATTCTGACACAAATGGCTGAGTTAGGTGTCAGATGGCTTCTGGCAGAGCCCAAATCTCGGGGGCTTGTGTGGTAGGTGTGTAAGCAAAGGGAGCTATTTTCCTCCAAATATATGTGTGGGTGTGGGCACAAGAAATGCACAGGTTAAGCCTGTGAAAATATTGGGTCTCATTCCTGCCCCCATTGTAGAGCCCCATGAAGAACAATTAGTTCTGTTTGGGGGACTGACATGGAATTACCTAGGGGGGTCCAGTTCCCATGACCTCTGTGTGGTACACTACTGTATACCTGAGGGATCCACGCCCTGCCTTACTAATGTCTGTGAGACAGGTAGTCTCTGACTCAGCAGGTGGGAATGTAAACCTGGTCTAGCAGTGCAGGTAAACGCCACTGTCTTTGCACAGGAATGTTGTAGAGAGGCCTCGGGATTGGGAGCTGGCTTTAAGTAGCATAAACGAAAGTTTGGCATGGTCTTATGGTAGCCTCTGGGGTTTGTAAGATAAGAGTATGAGACTCAGTGGAAGGCCCTCAAGCTGAGTGTTTCTCGGACCTGCTGGAACATGTCATACTTTGTCCCCAGAGTTTTAGAGGTCTTCTGACCAAGGAAGTCACAGCTGCCAGTGCCCTAAGGCAAGTGACCGAGCCCTCGGCCACAAAGCTAGTAATGTGGAGAGATAAGCAATTGAGTATTTAAAGGGCCCCAAAATGTGAATTACAACTAGTGTGACTCTATGCACACAGAGAAAAGTATTCTGTAAGAACAGGGAAAGTTAATGCAGAGGTGGAAATGAATGTTTGCTTTAAGAGGTCTGGGGGTTCTCGTCACCTCAGGGGTCCAATCTAAAGGCTTTTCTTCTGGTCTCCTAAAGGCATAAAGGGATTTTTTGGTCAGGCTGGAGTGGGAAATTCAGATTCTGCAAAATCACCTCCTGGCCAAAAAAGACCTTAGCTGTTGTATGCCTGGGCCCCTACTAGTCAAAATGAGGTCTCCTTAGTGACTGGAAGGGCTTCTTGTTTTCATGTTCCAAGACATTTCATGGGGACGTTTTTTGCCTGTGATGGAGCAACATTATGTCCACATGGGCAAATTTTTGAAAAGTTAAGACACTGCTTTGATCTAAACTGGGTTACAGATTGGTAAATCATCTACATACTGAAGAAAGCTACTTCTGGGGGGAATTTAGGACACATCTTTGCTTAAGTCATGTCCAGAAGGTGTGTAGTGGAGATTCTGTCTCAGACTGTCCAGTGCTGAGTAAACCAAATGGACCTGCACAAAGTATTTCAGTGAATGTGAATACAAAAGAAACCATCCTTAAGCCAGGACTGCGTGTGTGTGTGTGGGGGGGTATCTTCCCCACGAGGATATAGATGGGAACTATGAAATGAACAAGAACCATGTCCTTATTTATAGTCCTCCAGATACCATCCGACTTCTTTACTGCCAAGACAGGGTTGCTGCATGGATAGCTCTATGGGCACAGAAGTACAGTAGTCAGGGATTTATCAATGAGAGAGTATGCACCTTTAATCACATTTAAAGTTTTAAGGGATTCTGGAAACCTCATAGACAATTGTTAGCATCCTTAAGGATAACCATGATAAGCGGGGCATTGGTGGCGCACACCTTTAATCCCAGCACTCGGGAGGCAGAGGCAGGTGGATCTCTGTGAGTTCGAGGCCAGCCTGGTCTACAGAGTGAGTTCCAGGACAGCCTCCAAAACAATACAGAGAAACCCTGTCTCGAAAAACCAAAAAAAAAAAAAAAAAAAAAAAAAAAGGATAACCATGACAGAAAGGGCTGTTAGTGATTCAGGAATGGAGGTAGGCCATTTCACCGGGTGATGCAAAGATCTATAGTAGAGGCTATAAGGAGGACCTTGGGGGCCCAGCCAACTCTGCCCTATTCCAAGACAGTTGGAATACTGCAAGAGTCTCTGGAGTCTTGGGATGGCCCTACCTAAGATGGCAATGGAGCGACAAGGGTTCATTCTCAAAATGAACGCATGAGAAGGTACCTTACAAGTAAAGAGGGGTGTAAAGAAGGCGGGCTGAGGAGGGCCAGGGACAAGAAGGTTAAAGAGAAGTGGTCAGGCTCCATAGAAGTAGCGCCCACACTGACAAAGAATATAATGTTGGTCCTTCCACATTTAGGGTTGCTCAAGCATCATCCACACTGTTGAAGTCTAGGGAGGGCCATATAGTTTCCGAGTCCCATCAGATCTCAAAGGATCTCAAAGGAGGAAGAGGACATTCTTACTCGATGGGCTCCTCAGAATCCAGGAACAAAGTTGGGGTCATCTTTCTTTTTCCAGGGCTGACTATAATAGAGGTTGATCTTATCTCCCCGGCTGCTTCCCATGAGGTCCTGCTTTGCAGATGGGATATGGCCCTGGGAGAGAGGCTCATACCTATGGGACCTCCAAGATGAAGTATCCTAGCTGACCACAGCCATAACAAGAAAGGGTCCTTTGGCCCGCAGCTAGGTTTGTTCTCTTGACTGATCCGCATGGTTGCAAGATGTAGAGTTCTCCAGTTTCCCGAAGACACAGGACAGGCAATTGCTGCAATCCTTTGTCAAGCTTGCCATTATCTACATTCTCCTCCAGCCTGGCCTTTCTCACTTTCAAAGTCTCCTCCTGGCTATTAAAGACCTTGAAGGACAGATCTAATAATGTAAAGGAACGCTGGATTTTGAAGCTTTTGTATTTAATATCTGGGAAAGGTTTGGTTTATAAAATGTACAGCTAGAACGGCTTGGCCTTTCAGACTGGTGGTGTGTAGACTAGCATGTCTACATATGGTTTCAGCTAGCTGAGGTGGAAGGAGAGCAGGGTTCTTGGAAACCCTTTGTTATCTCCTACAACTGTAACAATGGGTTTCATGATGGCCATTTACAACTCTCTTAAGAAACAGAGTTCTGTTTATTAAGAACCTAGTAGGTTCTGCCTCATCATTTCCTATGCCTGTGGCCTGATTATGATGTGCAGGGCTCCAAAGCAGACATAGCAGTGGAGCCTGACCTGACTGTTACTCCTTTATGAGCGTGAATGCCCTTAACTTTATCACATTCGGAAGACCAGAGATGGGACAGCTCTTTGCCGGCAGCATATTATTGGAATGGGAGGGTTGTCATGGCAGATTAGATCAAAAGTTATCAGGAATCCTTTGGATTCCTTAGTGAAGGTTGAGGTAGCCCGGATAGGTGGATCAGAGATGTTAAGTAAAGGGTATGTTCTTATAGCTGCTGTGTAAAGGGGAAGACTGTTCTCTGAGGAAGAGGTGGTGGCTTTTAATTTTCTCTGAAGTTTCCTACCTGGAGATCCTGAGAGAATGTGTGAGAGAGTGTATCCCGGGAATCTGTAGGGGAGTTTGGAGTTCTGCAGTCCAGAAGGAAGGAGCAGAGGAACCACTGACCAGCGAGGGGTTGGAGCAGAGTTGCCAGATGGAGGGGTGGATGGCGGAGGAGAAGTTCAGAGGTTGAACACAAAACAGGGGCCATCAAATGACATGGTGTGGGGCTGCATTCAGGGGAGACTTGGCTGGGGTATGAGAGTCTAGTGGGGCACAGACTGAATCCCCCTTACAGCTGAGGATTGTTGACAATGACACAAAGGTTTGCATATAAGATATCTCAGAGTCCTTACCTAAATTACAACACAGCATATTTAATTATGGGATGCAGCTAGAGTGTATTATGCCATGAGGTAACCAGCATTCTAGATTCAAGAGAAGATAAAAAGAACCGATTTTGCTACAAATAAAAATTAGTGTTTTCTTTGTGAGACTGTGAGGATAAAATTTAGATGAGCTTTTGAGCCTACACCCTAGGCGTGGGTCAGACAAAGTAAAAGGAGACCCTTCCCAAGGGTCCTTCCCTCACCAGGAGGTGCATTCTTCACTCAGAAGGCATCCCTTGAGAGCAAAGGCCTTCCTATTGTCAGGGTGGAGGAAGAGGAAAACTTCATCTCATCACACTGGCTTGGCTGCAACATGCTCTATCTGGTTCCACTCAGAGGCCAAACCTGTTTGGTTAGTCAGGCCAGACCAAGCTCAAAGGGAAAGCTTCCAAAACCAAAAATGGCCGCTAATCAGTAGCAAGGAAAGGAAGACTCGCTCACTGCCTTGGAGAGAACAAAAACCTGGCTAGCTAAACAGGTTTGATCAAGTACTCTGACCAAGAGCGGGACGGTGGGCACATACGCCGTCAACCACATACTCTACTCCCCAAATGCCAGGGGTGTGTGACAGGAGGAGGGCACTAGCAGAAAAGCGAAGGGGGAAAGAAAGAGCCCTAGTGATATGTATTGATTCACCCTTCAGTCTGTCTCAGCTACCCCACACCATGTGGTGACAAAGTGGGCTCTCAGAGGAATGCTGAAGTGGTCCCTTCCCCTTAGAGAGTACAGCAAGCAGACCTACCTCCCCAGTGTTTACGTGTCCCACCAAAGAGCAGCCTTGGCCAGGACCCTTCAGTTGTAAACAAGAAGTTAGGCTTTCACAATGGGCCTGAAAAGAGCTCTTGGCTTTGTGCCTCTACAGGCAGCAGAGGCCCACAGCCACAGCCAAGAGGACTTCAAGTCTCTGGAGAACCAGAGGCCTAACCAAACCCTTCCGAGGTTCGACAGCTGCCCACCACCAGGTCAAAAGTCAAGATTTATCAAGCAAAGCAAGGGGAGAGTTTTCTATCAGGGCCACCAAAACAGCATTCCAAGATGATAGTGACAAGCCACAGCAGCAAGAGAAAAATCATCTAACAGATCAAAACAGATAAAGAAGGACTTATTAAGGAACATTTAGGGCTAATGATAAGGCTTAGCCAGTAGGAATGCCTGTTGCCAAGCCTGATACTTGACTTCAGTCTTGGGGATTCCCAGGAAGACAAACAATTGACTCTCACAAGCTGTCCTCTGACCCCTACACATACACCTGGAACACACACACACACAATTACAAAAATAAAATGTTAAGCTGTTTTTTAAAAATTGGGCTGATGGTATACTCAGTAAAACACTTACCTAACAAGCACAAAAATCCTTGCTTCAGCTGGGCGGTTGTGGCGCACGCCTTTAATCCCAGCACTCGGGAGGCAGAGGCAGGTGGATCTCTGTGACTTCGAGACCAGCCTGGTCTACAGAGTGAGTTCC